>NC_133451.1:61065833-61736666 GCF_048565385.1 Saimiri boliviensis
CAGATCTTGCAGGATTGTTATATAGCTATACACACGACATGGTGGTGTGATACCTCCAACCTCTTCCATCCCCCGCCCCCCAACCCCATCACCTACTTCAGGTATTTCTTCTCATGTTATCTTTACACAATCTCCTCACTCCCTGCTATACCTCCCCTAGTCCCCTGTGCCCCAACAAACCCCAGTGTGTGATGTTCCCCTCCCTGTGTCCATGTGCTCTCATTGCTCAACACCCACTTAGGAGTGAGCTCAAACTGCTGCGCTTGCTGTGAAACTCCCAAGCCACCGCATATCAGATTGCTGGTCTTTGTGGGGGTGGGACCTGTCGAGCCAGATCACCTGGCTTTCTGCCTTCAGCCCCCTCTTTTTCAGGGGACTGTGAGGCTCTGTCTCTAAGGCATTCCAGGTGCCAGTTAGAATGGCCTCCCAGATTTGTGCGTGTTTTTGTGCTGGAAACCCATGGCGCTTGTCAGCCAGCAGGAATCTCCTGGTCTATGGGCCGTCAAACCCGTGGGAGAAGCCCAGTATCTGAACTGTAATGCAGGAAGAGCCAGAAAAGCCCCCATGTCCGCCGCTGGGTAGGAAGGCGGTCCTCAGGTCTGCTACACTTCCTGGGTGAGGCAGCACCCCCCTGCATCAGCTCTCCCTTCTTGGGCTACATCCACTGGCCAACTAGTCCCATTGAGATGCACCTGGTACCTTGGTTGGAAATATGGTGATCTCTCGCTGGAAACTGTGAGCCAGCTGGGCAAGGTGGCTCATGCCTGTAGTCTCATCACTTTGGGAGGCTGAGGCAGGTGGATCACCTGAGGTCAGGAGTGGAGAGTATCATGGCCTACATAGTGAAACCCTGTCTCTTGTAAAATACAAAAATTAGCCAGGCATGGTGGCAGTTACCTGTAATCCCAGCTACCAACAATTTGTTTTTTGAATAACATTTTAAATTTATTCTGGTATCTCATTATGCCCAGAGGTGCAACAAAATATTTATTAATTGAGTTACAAGGTTGAAAAATTACCTATAGGGTAGTATGTTCAGTATTTGGGCAATGGGTTCAATAGAAGCCCAAACCTCAGCATAGTGCAATATACCTATGTAACATACATGCTCATGTATCCCTAAATCTAAAATTTAAAAAAAGCAGAGATGGAAATGCAATGATTATTTTAAAAGTTAAATCTGTTCTAGATATTGCTACCTATCCATCCACATAGCTACAGAGATAGATGTGTATATATACACATACATGAATAACTGTAACAATGCCTTCTATTTATAAACATTTTCACTAAGCAACTAATCAACATTTCTCACTTAATCCTCACAACAAGCATATAAGTTAGTTTCTTGTATGAAGTAATAGAGGCAAAAAGACTTAATACAGCATTCCCAAGTTGGTACAACCTGGAAATAAAGGAATATTCATTAAAAATCAAAGACTTTGTTTGAAACCAATAAGGCCTTGTGTCTCCCTAAAGAGATGTGTTATAATAAAAGTACATAGAGTTTTTCGTGTGTGACTAGTGGGATGGAAACTAAGATAGAGATGAGTGGCTACAAGGCCTGTACTGTGTGAGTTTAAGGCATAATATGAAAAAAGTTGAAAGGAAAACTAGAAAAGGTGGGAAGCAGAAAAGAAGGAAAGGAGAGAGGAAGGAGGCAAAGAAGGATGGAATAAAAGAAGAAGGGAGGAAGGAAGGAGGGAGGGAAGGATGGACGAAGGGAGCACGGGAGGGAGGGAGAGAGAAGGTAAGAGACAGAAAAGAAAGGAAGAAAAGAAGGGAGGGAAAGAGAAGATATTGGGAAGGACACTAGTGATCTCTTCAGTTTGTTCCTGTGTCTGAGCTTCAGATGGTTTCCCCACTTTCCTCATTCTCACTCTCACACACTCCTACTTCTTTGCAACACCGTGCTACTACCAAGGTTACCAAAACAAAGTTTCCAGAGCAGGACCAAGCCAGTAGAAGGCAGGATTCTCAGGGAGGGAGCAAGGAACAGTCTTGGACCTCTTGGCAGAAGATGCTTTTGCAGAGGCCTCCTCCCTTCTGTGATCATGAAAGCAGAGCTGTGAGTTCCAGTTCCATACCAGAAGCCCTGGAGCTCAGGGTTCAAGAGAAACTACCTAGTGTCACAAAATCTACCTGTTTACTTCACCTTTGGAACTTCACTGTCCTCAGCTTTAAGGGGGATAGAGATAGTCTTACCCTGTAGCATTGTTGCAAGATTTAAATATTTATGACACATAGTAAACACTCAACAAATAATGAAAACATATTCGGTCAAATGGTCAAAACATATTTTAGTTTGTGCCAAAATATAACTAAGATCTAGGAAAAAATTCAATTACCTGTTCTTTTTTACTAAGAAATAATTAAAAACACTTCTTGTATGAACACCTGACTATGGAATCCTTTTTAGTACTTTGAAAATATTAACAGCGTTTCAAGCATTTAAAAGTTACTAGAGAAAATTTTTGTAAGTATTTTCACAAGGCAGGTAGCAGTCATTTATAGAACAGAACATTTTCTGTACTTTAAACTATTTAACTATTTAAACTATTTATTTAAACAAATTATATATTTGGAAAATACATGTTTTGGAACTTTCTTCGCATTCTTAAATTATTTTTTAAAAGAGTGTATAACTTTAAAGATTAGTGCCCAAGCCTGATAAAGGTAGATTAAAATATATTGTACTTTCTAGCAGCATTGACATTCAAATAAACTATTATTGCTTGAATAACAGAGACACATTATTTGCATTCTACTCATTTTAATATTTATTTTTATTTTTAACTAGTTTACTTTCATAGAAAGTTAATTATATGGCAAATGTTAAAGGTTTTTCATTTAAATCATAATAATTCAAATTTAAATTGAAGCATTATTGATAAAAATATAACTGAAATAAATATAAAGGTGATAAAAGGATATGTCAAAGACATAGAAGGTTTTATCTGAGTATCTGGAAATTAGGAAATGTTACCATATAACTTAGGGCAAATAATAATTTTTTTTTATTTAGAAAATCCATCTTACTAATACCTCCTCTCTACCCCAATTAATCTAATTCACTGTTTTTTAGAACATATAATTATTTTACTCACCCTCTATACTAAACATTCATCACAATTCCTATCATCTCTTCTTCTTTATTATCATACAAATCAATATAAAATAAATATATAATTTCCCTCTCATTTTTCTTGACAAGCCACTTCAGCTTTCAGGAAGTACTATTTTAAAATATAATAGTGTGTTAATAAACTTTTAAAAAATGCAGTTTAGTCCACACTTACTGTTATTGAAGTTTCTGGAAACTGTGACTTTAAGTTAAACTACATATAATGAAACATTTTAGGACAGGCTAAATTGATATAAATGAATAAATTTTGAATGCATATGTCTGGTCACAAAAACATAATCAAAGTTCTAAATGAAGACCCAAAACAATTTGATATTAAAGACTGAAGTAAATATGAGCTATAAGTACACTTAAGAAAGATTAAAAAAGATCAAATAAGTTAATTACACACATTTGGGTGACACATTGCATGACTATGGTGTAGCAGTTGTGGGTTAAACTAATTAATAAATGTTTGCAAAATAAAAATTGTATGGAACACCTCCTCCCACCACGCAGTTCAAAAATAGTAGTAAATATGGCGTGCTCTCTGAGTGAGTTCTTACCCATTGTTTATAGCAGGAAATTTGTACGATTATTGTATACTCTTTGAATTTTTTTTTAATAATAGTTCGTGTTCATGATTTCTTTATTTTCCAACCCATTTATTTCAGTTCAGGGTTTCACCTTGCTGGAGCCTATCCTGGAAGTTACAGGATTTAAGGTCGGGACCCAACCTAGCCAGGATGCTGTTGAACTCACAGTCACACTCACTCAGACTGGGACCATTTAGATACTCCAATTCACAGAACACACACATCTTTGGAATGCCGGAGGAAAGTAGAGTACCAGCAGAAAGCGCACACAGACAGGACATACAAACTCTACTCTGACAGTGCTGGGTGAGTAATCATTTCTTTTTTCTTACGAAGTTTGCAGCACAATGATGTTATACATGGACCTGCTGTTAAACAGTAAATTGTTCTTTAGTCTTCCTAACTTTTCACATATTTGTCTTATTTCTTCAAGTATAAAGTACAGTTTTGCACTAATAAGATTTATATTTCCATAGTGTACAGAACACTGGACTAGATCCTGCAATCTTGAATTCATAGTTCTGGTTAGCTGTTAATTTTTGACTAAGGCAATTATCTATCATGTTTATACGTTGTTCTCCCTTTGAAATAAGAAAACTGAATTTCATTGTTTCTTATATAATTCTCAGACTTCTACTGGAGGGACATGTGTCTCTTTAAAAATAAAATATTACCTAATTGTATATAAATTTATTTTACAGGTTATGGCATTTTGGATTAGACCTCTTAATTAGTGTTCACCCACCATTTTTGACCCACACCGTTTTTATCAAGAATTTGCAAAAATGGTCATGAATAGTGATGTATCTCTGAATCTTGAGGTTCATGTATTAGAATAAAAGTTTAAAAATATGTTTGATGAAGGCCGGGTGTGGTGGCTCAAGCCTGTAATCCCAGCACTTTGGGAGGCCAAGGCGGGTGGATCACAAGGTCAAGAGATGGAGACCATCCTGGTCAACATGGTGAAACCCCGTCTCTACTAAAAATACAAAAAAAAAAAAAAAAAAAAAAAAAAAAAATCAGCTAGGCATGGTGGTGCGTGCCTGTAATCCCAGCTACTAAGGAGGCTGAGGCAGGAGAATTGCCTGAACCCAGGAGGCAAATGTTGCAGTGAGCCGAGATCGCGCCATTGCACTCCAGCTTGAGTAACAAGAGCAAAACTCCATCTCAAAATAAATAAATAAATAAATAAAAGTAAAAAATGTTTGATGAATTGCTCTGTCATTCGTACCACACTGGAAGTATCTTAAGGGCATAGTCCTTCGCTAATTTGTCTTTGTATTTTCCTAACACATAAGCAAACTGCCTTAAAGCATTCTTTAAAGCATTTTAAAGCATTCTTTAAAAATACTTACTGAATGAAAGAAATAAAATGAACAATTATTTTGATCTTTTGCACTGTCCACACTGAAAAGACAAAAATTCCTGAAGTTCTCAATTCAGAAGCATAAGTTCAGTTTTATGATAAATACTCAAACTAAAACTAAAAAAAAATAATTTTCTATTCTCAAGCTTCTAGGCTCATTTTTATCAGATAAAGACAGACTACATTTGGTAAAGGATATAAGAAAACAGAAGAATGGAGGATCAGATATTAGAGGTCACAGATAATCAAGATAACATATGAGATAAACATTTCACTCAACCCTAAAAGAGATGAATATTTAAAATAGCTTTTCACATTATCTTAAGAGTTTTTCTTTTCTATTTCTATTGCAATTTATTTTTCATGTGGATTGTAATTTCAGGTATATTTTTAAAATCACAATCTGAAAGTTCACAATTTAATTTCCAGCCTCCTTTCCTGCTGCTACTTCTGTCTGTTCTGAACGTGAGTGATGATGTGGAGGCTCCGCGGCATCATTACCTTATGTAGTTTGTATGCATGAAGCAGATGTAATCTCAGATGATCAGGCAGCTATTACTCCTATGAGGAAATGTCAACAATAAACAATTAATCGTATTTCAGATCCTCCAGTTAGTCATTTATAGAAGATTTAACAATACTGTTCATGGACATTCCATTGATTTGTATTTTGTGGCTAATTTATCTTTGCTTTGCTCTGACTGGAGATAATGTAGAGCATTTTTTTTCTTTTTCTTTTCTTGCAGCAAGTTTTCATGTACTAGACTTGCTTTTTTTTTTTTTTACCCTCCTTATGATTTATTGGATTTATTTATGAAGTCCAGCATTGATAAGTACTTGAAAATTTTGATTCTTTTTATCCCATAGAGGCAGTTACCAGAATACAGAAGTGGGATCCTTATTCAATAAGTAAAAGAAAGCTCTAGTGCCCTTGAAGTTCTCTTCTTAGATGGTCATAGTTGCCCCGCATAACACAGAGCACAAAGGCTTCAAAGAAATGCAGCTTCCCTGCCTTTTTTGTTTTCTCAACACACACAAAGGTACTGCAGAGATTTAAGATTGCCCAGTTACCTTTCTAAAATCTATCACAGTCTAAGAGTATTCTGTGACCAACAAAATTAGGGCTACCAAAACCTTAATAGAGATGGGGCTCAAAGAATGTATTATGATTTTTATTTTCAAATATACTCCCTTCAGAAAATAAACAGCCTAAGGATGGGGAAGTGAAGAGTTATTTGTGAAAATCTTTTAAAGTTTTGTTGTTGTTGTTGTTGTTGTTGTTGTTGTTAATAGTGAAGACAGCATCTGGAAATAAATAGAAATACCTTAGTTAAGTAAATAAGGAAAAATCACTCTTTGTGTGTGTGTGTTTCTGTGTGTGTGTGTGAGTGTGTGTGTGTTTCTGTGTGTGCATGTGCCCTCACCTAGAAATCAACCTGATCTTCACTGTTTAGGACTCAGTTTAAACTTAAAAACAACTTGGTGGGAGGTTCTCACTTAATGCCTATCATATAAGGTATTTTCAATAAATGATAATATCCATATGTATTCATGATAAAAACAGAAGAAGCAAAAAAAAATACAGTTCACTTCCTAGTTAAATGATAACTCAAATTTTGGGAGTTTCATTTGGTATTCGCTTCTTTTCCTTTATTGCAAAGTACACTTCTTAGTATTCCCAAAGAAACCCAAGATTTGCATATAAATCTAATTGTGTGTATTCATGCAAAACTTTTCAATTCATGACAAACTATCCATAGGTACTAAAATTAATTTGTGAGCGAAGAGTCATTGTGTTCAGAGATAGAAAGTGTCAAGTTTTCTGCTCTTCCTTACTTGCCTGCTACTTGGCTGTCCACAGTACTGACTTATGAGCAGTGCTAAACATTTACCTAAGAAAAGAGCTACACATCTGAGACAGATGTATATATGAACCTGCTATTGTATATCTGTTTACTTTTGCATATGTCCTTATTTCATTATTGAAGGGAAATATAAATATTTCTATATTGTAAGGAGAATGAATCAAATAAAAGGTCATTTAAATTTTGTGATACTTTGTGATACTTGGAAATTATTTTATTACTTGTAGCATGCAGTAATTTGTGAAGCTATTTAATTCAATGGAATCTTATATGTAATACAATAAAAGTTTAGTATTTTGTCAGTGACTTCTCCCTTTCCCACTAACTGCCTGTAACGGTGAAATTCCAAGGCTCAGTGATAGACTTTACACTATTTCTATAGTTGAAATTAAGAGGAATACAAACCAAATCAAGAAATACAAAAGGAAAAGGGTTTGAAAAAGTATTTGCTCATGCAATTGAACAATAATATCAAAAATAGAAAATGGAATTTTACTATTAAACATATAGCAGAAAAACTTTTTTTTTTCTTTTTCTTGAGTTAGAATCTCACTCTGTCACCTAGGCTAGAGTGTGGTAGTGTGATCATGGCTTGTTGTGACCTTGAACTTTTGGGCTCAAGTGATCCTCCTGCCTCAGTCTCCTGAGTAGCTGGGACCATAGGCCATGCACCATTACCAGTGGATGTTTTTTAAAAAAATAGAGATGGGGTCTTGCTATGCTGCTCAGGCTAGCCTCAAATGTCTGGCCTTAAGTATTCCCCCAGTCTCAGCCTTCTAAAGTACTGTGATTGCAGGCCCAATGGAAAAAAAACTTTAAAGTCATCAATTATTACATTATGTTTATGTCTTTATCAAAGCCACTATTTAGATCCATAACTATCATTATGAGGGAAGAAAAGATAAGTTAAGACTACAATCCTGTCTAAAGCTTAAGTATTAGAAGTGATGTCCTTAGCAGCATTTTATCTATTATATGCTCTTTATCTTTTTGTTGGAAATTTTTCAGACTATGTAGCATATTTTTCATAATGCCATATTTATAAGACATGATTTTATTCATTGTAATGTAGTTGGTGACATAAACATAGAGGAAAAGATTATGTGCTTGGCCCAAAAGTTCAGGTGAAAGTTTTAAAAATACTACTTGACTTTCTCTGGGATTCCAATGTTTTAAAAGAGTTTAAATTTATTCAATTCAAATAAGACAAAAAAAATTAAGATTTAGAAACCACTATTGTTAACAAAAGTCAGAATTCTGTCTTCAATTATTCTTTGGTAATGAGTCATCTTGGTGGATTCGTATCTGAACAACTGTAAATACTCCTGCAATGAACATGAGAGTGCAAATATCTATGCTAAGAGGATCACTTGAACCCAGGAGGATAATGTTGTAGTGAGCCAAGATAGTGCCATTGCATTTGAGCCTGGGCAACAGAACAAAACTTCCTCTCAAAAAAGAAACCAAAAAACAAACAAAGAAAGAACAAGACAATGATTTCATTTTCTTTGAATATATGCTCCCATAATGGGATTCCTGGATTATATGGCAGTTCTGTTTTTAAGGAAACTCTGTACTGTTTTCCATAATGACTGTACAAATTGTATTCCCATCAACAGTGTAAAAGTTTCCCTTTCCTCACATCCTCTCCAACACTTGTTTTATCTGATATCGTTTGGCTGTGTCCCCACTCAAATCTCAACTTAAATTGTATCTCCCAGAATTCCCATGTGTTGTGGGATGGGCTTGGGGGAGGTAATGGAGTCATAGGGCCAGTCTTTTCCATGCTATTCTCTTGATAGTGAATAAGTCTCATGGGATCTGATGGGTTTATCAGGGGCTTCCATGTTTGCTTCTTCCTTATTTTTCTCTTGCTGCCACGATGAAAGAAGTGCCTTTCACCTCCCGCCATGATTTCAAGGCTGCCCCAGCCATGTGGAACTATAAGTCCATTTAAACCTCTTCTTCATCCCAGTTTCTTGTATGTCTTTATCAGCAGTGTGAAAACAGACTAATACATTATCTTAATAGGTAAATTATAAAAAAAAAAAAATTGACTCTAAAATAATTATGTCACCACATAAAATTTTGAATAATGTTTGAAAATGCCCTGAAGAATATATACTACTACCTGTTATCTATATGATAAGAAGTTATTTTCAAACATGAACAGGAGCATAGGAGTCTTGTTAATCGCAAAGACACTGAAATACATGAAAATTTTAAAGATGTAGAGAAAATAGAATGAATATATGTTTATTTCATGCACATCGGTGTTTGCCCTAACCCAGATGACATATATCCATTCAAGGATAATATTTGCTTTTTGAAATTCAAAATGATAGCCACTTCTTAAATGTTACTTGTCCAGATAACCTCTTTCGGTGACAGTTGCATACAACTAAATTTTCTATTATTGAAGTCACTGGGAGTTCTGTTCCTAGAAATGTGACCACAAATTGATTTACTCTAGTATTGTTGATTTTATTATTTAGTTATGAGGCCTCTCATGAGCATAAGTGGATGACTTCAGAGTTTGTAGATTGAAAAATACTTATTTACTAAATGTAATACATTGGTTTCCAAACATTTGCTTTTCTTATAAATAACTGCACCATAAATATATCATCAAGAAACCATGACAACTCATGTATTTTTGTCATGTTCTTAATCTGGACATTATTAAGACTATATACAACCTAAGTCCAAATTGCTTTACAGTGATCCTATGAAGTTTGATGAAAATGTCATGTTTATACTAATTAGATTTCTATTGAAAATGTTACCATTTTATTTCAAGGAGAGAAGCATGAAAATCCTAATATCTCAGTTTTTGAAAGCAAGTGGATTTTAATACATACTTTACCATTTTAACAGCTTTGTTTTATAATCAATAAGAATAGTTTAAAAGAGTATTATATAATGATACTCATCCAATAAATAAACTGTGATCATAATTGGAATGACAAATCACAAGGATATATTTCCCTTGGAAGTTCACACATTAACCAGAAATATCACCTGATTAATAGGAATTTCAAAAGGTTTTGAAATGCATTGAAACACAGTTGAACTTTTTTTTCCTTAAATAGTTTGATTTATCAGAAACCAGCTAAGTATTCAATATATCAAAAATTTAGTACTGTATATGCATTTTTCAAAAAGGTATAGCATACATAGATTAATAATATGCATAATGATGTAATCAAACTGCAAAACTAAAAATAGTTCATCTATGTGCTTTATTGTGGACTAAAACAATCATAAATACACACAAACTCACATACATAGAAAAAGAAAAAGAAAAACAATGATTACCTAAGCCACTGCTAAGAATAGAACCATAAAAATAAACCTATCAGAATAATTCTGTTTTATTTTAACCAAGTTGGAAATTAACATAAGGGTTTGTATAATTTAATAAAAGAAAATTGATTATTGCTATAATTAAAAATAACTACAACAAAGCTTGCTTCACTCTGTAGAGAACAGAGTAATGACTGTTTTCAGCGTAATATTCAAGTCCTGCCTTTGAGGAATTTGCAGCCTGGGAAGTAAGAAACAACATATATAACAAACTGAAGAACGAGCAGAAATGGAAGAAAATCATCAGGCCTTAAGAAAAAACATAAGAAGAGGTAATTAATGTAGGAAAAAGTATTGCAAAATCCAGTAGTTTTCTCCCACTGCTAGAAATTGTGATAGTGGTAATAAAACTTTTGAAATGATTTCCGAAAGAAATCACTTAAAAATCTCAATTTAGATTTGAAACTAGTATGTTGTTCTTGAGAGAAGTAGCTTCCCTGAGGGAAATTAAATAAAGAAAACATGGCTTTTCTGCCACAATAAAAGTAAGGGTGAATATGAAAACCTAGAATGAAATGTATACTGGAATGTATATAGTAGTTTGAAAGTAAGTTTCGAGAAGTGGGTTGACATAGGTTTTGCCTTTGAGATGGGGAGATTTTATTAAATTCCTATGTTTTAACTTTTCAGCTTCAATGACTGTTCAAAAGAAACTTATTGTTACATGAACACCATATGTAAAAGTACAATTGTTAAAAGGGGTAAACATTAAACCCCAAATTATTTTATTAAACCATATAAATATATAATAAAACATCTCCATGCACATTTTTCTATTTAATAGAGTTATTTCTTTCTAAATTATTTGTAGTTGAGGATTTTAAACATGCTTAACGACCTGAAATGTTAAACTATCATATAAAATTAGGCCAGTAATTTACAGTGTAAGTGAAAAATAAGGATAAAATATTACATTACTATCTAACATGATTAACTGGTTGTTTAGATCCTTTACAGTTAAAATCATGGGATAAATACATCAACAGTTTATGTTGTCACAAAGTTGAACCATTATTCTACCTGTTACTTGTAATAGAAATATATATTCTAGAACTAATAAGGAACCTCTTTTCTCTTCTTAGAAGCATTTTTTTTTAAAGTAACCACTTTACACAAAAGGGGCTTTCTTGTTCTTACAGTTTCTAGACTATTTTTCTATTTCAAATGGAAATAACAGATTATTTCCAGATGCAGTTGACAAATTAATTTTTTAAAAAGCTCTTCCAGATTCAGTTTGTTGATGTTTTTGTTTGTTTAATTTGCTCCTTAATTTTAAGAGGCATAAGACACAAATTAATATATTTTAGAACACATGTGAACCATCATAATGTGTATAAATGGGTAAGTACATTTATGAATTTATTTGTATGCAAACAATGTAAGTGTTATAGTAATCATTGAAAACAGATTATTGAGATTTGGCTTTACTTTGTGGTACTATTTCCCTATAATGTAATCCAAACATATATATAAAGCCTCTGTGAGGGAGGGGAACATTACCCACCAAATGTCTGGGTGGGTTAGGGGCTAAGGGAGGAACAGCAGGGGTGGGGATATCGGGAATGAATAGCATCAGGAGAAATATCTAAGGTAGATGACAGGGTGATGGATGCAGCAAACCACCACCATGACACGTGTATACTTATGTAACAAACCTGCACGATCTACACATGTACCCCAGAACATAAAGTAAAATAATAATAAAAGAAATGCCTCTGTGAAGAGGATCAGACTCAAAGGAAGACTAGAAATGAGCACAGTCACACCTTTTTCTTATCCCCTAAATTACCTATTCAGATAAATCCTGACAAAACAACTATTTGTTAGAATGGCTGTGATGAATGACATGTTTTACATTGTTTTTTCAATTCTAAACATAATCACAATAAAAATATTCTTTATATAACTTCTTGGAATTAATTAACCGTCTATAATTTCCCGAAGGGCAGGATCTTGTTTGTGGGTTAAGAGTGTCATTATTTTGAGTGACTATTCCACTAATAATCTTTAAACCTTAACTTCAGGCTAATTAATTTTAATGTACCCCAATTTCCAGGTATATTCTCTGTTGTAATGCAAAATAATATTATTTTCCAGAATTACCTATTTAAGCAGTACTTATTGCCTGGATATGTTAGATTATACAAAAATTAAACAAATTATTTTCACATATTTTCTAACATATAAGGTAGCTAACATTTTCAATGTTGAAATCTGTAATAGTCAGGGTTCTCTAGGGGGATAGGACTAATACTATAGATGTATATATCAAAGGGAGTTTATTAAGGAGTAGTGACTCACAGTGTCACACAGTGAAATCCTACAACAGGCAGTCTGCAAGATGTGGAGGCAAGAAGCTAGTTTGAGTCCCAAAACCTCAAAATTAGGGAAGCCAACAGTTCATCCTTCAATCTGTGTTTGAAGGCCCAAGAGCCCTCCAGAAAATCAATGTTATAAGTCTGGGAGTCCAAAAGCTGAAGAATTTGGAGTCCACTGTTGAAAGGCAGGAAGCACCCAGCACAGGAGAAAAATGAAGGCCAGAAGACTCAGCAAGTCTGGTCCATCCAACTTCTTCTGTCTGCTTTATTCTAGTTGTGATGGCAGCTGATTAGATGGTGCCCACCCATATTGAGGGTGGGTCTGCCTTTCCCAGTCTACTAAGTCAAATGTTGGCAACACCCTCACAGACACACCCAGGAACAAAACTTTATATGCTTCAAACCAATCAAGTCAGCACTCAATATTAACCATCACAGTATCACATAACTCATTATTATATTTTCTTGGGAATACTTAGTCATTTTTCAAATATATCAATTTAATGTTTTTCCTTTTAGGTATGTTATAGTGCCATCTGAGAAATTATACTCAAGTAGTCATTGTAATAATTTTTTGAATATATATATTTAAAAAGCAAATTTTAAATTTATAAATTTATAGTGCTTACATTTTTAATGGATTACCTTTGATTAATTCAATAATACTATTTTAAAAAGGTATTATATAATAAAACAATTCAGGGTAAATCACATCTATATTATCATAGGTTGTATCATATCCTGCTATTATCTATTCTATGATAAGTAATTATCCTCATTGTTCATATAACTAGGTAAAGTAATTCAGAGCTTCTAAAGGATTATTTTTATTATATTTCTGTAAATGCATCAGATAATTATATATTGTCCTTTTTACATTTAAAAGTCATTTTTCAAAATACTTAACATTTCAGAATTTATCTTATGCTATTTAAATCTTTCAATTTTGAAGTCAGATATTTAAAAAAAGATAATACTTTTGTCTTCTTTTGACTTTTAGTCCCTTATATTCCCTAATTATTTAAGTTATTTATTCAGCATGATATTTTATTTCCCAAGAAATATGTGCAATTCTCTGTTTTTCAGTTCATACTACTTTATAGTATTATTAAATCAGTAGAAATTTTTAAATACTTTATGGCTACTTAGTTTAGAATTCTGAGAGTCACATTATTTGTTTATGAAAATTTGATACTGATAAATGACCAAAAGTTTCTTTCACTTTCTGGAAAACATTTTTCCTTATGACAAATACCAATTTTTAAAACCTATAGCTAAAATTTATTTTCTGATTTAGATCCTGGAAGAATATTTACTTTCTCAAAAAACTAAAAACAATTTTTCTTCTCTCACTCTCTATGTATATGAAGATAACATATAATACTATCTCAAATATTATATATTATCCCAACTTGCATGGTCAATATTAATGTCTATTATGGCTGAAGGCTGCCTTCTTGCTCCTGTCAATGAGTTTTTAGAATGAGTTTCCTTCTAACACATACACTCTCTTTGTGAAACACTTATCTCTATTTTACCTAACTCAAAAAAAAAGTATCACAGTTAATTGCTCTTCAAAACCTCTAGTAAAGTTTGTCAAATCAAAATCAAAGTTGGTGCCAAGTAAACCATTAGCAATTATTTTCATTTCACTGTACGTCATTATTCAGATATAAGCTGCAGTCAAATTCTTATATTTAAAAAGTTCATTTTAATGAATTTGATCTCTTCCAAAAGTATTATACCATTGCAAGGAGTTCTCTGTAAATATTTGACAGAAACATCTCAACTTTCTTGAAAAATATTTGAACTATCCTAAAGTGAAATGAAAACTCTCCCTAATGAGTTTGGAAGGAGTAAGAACTTGCTAGACTTATTAAAGAACATCATTTAGTTATTCTACATAAAATAACTTTGATGAGGAAAATGTCATACATATACATCATGGAATACTATGCAGCCATAAAAAGAATGAGACTGATGCCTTTTGCAGCAACATGGATAGAACTGAAGGCCATTATCCTAAGTGAACTAACACAGGAACAGAAAATCAGCACTGCTTGTTTTCAATTATAAGTGGAAGCTAAACACTGGGTACACATCGACAAAAAGAAAGGGAACAGTAGGCACTGAGGCCTATTTGAGGGTGGCGGGTGAGAGGAGGGTTTGAAAAACTTCCTGTCAGGTACTATGTGTGTTATATTTGAGTACTGAAATAATCTGTACATCAAACTTCCATGACATACAATTTATCTATACAACAAAAATGCACCTGTAACCATGAAATTAAAATAAAAGTCTAAAATAATAACTTCTATGAAGATACAGAGAGCAAGATACTAAAAAATAATTATATTGAAGTCTGTCTGCCATTCATTCTTTAATTGGGTTTTCCAGTTATTTTCATGTTTATTTGCCAAGACTAAATATAATTCTACTGCTGAATAGAATTACATGAGAAATAAGACATATGCTTCATAATGGTAAAAATTATGATTTAAAAGAAAAAAAGTCTAATTCAAAAGATAACTATTGATGATAATTATAGCATAATATTCTTGTGTGCTTGGTACCCAAAACTATTCTAAGTGGCTTACATGCATTAATTCATTCAAATTTCTCAATAATCTAATGAGGAAAGTACAATTTTATGTCTATTTTATTATTGAGATAAATGAGGCACAAAGAGGCTAACCTAAGGTAACAAAGTTAGATGTGGTAGAGCTGTGATAGGAAATTACCTAGTTCCACTGAATTGCCTCCACTCATACTGAGCTACACTGTCCATGATTTTAAAAAAATGGTTAATTATTTTTGTGACATGAGTAAAAATAATTCCTTAAGACAGAAGCAGTTAGCTATGGAAAGTCAAGAATTTGCTTGCATTGTGGAAAGACTGGAATAAAATGAAGAGTAAAGCACATTAAAAAATGGGAACTAGAAGAGGTAAGGGTGGCTTCAAATGGTTGACTAGACTTCCTCCACAGCGTAGGACTGAAACAGCAAAAAGACAGTCACACATTAAACAGGGTATCAGAGAAAACACTAGAATTCAGCAGGTAAGTGCAAGGAAACCACATGACACATGAAAGAAGATAGTAAAGCAGCTGGCCCAGTTAGGATCAGTTAGAAACCAGAAGAAACTACTCACTGCAGGGAAAATGTAAGTGAGAGATTCCCCAACCATCAACTTTCCCACTGTGGACTCCTGTAATCTTAGCCACAGGAGAGTCCCTGGGCTGTTATGGATCCTGAGCTAGCTGTAGTCCATGTGATAATATTTTTCCAGGCAGGTAGCTCAAATTGGGTGTCACACATACTCTGAGACCTAAGCAACTGCATTATGGCACCATTTTGGGAGCCCAACTCACACCAGAATACATCTTATCTTGGGGTACCACAGCCTCTTCATCTCCACATCCATAGGATCCCTTCAGTGAGCCAGAAAAAATAAGAGAAGAAGGAAGAAAGGGAGAAAGGGAGGGAAGGAGGGAGGGAGGGAGGGAAGAGGGCGGGAAGGAGGAAGGGAAGGAGGACAATATCTACCCCCTCAAAATACTTAAGAATATATTTAACCAAGAAGGTGAAAAACCTCTATAAGAAAAACAGTAAAACATTTATCACAGAAATTTAAAAAGATAAACTCAAATGAAAAGGCATCCTATACTCATGAAAAAACTAACTCAAAACCACACAACTTCACGGAAACTGAACAATTGGCATTTTTTTTTTTTTTTGAGATGGAGTTTTGCTCTTGTTACACAGGCTGGAGTGCAATGGTGCTATCTTGGCTCACCGCAACCTCCTCCTCCTGGATTCAGACAATTCTCCTGCCTCAAGCCTCCTGAGTAGCTGGGATTACAGGCATGCACCACCATGCCCAGCTACTGGCTCTTGAATGTTGACTGGATAAACAATGAAATGAAGGCAGAAATAAAGATGTTCTTGGAAACCAACAAGAATGAAGACATAATGTACCAGAATCTCTGGGACATATTTAAAGCAGTGTCTAGAAGAAAAATTATAGCAATAAATGCTCACATGAGAAACAAGGAAAGATCTAAAATAGACACGCTATTGTCAAAATTGAAAGAGCTAGAGGAGAAAGATCAAAAAAACTCAAAAGCTAGCAGAAGACAAGAAATAACTAAGATCAAAAAAGAACTGAAGGAGATAGAGACACAAAAAACCTCTTCAAAAAATTAATAAATCTAGGAGCTTGTCTTTTGAAAAGGTCAACAAAATAGACCACTAACCTGATTAATAAAAAAGAAAAGAGAAGAAACAAATAGATACAATAAAAAACCATAAAGGGGATATCACCACTGATTCCACATAAATACAAACTACCACTGGAAATTACTACAAACAAATCTATGCACAGAAACCACTAAACCTGGAATAAATGGACAAATTTCTGGACACTTGCACCCCACCAAGGCTAAACCAGGAAGAAGCTGAAACCCTGAATAGACCAATGACAAGAGCTGAAGTTGAGGCAGCAATTAATAGCCTACCAACCAAAAAAAAAAAAAAAAAAAAAAAAGCCTAGATTCAGATGGGTGTACAGCTGAATTCTACCAGATATACAAAGAGAAGCTGTTAACACTCATTCTGAAACTATCCCAAACAATGCAAAAGAAGGAATCCTTCCCAAATCATTTTATGAGACCAACATCATCCTTATACCAAAACCCAGCAGAGACTCAACAAGAAAAGAAAACTTCAGGCCAATATCCATGATGAACATAGATGCAAAAATCTTCAATAAAATACTGGCAAACCTATTGCAACAGCACATCAAAAAGCTTATCCACCACGATTAAGTAGGCTTTATTCCAGGGATGGAAGGCTGGTTCAACATATACAAATCTATAAACGTAATTCACCACATAAACAGAACCAAAGACAAAAACCCAAGATTATCTCAACAGATGCAGAGAAGGCCTTTGACAAAATTCAACAGCGCTTTATGCTAAAAACTCTCAATAAACTAGGTATGGATGGAACGTATCTCAAAATAATTAAAGTAATTTACAACAGACCCACAACCAATATCATACTGAATGAGCAAAAACTGGAAGCATTCCCTTTGAAATCTGGCACTAGACAAGAATGCTCTGTGTCACCACTCCTATTCAATATAGTATTGGAAGTTCTAGCCAGAGCAATCAGGCAAGAAAAAGAAATAAAGTATACTCGATTAGAAAAAGAGGAAATCAAATCATCTCTATTTGCAGATGACATTATTGTATATTTTGAAGACCCCATTGTCTCAGCCCAAAATCTCCTGAAACTGATAAGCAACTTCAGCAAAGTCTAAGCATACAAAATAAATGTGCAGAAACCACAAGTATTCCTATACACCAATTACAGACAAATGAGAGCCAAATCAAAATGTACTGCCATTCACAATTGCTACAAAAAGAATAAAATATCTAAGAATACAACTGACAAAGGATGTAAACAACCTCTTTAAGGAGAACTACAAATCACTGCTCAAGGAAATAAGAGAGGACAGAAACAGATGGAAAAATATACTATGCTCATGGTTAGGAAGAATTAATATTGTGAAAATGGCCATACTGTCCAAAGTAATTTATAGATTCAACACTATCCCCATCAAGCTACCTGTAACCCTCTTCACAGAACTGGAGAACCACCTTAAACTTCATATGCAACCAGACAGAGCCTGCATAGCCAAGTCAATTCTAAACAAAAAGAACAAATCTGGAGGCATCACGCTACCTGACTTCAAACTATACTACGAGGCTACAGTAAGCAAAACACTATAGTACTGGTGCCAAAACAGAGATATAGACCAACGGAAAAAAGCAGAGGCCTCAAAGGCAGTGCCACACATCTACCACTGTCAGATCTTTGACAAACCTGACAAAAACAATCAATGGGGAAAGGATTCCCTTTCAATAAATGATGTTAGGAAAACTGGCTAGCAGTGTGGAGAAAGCAGAAACTGGACCCCTTCCTGACACCTTACACTAAAATTAACTCCAGATGGATTAAAGACTTAAACACAAAACCTAACATCATAAAAACCCTAGAAGAAAACCTAGGCAAAACCATTCAGGACATAGGCGTAGGCAAGGACTTCATGACTAAAACACCAAGAGCATTGGCAACAAAAGCCAAAATAGACATATGGGATCTAAATAAACTCCAGAGCTTCTGTACAGCAAAAGAAACAATCATTAGAATGAACCAGCAACCAACAGAATGGGAAAAAAAATTTGCAATCTACCCAACTGACAAAGGGCTAATATACAGAATCTACAAAGAACTAAAATAGATTTATAAGAAAAAACAAAAAAAGCCCATTCAAAAGTGGGTGAAGGATATGAACAGATGCTTTTCAAAAGAAGACATATATGAGGCCAACGAACATATGAAAAAATGCTCATCATCACTGGTCATTAGAGAAATGCAAATCAAAACCATATTGAGATACCATCTCATGCCAGATAGAATGATGATCATTAAAAAAACTGGAGACAACAGATGTTGGAGAGGATGTGTAGAAATAGGAACACTTTTACACTGTTAGTGGGAGTGTAAACTAGTTCAACCATTGTGGGAGATGGTGTGGTGCTTCCTCAAGGATTTAGAAATAGAAATTCCATTTGACCCAGCAATCTCATTACTAAGTATATCCCCAAAGGATTATAAATCATTCTATTATAAAGACACATTCACATTTATGTTCATTGTGTCACTATTTACAATAGCAAAGACATGAAATCAAACCAAATGCCCAATGATGATCGACTGGACAAGGAAAACGTAGCACATATACACCATGGAATACTATGCAGCCATAAAAAATGATGAGTTTGTGTCTTTTGTAGGGACATGGATGAATCCTGAAACCATCATTCTCAGCAAACTGACACAAGAACAGAAAACCAAACACCTTATGTTCTCACTCATAGGCGGGTGGTGAACAGTGAAAACATGTGGACACAGGGAGGGGAGCATCACACACTGGGGTGTGTTGTCTGGGGACTAGGGGAGGGACAGAGGTGGGTAGAGAGTTGGGGAGGGATAACATGGGGAGAAATGCTAGATACAGGTGACGGTGATGGAGGCAGCAAACCACATTGCCATGCATGTACTGTGCAACAATCCTGCATGTTCTTCACATGTACCCCAAAGCCTAAAGTGCAGTAAAAAATACATATATTTTTAAAAAGTGGGCAAAAGACTTGAATGGACACTTCTCACAGGAAGACATAAAAATGCTCAATACATTTCCTTCATATATGAAAGAAAGCTTAACATGCCTAATCACTGGGGAAATACAAACTACAACTATGATGAGATATTAAAATGACTATTATAAAAAGATGAAAGACAAGTGCTGACAAGGATGTGTAGAAAAGGGAATACTAGAACACCGTTGGTGGGAATGTAAATTAGTACAGATGTTATGGAAAATTGTATAGAGGTTTCTCAAAAGACTGCAAATTGAATTACCATATGATCCAACAATCCCACTTCTGGGTATTTATCAAAAAGTTTTAACATCTATTTGCTGAAAAAAATGTCTGCACTCCCATGTTCATTTAAACGTTCTTTATGATAGTTAACTTATGGAATCAACTTCAGTGTCCATATGTGGACAACTGAATAAAGAAAATGTAGGGCCAGGCACGGTGGCTCATGCCTTTAATCATAGCACTTTGGGAGGCTGAGGTGGCTGGATCACTTGATGTCAGAAGTTCAAGACCAGCCTGGCCAACATGGTGAAACCCCATCTCTACTAAAAATACAAAAATTATCTGGTAACGGTGGCAGGCAGCTATAATGTGGGGAAATTGTGGAGATGATTGCCTAAGGGTAAAAAAATATCAGCTAGTAGAAATATGTTGGTTTTTTTTAGTTTTATTGCAGAGTGTAGCGAATAGATATGGACCAAATTCATAAATTTTTTACATAAAAATTATATTGAAATATCTGTAGAATGTTTCATAAATCTGGTTAGAATGATGGATTTAAACATTTTAGATATAAAGAACATACATTGAATTAGAGTTTTTTTGAACTAAAATTATACTGATTAAAATATACTAAATCATAAAAAATCCTTAAATTTTGTTTTATATTTGTGGAGTTATGTAATAAATTTTGTTCTAAATTATATATTTAGTAGATTGAATTTTTTGATGTTTAAATTTGAACTTAATTAGAGTACACTTTTTAGAGGAAAGGTGGGTCATAGTATTTTTCATTTTTCATTTTTATGTTTCTGAGGACTATTAAATAATTGACCTAGTCAGGAAGGTAGGTACTAGGTATGAAAGGGCATACTTGGATACAAGGATGTTTCCATAGTAAACAATAATATCTGTCAAGTTTCAGCACATGACACTACCACATTTTTATTTGCAACATGCAATACAATATCTGACCTACTCCAGCTACCGTGTTTTGTTAGAAATTTTCTGTTTCCTTGTGATGCCTATCAATTAACGAAACTAAAATCACCAAACACATACATTTTAGTATGAATTCATATTGCTTTTATTTATGATAAAGCATAACAAAACAGCTTAGTGCACATAGGGCATACAATAAAATCAGTTTGAGAGAAGTGCAAACCTGTACTAACTTCAAACGACTACTGATGTGAATTTTCTTTTTCTTATTGCTAGTATTACTTCAGGTTTATTTTTTAAATGTCTAAACACAAATGATGTAGCAAGGTATATATTCAGGTCCAAAGGGAAACATTTTATTCAGTAAGAAATATATTTAAACCACTTGATGTGTTTTACAAATGAGTTATTGTAGAAAATAAGATTTTAATTATTAGGAAGAAAAATTGGCAAAATAGTAGTTCTTTAATATCATTTTGGCAATGGCTAGGTCAGTAACACATTATTTATTTTTACAGGAAGTACTATAAAAATATAGATGTAAAAGACAAAGTCATTTATTAGTTTTCCCTTCAGCAGAACAGACTAAGTATTTTTTAACATATTTCATTCTTTTGGCAGTTTTAGTTAATTTATTTATCTAGTGCATTTCAACTAGAAAGCAATACTTACTATTTTACTTTGCTATAATATTGAGAGAGAAAGCACCATGATTATTATAAAGCTATCTATTCATATTTTATAGTATATGTAGTAGAAAATTTACTTGGAACTTGAGTTGCATAGAGAAAAATGAAAATGAAAAGTCCATGAGTATATTATACATAAGTGATGCATATATTTGTAGAGTAGAGCAACAAGGTTATTCAGTAGGCAATTCAAGATCTAAGATTTCCACAGTTTTCAATTGTGTGGAGGCAGAAACAAGGAGTAGTAAATTGATTTGGCATGCTGAACTCTTGGACACTGAACTGTAACAAGAAAATTGAATGCATTCTGTTTTATGCATATAAAAGAAGTACTTTTCAAGATGAGCATTCATTTATTCATTTAACCAATATGTGCAAAATGTATGCTCTATGCCAGGCAATAACCAAAAGGCAAAACAGACAAAATTTATGCCAGGCAATAAATCAAAAGACAAAACAGACAAAAATCTCTACCACTGTAGAGCTTACCTCCTAATTGAGAGTAACAGATCACAGACATCATTTATTAAAAGGAGATAAATATTTAAGAAAAGGAAACAGACAAGGGACTGGGAACACAAGTTGAAGTTAAGGCATGTGTGGAGAGAGTGCAATGTTGCCAGTGATATTTAAGAAAGACTTTCAAAAGATCTTACAAAATTCTACAAAAGGAATCTGATGTGAATATTCTTGTTACTGCTATCCTTAAGGCTGCCTTCTTCATCCCCTTCAGATATTGCCACAAAATCAGTTTCTTTGTATTATTTTCTGGTTTCTGCCTTCCTTTTAATGTTTGTTTAAATTTCACCTTTCAATGACTCACATACTTACAATTTCTCCATGCCTACATTTAACTCCTCTCTCTCCATATTTTCCCTTGAGTTTATTTTGTGCATTTGTCATCATTTCTTGAACTATATAGTGTATTGTCTGTCTTTCCCAAACAGAATATAAAATACATGAAAGTAGAAATTTCTGTTTTTCCCTGATGCTATGGGTGTATCACTTAAATAGCACTTAGAAGGTACTGACATATTTATTGAATACACATTTGAATAATCAAACTACCATCTTTTGCATACTAATTTCCTTCACTTTTATTTCCAGTAAAACTATTAACATCTTGTTTGTTTTTCCCCTAAATATCTCTTTAATCTGCACATATATCTGAACGTCTTTTAACATCAAGAGACAGTGCTTTCTCATCTTGACTGCTGCAACTCCCTACTGCTATTCTCAGCCTCTACCTTTGCCCTTTCAAATCCCTTCTCTTCATTTTAGCCAAAAGAACCATGTGAAATGTATATCTGTTTAATTCATTTCCATATTTAAGAATTCTTATTGAGTCACGTGGTTCTTAAAATGAAGTCCCAAACCCAGCATAAAATAGCTATGCCAATCTCAGACTCACATTCTGCCATTTCCCACTATTTCTTGATAATCAGGATCATACTGACACTTTTCAGTCGACTAAAGTCACAATGTTTCCCCCCCCACTTCTTTGGATTTTTGCATATAACAAACAGACTCCTAGAAATATCTTCTCATGTTCACTTCCTCTTAGCTTCATCTCTTTTATGGCAATTCATTTTCTTAGGGAAGTTTACCCTATACCCTAGAACTTTGGTCTGTAATATTCATATCCCTAAGCTTTTCCTTTGTAGTCTTCATATCATCTTACAAACATAGATTTCGGAGATTATTTTATTAATTTCTGCCTCCTCTATGGGATGTGTCCTTGATGAGAATGGAGATTATTTCTGCTATGTTCACCATTTTGTCCTTGGTACTTTGTGCAGAATAGACGTTCAAAAATAAAACCAACCAACCAAACAAGCAAACAAAGATGAACAAGAAGAGCTTGTATTCATTGCACATAGAGTGACTGATAAGAAAGGGAAAATGTGGCTTGATTAACACTGGCAAAATTAAGAATGAATATCCTGTGGAGCCACTACCTTCTGATGCTGGCTCAGGTAGGCTGGCTGAATAATACTCAAATAGTAAGATCATTTGAAATAAACAAGTAAATGAAGTTTGTGAAACTTATGTAAGTCTAAACACAAAGAATATATGAATTCAATTGAGGATTTATGTATTTCTGCTATTAATATTTTTTTTCTTTTTTCATTATGCCTGACATTTTAGAAACTGAATTTTGTTACAGTCCATTAGCTTATCATTACATGCTGGTATGATGAGATTGCACTGAGATGCATAAAGTAACATTTTTAGCATGAGCAACTAAAATTACAAGGTTGTGTGGATAGTATGTTGTAGAGATTGTTTCAATTTGGCCTTGATGTTGAGTTTGTGAGCAGGTAGCTTGTTGAGATAGAGTGAGATGAAATTGGCGCCTAATCACTGGAGAAAGTTGTAATGATGTATGAAATGAAAAATCCCTGCCCACTCAGTGCAAAGAGAATACAAACTCTCCTTTGCAATGACTGCAATGCTATTTTCTCTAAATTATCATTCAACTGCAGAAAAATAAAAAGTCCATAGCAAAGCCAAAACTTGCAGTTTTTCAGGAAAAGAGAGACATAAGATTCTTTGGGGGATTTTGGAAAAGGAAGAAGTAGGTATCTTCTGGAAGATACCTACTGGAAGCAAAACTTTATTTTTCACCAAGAATATACCCCCACCTAAATAAGCTCCAATAATAATAACCCAATAAAACACACATGTACACACACAGTGGATGAACACACACACCATATAAAACTGCCTATCCTTAAAAAGAAAACACTTTGAAAGCATGTATGTGGAAACCTCAACCCTATAAAATATTTTAAGCAACTTTTGTGGTTTTTGCTTTACAATGCTTTGGAGAAGCCCGTGATAAGAGGAGTTCTTAAATAATTAAATTATTCATTAAACAACTATGTATTAAAACTATTATGTGTCATGTATAGTACCCATCACTGTGACACAACTGGGTAAAACATCAAATATCTCTTCTTTACTGAAATTTACATTCTAACTCTGACAATAAGGAAAATAAATTATGTAATATGTTTGTAGTAAGTGTTATGGAGAATAAAATAATGTAGAGGTCAGTGGCATAAAAACATTTATCATAAGCAAGTTACCCAAAGAAGTATTCACTGAGACTTTTCTGAGAAAAATCTTGAAGGAGGCAAAGGAGCTAGCCATTTAAGTGTTTGTGAAAAAGTACATTTCAAGCACAGAGAAAACAAGGTAAACAAGCAAGAGAGAGTCTGAAGTATTTGGGACAGCTAATTATATAAGCATGGATATGCAAGTTGAGTTAGAGAGAAATTGGAAAAAGAGATGAGATAATTAATGGAAGGAGGCAGTCATGTAAAAACTTGTAGGTAATTATACACTCTTGTTTCATTCTGAAGTAGAAACACATTTCAAAGTTTGTAGCTATGGTCAGGAGTGTTTAAAGAGAAACACTCAAGCTGCGTTATGGAAGAATTAAAATAAGTCAGGAATTATTAAATTAACTCAGGAGAGTTGAAAGGACAGCTTATACTAGGATGAAAGCTGTAGAAATGATGTTAGGAAACATAAAACACAAGAAAGAGAAAAATGAACTTAAACTATTATTTTCTCTACTGAAGTGACGTTTTATTTTATTTTATTTTTTAAGTTTCAACTTTTAGATATAGAGTGTACATGTGCAGGTCTGTTACACGGTATATTGAACCGAGGTGAACACAGTATCCAGTAGTTTTTAAACCCATACCTGCCTCCCTTTGTCATCCCTGCAGCAGTCCACAGTATATGTTGTTTCCCTGTTAATGTTCATATATGCTCAGAGTTTATCTCCTACTTAAAAGCAGAAACATGCAGTATTTGGTGTTTTGTTTCTGTGTTAATTCATTTAGGAATATGGCCTCTAGCTTTATCCATGTTGTCCTCAAAGGACATGATTTGACTCTTTTTATGGCTGTGTAGTAGTATTCCACAGTGTATATGTACCACATTTTCTTTATTCAGTTCAACATTGATGGACACCTAGGTTGATTCACGTCTTTGTGACTCAGTGTTCACTTCATTGTGAATAGAGTGGTGATGAATGTATGAGTGCATGCATCTTTTTGATAGAGTGATTTATTTTCTTTGGGTATACACCTAGTGATGGGATTTCTGGGTAGAATGGTAGTCCTATTTTAACTTCTTTGAGAAATTGCCAAGCTGCTTTTCACAGTGGCTGAACTCATTCATATTCCCACCAACAATATATACTTGCTCCCTTTTCTCTGCAGCCTCATCAGCATTTGCATTTCTCTGATGATTGGTGATGATAAACATTTTCATATGCTTGTTGGCTACTTGTGTGTCTTCTTTTGAGAAATGTCTATTCATGTTCTTTTCCTGTTTTTAGTGAGGTTATTTGTTTTTTGCTTATTGATTTGCAAAAGTTCCTTATAGATTCTGGATATTAGACCTTTGTTGGATACATAGTTAGCAAATATTTTCTCCCATTTTGCAGGTTTGGTATGTACTCTGCTGGTAGGTGTTTTGTTTTGTTTTGTTTTGTTTTGTTTTGTTTTGTTTTGTTTTGTTTTGCTGTGCAGAAGCTCTTTCATCCAATTGGGTCCCACTTGTCCATTTCTGGTTTTGTTGTAATTGCTTTCAGGGACTTAGGCAAAAATTATTTGCCAAGGCTGATGTCAAAAAGGTTATTTACTAGATTTTCTTCTACGATTTCTATAGCCAAACTACTTTAAATGAGTAACATAACTGCAGAGAAAATGGATTTAAAAAAGAAACTAATCCAGGTAAATTTTAAACACATAATTTTTGTAACATATCCTTAAACTAATGAAAAAAAATTCAAATAATTATAAAAATTTAGTTACTAAGTTTCACATCCTTTTATTTTTGCAGTGGTTTGAATTAGGGACTCTGACTTAATATTCTGTGTCTTCTAGGAAGTGTGTAATACGTATGTATAAAGTAAATATTACTTCTAGGAAGTGTGTAATAAGTGTGTATAAAAATAAAGTTTCTCATTTTTTTGGAGAAAGATGTCACATATACAAAAGGGGGAGGAAGGTCTAAAATAAATCTAAAGGTATTAGACTGGAATTTAATTTATCAGCATAAACTCAAATATAATCATGTGGCACATAACAATGTTCAGCTCAACGATGACCAAATATATGATGGTGGTTCCATAAGATTCTAATATTTTATTTTTACTATATCTTTCCTATGTTTAGCTATGTTTAGATACATAAATAGTTACTACTGTATTACAATTATGTAAGTATTCGGTACAATATCATGTTATACAGGTTTCTGGCCTATACAAGAGTAACAAGCCATACTCTGTAGCCTAGGTGTGTAGCAGGTTATTCTATTCAGTTTGTATAAGTACACTCAATCATATTTGCACATTGACAGTGTCACCCAACAATGTTTTATAGATGTTAAGGGACGGATACCTGTAATGGATATAGAAATGACGCATGTATAAACACATACATATTTCCTGTTTTTGTTGTCCCTCTGAGAAAGCATACAAACAATGACACCTTGGTAGCCATGAATACCCCTGAGACCTGGATGTTCGTATTTAAAAACTACTTGCACCTGAAACAAGAAAAATGCTTCCAGGGCTGTGTAATAAAAATAAAGTATTGAAGGACTGATAGGAACATGTCAAAGGACACAGAGGCTAGCTTGAAGTGGGCCTCACTGACCAAATCAATTTGAACATCTGATCAAAAATTGATGGCAATGCATTATAACCCACAGGCTAATATAAAAGTCTGTAAGTCCACAGTAATATAAACATAAACTTAATAGGGAAAGAAAAAAAATTATTTGCAGTAGACTTCCAACTAATTAACCAATAAATGTAGACAACAGGATGTAGTTAATCACAATTTGGCAGTCATCAGAGTTATAATTGATTCAATCAGGAATCATCAATGGAAGCTAAATACAGTAAGTAAAAGTTTAATGAGGAACCGGATGTTGATACAGTATCACAGTATCTCCCCACGAATTACTCACTAATTGCAAAGAATAAAATGGTATCTTTACAGAGGATAAACCTGCCAGGCACCCTTTGAAGTGAGTGATCAAAACTAACATCACCAATAAGGAGACAAAATTACATTATGTATCTTCTATTATGCATTAATAAATTCACAACCTCACATATATGGCACTTGTGTCATAAATGGATAATCCAAATCAAAATGGAGAAATGTTAAGGCAAATTCTACCAGATGACCACCTCTTACTCTGAAGGTAAAGACCATGACAGACAAAGATAGGACTAAGGAAGTATCCTCAATTGAAGGAGACTAAAGTAACCTGGCAAGGAAATGCAGTACTGCAGTTACTGATTTTAAGAGTTATACTGTGGTTATGTCAAGACATATAATTTTTAGAAAATACACACTGAAATATTTAGAATAAAAGGCATGATGTTGGTTACTTACTCTTAGGTGGTTAAAGGTTAATACAAATAAATACTCACAGAGAAAGATTAAGGCAAATAGGCCAAATTTAAATAAACACCTGGATATGTTAAAAAAAAAAAAAAGGTTTGAGGAATTCTATGTACTATTCTTCCATCTTTTTTGAAGTTAGAAGTTAAATAAAAATAAAAGGTTAATAAAAAATTTATTAGATTTCTTTATTCTTAAAAAAAAAATAACATCTTTACAATATTGAAGCTTCCAATGTGGGAACAGTCTATTTATTGCCTCGATTTTTTTTGTTTTTTATTTGTTTTTTTTTTCTTTTGAAATATTTCCATTTTTTTGTACATCACAGCAAAATGTGTTTATACATCCAAAAAAAGAAATAAAAATTATTTTGTCACACTGTATACATATGATGCATACAGTGCTTTATACACACATGACATCAGATTTTACACATTAAAATGTGCATAAAAATGTGAACATCTGCATAAAATAACCATTAAACAAATTAAATAAGGATGCGATAATAAAAGGATAAAATCCTTTATTAGCTCATCAAATTTTTAAAACAGTAATACAGTACATTCATTGAGAAATATTTCTATGACATTTAGTACAGTTTTATAGTTTTCCAGAAAGATATCTTGTTCATACTTTATAAAGTTATTTTCGAGTAGTTTTTATTTGTGGCTTCCTCTGTAAATGGAATTTTTTAATCAAAAGTTGAATTTTGATGTTTATCTATTTTCCTTATATGTAGCTATTAAAATAAGTACATCTTAATAAGTCTAATAGTTTTTTGTTTAATAACTTTTATTTTGCAGGTGTGTAATTATATTATCTGAAACAAATGAAAATATGTGCTCTATTTTTCTTCTTTTTAAAATATATTAGCAAAACATTCAGAATAATCTACCACAAGAGGGATAGGAAGAATCTATTTATATTGACGAACCTAATTATAAAAACACTAATACTTACTATGACTATATATATGTATATATATTCATATTTTTAGTGAATGAGAGGTGTATGTAACCAAGAATTTAAATTTTACCCGTGCTCATATATTTATTTGTAAGGTTTCTTCTTGGAAGAAGAAGAAAAAACACTGTACTAAGTAGTCATTTTGTTATTTAGAGTATATTTGTATAGAATTTACATAAATTTGATCCACTTTTCTTAATTTTTTCTTTTGTTTGTTTGTTTTTCAAGTGATTCTTCTGCCTCTGCCTCCGGTGTAGCTGGGATTACCGTTACCTACGCCCAGCTAATTTTTGTATTTTTAGTAGACACGAGGTTTCACCATGTTGGCTAGTCTGGTCTTGAATTCCTAACCTCAGGTGATCCACCCACCTCGGCCTCCCAAAATGCTAGGATTACAGGCGTAATTCAGCCACCTTTCTTAAATTTTGACATTACTTGGCATTATAGACTTTTAAACTCTTAAACATAAAAACTTCTTATTTTATGCAACATAAAGCAGGTGAGCTGACATTTACTAAGTCCTTTGCTTCTTTGAATAGGTCTTTAGGACTAAATAAGTCAATGGTTATATTATCAACGTTTCTTTTGAAATAGCCATGGACTAAAAAGCAACAGCTTTTGTTCTGACAGAAAGGAGCAGGTAAAAGAAGGAAAATAAAAGGGAATGAGACTTAGTCCAGGAATAAGACCACTGGGATTGGCACGTTCACCTTTTTACACGATGACCTTGAAATCCAAGCTGTCTTGTAAGAAACATGCTTAAGATTTCTTGGAGATATTTTCTTTCTGATAAAAACATGCAAAAATAAACTTCTTTAAAATCCCTAAACACTTGTGGCTTAGAACTCTCATCATTTAACATCTTGTTAAAAGCTGTTGCAGCCATCTTGAGTCCCTAAATAAAAAGACAAGGGATCATGGAAATGAGAGCTTAGCACATTAATGCCTTTAAAGTACTGTATAGCCACCTCCAAATTCTGAAGTAATATAAATAAGCTGTTATTAGCCAGATATTGCCCTGTTAGCAGCTGAAACAAATTTATCTGATATATACTTTTACTAGTAAACATGGCAGAGATCTAAAGTAGTGAAATTATTGTCAGATAAGTTCACTAACATGACAGCTACTTCCAGCCACAACTATCCCAAGTGGAATAAGAATACCATAAGCTGGCACTGGTAAATAAATATGGGGAAGTAAGATATCAAGAAATTGATACTTTCAGATGTCAATCTTGAAAGCTGGCTTTGTTTTTGTTTATGTGTATACACAATGAATGTATCACTTTGATTTTAAATACTTATGTGCCAGTAGTGGAGAGTCCAAGTCAATTAATATGAGTCAATAAATAACATACTCTCCTTAATTAATTGCTCTAGCAATGTGATGAAATGTTACAGGAAATTAACCTAGTCACACCTTCTGCGTGCACCTAATACAGTTATGAGGAAAAAGAAGAGCAAAAATAAGCAAAATATAAAACACAGGTATTTTATTAACCTTAGCACTATTGTAGCAACAGATTGTGCTATGTTTTTAAGTAGTTACTATCTCATTTAATACCTAAACCACTTCTACTATAGGAGTTACTAGCAACTTGTAAGATGAGAAAATCAAGGGTTAGAGAGGCCATGTCATTTGTCATGGATCACACAACTAACAAGCACTAGATTAGGGTCAGGAATCTGTTCTCCACATCATCAAAGTCAGCACTTTTAACTGCCATAGTACAAAAAGCTTTCATTACATTATCTTTCTTTCTGACCCCTGGGAAGTGCACACAAAATGTTTTCCTTGACTCCGTGCTGCAGAACTGTCAAATTGAAGAATGTCTTCTTTAACAACGTCTTTGAGCTTGTTTATTAAATAAGCCTGCTTAAAGTCTTCAGAACTCTGCTAATTCTCAATTACTTTTCGACTTACTGTCCATAATTCAATAATCAAACCAGTTCATTAGGGCTACAGATTGTTATTATTCTTTGGAAAAAAAACAGATGATACGTGTATTGCTAAATAATATTTGTCTCCAGGCCTAAAATAATTACAGACATAGTAGAGAAAGAAGCAAAGGGACGGATCTGAAGAAAGGAAGTTGTCTTTACAGGAAAACAAACAATTAAGAAAGGAGGCAGAGATGAGTTTCAGAAAATGGAAATCAAAAGATGATGTTAATTGTTTTTAATTGTTGAGATTATGTATATTTAAGAAAAGAAACAGATAAACTTTTAGGGCTAGCATAGGTTCAATAAATTTGTCAGTTCTATACTGTTAGATTAGAAGAATATGTATAATATTTCATTATTTTATAAAAAACATTTTGCAAATTTACCCAGGAAACCAGAGAGGGTTAAATACATAGAAAGTTCTGATAAAAGAATTCATGAATTATCTCTAGGGACTGTCATCATCTGACTTTAGATATATTGATTTTGAAATATAAATCAATCATTGAATTCTAAGAATAGATAGCCCAATCTCTTGAATTACTTGGGACAAACAGGTTAAATTGTTTAATAAAAGTTTGTATTGATTCAAAGATTTAGGATATAGGGAATAGCTAGTCTGGAATTGTGTTGTGAAACAATAATAACAAAGATACCAATATAATGTTACGCAATTTAGATAAAACTTAAGTCATATGAGAAAGATAGAATTGGTGATACTGATTTAATGCTTGGTGGTACTTGGTGACAAAACTAAGAGTTTTGATTAAAAAGGAATGAAATGTCTGACATGTAGTCTATTTATAGGTTATTATGAAATCTTTTTGTGAAAGAGGCAAAGGGATTTCAAATAATATAGCATTAAAGTGCACCAACATTATGACTTTTCTATGTTTTCTATCTAGGTGAACACTGATCCTTCTGAGCAACTGCACTCTTCTAATTCTCAAATTAATAGGTCTTTGATTTTTCAATATAGTCCCTGGTTTTATGTGTGGACCAGATGAGATATTTTTCATGAGAAGTAGATGAGAAGCAGGAGCTGTATTCTTTACATGCTTGGATTATTTCAGATCACCAAATGCTGATACAGACCATGCACATTGCCACTTATCTGTGGAACAGCCAGGCCTCCAATTTCTTGAGGTATTGCCAATTTACTCTGTCAGCTTCTCCAGCTCCTGGGCTGGGTGTTTGGCTCTGTGGTGAAGGATGTCATTGTCACCTTCAAGTCACTTACACCTCAGATACTCAAAGATGGTGAGAGATCAACATGGGATTCCAGTCCAACCTCATAGGTTCCATCTTATTATATCAAGTTTCAATTGATATATGTTTTCCCATAATTAGTCATTATTTTTTCTTCCTGACTGCCTCTTCTTCTTTCTATAAATGCCTACATTACAGACAGAAAAATAAAATTTGCATAGAAAGCTTCACTGGAATAACCAGTATCCAAATTGTGTAAGGGAAATATAGATGCATATATATAATTATATTTACATTAGATCATCAGATTAATATTATAATTACTATATTTGGATATATATCAATTATACTTGAATAAATTTTATATAGTTCTTCAAGAACTGTTTCTCTTACATATTATATTCTATTATATCCTATAACTTTTTATATTATGTTCAGAAAATAATTAGAATTCTAGCTTTTAAAAAAATAATATTTTTTGACTCGTTATGCCCTCCTATTAAGAAAACTTATTTATTTTCCAGTAACTAAAATATATTTAATAAATAGAAGCCTGTTTTAATTCATGGGTGCAGCATTCTTTGTTATCCTTCTTAGCCCATTAATTATGCCTGTTTTAAATTATATTTCTTCTAATACTATTTGGTCTTTTCCCCACCATGTTGGATTCTTGTGAAGAATTTGGTGCAGCTAGGTGTGGTGGCTCATGCCTGTAATCCCATCATTTTGGGAGGCTGAGGTAGATAGGTCACTTGAGCCCAGAAGTTCAAGACCACCCCAGACCACATAGTGGAACTCCATCTGTACAAAAAATATAATTATTAGTTGGGCATGGTGACCTGTGACTGTGGTCCCAGCTAACTAGGAGACTGAGGTGGAAGGATCAGCTGAGCCTGGGAAGTCGAGGCTGCAGTGAGTATTGATCATGCTACTGCACTCCAGCTTGTGTCTCAAAAACATAATAATTTGGTACTGTTTGTTCATTTCATTTATTTATTCATTTTTTCCTACATATTTAACAATTTGTGGTTTGTTGTTTTACACTGTGTATTCATTTCTCATATTTCTGATTGGGGATACCTGTTTTCATGTCAAATGGTAAAAGGAAAGCAGGAGAGACTCTGGATGAGGCATGTGGTGGTCCTGTTTCCCTTGGTGCCTACAGTGCCTGCCATTCATCTCAGTCATGGCCTCAGCCTTTGAGTGAATGTTTCTGCTATTTAATGTTCTTTAATATGTGGCAGTCTTGTGTGAGGCAGTCCTCCTGCACCTGATTACCCCAGATTACCTCCTCATCTCACCGTCTTTTATTTGCCACAGGTTTTGCTCCTAATCTTTCTCCCATTAATTGTCTTTTCCTTGTTTCTCCAGTGTCTAATGCATAGCAGAAGCATAGTAAATGTTCATGAAATTAAATTGGATATGCGGAGGCAACCCTGGCTGAGCATACAACACAGACGTTACTGAAAAGGTTTCTCACTTGGGACAGTATTTAAGTGGCTGATTCCTCCACGTCCTTTTGATGTTTAAAGTCTATGATTAGAATCACTGTATATTAATCTGTGTTGCTTCTGACTGTCAAGGTAGTATCTCCCTTACCGCTTTGTCTCTTTAAACTTTCTTGATAATTAAATTCATAAAAAAGAACATAAGTAAAGAAATGTGCCCACAGAACTTTTCATTATTAATGTTCTATTACTAAATTGGAAATCTGCTACTGTACCCCAAGGGGGTGATTAATTTAGCAGACTAAGAGTTTTGATTAAAAAGGAATGAAATGTCTGACATGTAGTCTATTTATCAGTTGTTATGATATTAAAACGCTGTAATCATTGTGGTGCCTAAATTAAGACTTCGCAGCCTAAATGTCACTTCATTTTGCTTCTTTTGATTTGGTGATGTTTTATGGGCTTATTATCTGTGAATGTGTATGCATGTGCATGTGTGAATGGCACACATTCTTACTGATCTTCAAAGAAAAATGATGAGGCAAGAAAGCCTTCTAACTCAGTGTTCCCTCTATCTCCATGTTTCAGGAGAGATCAGGAATATGCAGAGAATCTTACAATTCTTAATTTAGCTGATTATTTTAAAAATTCAGATGTGATTGTGAAATATATTCTATTGGTATTAAGCAGCCAAAAATATTAATTAGAAATTAAAATTTAAGGTTTTGTTTTCATATGAGACTAATTCTGTTAGACATAAATATTAAAATAAAAATTATACCATATCATTAATTTCAATGTTGCCCCTCCTTTCAAAATAAACTACATAGAAACAAGGAAAAAAATCAATATAAGTTTGTAGATAGTGTGCATTCAGTAAGTATAGCCTGGTTGGATTCTTTTAAGCCTGTAGAATATGCTAAAGATTCAAGTGTTAATGAAAACATAAAACAAATAGCATAACATAATTTTAAATATTAATTTTTAATTTATAAAAATATTTGCCCTATTTTAACCTTTCTCTTCCCAAACAATTTGACTGCCTATCTCCACTTGAATAATTAAACAAAAGAGTACTTCCTTCTAATCTCTCTCTCTCTGTCTCTTTTTTTCTTGTCTCACTCAGTATGGAATCACAACCAATATTTTTTATTGATTTCTAAGAAACTTTCAAAACATGACCTAAGTAAGAGTGATTGACTGGGTTGTTCTTTCTCAATCTTATTTCTAAGCCACTTTTAAAGATTTAAAAGGCTCAGACCTGGTACAAGACAGGTTATATTTGGAGGAATGATGATCCAATTCTTCATTCTTCTTTTCACCCCAATTTATAGATTCAAAAATGATACCATATCTTGTGATTAAAGAAGCAAGAAAGCAGTGGGATCCCAGAATAAAAGTAAGGTTATCAGAACAAAACAACACTCACTCCATGTGAAACACTATTCACCTCCTGTGGTCTCTAATTTCAAAAGCTCAAGTCATTCAAAATCCTCAGGGAAAAGATGGACTGGGATATTTAAGCAGATCTTAGTGGCATGGAAGAGAAAAATATCCCAACCCCTAAAATTGCCAAAGAGGGTCTAGACAGAATGAACACATGATCTCCCAATCAATCTAGGGCAGAAATGAAAATAATCTTTAATTCTTTTCCTATCCCTGAACAGTGAAAGTTATTTGAGGTGTGTGAAAAGCAATAATAATTGAAATAACATAACAACAATTAATACTCATCAATATGTCACCATACTGTATCAGACACCATGAACATTAACTTCTATATATTTTATTACTCAAATTTTATAATGAGGTAGATAATATGATTGTCCTCATTTTATAGCTTTGTTGCCCTTTATAAGTAAATTATCCACAATCGGATAACCAGAAAGTGAAAGAGAGTGTACTCCTATCACCAAAATCCAGGCTCTTAACTGCTACTAACAGTACATACACTCTGAGTGCTAGTAGCTACTAAATGTTACACACAGACTTCTCCCCAGTATTGTGTAAATTGAACTACTAACCTGGGAATGCTGTACGATGTAAAAATCATAGACCAAATACTATGTATTAGGGAACCTTCATTGTAATAGATATTTGGCATCTGACTTGCTTGTCTCATCTATTCAGTTTTTAGAGATGGTCTTAGATGAATGTGGTATGAGAGTGATGAGCACTGCTCTTAGAATTCTAAGTACCTGAGAGGGAATCATGTCTATGCCACAAACTAGCTATATGAGATTTTTATTAGTCATTTCTCTTTCTTGGCCTTTCAGTTTCCTCACATATAAATAGCCTCTTAAATTAACCTGTAAATGTATATGCTTTCTAAATTGCCTTTTAGATTAATCTGTATATGTATATGATAATAAATGTGAGCTGTGTCATGCTGTGATTGACATAGAATATGTAATCAAATATGGTATATATATTATTAAAGATTCCCTATTTCTGAGAATGGAAGAAAGTATCAGCCACTTCATATTTTCTGCTTTATTTCTGATTCTAACTAGAATTCTAATCTAGATACTATTTATGTGTGTTTTTGTTCTCTCTCTTTTTCCTTTGAGACAAGGTCTCACATGGTAGCCCATTCTAGAGTGCAGTGACGAGATGTGAATTTACTGCAACCTCCGCCTGCTGGGCTGAAGTGACCCTCCAATCTCGGTCTCCCCAGGAGCTTGAATTACAGGCACACACCACCACATCCAACTACTTTTTGTATTCTTTTTAGAGACAATGTTTCACCATGTTGCCCAGGCTCTCAAAGTGCTGGCACTATAGGCATGAGCCACTTCATCAGACCGTGTTTTCTCTTGTAATCTTTACAAAAGGTTAGACATCAAGTTGGATAAGGAGGAAGTTGAGTCTTGGAGATTTTACTGAATGCAAATAAAAATTAAGGGCTTCTTAATCTATATCTTGCCTGTTCAGATCGGGCTTCACAGTGTTTCCTTGTGCCCACTGATCTTGTGCTACTCCCTTCTGAAATATTCTCCAGCATTTCAAGTCTCTCCTACCTTAAGAGCTCCCTTAATAACAGCTGATAAAAAGAAGTTTAAAAACTGCAAACCTGGACACTGAGTATTCTAAAGACTTCCCCTTTTTTGTTTCTCAATTTCAATCTCACTCTTCTTCTGGACAGAAAAAAGTGGGAAAGTCTTCAGTGGTCTAAGATAGGCCATTCACTCTTAATAGATCATGTATTAAATTCACATTTAGTACTTGCCACTGGATAACGTGTCTGGGCAAGTTGTTTCTCTCACTCTTTTTTTTTTTTTTTTTTTTTTTTTTTTGCAATGTTTCCTGATTTATTCTTTTACTTTTTATCCTGTGACAATTGCTAAGCATAATCAATAAAACTAAGTAGTTAAAAAATACAAGAAAAAGAAACAGTATTCACAGACATGCAACAAATAAACAGATCTGGAGTGAATAAAAAGAAGCAACCACCATGAGATGGTCAAGGGAAAAAAATAACTAGCTACAACATATATTATTGCCAGGTTTTGAGTCTGAGAAAATAAACTGAAATGGCCCAGGTTGGGGAGAGAGAGAGTTCTACTCTTTTTAGGCAAAGTTGCAAAGAGCTGGTTAAAAGCGAAGTAGCTCCATTATACTGTCTTGATCTTGAAAGGAAGTAGGGAGTGTTTGTCTGAAAAAGATAATTTTTTCTGTAAGAAGAAACTCTGACTTGAGAACACCTTTCTGTCACAGGCCGGCAGAAGCTAAATGTACTCTCAAAGTAGGATTTCTGTTTTAATTTTATAATAAATGCTTTCAGGGAACTCTGGAAAATGTAGCCCTTTTTTCTTGTCACCTCAAGTTTGCCTTAGGTTTATTGCCATCATTAGTGGAAATTGTAAAGCTAAGCCAATGATTCTGTGTGTATTTCATGGTCTGAGGAACTCAAAGAAAGGTAATTTACCCTCCCTGCTCCTCTTTCTTTATAGTTACTGGGGTCTGCAGTGCAAACAGCAATTGCTGGTGGTCCGCTTGCATTTCTCTGCTCACTAGATTAAAACCTGGGTTAAAGCCTAGAGTGACAAGAACTTTATGTTGGAACTGAACAATAATTTAAAATCTACAAGCATTTTGCCATTTTATGTTTATTTACTGCATGGAAAGTTTGGTATTCAGACATAGTGTGGGGATAGTGTGATAAGGATCATGTTAACAAAGACCAGTTCTTTCAGGTATTTACATTCATATGAAACACAAAATCATACCTACAGCAGTTGTGGATTTTATGCTTGGTCTGTTTTGTTTTGCTGAGTTTATTTTTTTTATCACTATGTTTCTTTAGCTAAGAGCCATGTTTCAGGGAAAGGGAACATGGATAGCCTCAAAACAGATTAGTAGACATTTGATTGGAGATACATTTGGAATGAAATGAAAGTAAAGTAACTTATTGTGTGTGATTGGAAACAAATAGGCAAGTGTGGCACATCAAATAATGTATGATAGCGCTAATGGGAAAGGGGGAGAAGAATGTCAAGAATAGTCAGGAAAATAAAGTTGTTTCTGTCTGTAAATTGAATTATTATTTGAGTATGCAAAGAAATAAATGATATTGAATTGGACAGCACTAATATTATAGGTTCTATTCTAACTCCACAGATAGCAGCTTATCCTTTTTTGTAAATATCATTTTTATCTCCCCATGGAACAGATATGGGGAAATGATAGTGCTATTGTCTCATTTTCATTTGTGCCATCATTATATTGCCTTTTAAGAAGGGGTACTGTTCTCTGGGGTACTCTGGAGGAAAGTAATAAGAGATTACAGTAATCTCTGTTCACTAGGGCAGCAGGAAATACCTGTAACTCTGTCTTTTGCATATCTATTTAAAGCTAGGTGAAAAGCCTATAGATCTATGGTATACACTTCCTTACTCAATCCATTTTTTTTTTTTTTTTTTTTGAAAGAGTCAGGCTTTGTCACCTAGACTGGAGTGAAGTGGCATGATCTTGGCTCACTGCAGCCTCCGCTTCCCACGTTCTTGCAACTTTGGTGTGTCAGCTTCCCTAGTAACTGGGACTACAGAAGCATGATGCCATGCATGGCTAATGTTTTTGCATTTTTTTACTTGAGATAGACTTTCACTATGTTGCACAGGCTGGTCTCGAACTCCTGACTATAGGCAATCCACTTGCCTCGGCCTACCAAAGTGCTGGGATTACAGGGGTCAGCCACTGCATCCATCAATCACTCAGTTCTTATCAGTAATGCTCAATACGGTTTCTGGACTTTGTGCATTTTCATACATTCTACCCTCATATAATATATGGAACCAAACACCAGTGTGTTTGTGTCTTTCCTTAGAGGATGAGCAAAGTTTTTGTTTTCATCACCATTTCAGTCTTAACATCACAGTGTCACATATTTCTGTATATTTTTGCAGGAATCTTTGAAAATGTTTTGCCTTGGTATAAGAAAGGAAACGGAGAGAAAAGATCAAGGCAGCCGGGTAAGTATCAGAGATACATTTAATTCAGTGTTCACTGAAATCTTTTTCTCAACTTTCTTTCTTCCTTTTTTTTTTTTTTTTTTTTTTTTTTTAAGACAGAGTCTTTCTCAGTCACCAGGCATCAGACTGGAGTGCAGTGGCGCTATCTCAGCTAAATGAAATCTCCACCTCACGGTTTCAAGCAATTCTCCTGCCTCAGCCTCCTGAGTAGCTGGGACTACAGGTGCACATCACCAAAATCAGTTATTTTTTGTATTTTTAGTAGAGGTGGGGTTTCACCATGTTGACAAGGATGGTATGGATTTCTTGACGTCGTGATCTGCCCACCTCAGCCACCCAAAGTGCTGCGACTACAGGTGTGAGCCACCGTGCCAGCCATTTCTCTCCTTTCTCAAAAAAAAATAGCAATCTGCCTTGCACATCTCAGTTTGGTATCACTTTCATTGAAAGCTTCATGGTAAATAAGGTTTTTTTCCATTACCCCCACCCAAACTCACCTTGCACCCACCCCAACTCAGAATAATTTTGTTTTTATCATACATATATGTTACAAGCTGAATAAATATTCTTACAGTTTGCACAAGAGATTGAAACCGCATGCTGAAAACAATATAGCAAGCAACAATGAGCCCTGTCTTTGGCATGAGATTAGAAACAGCCTCAAAAATTCCAGGAAAATGAGCCTCTGTAGAAGGCTTTATAAGAGATTCTAGCCAGAGCAATTAGGCAAGAAAATAAATAAATAAATAAAAGGTATTTAATTAGGAAAAGAGGAAGTCAAATTGTCTCTATTTGCAGATAACATGATTGTATATTTAGAAAACCCTATCATCTCAGCTCAAAATCTCCTTAAACTATAAGGAACTTCAGCAAAGCCTCAGGATACAAAATCAATGTGCAGAAATCACAAGCATTTCTATAGACCAATAACAGACTAACAGAGCCAAATCATGAGCAAACTCCCATTCACAATTGCTACAAAGAGAATAAAACACCTAAGAATACAATTGACTTCTTCAAGTAGAACTACAAATCACTTCTCAAGGAAATAAGAGAGGACGCAAACAGATGGAGAAACATTCCATGCTCATGGTTAGGAAGAATCAATATCACGAAAATGGCCATACTGCCCAAAGTAATTTATAGATGCAACACTATCTCCATCAAGCTACCAATGACCTTCTTCACAGAACTGGAAAAAAAAACACCTTAAACATCATATGGAACCAAACAGAGCCCAAATAGCCAAATCAATCCTAAGCAAGAAGGACAAAGCCAGAGGCATCATGATACCTGATTTCAAACTATACTACAAGGCTACAGTAACCAAAACAGCATGGTACTGGTACAAAAACAGAGATATAGACCAATGGAACAGAATAGAGGCCCTGGAGGCAAAGCCACACATCCACAACCATCTGATCTTTGATAAACCTGACAAAAACAAGCAATCGGGAAATGATTCCCTGTGTAATAAATGGTGTTGGAAAAACTGGCTGCCAGTGTGCAGAAAGCAGAAACTGGACCCCTTCCTGACACCTTACAATAAAATTAACTCCAGATGGATGGAAGATTTAAATATAAGACCTAACCCCATCAAAACCCTAGTAGAAAACCTAGGCAAAACCATTCAGGACATAGGCATAGGCAAGGACTTCATGACTAAAACACCAAAAGCATTGGCAACAAAAGCCCAAATAGACAAATGCTACCTAATTAAGCTCCAGAGCTTCTGTACAGAAAAAGAAACAATCAATAGAGTGAATTGGCAACCAAAAGAACGAGAAAAATTTTTGCAATCTACCCATGTGACAAAGGGCTAATAATCAGAATCTACAAAGAGCTAAAACAGATTTACAAGAAAAAAACAACCAAACCCAACCAAAAGTGGGTGAAGGGTATGAACAGACACTTTTCAAAAGAAGACATATATGAAGCCAACAAACATATGAAAAAATGCTCATCATCACTGGTCATTAGAGAAATGCAAATCAAAACCACATTGAGATACCATCTCATGCCAGATAGAATGCTGATCATTAAAAAAACTGGAGACAACAGATGTTGGAGAGGATGTGGAGAAATAGGAACACTTTTACTCTGTTGATGGGAGTGTAAGCTGGTTCAACCATTGTGGAAGACAGTGTGGCACTTCCTCAAGGACTAGAAATAGAAATTCCATTTGACCCAGCAAGACCATTATTGGGTATATATCCAAAGGATTATAAATAGTTATATTATAAAGACACATGCACATGTATCTTCATTGCGGCACTGTTTACAATAGCAAAGACCTGGAACCAACCCAAATGCCTATTGACAATAGACTGGACTAGGAAAATGTGGCATATATACATCATGGAATACCATGCAGCCATAAAAAATGATGAGTTTTTGTCTTTTGTAGCAACATGGATGAATCTGGAAACCATCATTCTCAGCAAACTGACACAAGAATGGAAAATCAAACAACACATGTTCTCACTCATAGGAGTGTGTTGAACAATGAGAACACATGGACACAGGGAGAGGAGCATCACACACTGAAGTCTGGTAGGGGGTGGGCAAGGGAGGAACAGTGGGGAGGTGGGGAGGTTGGGGAGAGATAACATGAGAAGAAACGCCAGATGTAGGTGACAGGGGGGATAGAGGCAGCAAACCACATTGCCATGTATGTACCTATTCAACAATCCTGCATAATCTAGACATGTACTACAGAACCTAAAATACAATAAATAAAAAAGAGATGAATGTTTTCCTTATCATGACTCAAATGATGCTGCTAAACAGAAATATGCATTTTGCGTAACTACCAGTGCAGCTGCGTCACTCCGTGGGACTCTGACTTCAAATGTAGATGTAATTGGGTATATCAGATAGACCCCAAAGGTATAACAACAACCCTCATTTAGTTATTCCAAAAATTCCTTAAGAGACTCCTGATAGCCATTTGAAATCTATGTAAGTTGTTGCTTAGTGTCCAATGAATCTAAGTAAATATGACTCCATTTGAACTATGTTCCCAAACTTAAAAGAGCATTTAGAAATACATTTAAAAGAATTTTCTAGATTTTCTTTATAGTCAGAAAGGGAAATAAATATTAAAATTACTTTTTGCATGATGTCTTTTAACATACCTCAAAACTTAGAGGCATCCATCCTTTTAAAGACCAGGAAAGCTCTTTGTAATTGTTGTAGTCAAATACAAGCTATACATAGTAGGTGTTTAACAAATAAGTACTAGATATAAATATCTGCATTAGAATTTGATGGAGAATTTTCTTAAAGCATCCATAATCCTGCTAATAGCAAAGCAACATAGATGATTGATAGATAGATAGATAGATAGATAGATAGATAGATAGATAGAGTAGATAGATGGTAGATAGATAGATAAAGTAGATAGATCATAGATAGATAGATAGATAAAGTAGATAGATGATAGATAGATAGATAAAGTAGATAGATAGATAGATAGATAGATAGATAGATAGATAAAACTCTCTGCAGCTTCCTACAGACCTTATTGAAAAATATATCCATGTTTAAGACTGCTCAATGGCCACACACTGGATTTTCAGTCACAAAATATATTACATAATATTTTTATCATCCTATAAAAATATGTCTTAAAGATGTCCACATTTTACCCTTATTTCACATCTTCTACTCTTCACTCAGGGAATTCACTCACTTGCTCTAAAGTGATCTGGTGCTCTCTCACTTGACCAGCTAACAAATTTAATTTTCAATAAGCTGGTCTAGTCATCTTAAATTATTATTTAACAGTTATTCATTCATTTGAAATTTTACACTGTCTTTTGTCTGGCATGTCTGTTTACTTTCTCCAGGAAAAGGTAGTCTCTGTCTTCTCATTACTTTACACACACTCATATTAAGCCATAGAGGCCAAATGAAGTCAGATTTTAAGACCAGACCTTACTTAAATCGGAAAACTTGTCAGCTACTGGTATGTTCTAATTGTCTTTTCCCACCAGCCATCCCATAATCTTAAGTTTTGCTTACAGAGAGTGGAGTTTGATCAAACTCCAAAAATTTCTGTCAAAGACACACCCTATCCCTCCTTACAGTATCTGAGGGGATATAATGGTTTCTCTAATTCTTTAATTCCTTGTACTAAAAACTCTCATTAAAATTTTGCTCACTTTGTATATATGCACTTTGCGTGTATACACTTGCATGTTCAACCCAAGAAACTCTTTTTATTTTTTATTATAAGAACTGTGTATCTGTGAGCCACACTAGGATCAATGATTGTTAGGCTGTTGACAATACAAATCAACGTACCTAATAACAAGAGAGACAACATTTTCTACACAATATATAAAAGCAACGTTTGCTTCTCTATTACGATTATCTACTTCTAAGCTTCAAATTCCTGCTAGAAGCCCTTTTGCCTTATATAGGTTTTCTCATTACAATTCTAATTCTTATGTTTATCTTTCTAAATGAAATAACTTGACAAAACATAATTTTGTATTGCAATTGTTTTTGTGAACACTTCAATTTAACCAAGATAGTATTATCTAAGGGGGGTTTAAAAACAATGAAGGAATAATTTTAAACATCCGAATGGTCAGTCTATCTAGATTTCTACATTAAAGCCTCCAATTAAACAGCAAATTCTGTACACAATTGGGTTTCATAAAAGATTTCTTGACTAAAGAAAATATATTTTAATGATCTTTCTGAATGTTTTTCTTATTCACAGCCTCTTTTGATCCTGACTATACTATATCCATACTGCATAATTCACTCATGGAGTATACTGAGAATTTATTATGTGAATTATTTTTTCCTTAACATTACAGAGTTCTTAATTAACTCTAAACACTGCTCAAATTCCTGGAGGTAGAGCTGCTTAATTTAAAGTAAAATATACCCTCTGGATTATTGCAGAGCTACATTTAAGAACTTTTGAACATCAAAGAAAATAGAAATTTAGACAAAAGTTTAAAATTAGATGCCAATATCTTGTGTCAATGGGATCTCTGGTAATTGATCCCCTTGCTGGATCCATTAGAAGGAGAAAAATAGGCAAAAGCTGTCAACGGAATTCAATAAAAATCATACATTGCCTAATATGCCTAATGACCAAAAGATAAGAGAGTGGTCCATTCAGGCCTATCTTTCCTTAATAAGATACTGGACAAAAAATCAGAACTATAAACAACTTAATAAATTATGAATCAAATTATGAGGCAATTTTATAACTAGATTATATTAAATCTTTAGGTAATACTTAGATATCAACATAGAATAAAGAAGTAAGAGTGAGCTCTCAATTCTATTTGTCATTGCTTAAACATGAAAAGGGTGATTTGACTTAGAAGACCTTTATATCTACAAAGCTATAATGAATAGACAAACCACAGCCCCCCAAAATTTTCTCACCTCACAAACCAAGCAACTGGGTCTCAAAAGGAAGAATTTACTGAAGCTCAACTGTGTATTTGTTCTAAAGCCAGTAGATTAAACTAATATCTGCTAACAGTTTTAGAAGGAAGGTATATTGGATACAAATTAAGCCCAGCCCCCATAATTATGTCAAGGTAAAAGATGCTGTAGATAAAATACAATGATCATGCTTTGAAGGTTTATATGGATCCCTACAGCTCCCCTTTTTAACTTAGGACCAGCACAGGGGGTTAACAACAGTCAGAAGAGGACATAAATATAAATACTAATTTGTTTATGTGACACTGTGTGACCTAAGTTCCCCACTGTATAGCATGTATTTATTGAAGTGTGTCAAATCACCAATACAGTTGTAAGTATGCCGAAATATCAGTCATTTTCTTTATCTCAATCAGTATATTTCCTTTGGGTTCCTTACTGAAAACATCCTTTTTGTATGTAATACCACTTGAAAATTTAATTAAAGAAACTTACTATTTAAAAGGCTAAACTAAATGTGCTAAACTAAATATGCCCCCAAAAATCTTTTTTTTCCCCGTGAGGCAAGAAAATTAAACTAGATAACTTATCATTTTCTTTCTTTCCTGAGGTAGAGGTGTCCTACAAGGAAAAGTCGTGAATGGATCTCAGACTAGTTACTTTCATCCTTTCTTTTCAAGCTTCTGTGAGAAAGCTTCAATTTTGCCAAAGGTCAATATGCTCCCTAGGGCAAGATTTATTAGAACACAGTTTAAACATTCTATGATGAAAGAACAAAAGCTAAACAATTTTTCTAGAGCCATAAACTAGGTGGATGCCTAGAACTAACCAGATATTCTAGTCAGTGAATCCCATAACTTTCAGCCCTTTTCAACATATTTAAGATTATGCCAAATCAATTATGCCACCAAAGAGGCTTAAGTTTCATACATTGTTTAGTATCAATGACAATAATAACATTTTTAGCCTCTGTGCACACACAAAAGGAGACTATTTGTTAGTGGTACTAATGCAACAACATCACCACCTAACAGAACCCTGCTTTTATTTGTTGCAGCCTTTCTTTGGATGCTGTAACTACACCTTTTCTTCCTTTTTGGAAAGATCTTACCAAAAAAGCTGCAACATTTTAAAATGTTTCAGGTGATCCCTCAGCTTGATAAATCCTCATATGGTACACTTTTTCATAATAATTTACTATTTCTCTACTCACCTAATCACCACAAAATTTTGCATTTCATGTATAATTATCTATTCCTATAAAATTTCCTTCATGCTATTATAATATTCTGACTAAAATGAAAGCCCAAGTTCTTCAGTTATTTTCTATGCCATAAGCCAATGTTTTAGTTTCAGTGCTTGGCAATCCAGATGTAATTTTCTTTGTTGATGGGCAATCTCTATTCCAATTTCTTTTATTGTATTTTTATATTGTGGGTTTCAACTTGAATTATGGCTATTCTTTTCATTAGCAATGTAAATCTAACATTTCATGGACTTGGATTTTATTTCATTGGAGTTTCAGATTATATTTTGTTGTTTCCACAGCATTTCAAATATCCTATAATATACAAGAGGCATATCTACTATTTGTATGATTATTGTTTCTATTATTTTGAATATTGTGGCATGAACTTGGACACCTGGCATGATTTGACTTGGAGAGAAAAGTACATATCCAACATTAAATATTCCTAAGGCAGTCTTTAAATTCAGTGCATTTTGATTCAGCAAGTATTAATTGAGTAAAGATGGGGTATAAATAATTATTAAGAAATTATTTATTGAGTGCCTATTAAGTGAAAGATAATTTTCTGTTGTTAGAATTTAAGCAAAGAAGAAGAAGTAAACAGTTTAAGTAAATCATAAGTAAACAGTTTTGGCAATATGAGATTGTTATGCCATGGGAATTGGAAAAGAAATGAGACATTGCCCAAGCATAAAAGCAGTTTATTCAAAGCAAAGGAAAACATGAAATACTACAAGACAGTATGAAAATGTCATGGTTAGAGCACAAATTAGTACAGAGATTGAAAACAAAATGTCAGCTAGATAATAAAAAGTTCAGTGAAGGAAAATTTAAGATGTAGATTAATTGTTAGTTAATGATGTAGTGCTGTTTTATACAGAGGAGTAATTCTGATAAAATTACATAAATGAAGTCAGAGATGAATTATGTGATCATTTGAGGGAAGGACTTTCCAAGAACAGGGAAATGTAAATGTAAATGCCTTGAGAAGATAAAAGGGCATTCCTCTCCAAGGTTTTATGTATTTATTTATTTTTGAGAAACAACAAAGATAATGCACACAGTAGTGAATTGGAAAAAACTACGTAGGTGCCAGGGCCAGATCACTTAGAGACACCATGATAATCACTTCAGGTTTGTATTTTATATTTCATGTTTTTCTACTTTTTTCTAAATGTGATGGAAGCTGGAAGCTACTGGAACATTTTGATAACAGAATGATGCAGTCCTAGCCATAAAAAAGGATGAGTTCATGTCATTTGCAGGGACACGGATGAAGCTGGAAGCCATCATTCTCAGTAAACTAACACAGTAACAGGAAACCAAACACCTCATGATCTCCCTCTTAAGTGGGAGTTGAACATTGAGAAAACGTGGACACAAGGAGGGGAACATCACACACTGGGGCCTGCAAGGGAAGGGAGAGCATTAGGAAAAATAGCTAAAGCATGTGGGGATTTAAATTTAGATGACGGGTGGATAGGTGGAGTAAACCACCATGACACACGTGTACCTATGTAACAAACTTGCACATTCTGCAAATGTATCCCAGAACTGAAAGTAAAATAAATTTTAAAAATGAGAATGATGCAATTCTATATTTACTTTTTACAAAATAGTAAACGAAGGGATGGAATTATTAGATATAGGGGCAGTTGGTGATAATCTACAGTTAGCAATATTTGACAACAGACTATGTTGTAGATGTCCATAGAAATATGAGAGTCACTTGTTTAGAATGATGGAGGTTATATAATGGTAGACTTGTTATGTATTTAGAAGGTAGAGAAAATAGGGTATCTACTAGTAGCTTAGATATGGATTATTAAATAGGCAGAGAAGCCAAAGTTTCAGCAGCAGTAGATAAAAAGAAAACAAAGAAACCAAATCCTAGACAGAGAAGAACTTCGTAATTGAATATGGAGCCAAAGTAACAACCATATACTGATGAGTCCCTGGTCTGATTGATATAGAAGAGGGGTAAGCCTCTCATAGACTTCGTAGAGTAAGACAGAAATTGGAAAATCCTTTGACGACTGTAAGTGGGCAGGACATACTAGGGATTGCAACAGTCCAAAATTCAAAATAAATATTTAGTTGAATAATTTACACCCCTTCCTCACATCAGAATTTTACTTGGTAAGCAGCCATGGGCTATAAAATTAGAGAACATGCAAAATCTTAAACATGTTCAGAATGATTGGCCTTTGATTCTGCAAATATATATATATATGAGTATGTGTATGTATGCATATATATACATCTATATCTCCTACATATATACATACATATATAACATATATAACTACATATCTATGTGTGTGTGTGCATATGTGTCTGTGTGTTTCTGTATCCTAGCAGTTCTGTTTCTAGGTGAACTCTGACAAAAGTAGTATACAAATTGGGAGCTGAACTTTTGAAAAGTGAACCCAACCTCGTGAAATACACAAGCCTCTTACCCAGATTTTCTACACAAAAGGAAACATGTGCACTCTCTGCACTCTTTAGAAAAAAAAAAAAAAAAAAAAAAGACAAAAAAGCAAAATATAGAGTACTTATCATTGAAATTTTGGATTTATTTCACTACGTGTGTGTATATATATATACATATATATATATATATTTAATTGTGTTTATGTGCATTTATTATATATATAAAGTAAAATAATGTTAGGAGTGATGGGGAAAAAGCAAAAATGTAATACACAATCAAAGAACAAATAAATCAATGGAAGCATACCTATTCATGACCCTAATATACTTTGCAAAAAAGACCAAAAATGTCTTTCATCTAAATATTTTATAAACATGGGTTTTGCAGGTGAAAACATAGGAAATTATAGGACACCAAAAATAATAAGAAAATATTATGAACAACTTTATGCTAATGCAGTAAACACCTTAATAAAGGCACAAACTCTATGAAGCCAGCATAATTCTGACATAATAATTTCAAATGTGTTGTCATTTACAGTTGCTTTGACTACTAAAGCTCATTTGAGATCCTATATAAAAATAGAATAAGCTTGGAAAAGCTACAAATTGCCTTCTGAAATTTGACTGGGATTACATTGAATCTGGAAATCAACGATTAGGCAACTGACATCTTAATAATACTGCTTTGTTCTATCCATAAACATGATATATCTCTACATTTATTTACATTTTTAAAATTTCTCCCTGCAGCATTTTGAGGTTTCAGTAGGCAGATGCTGTAGCATTTTTGAAAAAATTATTTCTATTTTATATTACTTTATTCTGTTGCACATTGCATTTATAAATTCAATTTTCTGATTTTTATTTCTAAAACGTAAAATTGGGTATATATATATATAGATAGATAGAAAGATAGATGGTTATATATGTATATATATATAGATGGTTATATATGTACTATATTAGCTCACTTACTAATTTTAGTATTTTTAAAAATTTTTGTTAAAACTTTCTACATGCAAATCAGATGACTTGCTAATAATGAAAGCTTTACTTCTTTTCCAAACTTTATACCTTTTCTTTTTTCCTTTTTTCTTATTATAGTGGTTGTGACCTCCAGTGAAATGTTGAATTCAAGTAGTAAAATAGTATATTACTGCCTTATTGCCTTCTTCCTGATCCTAGGAAGATAATGTTCAATATTTCAGCATTAGTTGTACATTTGTTATAGGTAATTTTTAGACTAACAAAATTCCTTCTAATTCCAAAGATTTTGAAAATGTTTTATACTATAAATTATGTTTAAGTCTATCAGTAGTTTTCCATATAAAATGATAATCATTTAGTTTTTCTTATTTATTCTATTAATGTGTTATAATACATTAATCGATTATCAAAATTTAAACCAAGTTTGCATTTCTGAAATAAGTTTCTCTTGATTATCCTACATCGTCTTTTATATATTGCTGATTTTTATTTGCCACATCTTTATAAAGGATTTTGAACCTTCATATACAGGCTTTGAAACAGATTTAGGTTGCTGTACAAATTAGTCTGACATTTTGGCTTTGCAACCTAGCAGGCCCAGTGTTTTTTGAAGTATTTTAGCAGATAAGGATTCTCTATGGAAACTATGAGAAGTTTCTTATAAAGAATAACAGACCAGACCCTTGGGATTTTGGAGCAAAGTCATGTCACCTACTGCATATTGCAGGTATGTTTCTCCATTGAAAAACAGTTTCTGTCTTGCTAATCTAATTTAAAATATTCTAAGAAACTTAATCTGTATTTACCCCTCAATTTGCTAAACAATATCTACAAATTCTAAAAACAAAATAGATGTTTGTTATATTCTTTATTAAAGCAATACACATGTTCTATTATCAAAATTTTATATATGATTCCATCTCAGAATTGAAGCATTCATGCTTTATAACTTCAAGTAATATATATATATATATATATATATATATATATATATATATATATATGTAATGACAGACTCTTCCCATTCAGTTTTTGTTTGTTTTCATCCATTGTAGAAGTATGAGCATATTAAAGAATAACTGATAAGGTTTTCTTCTAAGCAGTGTGAAACCAGAAAATAAAAATCTACCTCATCATTTCTAATTCACAACAAAAACTGAAAAATTAATTCAGAGGAAACCACATTAATTAAGTAAATGAAATTATAGAATATTCTCTCTCTCTCTCTCTCTCTCTCTCTCTCTTTTTCTGTGTGTGTTGGTATGTGCCTTCAAAAATTTTAGCTAAAAAGCATTCAATATAACTTATTCAAAACTAAATAACATCTGGTCCATCACTGATAATAAGGGTAATAAAAGAATATTATTTTCTTTTCACATGATACACGTTATTCTCCATGCAAAATTAGTGATGGTGAATGTTAAATGATATATACCTACTGCCATCATCCTCAAGATCCAAAAATGAGTTTTCCAGCTGTCAGTGCCTGGATTTTGCACGAGCTTCACAATATATCTCAGAAGAAGTTGTTCTTTTTTAAAAAAATCTTCTACAATTATTTCCACCCTCACTGAATATGCTCGTATCTACCCAGAGGATTTTTGTATTCATTCTGAATCTACAGGAAGATCATCATTTCCAAGAGACTCTGTCACGAGGATGCAAAATGATTAGAAAACTTTTAAATTCCCAAGTGTTTATAATCAAATATGGAGAATGTATTTATTTTAAAAGAACAGAGGATATCTAAACAAATGTTTATGGCTTTTTTATTTGAAGCTATAAGCAAAACCTCTATTCCCAAGAGATTTAATGCTATAAAAGATCTTTTGAATCCTGTAGCTTTACATTAAATTATGCCACTGGGCAAAAGGGTACTGATAGGGAACTCAGAAATTCCCTTGCATTGCAGGCATAATCAGTTTGTAGTTGCAGCCTTGCTTTCTCTGAATAATTGGAAATAATTGATTCAAATTTTATGATACAGTTATATGTAGTCTTCTCTAAACCATTCTCTAATTGGTTCTGCCTTGATCAGTTTTTTTTATAGATAGTTTTTTTCAAGAAACACAGTTTGTTTTTATAGATAATTTTTTCAAGAATTTTTGTTGGGGGTTAAATGAGAAATGGCTAATATAGAAAGAACACAGTCTCATGAGACTGAGCCAGTTTTTCATGCTACTTGTGCCTGCAAGACTTTCTCAAACATGGCTCTTTCTTTATATTTTAGTCAGTCAGATACTGCACCACATGCCAAAATTTACAGCTTGATGTTTTGTATTTTACTCTTTTCATAAAAATCAGTTCATATTACATGAAAATTTGATGAACCTTATTAAAATGGTCAGTGTCTATTAGAGCCCATTAGCAAGACAGCAAAATTGACTGAGCGTTAGAAAAGATATCAGAGTTGGAAGACCACTTTACTAAATTAAGACATGCAGACAAGAATAGGGAAAGAAAAGAATGAATAAATCCTTCAAGAAATATGGGATCTCATAAAAAGACAGAATCTACAATTGATTGGAGTACAAGAAGGAAAATAGAATGGAAACAATCTGGAAAACACACTTCAGGATATTATTTAGGAGAACTCCAAGACAGGCCAACATGAAAATTCAGGAAGTAAGAGAACATCATTAAGATACTCCATGAGAAGATCAACCACAAGACACATAATCATCAGATTCTTCCAGGTTGAAAGGAAGGATAAACTGTTAATGTCAGCAAGAGAGAAAAGTCAGGTCACCAACAATTCCATCAGATTAACAGCACGCCTTTCAGCAGAAACTCACAAGCCAGAAGGGACTGTGGGCCAATATTCAACATTCTTAAAGAATAGAATTTCCCACCGAGAATTTTATATCCAGCTAAACTAAGCTTCATAAATGAAGGGGAAATAAAGTCCTTTCCAGACAAGCAAATGCTGAGGGATTTTGTTACCATTATGGCCTGCCGTAAAAGAGCTCCTGGAAGAAGCACTAAATATGGAAAGGAAAAACTGGTAGCAGCCACCGAAAAAACACACCAAAATATAAAAATCAATGACATCACAAAGAAATCACAACTACTGTGGAAAATAACCAAATAGCATCATGGTAGCAGGATCAAATTTACACATATCAATACAAACCTGAAACGTAAGTGAGTTAAATGTCAAAATTAAAAGACACAAACTAACAAATTGGAGAAGGAATCAGGACATATCTGTGTGCCATATTCAGGAGACCCATCTTATATGCAGAGACACACATACCCTCAAAAAGATGGAGAAAAATGTACCAAAAAAATTTGAAAGCAAAAAAAAAAAAAAAAGCAGGGGTTGCAATTCTAGTTTCTGACAAAACAGACTCTAAACCAACAAAGATGAAAAAAATAATAAAAAGATAAAGAAGGGTATTATGTAATGGTAAAGGGAACAATTCAACAAAAAGAGCTAACTATTCTAAATATGTATGTATGCAAAACAAGAGCACCCAGATTCACAAAACAAGTTCTTAGAAACCTAGGGAGAGACTTAAGACTTCCATACAACAATAATGGGAGACTTTAACACCCCACTCTCTGTATTAGACAGATCAATTAGACAGAAAATTAACGAGGATATGAAGGACTTGAACTCAGCTGTGTGTCAACAGAATATACATTCTTCTCAGTGACACAGGGCACCTATTCTAAAATCAACCACATAATTGAAAGTGAAACATTTCTCAGGAATTACAAAACAAAAACAACTGAAATCATAACAAACAGTCTCTTAGACCACAGTGTAATCAAATTAGAACTCAAGATTAAGAAACTCACTAAAATTCACACAATTTTATGGAATTGACAACCTACTCCTGAATGACTCCTGGGTAAATAATGAAATTAAGGCAGAAATCAAGAAGTTCTTTGAAATCAATGAGAACAAAGTGACAATGCACCATACCAGAATCTTTGGGACATAGCTAATGCAGTGTTAAGAGGGAAATTTGTAGCCCACATCAGAAATCTAGAAAGATTTCAAATCAACACCCATCACAATTAAAAGAGCTAGAGAAGCAAGAGCAAACAAATCCAAAAGGTAGCAGAAGGCAAGAAATAACTAAGATCAGAGGAGTACTGAAGGAGATAGGGACACAAAATACCCTCCAAAAAATCAACAAGTCCAACAGCTGTTTTTTTTTTTTTTTTTTTTTTTTTTAAATTAACAAAATAGACTGCTAGCTATACTAATGGAGAAGAGAGATAAGAATCAAATAGACACAATAAAAATGACAAAAATGATATCACCACTGACCCCACAGAAATACAAACTACCAACAGAGAATACTATAAACAACTCTATGTAAATAAACCAAAAAATCTAGTAGAAATGGACAAATTTAAGATTAAACCAGGAAGAAGTTGAATCACTGAATAGATCCATAACAAGCTCTGAAATTGAGGCTGTAATTAATAGCCTATCAACTAAAATAAACCCAGGACCAGACAGATTCACAGATGAATACTACAGAAATACAAAAGGAAACTGGTGATATTTCTTCTGAAACTACTCCAAACAATTGAAAAGGAGTGACTCCTCCCTAACTCATATTATGAAGTCAGCATTATCCTGATACCAAATGGAGAAGATACACATGCAAGAAAGAAAACTTCAGTTCAATACCCCTGAAGAACACTGATGCAAAAATCTTCAATAGAATACTGGCAAAACAAATCCACCAATATATCAAAAAACTTATCCACTGTGATCAAGTCAGCATGATTCCTGTGATGCAAGCCAGGTTCAACTTAGGGAAATCAAATCATCACATAAACAGAACCAAAGACAAAAACCACATGATTATTTCAATAGATGCAGAAAATGCTTTTGATGAATTTCAACATTCCTTGACGTTAAAAACTCTCAGTAAACCAGGTAACAATGGAACATATCTCAAAATAATAAGGGTTATTTATGACAAACTCACAGCCAATATCATACTGAATGGGCTTGTTTTCTCTTTAAATATTTTAGATTTGTACTGTCTGAATGTAGGTATTATCACTAATAGTCACCATTCCAGTTGTTATTAATATCTGAGAAATATTAGGAACATATTTTGACTAGCAGCAAAAACATGTTTATGTTGTCTATGGTAAGTCATCCTTTTATAAAACAATATTTAAAGTTAAACAACATGCTGCTTTTAAAAAAATAATTGTCACTATGCCAAAGAGCCAGCTGGAAAGGAAGATAATCAACACAAATGATTATGACCATTATAATAATTTGCTTTCTAGGGAATTAATTAAAATAAAAATACAAATATAATATTATTAAAATTCCTCATAAGCCTTTACACTCTACCACTATCACATACTATGTTGTTTTCCACTTTAGATGTCATTCTAATATTTACCAGTGCATATCTTTTGCAGTCCTAATATCTTCACTTACTTGTAAAGACATTATTTTACTTTTGTGGGGAAAATTCAAAACGTATTTAATAATGTGATTCTTCTACTACTTACTTGTTCTCTTCCTCCATCCTTTAAATGTTACATAAAATGAAGCCTTTTTAAAGATGAAAGGGACATATAGATATGTCAGAAATTTACAGGTAAAAATGCTGGAAGTGTTGAGAAGGAATGTATATAGAAGGAGATGAAGGGAGGATTTAAAATGTATTTTATTGTGAAAAGCATTTAAAATTTTCCATGTCTTCTGACAAAATGGAAAATATTTTAAGGTATTATATTTAAAATTAAAATACAGTTTCCTCATAGATGAATATTTCTTCATTGTCCAAATTTTGGTGACTTCTGTGTATAGCAATATTTTTAGATGAGAAAATACTAGCAGTAAAAAAAAAGAATTTTTTCTTTGCAATACATAGATACAGATAAATGAAGATTTGTTATCACAAGTATAAGAAAAATATCAATTCCTATCATGTAAGAACTTTTCAGGGAATAATGTAAGTTGAAATATATTGACTACGAGGCTACATTGGAGAGTGGTATAAGGGAAGCCTCTCTAAAAGGTTAACACATCATCTGAGACCACAGTAAAAAGAAGGAGCTAGGATTCAAATATCAGGTGAAAAAATTTCCAGGAAGATGGAATAGAGTGAAAATTCTCTATGATAGGAAAAGTCTTGGCAAATTCAAAGAGAGGTTGGAGTGTTTGGAGACTAGATAGCAAAGAGGGGGATGTTTGAAAGCAGGTTGAAATATAGGCAAGGCTAGACCACGGAAGACTTTTTTTTTTTTTTAATTTTAGAAATTCACTGAGTTTACACAAGAAACTCTGAATAAATGGAAAGATACCACGTTCATGAATGAGAAGATATGCATAATTTGAAGTTTCAATTCTGCCTCTATTACTCAATTAATTCAAAACATTTCAATTGTCAAAATTCCAAAAGTGTTTAGGGGACTTGCCAAATAATCTTAAAATTAATAAGAAATTATATATGTTCAAAATTGGCCAAGACAATGTTCAAGAAAACAAGAACAACAATCATAAGAAAGTTCAACACCCGCCTATGAGTGAGAACATGTGGTGTTTGATTTGAACAATGAGAACACATGGAGACAGGGAGGGGAGCACTACACACTAGGGTCCGTTGGGGGGAAATCGGGGAGGGACGGGGAGATGGGGAGGTGGGAAGAGATAGCATGGGGAGAAATGACAGATACAGGTGAAGGGAAGGAAAGCAGCAAACCACACTGCCATGTGTGTACCTATGAAACAATCTTGCATGTTCTTCACATGTACCCCAAAACCTAAAATGCAATTAAAAAAAAGAAGAAATTTGCTCAACCTAATTAAATTTATTACAAAGCTACATACTTAAAAACGAGAGTTAATTGCAAATAATAAACAAATAGTTTAGTGAAGTAAAATCTAAAATTTTGTAAAAGATTATGAGTATGTGGAAAGATTCTGGTGCATGAACAGATCACTTATGAGAAAAATATTACTATAGGAATTTTAATATTTGTTGCTTATTTGGACATTAACTCAAGTTACATATTTGCTAGATACAATTTACAATGTTGAATTTGAGTTAGACTACTATCTTAATATTTCCATGAAAATATTAAACATCTTAAAGAGAAAAAACTCATACTAAAATGTGCACCAAAACCAAAACTACTTTTGATAAAATGTAAGATCAATTCAACATAAAAATACTTGATAAAATAGAATTTAGGCATATGTGTTTGTGTATTTCAGTTGATAGAGAAAGGTGCCATATGTATACATGTAGGTTATATATTTAGACATTTTATATCTAGAAAATCAAAAACAATCTATAAAAAAACCTATTACAAGTAATATTTTTACTAAAAAGGAATGCATATTGCAATATAGAAAAATTCACATATGAAGTCAATTGATGTCATGTATAAAAATCATAACCATCCAGATTATTAAATGTAAATTAAGATTTCATTTGTAATGACAACAGAGTTGCTAAAATATCTAGGCATTAAGTTAATAAGAAATCAGCAATGCCTCTCTGACTATGATATTAAATATTTAAACACTCTTAAAACACAAAAGAAGAGATAAACTAATGAAAGAGATGCCATATTCTTAAACAGAAAGCCTCAACATTCTAAAGATTTTATTTTCTCCACAGTTAATTTACATATATGTCATGAAGACATGAAAAATAGACATATCTGTTTCTTCACCTGAAACAGAATGAGTTGAATAAAATTCTGATAGACAATTAAAGATCATTAATGAGAAAAATGAGGAAAAAACAAAAAAGCAGGATGTGTTAGTCTATTTGCATTGCTGTAAAGAAATACCTGAGGCTGAGTAATTCACTAAGAAAACGAGTTTTTTTTTTTTGGCTCGCAGTTCTGCAGGCTGTGCAAGAAGCCTAGGGCTGGCATCTGCTTCTGGTGAGGGCTTTAGGAAGCTTAAGATCATAGTGGAAGGCAAATGAGAGCTGGCATATCCCATAGCGAGAATGATTAAGAGAGAGAGTGGGGAGGTGCCACCCTCTTTTACGAAACCAGAACCCACATAAACTCAGATAGAGAACTCACTCATTCCCATGAGGAAGACACTAAGCCATTCTTGAAGGATCTGCCTCCATGACCCAATCACCACCCACTAGGCTCTGCCTCTAACATTGGAGGTCACATTTCAACATGAGATCAGGTGGAGGACAAAACATCCTAACTATATCAGGGAGATTAGACATACCAGAAATTGAAATATTTTATAAAGTCTTGATATGGAAATTGTTTACAAATGATGAAAAAAAAAAAAACTCATGAAACATAATGGAGATCCAACAAGATACCAAGATCTATAGAAATGTAGTATTTAATAAAGATAGCATTTTAAATAATGAATGAAAATGTAAATGGTGTAGCAACATTCAATATGGATGTCATAGTAACAATTAGTAAGACAAAGATAAATAAAACAAAATGTAAATGCCACAAACTAGGTCAAAAGAGCATCATGAAAATTTTGGAAAAGTTATTTGCAAAGTATAATACTTCAGATGAAGTAAGGTTAATAATACGAAGGTCTGTGAAAAATTGAGATGGAAATGATATGAATATGAACAAAATATATAAAATATCAAGTAAAAGGAAAGACAATTTGGATTAGTATAAATATATAATTAGGTGCTTATAAAATATCATAAAAAGAAAGCTATAAATTTAAAATACATTGAAATAGCAACACTCATCTACTACATTTGCAAATATCTAACATTTTCATAACACACTTGTTAGTGAAGTGGTAGAAATTGAAATGTTCTAACACATTGTGGTGGAATGCAAATTTGCATAAGCAAAATTATATATTCACAATTTTATATTGTAACCCAATTTTAGTGATCTATATCATGCATACACTTGAACAATTATGAAATGATATATCAACAATATTGTTACTTTTGATAATACTTATTATAACTAAAGATTAACAACAACCCAAATTTCCAACCATAAGGTCTTCATGAATAATAATCATCCATCTTTACAACTGAGTATTATGTAGTTTTACATAGGATGAAGTGATTTCTAAACAGACTGTAAAATATTATTCTAAAACAAATTTTAAAAAGACATGTACCATGTTAATAGATGAGAAAATAAATATAAATATATTAATTCTTCCAAAGTAAATCGACCAATTTTGTACATATAAATAGCAATCTTAACAAAATTTTCTGCACAATTTGATAGGCTATGATTTTAAACTTTATTTAGCTGAACAAAATCACAGAATAGAGAATTTATTTTTGAAAAACTGTAGAAGATGGAAGACATTGTCCTAACAGATACCAGGTTTTATTGTAAATCTATAAAATTATCGCACACAAAGAAGCACATTGATCAATAAAAACACAACTCAGAAATAGTTCATGTTATTTTGGAAACAATGTTTAGTACATCACTACAAATCAAATTTATAATTTGAGAAAATTAATTTTCCATGTTAAATATAAAATAACTACATCATACCAAAGATACTAATTAATTTTTCATGATGTACAAAACATAAACAATTAAAAAAATATAGAATATTATTCCTTAAGATGCAGCAATAAAATGGGTACTATCTGCAACAAGATATGAAAATATAAAAAATAGATTAAAATGTTAAGAAATTGAAATTTCACAAAATTAAAGAAAATCTCTTCCTACAATCAAAGACAATATAAATTCAGGAAAAAGAAAAAATCAAAAGACTGGAAGAAGATGCTTTCTACATATGCAGAACAAAGGATTTGTATCTAGAATATAAAAAAAATTGATACAAATCAAGAAAAAAAACTGAAATCTCAATGGAAAACTGGGACTACAGTGGTAAACAGGAAATATACAGAAAAAAATCAGATAAACAAATAACAAATAAAAAGATAAGTCAGAAAATTCAACTTTCTCTGTCTCTAAAATATATTCATAATAAAAACACTTCTCAATTTTTCAACATTTTTACTGCTGTATTTATACACCAAATAACATCATCTTTCATTGAATCACTTTTAAAAATTTGCATATACACAGTCAGTATATATATTTATGGCGTATATGACATATTTTCATATAGCCATACAATCTTTAATAATCACAACAGAATAAATGGAATATACATCAACTGAAGCCTTTATCCTTCATGTTACAAACAATTCATTTACACTCAGTTATTTTTAAATCTACAATTATATTACTATTGACTACAGTCACTCTGTTGTGCTGTCAAATACTAGACCATATTGATTCTTTCTATTTTTTTATACCCATTAACCCTCCCCACTACCCTACCCAACCCACCTACTACCCTTCCTGGCTTCTGGTATCCATCACTCTACTATTTTCATGAGTATAATTGTTTTAATTCTTACCTTACACAAATCAATGAGAACATGTGAAGTTTTTCTTTCTGTGCCAGGCTTATTTCACTTAACAATCACTTGTCATGCCATTCATGTTGTTGCAAATGATGGGATCTCATTCTTTTTTATAGCTGAAGAATAATCCATTGTATGTATGTACCACGTTTTCTTTATCCCTTGATCTGTTTATGAACAGAGGTTGCTTCTAAATCTTGGCATTGTGAATAATGCTCCAATAAACATGGGAGTGCAGATACCTCTTTGATACACAGATTTCCTTTCTTTTAGGTATATGTCTAGCAGTGAGATTGCTGAATCATATGATAGCTATATTTTTAGATTTTTGAGGACCCTCCACATTGTTCTCCATAGTAGTTGTACTAATGTATATTCCCACCAACAGTATAAAAGGGTTTCCTTTTCTTTACCTTCTTGTCAGCATTTGTTACTCTCTGTCTTTTGAATAAAAGCCATTTTAACTGGGGTGACATAATATCTCAAATTGTACAATGATAATATTCAAATCACTGTAGTTTTAATTTGCATTTATCTGATAAGAGATAATGAGCAGTTCTGATTTTCATTTATGTGATGAACAGTGATGTTGAGTGTCTTTTCGTAAACCTTTTTGCCTTTTTAGTGCTTTTTTTGAGAAATGTCTACTCAGACGATTTGCCCATATTTAATCTGATTTTCAGAATTTTTTCTTGCAAAGTTATTTAGTCTCCTTATGTATTCTGATAATAATCAGAATTGATTTTTATTATATTATTACATTATATAATAATTGATATTATTATTCTGATAATAATAATAATAATCACTTGTCAGTTGGGTAGTTTGCAAATATTTTCTCCCATTCTGTAGGTAGCACCTTCTCTTTGTTGATTGTTTTCTTTGCTGTGCAAAGGCTTTTAAACTTGATGTGATCCCATTTGTCCAGTTTTGCTTTGGTTGCCTGTGCTTGTGGAGTATTGCTCAAGAAATTTTTGTAGACACCCATGTCCTGGAAAGTTTCTCCAGTGTTTTCATGCAGTAGTTTCATAGTTTGAAGTCATAGATCTAAGTCTTTAATTCATTTTGAGTTTTGTATAGGACATGAGAAGGGTTCCCTTTTCTCCACCTTCTCGCCAGCATTTGTTACTGTCTTGTCTTTTGAATAAAGATTCATGTGCTGAGAAGAATGTTTGTGCTTCAGCCATGGGATGAAATGGTCTTTAAATGCCTATTATGCCCATTTGGTCTATAGTACAGAGTAAGTCCTATGTTTCTTTATTGATTTTCAGTCTGTGTGATCTGTCTTATGCTAAAAGTGAGTTGATAAGTCTCCAGCTAGTGTTTGTGTTGAGTTCTGTTTCTCTCTTTAGCTCTAATAATATTTGCATGGTATATCTGGGTGTTCAGTGTTAGATGAATATATATTTACCAGTTGTTAGAACCTTTTGCTGAATTCACCTCTTTATCATTATATAATTATCTTCTTTGGCTCTTTTTATAGTTTGTGTTTTAAACACTATTTTGTGTGACGTAAATATAGCTACTACTTATTTTGGTTTTTATTTGCATGGAATATATTTTCTTTCCTTAAATTTCACTCTGTGTGTGTTTTAACTCATTCACCTACTCTATGTCTTTGATTGATGAGTTTAGTCCATTACATTCAATGTTATTAAGTAAGGACTTACTTCTGCCATTTTGTTATGTGTTTACTCGGTGCTTTGTGTTATCTTCCTTCTCTCTTTTCTTACTGTCTTCCTTTAGGTAAAGGTAATTTTCTCTGGTAGTGTGTTTTAATTTCCTGCCTTTTCTTTTTGGTGCATCTATTACATATTTTTAATCTTGAGGCTTGCAAATAACGTCTTATAACCCATTATTTTAAATTGATGACAAATTAACACTGATTACTTAAGCAAAATAAAAAACAGACAAAAATACAACTAACAAACACTCTACATTTTAACTTCATCCTCTCACTTACTTTTTGTGTTCTTTTTTCTATTCATTTTTTTTGTACTACATATGTCTTGAAAAGTTGTCGTAGTTGTTATTTTTGGTCAGTTCATTTCTTTATCTTTCTATGTAAGATATGAGTTCTTTACATGTCACAATTACAGTGTTTTTCTGTGTACTGCTGTTACCAGTGAGTTTTGTATATTCAGATGATTTCTTCTTAACATTTTTATTTCTTTTAGATTGAGGAATTCCTTTTAGCATTTCTCGTAGGAAAGGTCTGGTGTTGACAAAATTCCTCAGCTTTTGTTTGTCTGGAAAAGCCTTTCTTCACCCTCATGTCTGAAAAATGTTTTTGCTGTATTTATTATTAGAGTACAAAAGAAGGGTTTTTTCCTTTAGCACTTTCTTTGAGTTTCCTCAAAACAGCTATTTTGAATTCTCTGCCTAACAGGTCACATCTCTGTCTCTCCAGGATTATTCTCTAGGGTATCACTTAGCTTGGGGTGATCATGTTTCCCTGGATGGTCTTAAGGATTACAGATGTTTGTTGATGTCTGAGCAATGAAGAGTTGTTAGATATTTATTTGAATCCTTGAAGTTTGGGCTTGTTAGTACCCATTATTCTTGGGAAGGTTTTCCAGATATTTAAAAAGACTTGGGTGATGTGGTCTAAATTTGTGGTCACGGAAGTGCGATCTGCATTAGGGAACACTTTAAGCTCAGTAACACTTTTATTTTTGCATATTTGAGGAGGTACCACCTTGGTGGTACCTTAGACAAGATCCAGAAGAACACGCTGGATTACTGGGCACAGACTCTTTTTCCCTTGCCTCAATTTCTTTGAAACAAACACAGTCTCTTTCTTTGGGCTGAGCTGCCTGAAGTTAGGCGAGGGGTGACACAGTACCCCTGTGGCCATCACTACTGGAACCATACCGAGTCAGACCTGGAGTTAGTGTAGCACTGGGTCTTGCCCAAGGCCCTCTGTAACCACTACCTGGCTACCAGCTATGTTTTCTTAAGGTCCAAGTGCTCTATAATCAAAGCTGGCAAAACCAACCAGGCTTGTGTCCTTCCCTTAAGGACAGTGATTTCCTCCAGCCACTAGTGAATTCAGAGGTGCCATCTGGGAGTCAGAGCCTGGAAACCTTAGAAAATTACCTGATGCTCTATTCTACTCTGGCTGAGCTGTAATCCAAACCATGAGACAAATTCCTTCCCATACTTCCTTCCCCTTTTCCCAATCAAAGGCGTCTCTCCCCACATCCGCCACCACCACCAGCCCAGGCAGAGTGCTGCCAGGTAACTGCAGAAGTTCACTTGAAGCCCAGGGTCCTTTTGGTCAGCTTATGGCAAGTGCTTCCAGGCCTTAGAAGGACACTTCAGGACAGAAGGCAGTGGGCTTCCCTCTGACCCAAAGTAGGCCCAGAAATGTCATCCAGGAACCAAGGCCTGAAGTCAAGAACCCCAAAGGACTGGTTGGTGCTCTGTTTCACTGTGGCTGAACTGATACATAAGCTGCAAGACAAACTCCCCTTTACTCTTCCCTCACCTTTCTCAAGCAGAAGGAATCTCTCCTCGTGGCCATCACAGCTACGAATGTGCTGGTGCACACTTGAAACTTTAGGTCTACTGATATTTTATTTCTGATTTTAAAAACTACATCAGAAATATGACCTCACAAAAATAAACTCATCAAACTTGGAACCAAAAACAGTGAACTATGATTGGAGATAAACTCAAAAACCTTTGTAAATACAGGTGTTTTTTGAGAGAAGACTGATTAAACTTGAAAAAAGTGAACTAAAGAAATGTAAACTCCATTTTCAGAAACATATCTTTGCAAAGCTGGACTTTTAAACACAGAACTATCAAGCAAACAAATAACAACAACAAAAATAATAAGTAATTTAGGTCACTCATATAATATGTATTTTCTCTTCTCAAAAACATGAATACAATTTTGAGATAACTGCCATTTGTTTCCAAGTGTTTGCACATTTTTATTTTCTAAAATATTGAAGAATTTTTGGTCTTACTGCATTTTACTAAAGCTCTTGCTTCAGCTTTAGAAAGCTGACAAGGCCACCTACCTGAGCTGTTTTTTTCAACATTAGCAATTTATCCAAGAAATATTATGTGATGCCTTATTTTATGTGCCAACTTCACTGGGATAAGGATGTGCAAATAACAGGTAAAACATTATTTCTGTGTATATCTGTGAGGGCGTTGGTTTAAATGATTAACATTTAAATCTTTTGACTAAGTAGAGAAGATTCATTCCTACCAAGGCTGGTGGGCACCATTGAATTCCTTGAGTTCATAAATAGAGAAAAGAAGTGTGAAACGGTTAATGTACTCTCAAAACTTAAGATGGGACATCTGTCTCCTCCTGTCTTCAGGCATCCATGTTCCTGGTTAATAGGCCTTTAGACTTTGACTGGGACTGACATCATTGGTACCCTGGTTCTCAAACTTTCAGGTTTGGTCTGGAACCATAGATTTGCTCTCATGGGCCTCCAGCTTGCAACTGACGGGTCATTGGAGCCACAATTTAAATTTGTCCAGTTGGTGTTGCCAACATGTTAGTATTAAATGGTAGAGCTTTTAAGAGGTAATTAAACCATGAGGGCTCCTCATTCGTGAATGAGATTGAAATCTTTAAAAAAGAGGCTTTAAGCAGCATTTGGCTGGCTTCCTTGAGCTCTTCTACTATGTGAGCACACAGTATTTTTCCCTTTTGTCTTCTGCCTTCCACCATGAGTGAAGACAATAAGAAAGTCCTAACTAGATGCTGGTGCATTGATCTTGGACTTACCAGTCTCCAGAACAGTGAGAAAACATTTTTTCTTTCTTTTTAAATTACCAAGTCTGAGATATTTTGTTACGGTAAAAACAACAAGAAAACTAAGACAGGGGGACCTCTCAACCCCTGTAATCACATAAACCAATCGCTCATGATAAACCCCTTTCTATTTCTCTCTCTCTCTCTATCTCTCTCTCTCTCTCTCTCTGTGTGTGTGTGTGTGTATGTGAATCAATGGGATATATATATACACATATCCTATTGATTCCATCTCTGGAGTATTTTGACTAGTACCATTTACAGCTGTTCAGTAACTCTTATGATGGTGACACCAACACCTTGACTATAAACATTTACATTTATCTTATATTTATGATAAAAAAATTTCAGATTTGCTAATCCATGAATAAAATCCTATCCTTTCAAAATGTCCAAAATAAGTTTTTACTTTCTTTTTCTTTTTTTTTTCTTTTCTTTCTTTCTTTCTTTCTTTTTTTTTTTTTTTTTTTTTTTTTTTTTTTGAGACAGTCTTGCTCTATTGCTCAGGATGGAGTGCAAAGGTGTAATCTCAGCTCACTGCAACTTCTGCCACCTAGGTTTAAGCAATTCTCCTGCCTCAGTCTCTCATGTAGCTGGAATTACAGGCACCTGGCACCATGCCCGACTAATTTTTTGTACATTTTTAGGTAGAAACAGGGTTTTGCCATGTTGGCAAGGCTGGTCCCAAACTCCTGACCTCAGATGATCCACCTGTCTTGGCCTCACAAATTGCTGGGATTACAGGCATGAGCCACTGTGCCTAGCCTGAGTTTTCTCTGTCTTTCAGATAAAAGGTAAAATTTGGATTACCTTTAGTTTAATTAAATGCTTCCAGACTTTTTAAAGTCAACAGTTTTCTGTGTGGTATAGATGTCAAATTCTATTACTATATCTTGAAAAATATTTTCAAAATATGGTAATTCACAGACTCGTTTCTGATAATGTTGCTGACTTTTATAGTTATTTTTTTCAGAGCTATGATAGAGTAAAAAGCATTGAGTTATTATCGATTTGAGCAAAACAGGGCATATTACTATTCAAAGCATCAAACATCAAGACCATATATGCAAAGGAAACAGCATGAAACATTTTTATTTTTTCTGTTTGCTCCAGTTTTCTATTTACTGTAGCACATTACAATGGATTCAGTGTATTAAAACAATATAAAGTTATTCTTCCACAGGTCTGGAGGAGAAAGTCTGAAATCAGAATCACTTGGCCAAATCAAGGTGTTGACAGAGCCACACTCCCTCTATAGGTTCTAGGGGAGAATCCATATCTTGTTTCTTCCAGCTTCTGATGGCTTCAGCATGTCTGACCTGTGACCATATTATTCCAAACTTAGAGGCCAGGGTCTTCAAATCCTGCTCTTTTGCATCTTCATATTGCCTTCTCCTCTGTGCATTTCAACTTTCCCTTTGTCTCTCTCTTATAAGAATACCTGTGATCACATTTAGGGCCCATATAGATAATTCAAAATAATTTCTCCATCTCACAATTTTCAACTTGGTCTTATCTTCAATGGCCCTTTTCCATAGGAACTAGGACATAATATCTTTAGGTGAGAAGAAAATGTCATTATTTTACTATCCTGCCAATAACAAGAGTCATACTTTCATTTGGGAGGAAAAAAGAGGTTTCTAATTTCTATATTATAATAACTTGTTTAAACTTTAGTTTCTAGAAGTGACTCATGGTTACAACTTAAATAATTTTTCATTGATGGCTAATATCAGGAGGAGAGATAGCTATGTATTCCCTTTTCAGCTCAAATTAAAGAAAAATAAATTTAAGATTACATGTATAAAGAAGTATTTCTTGAAATTATGATGGCTCAGTGGATGAGCATGTGACTCCTTTATAAAGTCTAAAGGAAAGTTAACTCAAAAACAAAACTGAAAGAGTATTTACTACTGTGCCAAATTACCCAGAACACTGGGGATTTTAAGGGCAAAGACTGAAGAGTGTTCAGTAGCAAATATGGACCTAATATACATAGGATGGCTGAACTGCTGAGCCCCTAAAGATGAAGGAAGGGGAGCTTTAGAAATTAGAACTCAAGAACTAGAGACAGAGAAAAGTCTTACAATGCAGGAGGGAAAGCAGATCATCTATATCAAGTAGTAGCGATGACGAACTTATCTCGGAAGAATCTGTAAAACTCAAAAGAGAGAAAGAGTCAGGTTTCAACAACTTCCAAGATGAGAAAGTGCAACACCAGCTCCTGAAACATAATTCGTAAAAGAACATTGATACGTCTATAATTGCCTCCCTCTCATTTCAACTCCAACCATGGAAAGGTCAGAAATTGGGGGCACATAGAAGTAAGAGGAAAACACACAGAAAATAAACCAAAGTGTTCATAAAAGATAAGCTAATTGACTATTTGATTTGGCTGAATTTTCTTACTCTAAAAATAAATGGAAACAATTAGATTTAATAAATTGCTTTCAATTTCTAGTGAAAAAATATATTGATATGCATAGATTATCTTTTTAAAAATTGTGTTCATAAGTTATATTATGAATAAAATAAAGTTTGCATTTTTCGGGAAAGCAGGTATTTTTAGTGACCACTATATTAGTATTTACATCCACGACAAGTAATAACCTAAAAAACATCATTCCCTCAACATATATTGCATTCTTATGCCAATTTACTTCCTAGTAATGTACAATTAATAAAAAAAATGCTGCTTGTTTTTGTGTACAGCAATGTTTAATCAGGCAAGAAAAAAATAATTATACAACTAGAGATTATAGACTAAATTTGAAAGCTAATGTCTTTCAAGTCTCCATGAAAACTCATGCTCATGCCATTCAACATGAGAAATGTATTAGTTTCTAAAAAAAAACATATGCATCCCCTCGATTTCTAATAGAGCTGTAGTTATTTCACAAACAAAACCACAGACAAACATGATTAAGTGCTTTCTGCTCATATACCATCTCAAGGACATAATTTATTTCCACAAATAACCATAGTGAAAATAATAGCATAACACATCACTGTTAACCATCACAAACCCAGAGGCTCATGCTCTTAAATGGAGTTGCTGTCCAGATGCCTATTTCAAAATTCATAAGATATAAAAAACAGAAAAAGGAAAATCTCAAAAGATGATTACTTCCTAGTGGTTATATAGAGTTATACAGTAGAGCTTGTGTGTAACATTTAAGAATTTGCAGCTACATTCCATTATCAAAGACATATTTGTTAAAACATGCATATAAAAGGATTTGTAATTGAAGTACAGCTTTGATATATTTAATAGCATGTATAACTGCCGTCTTATTTTAATAGGCGATGTTTTATGTGCATTAGCAGTAATATAATGTCTTTTCCTTGTGCTCTCGCCATTAGCACTTTTTCCCTCCCTTTCTTTTAGTCAATCTTAAAACTTTAATGTAATCCAAATACATTAATATATTTTCTACCCTCACGGTTGTTGAACAGAAGGGGGCTGTGAAACGAATTTTCCATAATTGAAGGAAGGATAGTTACCATACAACTAAATCATCAAAGCTTTTTCTCTAATTTTGCCTGGCCAGTGGTTCATGTATACTTTTTCCAGCCTCAGGCATGTTTATGATCACTAAAAGTGTTGGACTGGAGCAATGAAGAGATAAAAATGAGCTAGAATGCAGAAAATTGACAAGGAGTGAATTTAAATCACTTAAGATAAATTCCATTCTATTATATGCTACCAGGCCATACTATGTCTGATGGTATTGAATTAAAATGAGAAATCAGTACATACAACCCTGTATGATTTAATAAAGTCAGAGTTTTGGGCATTATTACAAAAACTCATAAGTGTCATATCACGTTTTTTGTTTCTTTTTAAAATTTTCTTTACTGTTTCAGAAGACTCATTCAGACTATATTATTTTTCTTTATGACATCTCAGTATGCCTTTTAACGTTGTTCTTGAAGGGAGTGACCCATAGAAATATCAGGAAAAGTTCATCAAGTGAATTGAGATTACCTGAATGAATTTCCCCAAAGTAGTCTTATCTGGATGGCAGCTAAATATGCACACATACAATTTTGACATAGCAAAACAGAAGGGAAATAGCTAGCTTCAAACAGTAACAGAGCTGTAAGATTTAATACTCTTGAACTCTGAGCTTTAATATGGCATCTTAAATGATCTCAAATGTAATCTTTTCATAATCATTCAGGAATAATTTTGGTACATATTTACTTTCATAATAAATAAATTGGAGATGTTAAGCTCAAAGACAATTGAGTAGGTTTTCATGTTCAATTTCATAAAAGGTTAGGTAGCCTGGGGTTTATGGGATCAGATAGGTTAATCTAAAATTCTTTTTAAAATAAAACATGATCTGAGATCTCAGAGGAATAATCCTATATTTAGACTTCCTTAAGAAGCCTCAATAATGTAATTGGAAATTCCAAGGACACTTGAATATTGTTGGTACCCTAAAGAAGCAAGGGCAAATTTCCGGTATCAGGAGCTTATTAAAACATAAAGGATATATTTGAACAGGGCTATCAACCTCTTGAATTTTCTATGTATTTAACTAATTTGTAGTTGTTTATATTAAACTAAGTTACTGTAGCAACCAAATTGTTTCTTTTTTGTTTTTGGGGGGCATTTTTGCCAAAGAGATGGTGTCTTGCTATGTTGCCCAAGTTGGTCCCAAACTCCTGAGTTCAAGTGATCCTCCTGTCTTGACCTCCCAAAGTGCTGGGATTATAAGTATGATCCACTGCACTTGGTGTCAAAATATTTCCTTGATGTAAAATTTAAGGTTGAAAACTACTTTATCCAGAGGTTTAGGAAACAAATTTCAAAACTAACTTCACTTATTCATTAAATACATGTTGAGTATCCATTGATAATATGCAAATATTTCTCACAATCACATTTCATACAAATATAGGGGGAAAAAAGCAGCTTAATAAACAAGGTGTTACAGGCTTGTGTTTTTTCAGACACATCACACTTTTTCGCAAGACTGACATTGGCTTTTAATCAATAGATTGTGATTCCTCTTCAACACATCAGCCTTCACTTCTGAGCTTAAACACTTACAAATAAGTATTTATTTGTTTCAATATCTTAAGCACAAATGATATGCAACATATTTTCCATTGTATAATACCTTATTCAATAATATGTGGATGCCGTTTTTACTTTTTAATGTTTCAGGAATAAGGGAATTATATAGAAATGCAAATCATGTGAATTTTCATTTGATTAATTTCATGATAAAACATTTTCAGAAAGACAGATGAAGGATAGATAGATGAATAAATAGATACTTAGATAAAAATATTTTTGCCTGAAATTCTTGTAAAGATTACTTGCTGAATCTGTAAAAAGTGAGTGGTAGACATTATAAAATGTCTTGAATTTATATACGTATACTATTAAAAAAAACACTCATTTCAAAGAATAAGAACATAATTCCTTAATTCTAATCTCTCATAACTCAGGTATAATAGAAAAGCTTATTGGAATACTAAGTTCTGAAATTTCAAATATTACATGTGAATAAATGAAGAACAAAACATAATGATAAAGAAAATGCAGAGATAAAAATTCAGAAAATAATCCACATATTAAAGTGTGGACATTGATTTGGATAGTCTTATGAAATGTTGCCTTCTCCTTACTTTTTAAATCATATACCAAGGCCCAGTGAACATATAACTATGAATAAATCAAATGTAGTTAAATTAATGCAGCAATATGGCAGTGTAGCATATCAGATCCACAAATATATAAAATCAATAATACACATACAAGAGAGATTTGTTTCATCAACACAGGTTTGGTTTACTATTCAATAATTAATCAAAGTGATTCACTATCTTAAAAAAAGAAATACTAATATGATTATTTCCACAAACAGAAAAATATGTAATAAAATTCAATATATGTTTCTTATAAAATATCTAATCAAAAATATAACGGGCATCCACACATTACCAAATAAAGTACAAAATAAGTATAGACGTGAACTTCTTCTGTCTGCAAAAGGAAGTACTAGAAATGCCAACAACTAATATTCTACTCTTTGGTGAAAAACTAGATGTTTTCTTCTTCAGATTTAAAATGAAGTCCATATGTCTGCCTTAAATATTGATATTCAATATTGTACAAGAAAGCAAAATCTGTGCAATAACACAAGAAAAGTACATAAAAAGTCACCGGTTGAAAACAAAAAGTAATGTTGACTTTGTTTGTAAACCACATAGTCATCTTTGTAGAAAAATTCTTAAGGAATCCACAAAAATATTTACTGGATCTACAATGTGAGTTAGCTCACAGAATACAAGATCATTATGAGTTCCTTGTCTTTCTATAGGTTAAGAGTAAAAAATTAGAAATTACAATCTGTAAATTCTTCTGCAATACTCTCAAAAAATAAAATACTGATAAAGAATGTACAAAGTTTGTATTAAACAAAACATCCAGGGAAAAGTTTTAAAAGACCTAATAAAGGAAGAGATGTTATATTTATGATCCAAAGATATCCTATAAATAAGATGTCAATCTCATCAAATAAATCTATAGATACAATGCAATCCCAATCAAAATCCAGCTAGGATATAGTAAATGTTGACAAAGTGTTTCTAAAATGTATGTGGAAATGAAACATTATATGAAATAAGTAATGAAAGTTTTTAAAAATTGGAGGAATTACACTAACCTATTCCAAGATTTGGGATACAGCTACAGCAATCAAGTAAATACAGGTGTTAATATAAATATGCAGAACAATAGGAAAGAAGAGATTGCAGAGTTTGTCAATTTTTTAAAAAATGGGTCAAGGTAGTTTAATGAGGGATTAAATACTTCTTTCAATAAATAGAAATAAGAAATTAAACATTCAAATTTTTAAAGGATCCAAATTCTTCTGTTAAATCATTTGCAAAATTTAACATAAAATGAAATGACACAAAAGTAAATGTTTAAACTACAAAACTGCCGAAAAAGTTTTTAAATTCTGTATGACCACGAGATAGGCAAATGATTCTTAGATAAAACACAAAATGTATGAACCAAAAGAACAAAGAAAAATATATGTATTTCATCCAAAAGGTAAACATTCCAAATATATCTAAAGAAATGAAAATGCAATACACCTACTTTAAGGAAAGATATGGAAACCATCTATTTTACAAATAATTTATACCTACAGTATGTCAAAAACTTTAGATATTATGAACCTTATGAAGTTAAAAACTTTATAACTCAAAAATGGAAAATTGACAAACAAATTTAAACATAGAAAAAAGTTTTCAACAGAAACGTCATTAAAGAAATTTATTTAAAATGCTATCATTTGTCATTTAAAAAAGTGTAAATTAAAACCTCAAAATGATACCACTGCAACTCCACTGGAATGACTGAAATTAATGAGACTGATATAAATTGTTGGCAACGTTGTACAGTAAATAGAACTATCAAAGATTGATTACACAAGTGAAATACAAATTAGTACAGCTACATTGAAAAACAGTTTGACTCCATTTAAAATTTTAAATAGTTTTTTCTAATTCTGTGAAGAAAGTCAACGGAAGCTTGATGGGGTAGCACTGAATCTATAAATTACTTTGGGCAGTACGGCCATTTCAATGAAATGTTGAAAAAATCTTTCACTGATAATTCCTATCCATAAGTATGAAATGTTTTTCCATTTGTTTATGTCCTTTCTTATTTCCTTGAGCAGTGGTTTGTAGTTCTCCTTGAAGAGGTCCTTCACATCCCTTGTAAGTTGTATTTTTACATATTTTATTCTCTCTGTAGCAATTGTGAATGGAAGTTCACTCATCATTTGACTTTTGTTTGTCTATTAAGGGTGTATAGGAATGTTTGTGATTTTTGAACACTGATTTTGTATCCGGAGACTTTGCTAAAGTTACTTATCACCTTAAGCAGATTTGGGGCTGAGATTACGGGGTTTTCTAAAAATACGATTATTTCTTTTGCATACAGAGACAATTTGACTTCCTGTCTTCCTATCTGAATACTCTTTCTTTCTTTCTTTCTCTTGCCTGATTGCCATGGCCAGAACTTCCAATATTATGTTGAATAGGAGTGGTAGAAAGCACTATTGTCTTGGGCTGCATTTCAAAGGGAATGCTTTCAGCTTTTGCCCATTCAGTATGATATTGGATATGGGTTTATCATGAATATCTTCTATTATTTAGCCAAGACAATCCTAAGCAAAAGGAATAAAGCTGGAGGCATCATGTTACCTGACTTCAAACTATTCTACAAGGCACAGTATCCAAAACAGCATGGTACTGGTACCAAAAAAAATATATAGACTATCAGAGAAGAACACAGGCCTTAGAAATAATGCCACACATCTACAATCATCTGATGTTTGACAAACCTAACAAAACAAGCAATGGAGAAAGGATTCCTAATTTAATAAATGATGTTGGAAAAGCTGACTAGCCACATGCAAAAAACTGAAACTGGATCCCTTTCTTATACCTTATACAAAAGTTAACTCAAGATGTATTAAAGACTTAAACATAAAACCATAAAAACTGTCGAAGAAAAGCTAGGCAATACCATTCAGGACATAGGTATGGGCAAAGACTTCATAACTGAAAAACAAAAAGCAATGGCAACAAAAGCCAAACTTGACAAATGGGATCTAATTAAACTAAACAGCTTCTGCACAGCAAAAGAAACTATCATCAGAGTGAATAGGCAACCTAAGAAATGGGAGAAAATTTTTCAATGTGTTCATCTGACAGATGGCTAATATCCAAAATCTACAAGGAGCTTGAACAAATTTAAAAAAAAAATCTAAAATTAGGTGAAGGATAGGAACAGGCAGTTCTCAAAAGAAGACATTTATGCAGCTAACAAACATATGACAAAAAGCTAATCATCATTTGTCATTAGAGAAATGCAAATCAAAACCATGAGATACCATCTCACACCAGTTAGAATGGCAGTCATTAAAAGGTCAGGATACAACAGATGCTGAAGAGGATGTGGAGAAATAGGAACACTTTTACACTATTGATGATAGTGTAAATTAGTTCAACCATTGTGGAATATAGTGTGACCATTCCTCAGGGATCTAGAATCGACATGCCATTTGACCCAGCAATCCTATTACTGGGTATATACCCAAAGGATTATAAATCATTCTACTATAAAGACACATGCACATGTATGCTTATTGCAGCACTATTCACAATAGGAAAGTCTTAGAACCAACCTAAATACCCATCAATGATAGACTGGATAGAGAAAATGTGGCACACATATACCATGGAATTCTATGCAGCCATGAAAAGGATGAGTTTATGTCCTTTGCAGGGACATAGATGAAGCTGAAACACATATTTCTCCGCAAACTAACCCAGGAACAGAAAATCAAACACTGCATGTTCTCACTCATAAGTGGAGGTTCAAAAATGAGAACAAATGGACACATGGAGGGGAATATCACACACTGGGACCTGTCTGGGGGTGGGAAGCTAGGGGAGGGATAGCATTAGGAGAAATACCTAATGTAGATGACAAGTTGATGAGTGCAGCAAACCACTATGGCACATTTTTATCTATGTAGCAAACCTGTACCTTCTGCATATGTATCCCAGAACTGAAAGCATAATTAAAAAAAAAAAAGTTTGGCAGTTTACTATAAAGTTAACATATATTTACAATATGACTCAACAAGTTCCCTCTGACTGACTTACTGAAGAGGAATAAAAATGCATGTCCATTCAAAAATTAGTATTTAAAAGTTAATTGCAGCTGTATTCATTGTAGCTCAAACATGAAAACAACCCGAAAGTTCCTCACCTACAGAATGGATAAAGAAAACATGTTATCTTTATAAAATGATCACTTAGAAATGAAAAGAGACAAGTCAGCAATACATGCAAACATCTACAAAGAATGAATTTGAAGAACATTAGTCTAAATGAAACAGGTCTGACACAAATGAGTAGGTATTGCACTTATTATTGTATTGATATGAAATTCTCAAAAAGACATAACAATTGTGACAGAAAGCAGATCAGTGGTTTCTAGAGGCCTGGTGTGGTAGAAGACGATTGACTGAAAACATGCAATGGACATTTTTTGGATGATGGAGATATCCTGTCATTCTGTGGTTGTGGGCTCACTACTTAAAAAATTGTAAAAACTCATCACCTTGTACAATTAAATGTATAAATTCTACTGTACTTAAATTACACCACAATATAACTGGCAAAGAAAATTAACAGTATTAGAATATAATACCACTCCCCATCACCCCCTGAGAAAAAGTAGAAAATAGCTAGTCTCTAAATAAAATATTTCCTTTACTTGAAATAAATGTGACTTTAATAAGCACCCACTGCATCACCCTTTTAACACAATTTTAATAAGAACCAGTAAAAAAATTGATCATGCTTTCTGGAAAACTACTCTGAAGTCCTTTTTAATTAATGCCTTTTGAGTTTCATGCTCCTGTCTGGGACCACTCTCCCTCTCCCACTCCTACACTGTGAACTATAGACTCAGAGCCTTGGCTGCCCAGATTTTCTCTGGAACTCCTAGTCATTCTTCCTAGGCAAGCAACCTGAGTCCAAAGCAATCTTTTTCTTTTTTATTAACTCTGGTCTCCTCAAGTCAGGTTTTCTTAAAAATTCCATAATCAGGGCCGGGCGCGGTGGCTCAAGCCTGTAATCTCAGCACTTTGGAAGGCCGAGGCGGGTGGATCACGAGGTCAAGAGATAGAGAACATCCTGGTCAACATGGCGAAACCCTGTCTCTACTAAAAATACAAAAAATCAGCTGGGCATGGTGGCACGTGCCTGTAATCCCAGCTACTCAGGAGGCTGAGGCAGGAGAATTGCCTGAACCCAGGAGGCGGAGGTTGCGGTGAGCCAAGATCGCGCCATTGCACTCCAGCCTGGGTAACAAGAGCGAAACTCCGTCTTAAAAAAAAAAAAAAAAAAAAAAAAAATTCCATAATCATGAACTAGATTCACAATATGATATTGGTAATTCATAATAGATAAATGTGTCTCCAAGAGCTATATACATTCACAAATTTTATATCTTAAGTTACATTTACATAATGCAATATGGTTTACAAAATACTTTCACAAGCATGATCTCATTTATTCCTACAACTTTGTAAAATAAATGGCAGGCAATCTCATTATCTTCATTTCACAAATGATACAGAAGAGACTCGTAAACGGATTGGAAGAGACTTTTTGTTATGATAATACTGTAGTTTACCTAAACTAATGTTATTTCAGTAATAGCTCAGGACTCTTGTGAAGGCGTGATGTTTAGGCGCAACCTGTCAGATGGGTTTAAGTCCGATTTTCTAGGCAAACATGCACATTCGCTTCTTATATTTAAGTCATCCTCAATAATAGATACATATTACTTAGCAGTCAAAGGTCTATGTTGCAGATATTAATAAGTTTCTTGCAAATTAATATCTTTGTTTTAAAAACTATCAGGCTGTGATTTTTCTTTCCTTTTCTTAGAAACTCACTAGTACAATAGCAAGAACTCATGAGATGTCTGCAAGCCTAACAGTTTCGAAAGTTACATATTTCAAACCATCAGACTATGCAAATTTTATGGCTGTGTTAATTTTCTAAATGACAGACATTATGAAAGTGCTGAACAGAATAGATTGTGATTAGGACAACAATGGTTTTAATGGGAAAAAAAAAGGTCAGCAGCTGCATAAAAAGCACAATGCAAATGGAGAGAATGATGCCAGAAGTAAAAACCTTCTGACATGAGGATGGATTATCTGATGATTGGGCCAGGCTACAGAAAGCAGAGAGCTCTGGTCCAGACCCTCTAGTGACCTTCATTATCACTGCCTTGAGGAAGGCAATAGTCAACTGCCACACACTTTAGTACTCAATTATAAAAATCAAGTAATTTATCTGACTAGAGTATCAGCTCATGCTGGAATCACTCTACAAACTATATTGTCATTCTGCCTTTCCTAAGACTCAACATTTCCCAAGACACTATGTTTGGGTATTACTCGACTGGTAAATACATCAAAGAATTAAAACAAACAAACAAACAAACAAACAAACAAACAACAACAAAAAAAAAATTGTAGCACTTTTTTGTTGTTTACTTACTGTTTCCTAGAGACAAACAATGTATAATTCAATCCCTATTTTACAGGATTGATGTTTTGACAGTCAAAGAAAACAATTCTGTCCAACCTTTCCTGTTCTTATCATGTAATGCCAGAGGTTAATTGACTCAGAGTAATCAAGTCTAATGATCCTCTTTCTAGATTTATTCTTTTGTTTGTTTGTTTCTCCTGCAGTGTTGATCCCTTTTGACCTTGATTCCTGAAACTTTCTCTTCTCATGACTCCCAAAACACTATTACCTCCTAGACTCTTGCCTGCCTCTTAAGAAACTGCTGCATGTCTTCTCTGTTGCTTCTATTTTCTTTAGCTCCCAATAAAGGTAAGTTTAAAAGGTATCTTTCTCTTCTATTATATTTAGTTTCCATTTGCTACGTCTATACTTTCCTGTATGTATTTTTCTGTGTGAAAGCGTTGACTATCTATAAAACAAAGTTCTGTAGTTGCTTCATAATGTGTACTATAATATGCAGCCCGGTCATCTTTTCTTCATTCTGTCCCTACATTTTACCTATATCTGGCTACCTGTGTCAATATCAGAACATTCTGACATTTTTAATGTAATATGTCTATAATAAGATTTATTATTTTCATCTCATATATAATCGGCAAATGACTTTACCAAAATCCCCATCATACTGACTAAAACCTTGATTTCTTTCCTTCTTTCTTTACTTATTACATTCAATGAGTTGATATTTTCTGTCAATTTGATTTATTCAATATCTGTTGAAATTCTACAGTTAATCTATTCTGACAATGTTTTCTCTCTCTTATGCTATATTAAAAACCTCTTCCACCAGTCAGTTTTGCTCATAGTTCTGAAAATAATCTTCCTGAAACCTGAATCTTTTATTGTCACTTTGTTATATATGCATTTTCAATATTCAATTACCTGATAATAAGATTCATGATAAGCACACACTATTATTTTACAACTGCCTATGATATTTTCCTTCCTTTCATAAGCCTTTTGCTCTAACTAAACTCCACCATCCACTGAACCTCCTGAGTCAATATCAGTTGATACCAATTCTATTTACTAACTTCTCTGACTTGTATGTGTGTCCTTTTTGTTTTCACTCTCTGCATTTTCCTTCCCTCCTGCACATACCAAGTCTTGATCTCCCATACAAATGCTGTCCCTTGACATTAATGCCTTTTTATATTGTACTCAGGTATACCTAATCCTTTTAAATGCTATCTCACCACATTTTGTCTATAATTTTTTTGTGTGTGAGTTGTTGCCTTTTTTGATAGTTTTTAAAACTTCTTTTACCAGTTATCTAAGAATGGTTCATCTTCCAGTGAGTTTTTAGTAGGATTTATCAACTATATTTAAATGCAGGAGAATCTGATGAATCTCAATCAGTACTTTATGCTCTTGCCAAACAACAAAAACCAAACCAAACCAAACAAACACTTAACAAAAACTATGTCCCATGTCAAATTGTACAAAGAAACTATGTAATAAGTACCTACTTTTCCATCATCAGTCTTTGATCTTGTTATTACGGAAAGCTGCTCTCTTCTCAGATTAGAATAAAGGAACAAATAAAAGGACTAATCACAAACACTTCCCAGACTTTTTTTTTTTTTTTTTGCAAATCTCATTAATACATAAAAATATCAAGGTTATAAACAATTAGGATGTTAATAGATGATATACTTTGTAATATGGGGAAAGGAGAAAATGAATCAGATTACTTTGATGAAGAATCTGAAAAAAAAAAAAAAGAAAAAAAGAAAAAACATATGGAGAGAAGGCAGTGGTAAAAGTGAGAGTGACTTCTCTGAGAAGAGTTTTGAAGAGAATACTAACACAGAATCTGCAGAATCCTAGTGTTGAAGAAGGAACTGGAAGAGCAAAATTCACATGATTAACTGAGAGGGGAAGCTAAGAAGAGAACTTTTTTATTTTAAGCTCCTAAGTGTTCTTCTTCCCATCTTATACACGCAAAAGACTGTCAACTGCTATATATTTTTTCCATTATAAACTTTATATGACTCAGAGATTAAGTAAAAAAAAAATCATAAGGAGGTAAGATAATTGAGATGTTACAAAAAAGGCAAAAACTGCCTGCCTTATTAAGAATATAACAAGGGCTGAAGATGTTAATTACCTTGATCTCATATTTTAACAATGTACACATATATCAAAACATCACATCGTACCCCATACATATATACAATAATTATCTGTTAATTAAAAAGAAAAAAAGCCGGGCGCGGTGGCTCAAGCCTGTAATCCCAGCACTTTGGGAGGCTGAGGCGGGTGGATCACGAGGTCGAGAGATCGAGACCAACCTGGTCAACATGGTGAAACCCCGTCTCTACTAAAAATACAAAAAATTAGCTGGGCATGGTGGCGCGTGCCTGTAATCCCAGCTACTCAGGAGGCTGAGGCAGGAGAATTGCCTGAACCCAGGAGGTGGAGGTTGCGGTGAGCCGAGATCGCGCCATTGCACTCCAACCTGGGTAACAAGAGCGAAACTCCGTCTCAAAAAAAAAAAAAAAAAAAAAAAAAAAAAAGAATGTGGAAAAGACCATTTGAAACACCAGAAAACTAAAACTGACCTAGAAATTCCATTTACATGGTGTAGTAGGTGCTTTGCCTTGAATCATCTAACTTCTACATAAGGACATGTAGCCAAAACTATGAGACATTCAAAGAAAAAACATATTATGAAGGAAAAAAAAAAAAAAAACTACGAATAAAGCACAAATATTTTGAAAAAAAAGAGGAAGCACAAAAACACAGAGGAAAAAGAACGTTTAGAAATAAAATTGAGAACACATTTCAGAAAGTTGGTATAAAAGAGAAAAAGAAAACTAGAAGAATAATCTAAGCAACCTAATATTTTAATAATAAGAGCTCCTTAAAGAGAAAACAAATAAAATAGTAGGAGAAAAATTACCAGAGAAGTACATTATTCCAAAGTACAGAAATAAAACATGTTTTCAAGATTAACAGTGTCTGCTGAGTGCTCAGTTAAATAAATTAAAAAATTCTCATGCTGAGACAAAATGTAATGAAATTTAGTAGCACTGAGGATGTAAAGAAAATATTTTAGAAAATCTTGCAGAGGAGAAAAACCTCATGTTTCATACAAATATTGAGAATTGGGACGTTAGATTTCTGGGAGGCATGCAATACTAATGGCTAGGATAGAGCAGAGAATGGAATATTGAAAAAAGATGATTTTTTAAAGAAACAATTCTATGCCCAGTCAAAATACACAAAGATAAGATAATTGCAACTCTAATATGAAAGGCCTTAATACTTTTATTATTTGTATACCTATTATTATAAAGCTGAAACTATAACCATATTCTTAAAAGTGCAAAGAAATAAAAGGAATTGTGGCAGAATGTTAGTTAAGCAATTAATAGGAAATTCTAGATTATGTTTGAAAGCCAAAATACTAATTAATATGCATGTTCCATATGCCTATTGCTCCACAGCAAACCACTCCAAAACTTAGTTTCTTGAAACATCAATTTTATTAGGTTTGTGGATTCTGAGGGCCATTAACTCAAACAAGGTACTGTAACGGTGTTTTGCCTTTGTTCTGTGCAGTCTGGTGCCTCATGTAGGAAGACCCAATGTTGATGTTTTTATTATCTGTAGGAGTTTCACTCACATATCTTGTATTTAACACTGGCTTTCAACTTACATATCAGCAAAAGCTGTTGTCAGAAATCTATGCATGATCTCTATGCAGCTTGGGTTTCCTTACAATGCTGTAACTGGGCTATAACAGAGGAGGTACCAAAGGAACTAGAAAAAACATTGTATTGCCTGTTATAAGCAGATTTGGAATTTATGTGGGACTCCTTCTGCTACAATCACAAGTCTGTCCTAGATTCATGGAGAGAAAATATTGGTGGCATTTATCAATAGGAGTGACCAATAGTATAAAAATGGATGTTTTGATTTTGAAAAGTTTTTAGGAAATTCCTTCAAGTAAAACAAGCATCAGGCAAAGCCTATTCTATCATTTCTTCTTCTTTTTGAGGCCTAAAAACATTGATATGATGATTAGAATAACAATAGTCAATTTAGACCACAAGGCAACTTGAGTATGCATGTTATATTCGCATTCAGTCATTTAAGAAACGAAAAAATATGCCGGGCTCAGTGGCTCAAGCCTGTAATCCCAGCACTTTGGGAGGCTGAGGCAGGTGGATCACAAGGTCAAGAAATTGAGACCATCCTGGCCAACATGGTGAAAACCTGTCTCTACTAAAAATACAAAAATTAGCTGGGCGTGGTGGTCTCACGCCTGTAGTCCCCACTACTTGGGAGGCTAAGGCAGGAGAATTGCTTAAACCGGGAAGCAGAGGTTGCAGTGAGCGAGATTGTGCCACTGCACTCCAGCCTGGAGCCTGGCAACAGAGTGAGATTCTGTCTCAAAAAAAAAAAAAAAAAAAAAAAAAAAAAAAGAAGAAAGAAAGAAAGAAAGAAATGAAAAAATATCTAAGCATATATTATGTGCAAAACACTATTATGGGCAGCATATATAGCATTTTGAACACAACTGAAAAAATATTTCTGCCCTCTCAATTTATACTTCATTGAGATAATAGAGACATCAAAAATAATAACTACAGAAATAAATACAGTGATGTTAAATACTAAAGAAAAGTTACAGGTGCAATAAAGCATAAGACAGATAATAAGGAAAGCCTGAAGAAAGGATGAAATTTTAAATAAAGTGGTCCAAAAACACCTTACAAATTACATTTTTAGCTATTATAATACAAAGGATAGGCTTGTCAACTTATACACAAATCAGCTATGAAACTTACTAACAACTTTAAGAATATAGACAATTAGGAAGTTCATATGGAGTAGAGAGATTGGATACATTGAGGATGACTCCAGGTCCTACCTTCCCAGATACGACATAAACGCTCTACCTAGATAGATTATAAGGTCTGTAATGAGGTTTGTGGGTCATTTCACCCAGGAGGGAACATTTAAGTTATCAACCATCTCCATTTTATACCTGAATGAATGCTATAACATCTGGCATGCTTCAGAAAGACATAGTTCATCTATACACGTATTTCAGTTCATTAACTATATATAACCCTTTAGCCAGGACTAGCTTTCTAAGAATTTCTATAAATAAATTGTGCTTATTACTAAAGATCATTAATCTATCACCAGTTGATTTTTTATTTCATCTAGGAGTATTCCCATTTTATGAAATTAGTGAATGAATCCTAGTCCAGCTGCTTTAAATTTTCCCTCTCCCATCTTTATTCTATTTAAACATACTCATGAAGGATATGTGTAGGACCTTTTAAGGCAGAAGGAAAAGCTAGGGAATGGTCCTGGGGCAAGTGAATTCCTGATACGCTCAAAAAATAAATAAAACTGACTGTATATTTCCTCAGGGCAATTGTGAAGACTCTGAAGATTGAATGAGATAAAAATCCAATAAAGAGAAGCAAGCAAAGTAATGACATAATAATATTTGATTTTAGAAGAAACATTTTTCAGCTTTTGTTTTGCAAATAGGCTGTAAGATGGAAAGAAATGTCAAATAATGAAGAAGAGTTAATAGACAACTGATGATGATCATTATGTCTAGAATTGGAATTCATAGAGCTGGAAGTAATGAGAAGTAATTCTGTGTATAGTTTTGAAGGCAATATATATATATATATATACATATATACATATATATATATACATATATAAATTTGCTGAAAAAAATTAAATGTGGAAGTGAGCAAGAAGGGAAAGAGTTAAGGATAACTTCAAGGTTTTCAGTTTAAGCAATTGGGAAAAATAGAGTTCCCATTTCCTGTAATAGAAAAGGTTACGGAAGGAGCAGATCTCCAAAGGGAAATATTCTAATGGGTTTTATTATAGACATTTTAAATTTAGAACATCTATTCAGTTTCCAAATAGAGATAACAAATATGTACTTGAGTATATTATTCAGAAATTCAAAGCTAAAGTTATAAATAAGTAATTCATCAACTACACATGTTATTTAAAAGAAAGAAACAGAATAAATTATTAAGGGAGTAAATGTGGACGTAGAAGATTTCACGTTATTTCAGTGTTCAACACTTGGCAAGATGTAAAGAGACCAGCCAAGGAGACTGAGAAAGAGCAACAGGCAGAGGAGAAGGAAATTATTCTATCCTTGAAGCCAAATGAAGAGTGTTTTTAAATAAGAAACTAGAAAGAAGATAGAACAACATGGCTGAATAGAATCTTCCAGTGGTCACAAACTGAACACCAAACTGAAAAACTTTTCTCACAAAAAGCACCTTCATAAGAACCAAAAATCAGATAAGTAATCATAGTACTTGGTTTTAACATCTTATCAAGGGAAGAGAAACTGAACAGGGTAGCAAAGACAGTCTTGAATTGCTGACAACACACCTCCATTATTCCTGGGCAGTGTACCATGACAGACAGAAATTCTGTGCACTTGGAAAAGGGAGAGCAAAGTGATTGTGTGTCTTTGCATTGGAACTCACTGCTGTCCTGTAAGAGCAGAAAGCAAGATAGGGCAAAATTTAGCCAGTGCCCATGTAGGCATCATTTAGACAATCCCTAGTCAGAGGTTGTTATCTGTCCCGGTGGTCTGAACCCGAGTTTTGACTAGTCCCACAACTGTGAGCTAAAGTGCTCTAGGGTCTTAAGTAAACAGGAAAGACAGTCTAGGTCAAAAGATTTCAATTATTGAGCAGGTCTTGGTGATGTGTTGGCCTCAGAGCCAGTGGAATTGTGCACATGACCAAATGAGACAGCAGCGGGAGTGGTCAAGGGAATGCTTTTATTACCTTCCCTAATATTAGGCAGTGCAGCTTGCAGCTCTGAAAGAAAAGGGAAGAGTAAAGAGGACTGTCCTGTCACATGGATACCAGCTCATCCACAGTAAAACAAAGCATGAAGCAGAGTCCTGAAGCCCCCATTTCATAGCATAGCTTCCACATGACATTTCTAGACCCACCCTGGGCAAGAAGAGAACCTACTGCCCTGATGAAAAGATTCATATCGTTTCAGAATTCACCACATGCTGACTAAAGAGCCCCAGGTCCTTGAATAAACATCAGCAGTAGCCAGGCAGCAATCACCACATGTTTGAGCAATGCCTAGTATTGTGCTGCCCTAGAGTACCCAGATGTGATGGCCACAGGAGTGCTTTTGACACCTTCCACAAACTCCAGAGAGCATAGCATGGAGTGTGAGACTTCATTTGTTTTTGAGAAAGTAAAGGAAAAAAAAAACAAAAGATTCCTCTCTGTCAATCCAGACAATTCTCCCAGATATTAATTACCCAAGATTGCCAAGGCTGGTACTTCTACAAATCTGCAAAGTTACAGCATTACTGGGTTTTGGATGTTGTCTAATGTACATGTGGCTGCAGTGACTGAACACTTAGATCATAACATTCAATTCCCTTTGAATACTTGGAAAGCTTTCCCCAGAAGGATGGGTACACATCAGCTCAGACTGTGAATATTAGAATGAATATATAACTCTTCAAGTCCCAAACATGGGTGGATATCCACAGGCATCAAGACCATCCCAGAAAAAAAAATCACCTTAATAAAAAAACTAAATAAGTTACCACTGCTCAATTCTGGAGTGATGGAGACATGTGACCTTACAGATAAAGAATTCAAAATAGCTGTTTTGAGGAAGTGAAATAAAACCAACACAAAAAAGGAATTCAGAATTCTATCATATAAATTTAACAAAAAAGGTGAAAGAATTTTAAAAAATCAAGCAGAAATTTTGAAGCTGAAAAATTCAATTGACAAACTGGAGAATGCATCAGTCTATGGGCAGCAGTTTATCAAACAGAAAAAAGAATTAGTGTGCTTGAAGAGAGGCTATTTGAAAATACACAGAAGGGTCAAAAGAAAAAAGAGTAAGACATAATGCAACATGCTTACAGAATCTAGAAAATAGTATCAAAAAATGCAAATCTGTGAGTTATTGATCTTAAAGAGGTAGTAGAGAGAGAGATCTGAAAAGAAAGCTTATTCAAAAAGATAAAAAAATAACTATTCAAACTTAAAGAAATATATCCATATTCAAGTATAAGAAGGTTATAAAACACCAAACAGATTTAACCCAAGTAAGACTACCTCAAGACATTTAATAATCAAATTCCCAAAGGTATTTTAAACGAATCTTAAAACTAGCAAAAATAAAAAAAAGGTAAAAATGACGTTTAAGAGAGCTCCACTATGTCTGACAGCAGATTTCTCAGTGTAAACCTTACAGCCAGGATAGACTGATTATATCCATTTAAATTACTGAAGGAAAAAGCTTTTATTTCATGAAATTATATCCAGTAAAAATGTCCTTCAAACATGAAAGAGAAATAAAGACTTTGTCAAACAAACAAAAGCGGAGGGATTTTGTCAACACCAGAACCATCCTACAAGAAATGTTAAAGCGAGTTATTTAATCTAGAAGAAAAGAGTGTTAAGGAACAATAAGGTATTATCTGAAGGTTCAAAACTCACTAGTAGTAGTAAGCATACAGACAAATACAGAATATTATAGCTCTGTATTGTAGTATGTAAACCACTCACACTTTGAAAAGAAAGACTAAATGAAAAACCTAAAAAAAAAAAAAAAAAAAAAAAACTACAACAATTTTAAGGCATATATAGCATAATAAATTATAAATAGAAATAAAAAAGTTAAAAAGCAGAGAATAAAATTAACATTTAGAGCTTTTATTAATTTTTCTCTTTTTTTTTCTGCAGAGTTGTCTTCTGTTTAAAATAATGGGATATAAGTTGTTATTTGCAAGCCTTACTGTAACTCCACATCTAAAACATACAGCAGATATTCTAAAAACAAAACTAAGAAAGTTAAACATACCACCAAAGAAAATCACCTTGACTAAAAGGAAAACAAGACGGAAGAAAAGAAGAAAAAGCAGATCACAAAACAACCAGAAACCAAATAGGAAAATGGAAGTAGTAACTTTTTACTAATCAATAATAACATTGAATGTAAATGAACTAAGTTCTCCAGTCAAAACACACAGATTCACTAAATACATTTAAAAAAACAGATGGAATAATCTGTTGCCTACAACAAATACACCTCATCTATAAAGAAATACAGAGAATGAAAATAAAGGTATAGGAAAAAATATGCAAATGGAAAGCAAAAAAGGAGCAAGAGTAGATGAACTTCAAACTTTTAGCAATATCAATAGTTTATGTCAGATAAAAGAGATTTCAAGACAAAAACTGCAAAAAAAAAAAAAAAAAAAACCCCAGAAAGTATTACATAATAATAAAGGAATTGACTCAGCAGGAGAATATAACAATTGTGAACAGAATAAATATACACTCAAAAACGGAAATATTTAAAACAATTATCAGAACTAGAGAGTTAGACATCAATACAATGATAGCTGGAGACTTCAACACATCACAGCGTTGGATTCATTCTTCTCCTTGGCACATGGATTATTAACAGTGATATAACAAATGTTAGGTCACAAAACAAGTCTTAAAAATTTCAAAATAAATAAATAAATAAATGACATCATTCCTCTCAGAGTACAATGAAGTGAAACTAAAATCAATTAACAAGAGGAAATTTGGGAACTATCCAGAAACATGGAAATCAGAAAATAGGCTCCTGAACAACTAGTGAGACAATCAAGAAATTAAGAAATGAATTGAAAAAAAATTGAAATAAGTACAAACGGAAACAAAACATAACAAAATGTATGAGAAATGCAAAAACACCTACATCAAAAAAGTAGAAAAATTTCAAATAGACAATTTAACAATGCACTTTAAAGAACTAGTAAAGCAAGAACAAACCAAAACTCAAATTAGTAGAAGAAAAAAAAAATAATAACCAGAGCAAAAGTAAATGAAATTGAACTGAAAAATTATACAAAAGATTATTGAAACAAAAAGTTGGTGTTTTGAAAAGATAAACAAAATTGTCAAACTTTTAGCCAGACAAAGAATGAAATAGAGAAGTCTTCACAAAATAAAATCAGAGATGAAAAAGTATACAATACAACTGATGCTGCAGATTCTTTCTAAAGGATCATTAGAAACTACTATGTGCACCTATATGCCAAAAAATTGGAAAACCTAGAAGAAATGGATATCATCCTAGGCACATACTACCTACAAAAATTGAACCATGAGAAATCCAAAAACTGAATAGATCAATAAAAATAATGAGATCAAAGCAGTAATAACAAGTCTCCCAGGGGGGGAAAAAAAGAAAAAAAGAAAGAAGCCAGGGACCTGATGCCTTAAAGGTTAAATTTCAACAAATATTTGAAGAAAGTCCTAATGGCAATTCTCCCTAAATTATTCTGAAGAATAGAGGAGATCACAATGCTTCTAAATTTATTCTCTGAGGTCAGTCTTACCCTGATACCAAAAACTGGACATATCAAGAAAGGAAAGCTACAGGCCAATATCCCTGAATAATATTGATGCAAAAGTTCTCAACAAAATACTAACAAACTAAATTTAACAATACATTAAAAATATCATCCATACTCATCAAGTGGGATTTATTCTAGGAACTCAATTATTATTTAACACATGCAGCTCAATCAGTGTAATACATCATATCAATAAAATGAAGGACAAAGATCATATGATCATTCCAACTGATGCTGAAAAAGTAATATATAAAATTCAACATCTTTTCATGGTAAAAAATCCTCAAAAAACTGGGTATAGAATGAAAATACTTCAACACAACACAAGCTATATAATGACATATACATAGCTAGTATCATACTCAATTTTTAAAAAATTGACCTTATTTCCACTGTGATCTAGAAAAAGGATGCCCAATTTCAATACTGTTCTTAAACATAGGTACTAGAAGTCCTAGCTAGAGCAATCGAACAAGAGAAAGAAAAATCGACTCCCAAAACTGGAAAGGAAGAAGTCATATTTTCCTTGTTTGCAGATGACTTAATCTTATATTTGGAAAAAACTTAAGACTTTACCAAGGAAAATGATTAGAACATATAAAACAACTTCTGTAAAGTCACAGTATACAAAATCAACCTATAAAAATTAGTAGCATTTTTATATGCCAACAAGAATCTGAAAAAGAGGTCAATAAAGTAATTTCATTTATGATAGGTACAAATAAAATTAAATACTTAGGAATTAACCAAGGATGTTAAAAATTCTACAAGGAAAACTATAAAACACTGATACAAGAAATTGAAGAGGATACCAAAAATGGAAAGATAACCCATGTTCATGAATTGGAAGAATCAATATTAAATACCCAAACTATCCAAAGCAAACTGCAGAGTCAGTTCAAGTATCAAAATACCAATGACATTGTTCATAGAAATAGTAAAAAACAATACTAAAATTTATACAGAACCACAAAAGATCAAGGATAGCCAAAACCAACCTGAGCAAAAAGAACAAAACTTTTGAAGGAAAAACATTTGTTTTCTGTTTATGAATTGCCACATTTCATAGGGCATAGAAGATACATTTTTAAAGCATCTGTCTTATACATTTCTTACCTAGGAATAGCTATTGTTGTACCAATTTAGATAACTACTAATCTCTTATTTAAAAGGTGCATGGTACATCATTAGTTAAAACAAAAAAGGAAACTCATGTACATCCTATTGACATCATATATAATAATCATTTACCTCTGTAATGATGATTCAAACACTTTCAATCAAAATTTGAAACTTTTATACCAAATGGGTTTATTCACATGACCTACTACTGAGTTTCTGGGTTTTTTTTTTTTTGTTTGTTTGTTTGTTTTCTAGTAAGTACTGGAATAACATTCAGTGAAAAGAATAAGTGAGAAATTTAATTGAGGCTGCACTTAAATAATGTAGTATCGTGCCTCATTTGTTAATTTTCTTACCTTTTCTTTTTCTAAAGCGAATTTGAAGAGATTTTAATTTAACGCCAGATGTAGGTTATTCTGATTTCATTAAAAATGGGAATTAGATAACTTTTTTGTAAATGCAATTAACATGATATTAGTATTTTATTTTTATGGTAATGCAGTTAGCATAAGAGTCATTTTACTTCCAGGTTTCAACTCATTAAGGTAAATGTTATATATTTTTTAATATGTGTAAAATTTTAATTATGTTATTTGCTTATATGTCCATTTGTCTTTAATCAAATATTGGTTTTTACTACTTTTTATGAATAACTCTGTATGTTGCACCAACTTCAGTAGTATGTTAGGAGAGCATTCCAAGTGCTGCTTTCTCCAAATCAACTTCATTTTTTGTTACTGATCTCTGCATAATTAAATTAAATTAAATAATTCCAATTTAATTGACTCATTTGTGAAACTAAGTTGTTGGTTTTTTTTTTGTTTTGTTTTGTTTTGTTTTGTTTTTTCATGCCCAAAATCATGGAATGGTCAGTTTTTTTTCAAATGAGCATTTTTTTTTTTTTTTTTTTTTGGAGGGGGATACTATTCTCAGAGTCTTTCTTCAAAATACCATATTTCACTTTTTCTACTTAAGTTTGAAGGATTTATTTCATTTTCCACTGGAAGTGAAAATGCAAAATAATGTTAATGACGGAGAAATGTTTAGGGGATATATGTTAAGGTATTCCTATTGACTTTATAGAAGAGAGGTATATATTTCATAATGTCTATAAGGAATAAAAAGAGTCAATTTAAATGGCTAGAATTGTCCTGGCTGAATATTGTATTCATGGCAAAAAATACAAAGTAAAGCATATATGTTATCTATAGTTCAAGATATTTCATTTCATAAATTTAACATAATTTTAGTTTATAAAAATGGTTACCCTTAAATCAAAATATTTGACATAAACATAAGTTTTTCATGTGAAAGATAAAATGTTAAAATGAGAAATGTGAACATTGCGTTTAAACCACTATTGTTTAAAAGATATATTAATTATTTGAGGGGTAATTATAGACTCTGGTTTTGGAAGGTTTAAGTAATTGATTTCAGCCACATCATTAACAGCTGGAATCAATAATGATTGAACTGCAGCTGCACAGATGTGCCGTAAATGGAATGTTGGCAGCCTCTTCCATAGGTCTTCAGGAAATGAGATTGGAAAGAATTATTCATCTGGAGAATTATGGAGGATTTGCTTTTAAAGACGAACTGGTGAACCACATAAAGTGGATATTACATTAAACATCAGATATGGATTGACTCTTACTGTGAAAAAATTTGAGTTGTTTCCCCATCCATACATTGTTTCAAGGACTCTTTGGTGGAAGGAAGAAAGAAGCAGGTAGTCTTCTATCTAGACTATGATCTATTATTTGCATAATCATACACTGTGAATCAGTATATTGTAGAATGGTATTTCTTAAGCATCAAGATTAATAGGAGTTACCTCAAATCTTGTAAAAATGTATGTTCTAATTTAAATAGCTTCTGGGGTGGGGTTTAAGAGTCTGCATTTCTAGCCAGTTCCCAGGGGACATTGATACTGCTATTCCACAGATCACTTGGCCCACAAACTGGGTAGCAAAAAAGAGTTTAAGGAATTAAGGAATATCAATACAAAAAAAATAAATAAATAAAATAAAAAAATATGAATAACAGAGGCCAGAAGGTAAAACCAATATATAAACACTGTTCCTTTTGAAATCCTTGAATAGATTTCCTTTCCCTCTCTTGGCCTCATCTATCTTACACATTTCTCACCTAGGAATAGCTATTGTTATACCTATTTAGTTAATCTCTTACTTAAAAGGTACATCATAAATCATTAGTTAAAACAGAAAAGGAAACTCATGTAGATTCCATTGACATCATATATAATCATGATTTGCCTTCTGTAATCAACATTTTTATATTAGATTATCCATCTGCAGAAAATTTTTAAAATCTGGCACCTAGTAGCAATTATTTCAAAATACATTTCATTATTATCCATTCATGTGAGGTTAAGGCAATCAATTATTTTCTGGGCTTCTGTTTCCCCAGATTCACATGTTGGAGCATGTTTTGGGGTTAAATTAGATAATGCAGATAAAGCGTGTACTGCAAACTCAACACTCATTATATGCCTGCTTTTGTCAAATGTATATTAAAAATACTTTTTTAAGCGTTGCATATTTTGATAATTGATAATTCTCAAAGTATTGTGGCCAAGTTCATAAGAATACACTTTCCTCAGCTGTATCTTACAATAAACGCAATTTGGGGAAAAACATATTTTTGATGACTACTTTAATTACATGATTTTTAAGAGATACATACCTGTATCTAAGAATAAGTCATGTACAAGCTTTAAAAAATGTTCTTATCAGTTCATTTTCACACTGCTAATAAAGACATACTGGAGACTGAGCAATTTACAAAAGAAAGAGGTTTATTGGAATTACAATTCCATGTGGCTGGAGAGGCCTCACGATCACAGCAGATAGTGAAAGTCATGCCTCACATGGCAGCAGGCAAGAGGAGAGAGCTTGGCCAGGAAAATTCCCCTTTTTAAAACCATCAGATCTCATGAGACTTATTCACTATCACCAGAACAGCATGGGAAACATCTGCCCCCGTGATTCAGTTACCTCCCACCAGGTCCTTCTCACAGTGTGTGGAAATTCAAGATGAGATTTGTAGGGGACACAGACAAATCATATCAAGAGAGTAACATTTCCTTTCTCTCTTGTTAATTATCTCGTGCCTACATAACTTGTTTTATAGATAAAATACATTCATCTAATAGTTTACTCTGTGTCAATTTCTTTGTCTGTATTGGAGACAATACTTTGTTTCAATGTGTTGAATATACTGTTGTTTAAAAATGTGTCATTATATACCACAGAGAAACAACAGAAAGACAAATTAAATTATTATACCTCATATCAGCAATGGTACTCCCTAAGATGCTAATCACTACCACCAGCATTTTATTGCTTTGATTTTTTTTTTCACATATTAAAGGCATTTGCTAACTTCTTCAGCTATTAGCAGCATTGCTTTGTCCATGAAAAGAAATCTTTTTGCCTGTGTTTCAGGAATAAAGCACTGTACAACTTCAAAGCAGTGATTCTCACAGTTTAAACATACAAATCATCTAGGACAGGAGTCCCCAAACTACGGCCTTCAGGCCGCATGTGACCCCCTGAGGCCATTTATCCGGCCCCCCGCCGCACTTCAGGAAGGGGCACCTCTTTCATTGGTGGTCAGTGGGAGGAGCACAGTATGTGGTGGCCCTCCAATGTTCTGAGGGACAGTGAACTGGCCCCCTGTGTAAAAAGTTTGGGGACACCTGATCTAGGACTTTTTACAAAATGAAATCTAATTTACAAGATTTGGAATGGTGCCTAATATTCTGCATTTCTAACAAGTCCCCACCTGACTTTTTACCAAACTCAGAGGAGAAAAGGAATAAAACACTCAGTTGAGACTTCCAAGGAAAAATGTAATTACATTATCCTTCAAATGGCAAATAAGTGCTTAACTTAAAACAAATTTGTCCCTTTCTGTGTCTTTCAGGGTATAAAGCTACAACATATCTTTCTGTTGCAATGTTAAATCAGAGGTTCTTTATGAAGACATTTTAGACATAGTACAAGTAATGTACTAAGTTTAATTGAAATAAGATCAGTTTGAAAATATATGATCAAAGATATTCATGGGATGACAATGTTGAACTGCATCTCAGCCCTGAACTCATTGAAAACAGTTTCAGTTAAAAAAAACCTGTGCATCATTTTGTGTTCTACGAAATAGAGTAATGACAAAGTACCATCCTGCTCTCACATATCCCAGTATAAAACCTGTCTCCAAGAGCTTCTGCACAGTGAAAGAAACTATCATGAGAGTAAAAATGCAACCTACAGAATGGGAGAAAATTGTTGCCATCTATTTCTGACAGAGGTCTAATATTCAGAATCTACAAGGAACTTGAATAAATTTATAAGAAAAAATCAATTCCATCAAAAAGTGGGCAAAGAATATGAACAGACTCTTCTCAAAAGAAGACATTTATCTGACCAACAAACACATGAAAAAAGCTCATCATTACTGGTCATTAGAGAAATGCAAATCAAAACCAAAATGAGATACCATCTCACACCAGTTAGAATGGCGATCATCAAAAAGTCAGGAAACAATGGATGCTGGCAAAGATGTGGAGAAATAGAAACACTTTTACACCATTGGTGAGAGTGTAAATTAGTTCAACCATTGTGGAAGACAGTGTGGCAATTCCTCAAGGATCTAAACCCAGAAATACCATTTGACCCAGTAATCCCATTACTGGGTATATCCCAAGGGATTATAAATTATTCTATTACAAAGATACATGCACACATGTGTTTATTGAAACACTATTTACAATAGCAAAAACTTAAAACCAATCAAAATGCCCATCAATGATAGACTGGTCAAAGAAAATGTGGCATGTATACACCATGGAAGACTGTGCAGCCATAAAATAAGAATATGTTCATGTCCTTTGCAGGGACATGGATGAAGCTGGAAACCATAATTCTCAGCAAACTAACACAGGAACAGAAAACGAAACACTGTGTGTTCTCACTCATAAGTGGAAGCTGAACAGTGAGAACACGTGGACACAGGGAGGGGAGCATCACACATGGGGGCCTGTCAGGGGGTAGGGGGGTAAGGGGAGAGAGAGGGTCGGGACAAATATCTAATGCACACAAGGCTTAAAACCTACATGATGGTTTGATAGGTGCAGCAAACCACCATGGCACATGTATACATATGTAACAAATCTGCATGTTCCGCACATATATCGCAGAACATAATGTAAAATGAAAAAAAAAAAAAATCCCTGCCTCCTCTTTTCTATAGCACTCCCTTGTTTACCTGTGCTGTGGAACTGCAGGCCGTATTCTTTTACTTTGAGGTTTTCCTCATTAATGAATATTCTCCCCTATAACAGTAAAGCCAGAATAAAATCATCTTCTTAATTGCTCACTTCATACTGTCATGCACAGTGGGCAATATCTATTTTCAGAATATGTCATAGTCATTAAATGTATGGGCCCCAAAGTCAGATTAATTAGTTTTTAGACATGGCTCTTCCCATCATTAGCTATGTTAACTAGGAAAAGAGATCAAAACTCCATAAACTTATATAAACAAAAAATAAAATTTTAAGCTCCCAAACTTACTGAATGGACTCCCCTCTTAGGCCGAGGGGATCCCAAAGAAACCTAAAAAACTAATTGAGGCCAGGACAGGTAGAGATATCAGACATGCCTCATTATACCCTGTTTGCTTTAGAGTTTAAACACAAGTGACCAGCATAAACATTAAAATAAAAATCAAAAGACTGACAAAACAGACTTTGTAGCAATAAGACAACAAATTCCAATTTCACTGTATATACCATCACATGACAGATAGCAAACCCTAAATGAAATAAAAGTATTTTACCCCAAAATGTGTTTATTTTACATATATTGGAATGGCCCTGCAAAATTGTCTCTTGTAGGGGAGATTTGGATTCTGTAAAGAATCTTCTTTCCTTACTAGATCTTTTGCAGAAAGTCTGAAATCTTTAAAGTCTCATAAGGGGCATTTACCATCTATTCTCTCTGATGCATGTTACTTAGAGACTTCATCTACGTAAACAAGAACTTTGGTTTCTCCCCTTATGAAGCATTTCTTTTTGCTAACTTCAGCTTTTCAGGCAAAGCTTCACTCTTTCAAGCAATTGACAATCAGGACACCTTTTAACCCGCTTATGGCCTGCAAGCCACTCCCCTTCTTCCCCCACCTCCCTGGCTTTGAAATGCCTGCTCCACCTTTCCAGGGCAAACCGTGTGTAATTTACAGGTAACGATTTATGTTTTTGCCTACAACTTCTGTCTCCCCCAAAACCTATAAAACGAAGCTGTAACCCAAGCATCTTGGGCACATATTCTCAGGATTCTTGAGGCTATGTCATGGTCCTCATATTTGGCTCAGAATCAACCTTTTCAAATATTCTACAGAGTTTGGCTTTTTCATCACCGCCTCCAAACCTCCATTTCAATATAGCTAAAAAGTAAAAATAAAGTATTTTTATCCAAGCACATCATTTCCCCATTCAATAACTAAGGAGCTCTCATCCCACTTACTGGAAAATTGAAACACATTCTTAAGGCCCCTTGTGACCTGCCCTTTCTCTTCTCTTCTCCTTTCTACTCACTCTGCTCAGGTCGCAATGGCTTCTTTCCTCCCTCACCCCATTTCTAGAACTCATGAAGCTGTTTCTCATATTGAGACTTTTTCTTTATGCTAGTCTTTCCTTCCTAGGTATTCCCCAGGTATTGCTACAGCTGGCTTTTGCTCATCATTCAGGTTTCTATTATAATGTCAACTTTTCAAAAGTTCTTTCCTGATATCGCTATCCAAATATTCCTTCTCATCCTTATCTATTCCCTTCCTGTGTTCTAACACGTCCACATCTGCCATTCTAATGGTTTTTTTACTGTCTGTATCCTCATGAGAATGCAAGTTCCAAATGGGGCAAGCTACATAATTTATGTAGCCCATTGAAAAATAAAAATGTGAGTTTCCTTGCTTAATAGAAAAGGTATTAACATAAAGCTTTCTCCTTCTGTGTTCCCTCTCTCTCCCTCACTCAATTTGTCAGGGAGTTGTTGTTTGCTGTCTAATGCAATTTTAAGTAAAGAAGTATTTTAATTTTATTATTTACATTTTTATTTATGTAATGAGAGTTTACATGAAAATGTGGGTGCATTTTACTCATGCAAAACATCACATACATTACATAGTTCATACATATTGTTCTAACCAAAACAGGGGTAACACCACACAAACATGACTCCACTCTTTTGATTCTACTTGATGTATTCACACTCTATCAATACTCTCTAACTTTGGCTTACTGATGAGCAAGGAAGGACTGAAAGGAAAAGGAATCCTGAGTTATACTATCATTCCCTTACCTTCTGTTTCATGATTTTCTGCATAAATGATTGGAAGTTTCCATACATTGCTTATTTTGTACTTGCTTTGAGTCCCATTAAATTTCCATACCTCAAGAATCTACCAGAATTCAGAAGACATGGGGCATCACATATGCCATATGTAAATGGCACACACACAAAAAAAGTGGTAGACATGCATATTGCCCGTTCCTCTTATGCTTATGCTCCTTGTCACTTCTGCTTTCACATACAAAACCCTAGTTCAAAGATGAAAATGTTACTATAACATAAATAGAGCATTAAACCAAGAGGAGAGTTCTTCTGAACATGAGTCATAGGTCACATGGCCATGAAGGCAACCTGTCTCCATTAGCTCAGGAACTCTCAGACTAATTTATTTCTGCACTCCTGATGGGGAGAACAATGCCTGAACATGTAGAAAATGAAGACACATTTTTGAATAAATCAATAAATATGTGAGAGTCATATACCTCATGATTTCTTAGCAAAATACCTGACACCTAGTGAGTTATCTATTGATAAGGCATTTTATTACTATTATCAGTATTATCATTATTACATATTAGAGAATTTACAAGTTTTGGATCTACTACTGGAAAACTGACAATATTTTAACAAAATTTATTATTGTATATTTAATGTAATTATAGGATTAGTTGAAGTGGATCAAATGAGAGAAAATTCAAATGAATTGAGTTGACTTCTTAGCTTGTCTGATAGAAATTTAGGTAAACTAGTAGATTAAATGTTATAGTAAAAATAATATCTTGGAGTTAAGCATAGGTATTTCTGTTAACTATATGTATATCGAACCCAACTATCATAAGTACTTTTTATAATTTATATATATATTTTCTTTCTGAGAAAAAAAAAACACATTTCAATTTTATTATGTCTTTCCAGACTTGGAGTAAGCAGTGATAGCTTATTGACAGGCTCATTTTTCAACTCTGTCCCCAAATGGCTTAGAAGAGATACCTCTAATCTTCTTCATTAATAGAAATTTCCAGGGCTCAAAGCACATGTGCAGTTAATGTTAGCATTGTATGGGAAGCAGATATATCAATAACTTCAATTTTGTAATAGTTCAAGAACTTAACATTTTTATAAGCCATATTTACAAGAGGTTGGTTTACATATCTCTACCTCTCTGGTCAGATTTTTTTTCCTAGAATAATGTCATATTAGACTACATATAAATAATCGATTTGTAAATATTTGCAGATAAGTATGAGTGATTAAAAGTAATTAGAATGAGAAGGAATTTAAAAAGTATAAGAATTTTACTTCTTTCACATAGTCTTTTAAAAGAGATAAGGCTTCAGTGAGACACTTCAAGACAATATATATTTAACAACAAGTGAATAGTTGTTAGCCTCAAGTGTATCCACTACAGCACAGGACAAAAGTTTTAAAAGTAAATAAAAAAGATAACAGCTAATCACAGATGTAAATACCGTATATATATATATATATATATATATATATAGAGAGAGAGAGAGAGAGAGAGAGAGAGAGAGAGAGAGAGTTGAAGACTGTAAGGAAAATTAGGGTGAAAATTCATTGAACGGAAAACTATGCATCATATACAGCAGACCTTTAGAATTACCCGATTCTTTAACTGTGAGTGTTATTTTTCAGTTATGCTAATTGTAGATAACTGATAACATTACAAAATCATTCTTGTCTATAAACATACAAATTAATTCTGTGTTGAGTGACAATCTTGACTCCCTATATTTGTTTCAATACATCTGATCTACAAATGTTCTATTTGTCAGGATTTCCTTTTAACTTGCAACACTTGCCAATTTCCTCATCCATGAATTAAAATTTTTATTACATCTTAATTTTTATATCTGTAAGAGTCATACTTTAACTTTTTAATTAACATTTTAATGAGGCTTATGTTTCTTTTATCGTTTTATTCTACCATGTACAACATGTATCTTCCAATTCATAATCTAAGATTTCTGTTCCAGCTTCTACTATTCTATTGACATTCCTTCTGGAAGGACCAAGGGAAAGCTAAGAAAAGGCCAAGCCCCTTTGATTTTTGGAGGTCACTAATTTTATGCCCACTCTCTTCTCATTAGCCAGAAGTAAGTCAAATAGCATATTTTGGCAGAAGAAACTGGAATGAGTCATCTTTATCCAGCCAGTCATCTGACGAGCACTGAATTTTGAATTCTATTACCAAAAAAGAAGAAAGAAAGCAACAGGCATTGGTGAATAATTGGCAGTCTTTACAAGTAGTTACATGGGGTGATTAAATGAGCCTTAACCTCCCCCTCAGCTTGATGAATCTTTAAAGAGGCTTCATCCCAACTCTTGGGCCCTGACCTCCCTTTTCTAAGAGCACATATTTAGAAAATTTGTATGTGGCCTCTCTGCCTGTTGATGAGTATCTCTTCTAAAAGCCTCCTGCTAGTTTTACAACCAGGAATGTCTCTAAGACCTGGGAGCTGCCCCTTTGAAATGAAATATCTGCGGGAGAATAGGAACCTTATTTTGATGAACACCAGTTAGCAAACACACATGGCCTGATGACAGAGAAAACATATGCAAACTCAGAAATAACTCTTGTGCTCTCCACATCCTGTTGATCAACTTTCTCCCACTAAGTCCTGCAGTACTTTCCCACTAGCTCACCCTAGTGCTTAAAGAATCTACCCGCCTTTTGGTCAGCAGAGCTGAGTTCACAGTGTGGTCTTATTTCTCTTTCCTATTGAAATAACATTACATAAAAATCTTGTTTGCCTGTTTGACGTCATCCCATGCAATTTTTCCTTTGTCAGGGGATTTGGAGGAAGCAGGCATAACAATGTGTTAAACTTATCTGAGACGACATTTTCATGGAGAAAAAAGACTGATTTGTGTTCAAAGATTAGCAAAATATTGGATAAATGGAGAATTACAGAGAGTGTCACATACCCAATAAAAGAAATAGTGGCCGGATGTGGTGGCTCACACCTGTAGTCCCAGCATTTTGGGAGGCCGAGGCGGGTGGATCATGAGGTCAAGAGATGGAGACCATCCTGGTCAACATCGTGAAACCCCATCTCTACTAAAAATACAAAAAAAAAAAAAGTTAGCTGGGCATTGTGGTGCATGCCTGTTAATCCCAGCTACTCAGGAGGCTGAGGCAGAAGAATTGCCTGAACCCAGGAGGTGGAGGCTGTGGTGAGCCGAGATCGCGCCATTGCACTCCGGCCTGGGTAACAAGAGCGAAACTCCATCTGAAAAAAAAAAAAGAAAAGAAAAGAAAAGAAAGAAAGAAATCTTGAGTAATCTAGTTCCGAAAGTTTATTCTAACATAACGACTGAACCACATAAGGGTCATAAAGTAAAATGCAGGCGAGGTAATGCATGAAGTAGCCCAGGGTGAATGGAATGACATAATAGGGACTGTAAACTAGACAGCTCATGCCCCTTCTGAGATCATAGCTTTTTCCAAACTCATATAGTTGCTGTCATGTTGTCAATTTTTTTAATTTTTCAAATAAACTGGAATATGGATTTATATTTTAATTTTTAATTTTATCCATATATAACTAATTCAAAGTCAGAAAAATAAGTGAGGTTATAAACAACTGCTAGGCTACACAAAGTTTGCTTTATTTTGTAGATTCTTTTAGTAAAATAATCACTGAAGCATTAAGTATTAAAAGGAAAAGTGTATTTAATTGGGAAGTCCGTTACTTCCTAATTTTGTCATCTTGGGCCACTGGATTAATTTTTCTGGGCCTCAGTTTCTTTCCCTGAAATCTGGATAATTATTACATAGGGTTGGTGTATTCATATAGATGATATTAATAAAGATATTTGGAAAATAATAGTATATTATAAATACAAAGTGTGTTACAAGAGCGTTTATAATATAGAAATTAAGCATGTAGACATGTAAGCATATAGGCAGATATTTGTCAAGTAGCTTTCAAAAGCCATGTAACATCCTATCTGCAAAATGAATATGAAAATACTATCCATTTCACATTGCTGTGCCAAGGATGAAACACGATAACTCATTTTAAAGTTTTTTAGTGTCATTTGTACTAACTGCACAACGTCTGTGACTATCAGTAGGAAGAGAAGCAGGACATAGCATAGCATAAAACATGAGTGTTCTCAGTCAACTAGGGATAATCACTATTATTTCTGAATAATCACACTTTCTTGGAAATAGTTACACTTAGGAAAGATAATTAAAAAAAAAAAAACCTAAAAAACAAAAAAACAAGAAATTGTACCACAAAGGTTGTCAATTACTCTGTGGAATATTAATGCTCATTTTATGCTGATGCTGCTTTAATGTTAATTAGGAATCCGGAGTCTTCCTTTGTGCACATAATGAATATTCCTTCTCATGCTCTACTTGTCTGTCCCTGACAATTACTAAATTAATTAATTCAAATTTGAGCTCACACCAGTTTTAACCCTTCTGGTTTATACTAAATGCACAATTTAAATTTGATACTCCAAAGTATTTTCAATATTGGTTTAAGTACATAAATCAAATATCTATAAAATACCATTAATGGTCTATTCAACAAAACTACATAGCAGACACAGGAAGATCTGAAAATGCAGATCCTACCAGAAAAAAAAAATTGATCAAAATATGTAAATTTAATTTGCTTGATACTGCTATTTCTTGACCTCTGTATTCATACAACACTCAAAAGCTTGAAATAAAAAAAAAAATAACTCTGAAGAATATGAAGTCTATTATTTATTTGGCTGAAAACTAGTAAGAATCTATTAAATTAATATGAAGACATAAATTTAACATAGAAGGAATTTTTTTTTTTTTTTTTTTTTTTTTTGAGACGAAGTTTCGCTCTTGTTACCCAGACTAGAGTGCAATGGCGCGATCTCGGCTCACCGCAACCTCCGCCTCCTGGGCTCAGGCAATTCTCCTGCCTCAGCCTCCTGAGTAGCTGGGATTACAGGCATGCGCGACCATGCCCAGGTAGTTTTTTGTATTTTTAGTAGAGACGGGGTTTCACCATGTTGACCAGGATGGTCTCGATCTCTCGACCTCGTGATCCACCCGCCTCGGCCTCCCAAAGTTTATCTTGGGTGTCACCTGAGTGTGTGTATGCCTGTTTTTTTGTGTGTGCATGAACAAATAAGTGGTTATTAAAACAAAATATCAGGAATTTTAGTGGCCAATACTAAAATCACCTGGAAATGTTTAATAATCTCCTCTGTTAGTCTGCTAGGGCTTCCATAACAAAGTACTATATATTGAGTGGCTTAAACAGTGGAAATTTATTTCTAATAACTTTTGAAGATAGGAGGCACAAAATGAAGGTTCTGGCAGAGTTGGTTTCTAGTATGGCCGCTTTCTTTTGCTTGCAGATGGCTGTCTTCTCACTGTATCCTCACATGGCCTTTCCTCTGTGTGCACATAGTCCTGGTATCACTTCCTTTTTGTAAAAGAACACCAGTCCTACCGGATTAGAATCCACTTGCATGTCCTCATTTCACCTTAGTTACCCCCTTAAAGGTCCTCTCTCCAACTATAGTCACAGTGGGGATTACATCTTCAATATATGTGTTTTCGGGCAGTACAATTCAGTCCATAATACCTTGTAAAAAAAAAAAAAAATCAACATCTCCAAAATGGTTTATTTAATAGATTGAATTGTGACTTCCCAATCAACTATTTGGACCTACCCCATAAATACTGTGTGTGTGCATATATAACACACATTTACATATTATAAAATATAATGTAATAATAAATAATAAAAATAATAATATAAAATACATACTGTATTCCCTTGTTGACTCAGTGATGTCAGTTATGCTTTGTAGCAAATAATTCTTTTATGTTTTGGTATTGGTTTAGACTAGGAGAGATATGATATCTCACTTGGTGAATAATACATTTTTGTTTTTGATTTGCATTAGTTTGAGAACACAATTGCATTCATTAATAACTTGGCACCATAGAAGTCTCTTGCATGGTCATAGTACTATGGAATAATCTAGGAAAATGTTATTTACATAAAAGATATACTTCATACAATAAAATATTATTCAGCCTTAAAAATAAATGTGTAATTAACATTTATAGAACTCTCCACTTTAAATATACAAAATATACACTCTTATCAGTACCACATCATATCAACTTAGAAGTTTAAACGAAATGTTGGTTGGCTCCTTGTTTGTTATTCTCTTCCCTCATTTTCTTTTATGTCTCCATTATTAAGGACAATTATAGGCATACCCATATTTAGATTGTATTCTAGCCCGGGCAATAAAGCATACCCCCATCCTCTCTCCCTCTTCCTCTTTCTCTTTCTTCTTCTTCTTTATTCTTTTTCTTATAGAAAAATAAAAAAAAAAAATAAGAAAAAAAAAAAAAAGGAGTTGTAGCACCTTGCATCCAGTTCCTGTGGAAAGTCAGCCTCAGGCCTGAGATCCTGCAGATAACTAGGAAGAAGAACCCCTCTGGTGTGACCAGGTCATAAAGAAAATAAATAAATAAATAAATAAATGAAATTTTTCTGTATACTAGGTTCTTTTATGCATGCTAGGACCTTGAAGGCACTATGCAAATTGAAACAAACTAGACAAAAAAGGCCAAATGTCATGTGATTCCATTTATATGAAGTTCCTAGAGTATTAAACTCATAGACACAGAAAAATAGAATGGTGGTTTCTAGGGGTTGAGGGAGGAAGGAAATGGGGAATTATTGTTTAATGGTTACAGAGTTTTAGTTTGGAAAAAGGAAAATTTATGGAGATGAATGATGGTGATAAATAAACAATGATGTTAATGTGGTTAATGTCACTGAATTTACACTTTAAAATGGTTCAAATGATAAGTTTTATGTTATGGATATTTTACCAAAATATAAAGATTTTCAAAGAAAATAGATATTACACCATTCTTTTAAAATAATTTTGTCAGTGTTAGCGGAAAGAAAACATACACCTTGAAATGAGGTCATTAAGTTAAACATGAGAATAAACAAAAGTACAACTAACCAATGTTTTTTTTGTTGTTTTCATTTTTCTTCAAAGTTTTTTACTTTGGTTTTACTTACTTTTATTTTGAAGAGCTTATGTTTAAAATGTCAGTTCTTCATTCTTCATTATTGATCAAGGTGGGCCACTTCATAATATCCAAACTACTCCTTGTGTGTGTGTATATATAAGTTTGTCTGTATTATACAAATAGACATACAAATGAAGCCCATTTCAGATAAAAAAAGTCAATTTTATTTTATTACCTACAGTTGATTAAAGGAAATATATTCAAATAAAATGTGTATGGAAATTTAATATAATATTAACAAAAACTCTCATAGTTTCCATTTCTTAATTGGTTGGATAAGAACACAGGCCTATATAAAATCACAGAGCCATTATCCTAAAATGACAAAACCTTTTAAAGTACTGTCTCATGTTTTACATCTCCCCAAACAACAGTATCTTTATTACGTATCATGAGGAAATTGAAAAGTTAAATAATAGAATAATGTGCTCAGCTTTACAGGATCATCCTGAGATCTCCTGGGGAAACATGCCCTTGTAATAGACAACCTCCCTCTCACATTCAGACAGGTCATCGATTTCCTAAAATTGACTAGATTAAAGAAACATGTTCTCTCATAATGATGAACAATGCTTTTATATTTGACTACTAAAATATCATCAAGAAAAACTCAATTGAAGATATTTATTATTAATTTTCTAACAGTAATGAAGTAGTAAAATGGACAAAATACTAATGATAATCTATCTGGATCTGAGGAAAGCTTTTGTTCTCTTACACAAAGCTGATTGATCTGCAAGGACAGCATGAGGGTAGAAGGAGAGATCTATTGAAATGAATGAGACTTAGTCTCAAGTGTGGAGATAGACATTGTCAATAAAAGGATTAAAAAACAGTCAATCAAAAAATCCCTTTACCCAAAAAATACAACCTGACAGAGTAGATAGCAGAGGATATCCAGTTACATACAGCTTTGGGTAGGATCACCTTTGCTAAGGTTTGACTGTGAGAAACATCTTTCACCAAAGAAAAATAAAAACGTAATGAATAGTCAGATTAAATTAAAACAACGTCAACATATCTATGCTTTTAATTTTAGTCGTTACTTTCCCAATTGTTTCTTAAGTAAGGAATTAGTTGAATGAAATTTACATTTGAAATGCATCTTGATATACTACACAATGCTTTAAAACTTGTGAACTTATGATGGTTAATTTTATGTATCAACTAGACTGGGCCACAGGATGCCAAGATTTTTTTTTTTTTTTTTTTTTTTTTTTTTTTTTTTGAGACGGAGTCTTGCTCTGCCGCCAGGCTGGAGCACAGTCTCGTCTCACTGCAACCTCAGCCTCCTGAGTTCAAGCAATTCTTCCGCCTCAGTATCCCGAGTAGCTGGGACCACAGGCACGTGCCACCACGCCTGGCTATTTTTTGTATTTTTAGTAGAGACGGGGTTTCACCATGTTGGCCAGAATAGTCTGGATCTCTTGACCTCGTGATCTGCCCACCTCGGCCTCCCAAAGTGCTGGGATTACAGGCGTGAGTCACTGCAACCGGACCAAGATATCTTTTCAATATTATTTCCTGATATATCTGTGAAGGTGTTTCCAGAAAAGTTTAGCATTTGAATTAATGGACTGAGTAAAGCAGATGTCCAATATAGGTAGGCCTCATCCAACCAATCAAAGGCCCAAATAGATAAAAATACAGTAAAAGTTTTAATTCTTTTTGACTGACTGCTGAGACATAGCTCTTCCTCACTAGACTATGATCTATATCATCAGCACTTCTGATTCTCAGGCTTGGTGTGGAATGGAATTGTTACCACTGGCTTTCCTGGGTCTCCAGCTTGCAGCTATTGAGACTTCTTAGTTTCCACAATTGCATGATCCAATTCCTTGCAACAAGTCTCATTCCACATTTACAGAGTTCTACTTCTCTAGAAAACCTTAACTAATACTAAACTGGAATAATCAGAAAGCCCACTTGAAAACAGCTAAAACATTGAGAAAATTTATTTTCTTCCCTAAAAATCTCAAACATAGCATATGTCCCCAGATATAATTTGATAAGCAATTCAGTAATATTATCAAATACCAAGATTATTTCCATCTTCTTATTCCAACATTTTTATCATCAACCCATTCTTCCTAAGGCTTTATAAATAAGAAATTAGTCGGCTGAAATTTATACGTTTCCCCATGGCTGCCGTTTTTTGGAGAGAAGGAGACAACAACAGATACACTAATGATCCAGAAAACACATACTTCTCTGTGTTTTCTATTAGGAATGAGAAAATGCCTCTAAATGCCTAATACATTTTAATTTATATCTCCTTGGACATAACTAGATTATATGTCCATTTTTACACCAGACACTGGCAAGAAAAAGATTAATTTCACTGGCTTCAAATTACCAGTTGGGACGACAGGAATTTTGTGAGGTCTATCTACCACCATGACCGCAGAGGAGGCATTTTATATACAACAAAATTTTGGCTATTTCCAAAACATTTTATTACTTAAATTTTATTTTATTTATTTTTTATAGAAAGAGTCTTGCTATGTTGGCTGGACTTGAACTCCTTGGCTTAAGCAGAAACTTCAGCCTTTCAAGTAGCTGGTACCGTAGGCACACACCACTGCACCTGGCTCAAAATGTTTTATAGCAAACTTCAGACTGTATTATAAGTTGTTAGAGATATAACAAGTATACAATGATCAATTTGGCGATGTTTTAAATTTTAGAGTAAAATCTTAAGGCAGTTAAAAGTGTTTAAGCAATTCTTAATTGCATATATATAAACTGATTATATATATGCAATTACATAAAAAAATATTCACCTGAATCACTTATCTATTCTTTCGTTTTTCCAACTTTTAATCAGCATTTACTTGTGTAATAGCCACTGTGCTGACCTGCTAAGCAACCCTTAACATGCTGATTTTTCTTTATACTTCCATACTCTAGTTTAGTTTTTCCTTATGACACTCTAATTTTTTTGTGCATTTCCTATATTGTAGAATCATTTCTATAAGATTTTTTAAGTCTATACCCATATTAATAAAGTACTACATTTTAAAATTAGGTTCTTTTTCAAAGATATTCTGTATGTATATCAAGGAAAAGTTATTTCAAAATGGAGATATACAGAAATTCAGAAAATGTAGATTCAATATTATGGTGTTTCCTTAATTATTTTTACTTAGATATACTATTGCTTCTGGGAAAATAAATTACATCATATCTGTTATCTGCAGATTTAGCTATTATCAATGATTACCAAGAGAAAGTACCTTTTTCTCCAATAACTCAGTCTCCTCTATTTCTACAGAGTATCTCCTGATTTTTAGTAGTTTTCTGAAAGTAAAGCTATTGGTACCTGATATAGCATACAATATATTTATTATACACTTTGTGTGCCTTTATTAATTAATCTATTAACATTTGCTTCACAAAAGAAAGGTACAGATATTCCTATAAACATAGAAAATCTGGGATTAGCACTAAAAATCTCGGACATTTAAATGTATGTTTCTGGGCCTGGTATTTCAGTGATTATTGTCAAGCCAGTAAAGCTGCTATTCAATCTTGTTGTGTTCTTATTTAAGGCAAGGCTGATGTAGGAAGAACTACTATTATATTTTAGAGCCATCTATTAGGTAAAGGATCTATGAATCTCACTGCGATCTGTCAAAATCAAGAAGCTAATAATCCTACAGACAGCCTAGAAAGTACAGTGTAACCAGGGTGAAAACTTTATCTTTATTACCTTTTGTAATATATCACTCTGTTTTGTTGAATTGCACAAGTTAGATAACCCTGTGGCCACATGATCTACATTTGGGATAGAGAAAAATAAGTAGAACTTGTAAGACTATTTACTGACATTGATGAAGCTAAACTTTCCAAAAAGATATCACTTATTTTAGTGTAAACAGCAAATAAGTAAGAATCAAAATACCTGAGTTTTAAGAACTCTCTTCTTCTTACTAGTTTTGTGATTGTATGTACATTTGTCAGGTATCAATTTGTTGGAAGAAATGGAAATCATGAGGGTAAACTCAGGTAAAAAAAAGTGAAAATTAGTTATTTGAATAAACCAAATAGAGCCAAGTCTTCTGACCTATTGAAATTTTTCTTCCTCCTAAACCCTAAGCAATGATTGTTTGCATTTAAACTCATAATTAATCTGTAGAAGAAACACAATAATAATTTTTATTGTGTTTAGCAGATTTATTACTTTTCAAAAACTACTAATTTAAGTCTTATGAGATAATTTATGAGAAAGACATTTTATTTTTTATTAATAAAATGAGACAGACACTTGAAGAAAATCAATGTCATTGAAATGAAATAACTTTAATGAATCTGGTAATAACTTATCTGAAAATGATTTGAGGCTAAAGTGTATGAGGCTGAAATTAAAAACAGTCTCACATTGCTGTATAAAATATCAGATGTCAATATCTGTGATTAAGAATTTAGCATATTCATCAAATTTGAAATGCTGAATTTTAAGACCTGTCTTCTTTTTACTAGCTTTGTGATTGTGATATGCACATTTGTCAGGTATCAGTTGGTTGGAAGAAATAGAAACCATGAAGGAAGATAAGAGTAATAAGTGACAATGCTATGGACTGAATTGTTTTCTCCCGAATCCATATGTAGAAACTCTAAACTCTGAAGTGAATTAAATGGCAGAAGTAGCTAAAGGAGGTAATTAAGGTTAACCAAGGTCATAAGGGTGGGGCCTTAATTCAGTAAGACAGGTGTCCACATAAGGAGTGACACAGGAGTCTGAACACACAGAGGAAAGACCACCAGAGGACACACAGTTAAAAAATAGTCTAAAAGCCAGGAAGTGATACCTTACCAGAAAACAAACCTACTGGCACCTTATTTTGGACTTCTAGCTTCCAAAACTGAGAGAAAATAAATTTCTATTGTTTAAGCCTCCCAGTATGTGATATTCTGTTATAGCAGCCTGAGTAGACTAATACAGACAATAAACCAACCTTGTAACATTTCATGTCTTTGACATTTTTATTAAAGGTTTTTAAACACCCAATGAAAATAAACTTCAGTTTCAAATTTTAGTAAAATAGTTTATATTGTTAGCTTTTAATAATGAGTTTTATGCTTATAATAATTATGTACTCTATCTTACAAATCAATACAGTATAAATTAAAATAATATTTTTGTAATATTTTTAATATTCCATCATGCCCAGGTAAAATGACGTTTTCTCTAACTTTATATTATTGTTTTATAGTAATAAATTTGAAATCATCAGAGAAAATCCAGAGAAGGCAAGTGATTTGTCAAAGAGAAGAGTTATGTCCTACCAAATATGAGATTATAACCAGTCTACTGTAACAAGTTAGTATTGTTTTCTGATGCTTCTTACTTTCCTTTTATATACAGTGTATTTTATGCAAAAAATAAGAAACTGTGGTATCAAAAAATGAGCAAAAATTATGGCTTCTAGGAGGCTTTATAGTCAATAACTCCCATATTTACTATTGAGACTATCAATGCTAGTAATATTTTATGTTACAATCGTTTGCATTATAGCATGCCTTTTATCCACTTTGTTACTTCAAGCTATAGATTTTCTTTGTAAAATGATCAACTGGGTAAAATAGCAGTGTTCTAGGAGACAAAATGGACAAACCCAGAAATTTTAGTGGCTTTATGTATCAACAATATATTTCTGAATAAACTACTTTCAGTTGGAGATAAGGCAGCCCTCCTCCAACATTTGAATCATATGGTCTCCAAGATTAACATATCACAAAAAAAAAAGAAAAAAAAAAAAAAGAAAAACAGATACGACAGAGAAACAATGACCCTTACTGTGAGTCACGCATCATTTTTGCTCTCAGTTTATTGGCAAGAACTAGTCAAATGGCTCCAAAGTAACTATATGAGTGCCTATTTATTATGGTAAGGAGGCTGCTATGGACAGAACTGTGCTCTTTCTAAATTCACATGTTGAAGCTCTCTCAATGTAACTGCATTTGGAGATAGAACCTTAAAAACAAGCTAGTTAATTAATTATGGTTAAATGAGGTTATAAGGGTAGGACCTTGTATCGTTATAAGAGATACCAGAGAGCTCACCCTCAACCCAAGTGAACAAAGAAGACAAATGAGTCCATAGTCAAATGGAGATTACTTTCATGTAAAGAGAAGAGGCTGCAAAATGAACCTAACTTGCTGCCATCTTGGTCTCAGACTTCCCCCACTGCTAAACTGTGAGAAACATGTTTCTGTTGCTTAAGCAACCCAATCTGTGGTATTTATTTATGGCAGCCTGAACAAAGAAAGACAGGGAAAGAAATAAATACTTGGTAATTTGGCCTTCTTCTTTTGTTTTGTTTTGTAACTATTGTTTTGTTATTGTTTTAGTTTACAGTGTCCTCTATATTAAAAATCATATATAAAGCAGGTCATATTCTTTGATTAGAAGTTTTCTCTGCCTAAAGTAAGTCTATCATAGATAAGTACACTTAGTATTTAGAGAAATTTTGCAACATGTAGCTGTGACTTTGGGTCAGGAGAGCACAGTTTACTCGTTAAAAGCATGGACTATGCAATCAATTTGTCTGTATTTGAATTCTAGTTCTAGCACCTTCTAGCTAAATTCCTTTGGAAAATCACCTTACTTCTTCGTGCATCAGTTTTCTCATCTGTAACATATGGATTTGAGTTCAAATAAGACATAGGGTTATTACACAAGTCAAATGTGTTAATATTTGAAAAGGATGTAGAGCAACGCCTGGCACAAAATAAGTGCTATCTGTTAGTTCCTAAGTAAAAATAAATAAGTAATTGGCTTGTATAAGGAAATGAGTCATGCAAACTACAGATATTCTGAAGGTACAAAAGCAGCTTGGTTTTTGATATCAGAGGCCAATTAACTCAATTTTCAATTTTATTCTTGAACATTTATGACACCTTAGAGAACAGTGAAGTCTCATGATGTATTCTACATAAAAAGGTATTTGATAGCCAAATATATCTGAGAAATTCTTCATATAAAAGCTGTTTACAAAAAAGTCATTCAGAAGAAAAACTGTTTAAATTCGTTCAGCCAAGTTCAAACTTATTTGCACATGGATCCATTTTGTAACATATTTGAACATAGGAGGAAACCTAATGTTTTTTGGAACACATTCTGGGAAATGCAGTCACAGAAAAATCCTAATATATATTAAGAAACAATATAAAATTTGACTCACTTAAATGGAATATTATGAAATAGATAGAAAATTACCAGGATCTGAAGCTAGGGTATCCACCGTGATTAGAGTACATGCAAAAGCAGCAGGAAGACCAGACTGTTTGAAGGAATCTCATTCTGTAGCTTATAACTTAAGCACATGGTCAAAAATTCATTTAAACATAAAGATGACTTAATATTGAGTTCCAAAGATGGGTTGTTATATTTGAGACACTTCTGCCTAAACTGAGTATCAGACTAGAAATGGAGCTGAGGTAATACATCAAAGCTTCAAGTAATCACCCATTAGAAGATTAATCAACAAACTTCTTTAAAGATTCAGATAGTAAGTACTTAAAAGCTTTGTTTACATGGTTTTCATCTTAACCACCCGGCATTGCCATTGCAGCAGTGAAAGCAGCCCTAGGAAATATATAAACAATCATAACTGTGTTCAGATAGGACTATCTATGATTACTAGTGTTTGAATCCCATAAAGTGCTATTCCTCCTCTGATTTTTTTCAAACAATCAAAAATATAAAAATAATTCTTAGATCACAGAGTGTACAAAAACAGATAGTAGGAAGAATTTAGCCTGTAGTTTGGTGAGCCCTCTTTTTTTTTTTTTTTTTTTTTTGAGACGGAGTTTTTCACTCTTGTTACACAGGCTGGAGTGCAATGGCGCGATCTCGGCTCACCGCAACCTCCACCTCCTGGGTTCAGGCAATTCTCCTGCCTCAGCCTCCTGAGTAGCTGGGATTACAGGCACGCGCCACCATGCCCAGCTAATTTTTTGTATTTTTAGTAGAGACGGGGTTTCACCATGTTGACCAGGATGGTCTCGATAGTAGAACGGGGTTTCACCATGTTGACCGCCTCAGCCTCCCAAAGTGCTGGAATTACAGGCTTGAGCCACCGCGCCCGGCGAGCCCTCTTTTAAAAAGAAAAAGTTCAAATAATTTGGTAGTATATGTGTGGAGGGGAGAAGTGGAGATGGTTAATGGGTACAAAAATATAGTTAGCTAGAATGAATCAGATCTAGAATTTTATAGCATGACAGGGTGATTACAGGGTGAATACAGTTAGCAATAATTTATATCACTTTAAAATAACTAAAATAGTATAATTGGAATGTTCATAATACAAAGAAATGAAAATGCTTGAGGTGACACATACCTCATGTACCCTTGTATGATTGTTACTTATTATATGGCTATGTCAAAATATTTCATGTATCCCATATATATATATATACACACACATATACATTATCTCATGTATCCAATATATACACATATATATGTATATGTAACCCATATATATGTATATGTATATATATATGTGTATGTATGGGATATGTGAGATACATTGATATAGGCATATATCAAACACAATAGAATAAAGGCCACACATCACACACACACACACACATATGTATACATGTATATATGTGCATATATATGTAAATATACACATATATGTGTTTATATACACATACATATATACATATATGTATATACATGTATACATATGTGGGTATATACATATATGTGACATATATGTGACATATATACATGACATGTATACACATATATGCATGTATGTATATACATATATACATGACCTGTGTGTGTATTTTATATATATACACACACATATACATATATACATATATGTGACATATATATGTGTGTGTGTATTTATATATATATATATATGTAAACATAAAAATTAAAATTTTTAAATAAAGAAGAAAAACTTGGGTTATGAGAACACCCATTAATCTATTATTTCATTAATCTATTATTTCACCAAGAACCTATTATTTCATGTTCAGGGCAAACATGAAAACTAATATCAGAAGCTAATTTTAATATTATTAGGCTATACTTTGGAGTGAACATAGTAACTGGTTTAAGATTAGATAGAGTTTTGACATATTGGCCTCAGAGCATAAGCATCAGATACAATTCAATCATTTTTTAAAGAGGACATAACCTTGTATTTGAAGACTGTATTCATACACAAGTGGGCAATGATTAAATTAAAAATGAAGTTCTGAGAAGAATGGAGTAAATGAGACACAATTTGGAAAGTACATACTAGTACCTGTATATGTGAAATTCAGAGTACAGTGGTATAAATTGGAAGAAACTTAGCCCCTAAGAAGATTTGTTTATGATATGAAAAGTACTCATCTTAATGGGCTTAATTGAAGAGTTTAATAAATTTAGATCTTGTAGAAGTAATTAAAAAATGATTGATAATCCTCATAATATGTTGAGGCAGTAAAGATCTAGAAGTATATAACTCTATTGATATCTTGGGAGGTTGTAAGTACTTACAACAGTGGTTATTGTCAGCTCAAAACAAACCATCTGGATGCATCGTGAACTATTCAGTCAATTATGCCAAAGTTTTCATGTTCAGGGCAAACATCTGAAAGATTCCATGGAATACTCATTTTTTGTTTGAATTTGTAGTACTAATAAGTTGTACTACAATGAAGGCCCTATTATACAAATAAAAATGAGTCAGATTTTCTGAGTTGCCTTTTGTGACATACACAATACATAAACATACACAAGTAGTAGTTTATGTATTTAAAAATAGAATGATGAATATAATAGAAGTAGAAACATTGAAAGCATACCTTGATTGACTTGTGTTTTGCAGTCTCCTGTTCTGGTTCTCCAACTCACAACCCAGATCTAGCCAGGCAAAGGATGACAGTAAAAACTGAGCCATCAAATAGCTCTCTCAGTGTTACCCAGAATATAAGGCAGAGAAATAATTAGTCAACTGTCTGATTACTAAATAGAGCTTATTCTTTCAATATTTTCACCTGTAGCATGGCTTACACATGGATTATTCTAATATATCATTATGTAGTATTTTACAGGCTTTTAAAAAGCCAATTGATAGATGAAGGAGCTTAAAGAAATTGAGCAACATGAAGTTACAGAGCTAGTAAATGTCTAGCTCTGTACTCAAATAGGATTTCTGACCCTTATTTAAATTTTTATTTTATGATATTAATAAAAGAAGGAAATTCATAAACTTTACAAATATGTGAGATTTGACAATAAGCTACTTAAAACTCAGTGGGTCAAATGAAGACATTAAAAGAGAAGTTTAAAATTTTCTTGAGACAAAAATGGAAACACATCATATATAAACCAATGGAATAAAGCAAAATAAGTTCTAAGAGGATAATTTGTAACAATAAATGTCTACATTATCCATGAAGAAAGATCTCAAATCAACAACCTAACTTAGCGCCTTAAGTAACCTAAACACAAAATGAATACAATGAAGGAAATAATAAAAATCAGAAAAAAATATAATAAATAGAGACTAAACAAATACAGAAGATCAAAATAAAACATAGATGATTTTTTGAAAAGATAATGTTGACAAACCTTCAGCAAAACTAGTAAAAGAGAAAAATTTAAATACATAAAATTAGAGATAAAAAGGAAACATTAAAACTGATACCACAGAAATACAAATGAACATAAGATACTATTATGAACAACTGTATGTCAACAAACTGGGTAACCTGGAAGAAACTGATAAATTCCTGAACACATACAACCTAACAAAACTGAATCAGGGAGAAATAGAAAATCTGAACAGGTCAATAATGAGTAACAAGATTGAATCAGTCATAAAAATTCTCCCATCAAAGAAAAAACTAGGAGATAATGTCTTTACTGTTGAATTCTATCACATATTAAAAGGAGAACTAATGCCAACTCTACGGAAATTATTCTTAAAAATTGAAGATAATTAAATGCTTCCAAATTCAAGCTATAAGGTCAGCATTACTCTCATATAAAAACCAGATAATGACACAACATAGAAAGAAAACAACAGGTAAATTCCCCTGATGAATATAAATGCAAAAATCCTCAGCAAAATACTGGAAAACCATTTCCACTGAACATTAAAAAGATCATTCACCATGATCAAGTGGGATTCATACTAAGGATGAAAGAATGGTTGAACATAAACAAATCTGTAAACTTGATACATCACATTAAGAGAATGAAGTGCAAAAACTATGTGACAATATCAGTAGACACAGAAAAAGTGCTAGACAAAATTTAACTTTTTAATTTCATAATATAATTCTCATTTTGGATTTAGGAGGAATGTACCTCAACACAATAAAGGACATACATGACAAATGCACAGCTGATATCATATTAAATAAAGAAATGTTGAAAGCTGTTTCTTTAATACTTGGAATGAAGCAAATATGTTCACTTTTGACACTTAACATTCAACATAGTGCTAGAAATTTTAGTTAAAGCAATTAGGCAAAAGACATAAACAAAAGGCATCCAAAATTGGAAGGAAAGAAAAATTGTCCCTGTTTGCAGATGACATGGCCTTATATAGACAAAACCCTAAACACTTTACTAAAAACAGTTAGAACTAATAAGTGAATTCAGTAAAGTTGCAGGATCCAAAATTAACACATAAAAAATCAGTAGCACTTCTGTACAATAACAGCAAACTGTCTGAAAAATAAATTAGGAAAACAATCCTATTTAAAATAGCCAATAAAGTATATTTAGAAATAAGTTTAAGAAAGGAAGTAAACAAATCTCTACACTCAAAACAATAAAACATTGATGAAATAAGACACAATAAATGGAAATATATTTTATGCTTATTGATCAGAAGAATTAAAATTATTAAAATGTTCATACTACCCAAAGTTATCTAGATATTCAAGCAATTTCTATTAAAATTCTAATGATATTTTTTCACAGAAATATCAAAAACAATTCCAAAATTCATATGGAACCGTAAAAGACCCCAAATAACCAAAGCAATCTTGAGTGAAAAGAACAAAACTAGAAGCATCACACCACTTGACCTTAAAATATGTTAAAGATCTACAGTAACTAAATCAGGATGGTAGTGGTATAAAAATAAACACGTATACTAATGCAAGAGTATTAAGAACACAGAAGTACTAAGAGACAACTAATTGCTGACAAGGTGTTAAGAATTCACAGAGAAAAGACAATTTCTTCAATAAATGGTGCCAGGAAACCGTATATTTATATGCAAAAAAGGAAAGCTAGACAAAATGGAACACTAAATTGATTAAAGACTTAAATGTAAAACCTCAAACAATACAACCACTAGGAGAAAACAGGAGAAACACTTCATGACATTGATCTGGACAAGATTCTTTTGGGTAAGAACCCAAAAGCACAGACAATAGTGAAAATAAACAAATTATACGCAAGCTGCAATCTTCTGCATAGCAAAGGAAACAAGCAAGAGTGAAAAGACAAGCACAGAATGGGAGAAAATATTTGCAAACTATTCATATGACAAGGTGCCTATTTCCAGAATATGTAAGGAACTCCAACTGAATAGCAAAAAAAAAAAAAAAAAAAAAAAAAAAAAAAAAAAAAAAAAAAAAAAAAAAAAAAAAAAAGAAAAAAAGAAAAAAAGAAAACCCTCAAATAATCCAATAAAGAAATGGGCAAAAGACCTGAATTTACGTTTCTCAAAAGAAGACATACAAATGGCTAACAAGTATATGAAAAAATGTTCAACATCGCTCATCAAGGAAATGCAAATCAAAACCAAAAAGAGATATCACCTTACTCCAACTATAATGGCTATTTTCAAGAGACAAAAAACAACAACAAATGCTGGAATCGATGTGGAGAAAGAGGAACTCAAAAACTGTTGGTGGGAATATAAATTAATATAGCTTTAATAAAAAAATAGTAAAAGTGGCCAGGAGCGGTGGCTCAAGCCTGTAATCCCAGCACTTTGGGAGGCCGAGGCGGGTGGATCACGAGGTCGAGAGTTCGAGACCATCTTGGTCGACATGGTGAAACCCCGTCTCTACTAAAAACACAAAAAATCAGCTGGGCATGGTGGCGTGTGCCTGTAATCCCAGCTACTCAGGAGACTGAGGCAGGACAATTGCCTGAACCCAGGAGGCGGAGGTTGCAGTGAGCCGAAATCGCGCCATTGCACTCCAGCCTGGGTAACAAGAGTGAAACTCTGTCTCAAAACAAAAAAAACAAAAACAAAAACAAAAACAAAAATAATAAAAGTGTTCTTCAAAAAATTAAAAACAGAATTTATTAAGATCCTGAAATCCCACTACTAATTATATATCCAAACAAAGTGAAATCAGTATGTCCAAGAGATAGCTGCACTCCCATGTTTCTTGCAGCACAATTAATAGCCAAGATATAGAATCAAGCTTAGTGTCAAGCAGTGGATGAATGGATTATAAAATTTATATCTCTATATATGTAATATTTATATATAAAATTGTTTTATATATATTTGTTATATATATGAATATATATGAATATATAAAACAATTTTTAAATAAAATTAAATGTATATGACTATATATAGTCATATATATTTAAATATATGACTATAAATATATGACTAGTCATATAAGTATGACTATATAGTCATATATATAACTATATAAATGTATATATAGTTATGTATATATAGTTATATATATAACTATATATTATGTATATAGTTATATATAGCTATGTATATATAATTATATATAGTTATGTATATATAGTTATATATATAACATAGTTATGTATATATAGTTATATATATAACATAGTCATGTATATATAGTTATATATATAACATAGTCATGTATATATAGTTATATATATATAACATAGTTATGTATCTATAACTATATATATATATATCGTTATGTATATATAGTTATATATGTAGTTATGTATATATAGTTATATATAACATATACTTATGCATATATAGTTATATATATAACTATATGTTATATATAAGTATATGTTATATATAACCATATAGTTATATATATAACATATAGTTATATATAACATATATAACTATATAAATGTATATATAGTTATGTATATATATATTGGATGTATACAATAACTATGCATATGTACATAACTATATATACACATTTATGTATATACATACATAAATATGACTATATATAGTCATATATAATAAATATGTACGTTATACATATAACACTATATAATTATATATAATTGTTTATATATATAGTTATATATAGATATAAATTTTATAATCCATTCATCCACTGCTTGACATTTAGCTTATATATAATATATAAATATAAAATACAGTATATAAAAATATAAAACATATATATAAACATACATAATACAATACTCACCCATAAAAAGAAAATAAACTCTGTCATTTGAGGCCACATAAAGAAACCTTGAAGACATTATGTTAAGTGAAATAAGTCAGGCACAGAAAGACAAATAATACATAGCCTGACTCCTATGTGTAATCTAAAAAAGCTGATCACATAAAAGTAAAAAGTAGAAGAGTGAATACCAGAGCCTGAGGAGACCAAGAGGAAATAGGAAAAGGGAGAAATTGGTCAATGAGGTATACAGTTACAGTTAGAGAGAAGGAATAGATTCTAGTGTTCTATTGAAAAGTAGGTGATTATGGTTAACATCATGGTATTGTATATTTCAAAACAGCCAGAAGGGAGGATTTGAATGTTTTCGGCACAAAGAAATGATAAATGCTATAGGTGATGCATGTGCTAAATAACCTGATTTGGTTTTTACACAATGTATATGTTTAGCAAATCATTGCAAGCATTTCAAAAAGATGTAGAATTTCAAACTATACTACAAGTCTGCAGCAATCAAAATAGCATGGTACTGGTACCAAAACAGAGAAATAGACCAGTGGAACAGAACAGAGGCCTCAGAGGCAATGCCACACATCTACAACCAACTGATCTTTGGCAAACCTGACAAAAACAAGCAATGGGGAAAGGATTACCTGTTTAATAAATGGTTGTGAAAACTGGTTAGTCATGTGCAGAAAGCAGAACCTGGACCCCTTCCTGACACCTTACACTAAAATTAACTCCAGTTGGATTAAAGACTTAAACACAAGACCTAATACCATAAAAACCCTAGAAGAAAACCTAGGAAAAACCATTCAAGACATAGGCATAGACAAGGACTTCATGACTAAAACACCACAATAATTGGCAACAAAAGCCAAAATAGACAAATGGGACCTAATTAAACTCCAGAGTTTCTGTACAGCAAAAGAAACAATCACTCTAGTGAACTGGCAACCCACATAATGGGAAAAAATTTTTTGCAATCTACCCATCTTACAAAGGGATAATATGCAGAATCTACAAAGAACTAAAACATAGTTACAAGAAAAAAACAAATAAACCCATTCAAAAGTGGGTGAACGATATGAACAGGCACTTTTCAAAAGAAGACATTTATAAGGCCAAAAAACATATGAAAAAATGCTCATCATCACTGATTATTAGAGAAATGTAAATCAAAACCACATTGAGATACCATCTCTCACCAGTAGAATTGTGATCATTAAGAAATCTGGAGACAACAGATGCTAGAGAGGATGTGGAGAAATAGAAACACTCTTACACAGCTGGTGAAAGTGTAAATTAGTTCAACCATTGTGGAAGACAGTGTGGCAATTCCTCAAGGATCTAGAAATAGAAATTTCATTTGACACAGAAATCCCATTACTGGGTATATACCCAAAGGATTATAAATCATTCTGTTATAAAGACACATGCACACGTATGTTCACTGTGGCACTGTTTACAACAGCAAAGACCTGGAACCAACCCAAACACCCATTGTGATAGGGTGGACAAGGAAAATGTGGCACATATATACCATGGAATACTATGCAGCGATAAAAAATGATGAGTTCATGTCCTTTGTAGGGACATGGATGAATCTGGAAACCATCATTCCTAGCAAACTGACACAAGAAAAGAAAATCGAACACCCCATGTTCTCACTCATAGGTGGTTGTTAAATAATGAAAACATGGACACAGGGAGGGGAGCATCACACACTGTGGTCTGTTGGTGGGAATAGGGGAGGGACAGTAGGGAGTGCAGAGGTTGGAGAGATATTATATGAGAAGAAATGCCAGATATAAGTGATGGGGTGATGAAGGCAGCAAACCACCTTGCCATGTATGTACCTATGCAACAATCCTACATGATCTGCTCACGTACCCCAGAACCTAAAGTACAATAAAAAAAGTACAATTATTGTATCTCAATTCTAAAAAGCTAAAATAAGAAAGATTACAATAAAAAAGTATTTTCATGTAAAAAGGATAAAATAATTATACAACAGTATTTGTGTGATTAGTTAACCTGCATCTAAATGAAGCACTAAATGAAAAAGTAAAATAATAAAACTGCTAATGACAATTCATATGTTTATAACAGATACCAGGAATGCATTATATATAGTCCACAATTGGAGACAGTGAAAACAGTGTAAAATATGAATTATAAAATGTATGAATTCCAAATATATGACTTTTAATCTATTATGACAATATTTATTTATTTTAAAAAATCTAATTTTTCAAAATATTTAGTCATTTTCAAGTCAAAAATCTGCAGAAATTCTCCCTTTACAGTTTATACACAGCATCCATCAAAGTATCCTGCTTATAGTATGTCTTCATTGCATGTTTATTGAAGTCAAACAGTAACAAGGCCTACAGGAAAATCTGTCATTTATTAAAGAGCATAGTTTTATATACTATACGATTATCACTCTTGGAGATTAAATACTTTAAGTTAACTCTACGTTCTTAACATTATTTAATTCAAAATGTTATCAAAATGAATTAACCAGTGTATTAAGCAGAAAATACTTAAGTGCATTTTAACATTTCTCTTAAATCAATTCATTCCTCATGAAACAATTATCTACCACCTGCAAAGGAATGTGACACTGGTGACCTAAAGAAAGTACATCTTCTATGACAATTATTCTGAAGTGTCAGGGAGAAACCAAAAGCCTGTTGTTTATTGATAGATAAAGAATGCCTGTAAAAGTACCTATTTCTTTACATTTTACTTTTGTATCATGTATATATGCATAGACAAAGAGAAGACTTCCATTTATTATTATTATTTTTTGATTTGAGGTTTCCCTTTGCCACCAAGGCTAGGGTGCAGTGGTGCAATCATGGTTCACTACAGCCTCTATCTTGGCTAGAGCAATTCTCCTGCCTCAACCTCCTGAATTGCTGGGATGGCAGGTGAGCACAACCATGTTCTGCTAATTGTTTTTTTATTATTATTTTTGTAGAGACAGGGTCTCACCAAGTTTCCTAGGCTGGTTTCAAACTCCTGGGTTCAAGCAACCCTCCTGCCTTGACCTCTCATATTGCTGGTATTACAAGTGTCAGTCACTGTGCCTGGCCTACTATACTTGTAAAAGAACACACCAACTGTACAAACTCCATATAAAAACTAGTATAAAAATAGCATTTGTTTAGAATTTGTTAATTTATATTTTAGTTTTAACTGATGGGCTGATAAAGGTTACAGATATTTGAGTAGCTTTTTAAATCATACATAGGAAGCTTTACTTAAATGTGTATTTTAAGAAAAGTAAGCATAACATTAAAATAACAAGAAAATATATGTTAAACACATCTTGCATGATCTACTGGAATATTAATAACCCACTTAATTTAGTTCTCTGTCTTCATCTTAATTGACCTTTCAGCATCATTTGTCACTGTTGATTGCTCCTTCCTCCCAGATACACTTTCTGCAATTGGCTTCTAGGACACAACTTACTCTTGTTTCTTTTTGCCCTTTATATATTCTTGATTGCTACTAATCAATCTCCTCTGCTGCTTCCTCTTTTTCTTCTGAACATTTAAATGTTGAAGTGCCCCATGACTTAGTTTCATTGTGGGCTTCCTTGTTTTTCTACACACACTTGCTGGTAATCTCCTCTAGTCTCACATCTCCACATACCATTGTTATGGTGGTGCTCCCAGCTTTATTTCTCCTGCACACACTGTTCCAAAAGGCTTACTTTTATTTGTTCATTTGAATCTAATGAACATTACAATTTCCATATGTCCAAGCTTAAAACATTAGTCTTGCCCTCAAACCCAGCCCTCCTAGTCTACCTGATCTCAATTGACAACAACTGTATTCTTCTAATTGCTAAGTCTAAAAACCTAGAAACCATTCTTGGTTTGTTTTGTTATTTTATAGGCTACATCTAAATTTCAGTAAATCATGTTGAACCTATTTTTAAAATGGGATCTAAGCATTATCTACCAAATCTATAATCACAGACCTAGTCTGGGTTACTATTATTCTTATATGGGTTAATATTCTAGCATCCTGACACTTTCCAGCCTTGCATTTTCTACCACTGCAGTCTATTTCAACACAGCAACCAAAGTGATCCCTCACACATAACGGGCAAACCAGAGTGAAAATTTTATTCTTGGAAAAGCAAAATAAACAATCGTACAATATTTCAGGTTAATCTTGTTATATGTCATGATCTAAGATTAATGACAGCACCTTACCTACTCTGGAAGAAATATTTATAAGCAGGAGAAAACATGGCAAGAACAAATAATGTGAATAAGATTACTCAAAAGGTAAAAATGGACAACCCTGGGAGAATCCTACCAATTTCCAAAATATTAACCTGCTGATAAGGCAAAACAGTAAACTATGGTTTTTATTTGTGGTTTTAAAAAAAATCATTCAAAAAATATTAGAAAGAATGACAAAATTTATTCTATTGTTCTACCTTTTGTCCCTGTGATAATGGGATTCTGAGCCAAAGCTTTGGATCCTTGAGACTTGGGTATCTTATTGCACCAAGAAATGGCAGGCTCATGTTTCTTAAAATGCAGAACAATTTAAGACCAAGAAAAAGGTTTGTAGTGCTGAATCTTTAGCGTTAGAGAGTTTAATAAAAACTGACATGGGAAATTTCTTCACCACTGAGTGAAGGGATGATGTCTGTTGGGTCCTGGAATAGTGGAAAATCATTCTATAGTGTAGTGAAAAACCCAGAGTGACAGAATCTCAGGTGACTGATTGCAAGGTTAATTAAAGCTGGAAAAGACCTGCATTGGAAATCACTGGGTTGCCACCCTGACATAGGAGCACAGGGCAATGGAGGAATTCTAATCCCTCTCTCTTAGGGGAACTCTCCTCACTAGGATTACAAAGAAGCCACCTATTAAATGATGAAACAATTAAATTTCCATCCACTTGTGAAGTGGAGACTAATAGTAATTTAAATCTCTTTCAAAAAAATAAAGTAAATACAACTTTTCTTACAGTTCAATACTGTACTGTCTAACCACTATGGTTAGACAGTCCAGTCCATATAGAGCATATTTGCATCCAGCAGACTAGATCAAATTTAGACATTTGATAGGGGACCCACAGAAAGAGAAAAAAAAAAGTAAAAATGTGCCTTAGATTTTAGAATTTTCTTTCTCACTGAATATTTCTGTAGCACAATAGCAATAGTGATGGTTTAGTGCAAGGTATAACCAAAAAAGAAAAGGAAGCAAGTAAATGCATACAATTATCAGGAAACAGCCACTAGTCTTTAGTTACAATATTGTCTTATGAAGGAGAAAAAACTTAAAACCTTAATTGTTAAGTATTCAATATATTTATAAAAAATTAGGCATTAAGTATTCAAGGTATGTGTAAAAATTTGTTTGAGGTCCAATTTCATTTAAATAGAGAAATAATCCAACTGATTAAAAACTCCAGTTAATTTAAGTTTTAATTGTTAGCATACTTGAAAGCATTTAGGGCAAAAGATGTCATAATTTAAATGAACAGTTACATGAGCTTCAAACTAGCAATTTAATTATGAAGAAGTTATTTTTTAAAACATATTTATTTAGATTGAACAAAATCCTATTTGGCATCCAAATGTAATGATTATTGTCAAGTTTTTAGTTTTTGTTTCACATAATTTTCCTCTATTAAAACCCCATATAAGGCTTTATCACCAGTACACATTATGTCTCCTTGTCTTTATGCAAAGATGCCTTGTATGCCATAATTTTAAAGAATGTGTAATCCTGCATGACATTACTCTCCAACTGGCTCACTGCTTGTGTAAAAGTAACAAGTAGTACCAAATAGTAACACTTTTAATGTATTTGTTAATAATAAAACTAATTTATTTAAAGTCTTAAATACAGTTGATACCTATTATATGAGAGGTAAAAATATTCAGTAATATGAGACAGGTAGCTCTCAAATACTGTATCTGAGAAAGTGCAAAAGGGTGCAAGAAAAATTTCAGCTATGGTTTGCTTTGGGAAGGGGGAACCAGAAATTTATTGATACAAGCTATAAAACTCCTTCTGTTTCTTTCTTTCTCAGAGAAAGTGAATATAGGAAAAGCTGGAAGTGTAGAAAACAGGAAATAAAGCAGTATCAATTAAATATAAAAATAACAAAGAAGCATCAAAAATACGACTTTTGAGATGAATAATTTTTGTCTCTTTTAAGCTGAGTTCTTTATCCAGTTCATTATTTAGTCACATTCCTGAAGCCATCTATAATGTAGTTGGCAGTCATGACATTAAAAAAAATAAATAAATAAAGGAGTACATTAAGCTCACTTGGTATTACTTATTTATTTTTCCCATGAATGCATCATCCACATATTGCTTTAGATATATCACTGAAAGCATCACAAAAGACCGGCTTGGCAAAATATCTGGCTTTAGTTCTGGACAAGAATGGAAAGGTCCAGTAGTCATAAATCTGTGAATACAATTTATTGAATACATTTTTCAAGTCATTGTGGTGAGACAGGCAGAATTAAAATGGGACTATGTGCATGTCTATTTCATTCCATTTTATGTGAAAAGGGCCTGCCCTGGACTGAGTCCAAATTGACAGAAGAGATCTGGAAAAGTGATAAATTTTAATACATCTGTTAGCTGATAGTGATTAATGGGCACATCTCAAACCCTTTAAGAAGTTTGAGATTTAAAGTGTCTCACTGCTTCTGAGTAGATTTATCAGCGACAGTTAACTTAGGTTTCAACAAGGAAAATTACCAACAATAAAAACATTCCCTATCATAAGCTGACTGGAGATATAACTAGTAGAAGAGGGATCTTGGCTTAACGGAAAAAAAAAAAAAAAAAAAAAAAAAAAAAAAAAAAAAAAAAAAAACACTAGCATATACAAAATATAATTTTATTTTAGTTTAATCTAATGGAATTAGGTGATTGAAATTAATCCAATTTGATCAGAGAGGTTCCTAAAATTTTATCATTCAAATTTCACTTATCTAATGGGACTAATAGAAAATATATTCTTTGTGAAAGTCATAATTATATTTTAAAAAATGTTTTACATGAAATAATACATATGATGTAGTTTATCCAATCTTCTCCAAAATACAGACCAAACTCCCAACAGGAAACAAATATATGCATATAATTTTTGGCTTTATATTTGTATTTTGCCTTTAAATTGATGGCACACGATTTCATGCCACATACTTTTCTTCATAAAGTTTGCCATTAAATGTTAGAATTTACATTATTAAATCATATCAATGAAGACTGTCACCTCACAAAAGCGCTATGTAAAAATTTTTTACTGTTTGAAGAAAACATTCCAAGGAGTACCAAAAACTTTACTTTTAATGTCCTAGCTTGGTTTTTCCCTTTTCATACTCAGAGAAAACTGTTCTGCAAACATTTTAAAATGAAAATAATTGGTATAAGAAAGAAAAATATTGTTGCTCCTGAAAAAAAGGTAGGAAGACGTAGTGAAAGCTTTTTAATAGTTAATTAAAAGCATTATGTGTTTTTAAAAAGAAATATATGCTAGGGAATTTGGTTATCATTTTAAAGAGTGAATGCCATGTGCTATTTATTTTTGGATTGGGATAATTTTTCTTAGTGGTGTAAATTTGAATTGTCTGTTCAACTTAGAGTTTTGAACCCTCAATATGTATCACACTCTCTGACAGAGGCCATGTGTTTGGTTTTCATTTCTGGCATCTGAACTAAAGCTTTTCATAAATAGCCCTTGACCAAACCAACATATATACTCATAATAACCCAAATAGCTCTAACTAATAAGATAATATTTTTGCATTACAAAAAAAAAAAAAAAAAAAATGGGGCCAGGTGTGGTGGCTCACGCCTGTAATTCCAGCACTTTGGGAGGCCGAGCGGGTGGATCTCAAGGTCAAGAGATCGAGACCATCCTGGTCAACAAGGTGAAACACCGTCTCTACTAAAAATATAAAACATTAGCTGGGCGTGGTGGCACATGCCTGTAATCCCAGCTACAGGAGAACTGCCTGAACCCAGGAGGTGTAGGTTGCGGTGAGCCAAGATCGCGCCTTGCACTCCAGCCTGGGTAATAAGAGCAAAACTCCGTCTCAAACAAAAAAAAAAAAAAAAAAAAAAAAAGTCACAAAACTCTGGTAAAGAAGTTGTGTCCCAAGGTCCAAATAATTTGGGAGATATATTCTTTATAAAGTAAAAAAGAAAATTACATTTATTAAAATTTAAATGACAGTCTCCATGCTAAACTAGATCATGTGATATCACATTTAAACTTGACTACAACTTGCAAATAGGTTTAGAATCTAACTGCATTTCATTGGCTGTTATTGTCATCACTCTGAAATGACTTGTTATCATCTCCCATCTGGATTATTGTTTTAACTCAAGGTCTCCCTGATTTTACTCTTGCTCTCCCTATGGTCTAGACTCAACACCGAAGAGGTATACTGTTAAAACAGATGTCAGATGTCTCATCCCACTGCATAGATTGACCAACTGTTCTATTCAAAGCAAAGCTTTTAAATGGACAGAAAAATTCTACAGAATCTACTTTCCCTTCACTTCTGCCCATTCTTACACTGTGACTGGCCGTAGTCACTTCCTCTTCCCTCATTCCTTCTGCCTCCAGTCTCACCACGTCAGCTTCTTTGCTATTTCTCAAACTCTCCAGATTCCTTCTCTTCTTAGGGACTATACCATAACTGTTCCTTATGCCTAAAAGATTCTTCCTTTGAAATTAGCATGACTACTTTCTATTTCCTGAGGCTTTGCTTAAATATCTCCTTAATGAAGCCTGCTGTGATCATCCTGCTTAAAATTTGTCTATTTTAAAATTTACCTGTCATCTTCTAACTTAAAATTTGTCATCCTGCTTAAAATTTGTCTATTTTAAAATTTACCTATCGTCTTCTACATAATTCTATTTGCTTATTATGTTTCGTGTTCATTGTCTATCTCTACTTTCAAAAACTCCACAAGGGTAAAAATTTTGTTTGTTCACTGATGTATTAAGTGTATTCTTATAGAAATACACTCAATAAATAATTATGGAGATGCCTCTTTGAATGAAGTCTCCGTCAATAATATTTTATTTTAGGGTTAAAAAAGAAGTTGCATAAAGGTTTTGTAATTTTCCTAAAAGCTCTTAACTTTTCAGTAGCAGACATGGAATTTGAATGTAGGCATGCTGATCTGAAAACAGACATACTCAAGTTCTCGGTTGCGCTATGGCCACTAATTTCTACTTTTCCCCGCCATACTGGTTCTTGTATAGGTTGTGAACTGTGTGATTATTTTCTATTAAGATTCAAAAAATGCGGAGGGACTTTCAAGATGGCCGCCTAAGAACAGCTCAGGACTTCAGCACCCAGTGAAAGTGCAGAGGGTGAGTGGACGCCGCATTTCCAGACGAACTCTTATTGCCCACAGACCAGGAGATACCCAGGCAGAGGGGTCGCCAGCGTCGCAGTCCCAGCCGGTGCGGCTGTTTTGGCCCCCGCGGGGCTGATTCCGCCGGCGCGGCTGCTGTGACCACTCCCTGTTGCTGCGGTTCTCCGTACAAAAGCCACTGGTCTGGGAGCCCTCTTAGCTGTCGAGCAGAGCCTTGAGACGGCAGAATAGCCCATTCATCTGAAATAGCGGTTCAGGCCAGGAGATTCCTAGGCAAAAAATCCGCCAGGAGCCGGCGCCGCGGTTCGAGCCGACTCCGTGAGTCGCAGCACGGGAGATCCCGGCGCCTTTTCAACAAGCGACCGGAACACGGGGTCGTTCAACTTAAAAGAAAAGACTCTGAGTCAGGGAGCCAGGTGATCAGGCTCGGTTGGTCCCACCCCTCCACCCTCAACAACAACGAAAACAAAAACAGTAATTGGAAACCCTCTGGGTTGAGCCCTTCAAACCAAGCACAGCTGAACCGGGACGTCCGGCTCCGTGGGGGAGGGGCTTCCGCCATTACTGAGACTCTCCACCGCTACGGAGGCAGGCTGCCGTTGCCGAGGCAACCCGCCGTTGCCGAGGCAACCTGCCACAACAGAGAGAGTCCGCCATAACAGAGGCGGGGCCACCATTGCCCAGACAGTTCTAACTATGCCCATATAAAAAGGACTACAGGGAAGAGCTCAGGGCAGCTGGGCGGAGCCCACAGCAGCTCAGCAAAGCCCCTGCGGGCAGGCAGAGGCTAGGCGTGCTGCTAGCTGGGCGGGTCCGACCTGAAAAAAAAAAAAAAAAATCAAAAAAGGCAGTAGTGCAACGGAAACTCATAAAGCTCCAACTCCCTGGGACAGAGACAGACAACAGGTGGATAAACCCACAAAAATGGGTAGAAACCAGCGTAAAAAGGATGAAAACTCCCGAAACCAGAACACCTCTCCTCCTAAAAGTGATCACAACTCCTCACCAGCAAGGGAACCAGACCGGATGGAGAAGGAGGGTGATGAAATGACAGAATCAGACTTCAGAAGATGGGTAGTAAGAAACTACAATGAGCTAAAAGAACATGTTCTAACCGAACGCAAAGAAAATAGGAACCTTGAAAAAAGATTGGACGAACTGCTGATGAGAATGGACAGCATAGAGAGGAGAATAAGTGAATTGATGGAGCTGAAAAACGCAACACGAGAACTTCGTGAAGCATGCACAAGCTTCAACAGCCGAATTGACCAAGCAGAAGAAAGGATATCAGAGGTCGAAGACCAACTCAATGAAATAAAAAGAGAAGGCAAGAACAGAGAAAAAAGCGCAAAAAGGAATGAACAAAATCTTCAAGAAATGTGGGACTATGTGAAAAGACCTAATCTACGTCTGATAGGTGTACCTGAATGTGATGAAGAGAATGAATCCAAGCTGGAAAATACTCTTCAGGATATTATCCAGGAAAACTTCCCCAACCTAGCAAGGCAGACCAATATTCAAATCCAGGAAATACAGAGAACACCACAGAGATATTCCTCAAGAAGAGCAACCCCAAGGCACATAATCGTCAGATTCACCAGGGTTGAAATGAAAGAGAAAATGCTAAGGGCAGCCAGAGAGAAAGGTCGGGTTACCCACAAAGGGAAGCCCATTAGACTCACAGCAGATCTCTCAGCAGAAACCCTACAAGCCAGAAGAGACTGGGGGCCAATATTCAACATCCTTAAAGAAAAGAACTTTCAACCCAGGATCTCCTATCCAGCCAAACTCAGCTTCATAAGTGAAGGAAAAATAAAATCCTTTGTGAACAAGCAAGCACTCAGAGATTTCATCACCACCAAACCTGCTCTACAAGAACTCCTGAAAGAGGCTCTACACATATAAAGGAACAACCAGTACCAGCCACTCCAAAAACACACCAAATGGTAAAAAAGCAGCAACACAATCAAGAATCTGCATCAACTAACCAACAAAACAGCCAGGTAGCATCAAAATGACAGCATCAAATTCACACATAACAATACTATCCCTAAATGTCAATGGACTAAATGCCCCAATCAAAAGACACAGACTGGCAAACTGGATAAAAAGCCAAAACCCATCAGTGTGCTGTATCCAGGAAACCCATCTTACATGCAAGGATACAGAAAGGCTCAAAATAAAGGGATGGAGGAAGATCTACCAAGCAAATGGAGAGCAAAAAAAGGCAGGAGTTGCAATTCTCATCTCTGATAAAATAGACTTTAAAGCAACAAAGATCAAAAGAGACAAAGAAGGACATTACATAATGGTAAAAGGATCACTGCAACAAGAAGAGCTAACAATCCTAAATATATATGCACCCAATACAGGAGCACCCAGATACATAAGGCAAGTTCTTAATGACTTACAAAGAGACTTAGACTCCCACACAATAATAGTGGGAGACTTTAACACCCCATTGTCAATATTAGACAGATCAACCAGACAGAAAATCAACAAGGATATCCAGGACCTGAACACAGACCTGGAACGAGCAAACCTAATAGACATTTGCAGAACTCTCCACCCAAAATCCACAGAATATACATTCTTCTCAGCACCACATCACACCTACTCTAAAATTGACCATATAATTGGCAATAAATCACTCCTCAGCAAATGCAAAAGAACAGAAATCATAACAAACAGTCTCTCAGACCACAGTGCAATCGAGTTAGAACTCAGAATGCAGAAACTAACTCAGAACTGCACAGCTTCATGGAAACTGAACAACTTGCTCTTGAATGTCGACTGGATAAACAATGAAATGAAGGCAGAAATAAAGATGTTCTTCGAAACCAATGAGAACGAAGACACAACATACCAGAATCTCTGGGACACATTTAAAGCAGTCTCTAGAGGAAAATATATAGCAATGAGTGCCCACATGAGAAGAAAGGAGAGATCTAAAATTGACACCCTATCATCAAAATTGAAAGAGCTAGAGGAGCAAGATCAAAAAAACTCAAAACCTAGCAGAAGACAGGAAATAACTAAGATCAGAGCAGAACTGAAGGAAATAGAGACACAAAAAACTCTTCAAAAAATCAATAAATCCAGGAGCTGGTTTTTTGAAAAGATCAACAAAATAGACAGACAACTAGCCAGATTAATAAAAAAGAAAAGAGAGAATAACCAAATTGATGCAATAAAAAACGATAAAGGGGATATCACCACAGATTCCACAGAAATCCAAACCATCATCAGAGATTATTACAAACAACTCTATGCACATAAACTAGTAAACCTGGAAGAAATGGATAAATTCCTGGACACCTGCAACCTCCCAAGCCTAAACCTGGAAGAAGCCGAAACCCTGAATAGACCAATAACATGGTCTGAAGTCGAGGCAGCAATAAAGAGCCTACCACCCAAAAAAAGCCCAGGTCCAGATGGGTTCACAGCTGAATTCTACCAGACATACAAGGAGGAGCTGATACCATTCCTTCTGAAACTATTCCAGACAATCCAAAAAGAGGGAATCCTTCCCAAATCATTTTACGAGACAAACATCATCCTGATACCAAAACCCGGCAGAGACTCAACAAGAAAAGAAAATTTCAGGCCAATATCCATGATGAACATAGATGCAAAAATCTTCAATAAAATACTGGCAAACCGATTGCAACAGCATATCAAAAAGCTCATCCACCATGATCAAGTAGGATTCATCCCGGGGATGCAAGGCTGGTTCAACATACGCAAGTCCATAAACGTAATTCACCACATAAACAGAACCAAAGACAAAAACCACATGATTATCTCGATTGATGCAGAGAAGGTTTTTGACAAAATTCAACAACCCTTTATGCTAAAAACCCTCAATAAACTAGGTATTGACGGAACGTATCTCAAAACAATAAAAGCTATTTACGACAAACCAACAGCCAATATCATACTGAATGGGCAAAAACTGGAAGCATTCCCTTTGAAATCTGGCACTAGACAAGGATGCCCTCTCTCACCACTCCTATTCAATATAGTACTGGAAGTTCTAGCCAGAGCAATCAGACAAGAAAAAGAAATAAAGGGTATCCAAATTGGAAAGGAGGAAATCAAATTGTCTCTATTTGCAGATGACATGATTGTATATCTGGAAGACCCCATCATCTCAGCCCAAAATCTCCTGAAACTGATAAACAACTTCAGCAAAGTCTCAGGATACAAAATCAACGTGCAAAAATCACAAGCATTCCTATACACCAGTAATAGACTTCAAGAGAGCCAAATCAAGAACGAACTGCCATTCACAATTGCTACAAAGAGAATAAAGTACCTAGGAATACAACTAACAAGGAACGTAAAGGACCTCTTCAAGGAGAACTACAAGCCATTGCTCAACGAAATAAGAGAGGATACAAACAGATGGAGAAACATTCCATGTTCATGGTTAGGAAGAATCAACATCGTGAAAATGGCCATACTGCCCAAAGTAATTTACAGATTCAACGCTATTCCCATCAAGCTACCAATGACCTTCTTCACAGAACTGGAAAAAAACACCTTAAACTTCATATGGAACCAAAAGAGAGCCCGCATAGCCAAGTCAATTCTAAGCAAAAAGAACAAAGCGGGAGGCATCACACTACCGGACTTCAAACTATACTACAAGGCTACAGTAATCAAAACAGCATGGTACTGGTACCAAAACAGAGATATAGACCAATGGAACAGAACAGAGGCCTCACAGGAAATACAACATACCCACAACCATCTGATCTTTGACAAACCTGACAAAAACAAGCAATGGGGAAAGGACTCCCTGTTTAATAAATGGTGTTGGGAAAACTGGCTAGCCATGTGCAGAAAGCAGAAACAGGACCCCTTCCTGACACCTTACACCAAAATTAACTCCAGATGGATTAAAGACTTAAACATCAGACCTAATACCATAAAAACCTTAGAAGAAAATCTAGGCAAAACCATTCAGGACATAGGTGTAGGCAAGGACTTCATGACCAAAACGCCAAAAGCAATGGCAACAAAAGCCAAAATAGACAAATGGGACCTAATCAAACTCCACAGCTTCTGCACGGCAAAAGAAACAGTCAGTAGAGTGAATCGGCAACCAACAGAATGGGAAAAAATTTTTGCAGTCTACCCATCTGACAAGGGGCTGATATCCAGAATTTACAAAGAACTAAAGCAGATCTACAAGAAAAAAACAAACAAGCCCATTCAAAAATGGGCAAAGGATATGAACAGATACTTTACAAAAGAAGACATACAGGAGGCCAACAAACATATGAAAAAATGCTCATCATCACTGGTCATCAGAGAAATGCAAATCAAAACCACATTGAGATACCATCTCACACCAGTTAGAATGGCGATCATTAAAAAATCGGGAAACAACAGATGCTGGAGAGGATGTGGAGAAATAGGAACACTTTTACACTGTTGGTGGGAATGTAAATTAATTCAACCATTGTGGAAGACAGTGTGGCGATTCCTCAAGGACCTAAAAATAGAAATCCCATTTGACCCAGCAATCCCATTACTGGGTATATATCCAAAGGATTATAAATCATTCTACTACAAGGACACGTGCACACAAATGTTCATTGCAGCACTGTTTACAATAGCAAAGACCTGGAACCAACCCAAATGCCCAACGATGATAGACTGGATAGGGAAAATGTGGTACATATACACCATGGAATATTATGCAGCCATCAAAAACGATGAGTTCACGTCCTTTATAGGGACATGGATGAACCTGGAAACCATCATTCTCAGCAAACTGACACAAGAGCAGAAAATCAAACACCGTATATTCTCGCTCATAGGCGGGTGTTGAACAATGAGAACACATGGACACAGGGAGGGGAGCACTACACACTGGGGTCTGTTGGGGGGAAATGGGGGAGGGGCGGGGGGTGGGGAGGTGGGAAGAGATAGCATGGGGAGAAATGACAGATACAGGTGAGGGGACGGAAGGCAGCAAAGCACACTGCCATGTGTGTACCTATGCAACAATCTTGCATGTTCATCACATGTACCCCAAAACCTAAAATGCAATAAAAAAAAAAATTAAATATATATATATATAAATAAAATAAAATAAAATAAAATGTTGATACAAAAAAAAAAGATTCAAAAAATGCTATCTCAGTAAGAAAATAGATAATTTACTTATATTACTATGGAATGGAATTATATACAGCCATCATGCATAAGAATAATTTTCAGCAATATTGTAAAAATAGCTATTCAACATGCCATAATGTTGAATAAAAAGTCAGGATACAAATATGCATATTCAACGTGATCTTAACATGAAAAAGGCATACTTAGAAAAATAAATTTTAGGTTAAAAGTCAGTTTTTGTTCCTTTAAAATGCCCTACTAACCTGATCAATAAATAAATAAATATGGGCATAAGGACAAAGGTGAGATTATATAAAATGACATATATCAAAATATTTTTCACTGGAAAGCAGAAAAATGAATAACTAACTTAACAGACCAATAGTAAAAAAGAACAACAACATACACAAACCGAAATAAAATATAATTTTTCAGAGGAGGGCATAAAGCAAATGTAATTATATTAAAAAAACTCTGAGGAATTGAAGGCACAAACGATTTGTGATGGTAAGAAGTAAGTGAATGGGAGGGGAAAAATGTAGTGTGACAAGCGTAAATAAAGAAAATTTACATACCTTGGCCTGAACAACAAGCTGATTATGTTTATTCCACCATATTTGTTTCTCTACAGAATTAGACCAGAAGAACCCCAGGAACAGTTTAGGGAGGAGTATATAAAGGACATAAAATTGCAGGGTAGGTAAAAATCAGCATATTCAAAGGAGTGGCCACTCTTTCCTCTTCCATTCAGTTCCAAGAACTGTTAGCTAGGTTTTGACTCATGAATCAATAGGCTGAACATATCTTCTCTAAAGAAATGAAACAATTCTCAGAGAAAAATATGTCAAATAGGGACTTCAGTATTCCTCAACTAAATGGCTGAGTCAAAAACATAGCCCTAAATAGAGTTTTCAAACAGATTTTCTACAGCCTCAGGAACCAAAATCATCTTGTATATTTGAGATAAGTTTACAGCATTTATTTTACACAAGGAGCAAAATAAATATACAATCATATAGAAATAACTTGAAGTCAAAAATCTGCAGAAGAATAAAAGAAAACTTTACAAGATGCTATAATGAACCAATATATCACTAGAGTGTGAGGATTATAAAGCCAATTTCAGGTTTACAAGACATCAAAATATTCACCTACCACACACCATTTTTTTTTTCCAGAAAGCTACTGTAGAATATGTTTCACCAATAGAAAAGTAAACTGAGAAAATGCGATCTTAAAAATCAGCGAATTCTACAAAGTGGAACAAATTTATAGGTTGTTGGTGAAGTCCCAGGATGATGATTGTGCAGCAGGTACTAATACTATAATGTTTGTTCACGAGGTAATGTTTGATCACACTGAGAATGTTTTACAGATATTCTGGAGAATTTGAAGGAGAATTAAAGATATATAAGTACATTGAAAACCAAGCAAACAAACCAATCTATAGAATCAAAGCAGAGGGCACACTCTGACCCTCCCATCTAAAATAACTCCTATGTTCATAAGCAAGTCATATCTTTCCTTATTTTGCTTTTCTGTTCTGTTCTATTTGTTAAGGTTAGAGATGGTCCAAAGATAATACTGCTCTTTACTTGCATTCATAATCAACTAAGTTGATTCAACATTAAAATTGCAAAAATTTTCCCCAGTTTGAACACAAACCTCCTTTTAATTAATATAAATTTTCTAAGGAAAAAGTAAGTCCAAAGATTCAAAAACGTGACATACAGCAGCACAACACTTGTTTTCTGTATACATATATGCATGTATTTTACATTATATAATATATGCATTTTATAAATACATATATGTTATATATATTTAAAGAACATATATATGAACATATATGTGAACATATGTTATTTATTATATATAACATAAAAAAGATATATGGTATTTATAAACACACATAAAATATATATGATATATATAAATAAATACATATATAAATGAGATATATTTAAATGTTATATAATATAATATATAATAAAAATATATAATAATGTATATATAAATATAATCTCATTGATAAAACCACTCTTTTAACCGTGTTAATTGTCCACAAGCCTGTTGACTTAGAACCTCTGTTATTAAATCAATACTGAATAAATGTGAGGAGGAACAGAGAGGAGGGATCAGTTAGCTGCAATCACCCTCTGAGAGCAGCTGAGGACCTCCCTAGCCCACCCAAATCACTGTACTCTTGGTATGTGAGCGTATTTATTCATTCGTCCCTGAGTCAGGGTCTGCAGGACAGACCTCCACAGATGGTGATCAACATCTCAGGTATTTATTAAAAAAGAAACTGAAATCAGGATTTTGAAGAGATATAAGCATTCCTATGATCACTGCTGCACTATTTACAAGAACCAAGCTATTGAAACAACTACATGTTCATTAACAATAAGTTGCTAAGGAAAATGTGATATATACATAAAATAGATTACTATTTAGCCTTAAAAATGAAGGACATTTTGAAATATGCAATAATGTGGATGAACATTCAGGACATTATGCTAAAAGAAAGAAATCAGTAACAGGAGGGTTTTGTGGTAGCTGGTATCATCATTTTGTTTCCATGCTTAGAACTCCCTTAAGAATCTCTCGTAAGTGTGGTCTATGGGTAACTAATTAGTTTAGTGCTTGCTTTCCTGGAAAAGATTTTATTTCTCCTTCATTTATGAAGCTTATTTGGGAGGATATGAACTCTTGCTTGGAGTTTCTTTTCTTTATGAATACTAAAACTATGCCCACAATATTTCCTGGCTTATAAGATTCCTGTTAAGAAGTCCACTGTTAGCCTCATGGGGTTTCCTTTATATGTGATTGAATATTTTTCTTTAGAAGTGTCAGGATTTTTTCATTAGTGTTGACCTTGGACAGTCTGTTGACTATGTGACTTGGTGATGCTCATCTTGTATAGTATCTCTCTGGCATTCTCTGGATTTCTAGTATCCAGATGTCAACCTCTCTAGCAACATTTGGAGAGTTCTCCCAAATTATTCACTCAAATATGTTTTCCAGGTTATTTACATTTTTTCTTCTGAAATTTATCAGAAACACCGGTATTTTGTAGATCTGTTTGTCTTACATAATCCCATATTTTTCAAGACCTTGTTAATTTGTTAAATTCTTTTGCTTTTCTTTTTATCTAACTGGGTTAGTTTCAAGGATTATTCTTCAAGCTCTGAAGTTGTTTCTTCTGCTTGGTCCAGTCTATTGATAAAGCTTTCAATTGTACTTCGAAATTCCTTAAGTGAGTTTTTAAATTGGAGAGTCTCTGATTGATTTCTTTTTAGGATGTTTATCTCTCCCTTCATTTCCTGTATTGCCTTAGAAGTTTCTTTACGTTGATTTTTAAACTTATCTTGGACCTCACTGAGCTCCCTTACAAAATGTGCTTTGAATTTTTTATCTCTCATTGTGAGTTTCCCTTTTGGTTAAGGATGATTGCTGGAGAGCTACTGTATCCTTTGGTTGCATCACTACATTAAGATTTGTCTTGGTTCCAAAATTTTCACAATGCTTTTCTCTCATCTGGGGACATTGGCATTTCTACTTTTTGTATTTATTATATTGTGAATGAGATGTTTTCTTTTTATTTATAGTCCTATAATAATTGTTTTTCTCTTTCCCCCTTCTGTAGGAGGTGAGACTAAAGAGTTTGCTGGGTAAGGTTATTTGGCTTTGCTTCTATATAGCCCTATGCAGTGTTTTTGGCAGGTTTTAGATTGGGCTGTTCAGTTTGACCCACAGGGCCAGCACATGGTACTTATGGGTAAGAATTGACTGTGGCCAATGTATATGGGTATACAGTTCATTCTTCTTTACTGGGAGAAGCACTCTGTCGTCTCAGGCAATGGGCTGATTCATGGATTGCATAGCAGTATGAGCTCCCTGCTCAGCTCCAAGGGGGTAGGGTTAGAGATAGGTCAGGCTGGATTGGGCAGGTCTGCCTACAGGTTGTCTGATGGCAGACACAAGCCCCAGTGCAGAGGGAGAAACAAGGGAAGTTATGTAAGTCTTGTCTCCATGTTGTACTAGTTATTTAAACTCTGAGAAACTACTTAATTTTACTAATCCCACTTTGCATTTATGAAGAAAAGATGGCAAAGTAATAGATGTCTCACATAGTTGCTGAAATAATCAAATAAAATGAAGCACAAAAAATGCTGAATCAAATAAAATGATGTACAAAATATGTCATTAACACTAAACACAAATAGCAGTTAATAACATTTTATCAAGAGTTATTTGTGAAGATTGTTGAAGTTCATGCATATTTTAGAAATTACATTATTGCCAGTTTATATTTCTGGAAGCCAGACTGTTATTGTGAAGCACATTTTATTAATTTAAAAATTCACCATTCATCACCAAGAGGTAACAAAATCTACTTGTAAAATAAAATGGTTAGACTCTGGAAATTCAATTCTCAAACGATTCCTAAATGTAATATATCCCAAATATTTTTTAATTACCAAAGATTTTTTTAATTAAGTTTTTCTTGCTCCTTTCTTTGTGCCTGGAACTGTAAAAGCCATAAGTTTTCACATGTTTACAAGCATAAGAATGAAGACCTCTCATAGAACAGAAAGAAAGCCATCATGGCAACCCTGGACAGTACTCAGTTATATCTTCCAATGAGATGAGCAAACCTGCACGACTTAAAATACTCATGTAAAATCTTTGTAATTAGAAGCTAACGAATTCGCTGATAATAAATAATATTTTAGCTTTCATGTGAATTACTTCATGAGATAAACCCAAGTGAATGACAATAGTTCCCTTTTAAGTTCTTTCCTAAAAGGAATGAAAAAAATAGCATACACAATGTTGCTGCATTAAAATACATTATAAAGTTATCCATTTTAAGACTCTGAAATTGAATATATGAAAGGTAGCTACATGATTTTGAGTTAGAGAGAAAAAGTGGGGAGATCATTTTCTAAAAAAACAATATTATTCAACTCCTGACTTTTTAACAGCTTATCAATAACAACAAAGAAAATCTAAAGTCAACGGGACAAATACCCTCAAAATAATGAGAAAAATAGAAGTAGCCTATAATTTATAAGCAGAGAAATTATTTGATGAATCAGAGTAATACAGAAAAACTTTCAGGTGAATTTTCAGAAAAACTTTTGATGAATCAGAGTAATACAGAAAAAAAAAGAGTTTTACATTTTTTTTTCACTACTACCTCCTCTCTAGGTAAATTCTTAAGCTATGTGAAAAGAGATATGCCAAATAGAGGTTTTACAGTACAATATGAAATAGTGAAAGAAATATATATGAGAAACAATTTAGTTGAGGGAAAAATGAAAAGAGAAAATACTTATCATTTTAAACAAAGACAAAGGGAAGGCAAAGAGCATAGTTACCAATAACCATATAAAGTTCTAGAAGTTAATTCAAATATATAAGCAGTAATGAAAAATAAGAATGATATTTATGCCTCATTCAAAGAAAGTGTCACAGTGGATGAAATATGAAATCCACCTTGATATTGTTTAAATATTTAAATATGTTTATGGTAAAGTGTTAAAAGAAATATTTTGACAGCGTCAGGCTGATATAAGTTAGTGAAGCCCCGACGTGTGAGAGAAGCACAGCCTTTGAGTCTCAGACCAGAGACTGCAGCACCTACTCTGGAGCAGGACAGGGGCCTTCACTGCCAGAACTGCAGACAGTGCCTCAGCAGTAGTCACTGGAATTATGCTCTCCCTGTCATAAGCTTGAGGTCGGAGAAGGACTGTACAGCCGCAGTTTCTCTTGGGTGGTGAGATGTGAAGTCAGGGCCATTCTGGCAACCTGAAACTGGTCTGTGTGTGTCATTGCTGGGTTTTCCTACCTATTCCCCTGAGATCATGGTGCAACAGGGCCCCATCCATTCAAACTCCAGGCAGAAATTCAGGCCTGTGGAGCACCCACTTGCCTGAACCAGCAATCTAAACCGCCCCACCTTTCATGAAGACAGAGGAACGTAAAGTGGGATCCCATCTGCTCCACACTAAGGCAGATCTCCAGGCATTCAAATCACTCACTCACCTGGATCAACAGGCTTACTCACCCCACCCTTCCTATGCAAGGCCCTCTCTGCTTCACGCCCAGGCAGATCTCCAAGCATCTGGAGCATCCACTGTCATAAATTAGGAGTTAGACTGCCCCACACCTGTGCAGAGAACTTGGAACCAAAAAGGTTTCCCAGCCCCTTGCCCAGGAACACTTTGGGTACTTGATGGTTGCCCACTGGTTTCTCCCTTAGAGCTGGTGCTTGTGCCTACTATAAGGGGACCTGTAGGCAGACCTACCCCATCCAGAGGTTTGGAAAACCTCTGCAATTCTCATTTTAAAAATGAGAAAAATAATAAATAAACTAACGTGAAAGGAAATATGACTATAGACGCAACAGAGATTATGACAATTACAAGAGAATATGACTAGCAACTTTGGCCAATACATTTTAACATTTTCATAAATTGAACGATGGGGTCTCCACAACCAGAAATGTAGAAACTTAGGACATATCAAATATAACTCAACAAGAAAAAGAAGATGTACATATCCTACAAAAAATAATTTAGAGCCTACAAATATTTTCCAAAAAAAAAAAAAAAAAAAAAAAAAAAGGGCTTTGCCAGAAAGTTCTACTAAATCTTCAAGGAGCACATTATTTTCATCTTATACAAATTATTTCAACACTTAAAAATATTTTTATCAGAATATTGATAATATGATACTCAAATGTGACAACTGTTGAAATAATCACGTTAAAAATAGCTTAAACATACAGAGTCAATAAGAATAAACCCAACAAAGTTCTGTGAAATGAGTACGGAGATAAGTGTAATTTTACTGAAACATATCAAATTGAACCTGCTATCTAGATTTGTGGATTGTTAGGTTTGATTTGAGGTCAAAGAACTTTATTTTATTCACTATCGTATTTCCAATGCTTTGGACAGTACTTGGCACATATAAATATTTGTGAAAAACCTAAAACAAAAGGCTAAGTAGAAATTAAAATTTTATAGCACTTTCAAGACAAAATTGTGAATGAAAAATTATTTATTCTCATCTCCTGTTTCAAGCATGGTCCTTTGTTTATCAGGCAGTTATTTCTGTATCCTTTGTCATCTTTCTCTTATGGTAGAAAGAAGTAACACAGACACACAGACACACAGACACACACACACACACACACACACACACACACACACACACACAATGTAGAGCAGAGGAGATTCAGTGGTGTATCAAAGGGAGCAGTATAAAACAAGCAAATGACAAACCGAAACCTAGCAAACAGCAGATTATATTTCCTCTGTGTATATCTGAAGTCTTTTCTCCTTGTCTAGTTCACTTCCATGTCCCATCCCAGCAGTTTTTAACTCTTTGCATAAGCATTGCAGTAACCAAAGATACAGTCTCTCAAGGCATACTTCCTTTCATATTGCTCTGATTCAGTTTTCAGTGATTTCAGACTTAAAGAAAACCCCCATTGCTCACCAGAATCAAACTTCTTAATTGTGTTTTCTCTCCTATACCGCCCCCTATGTTCTTAAATAGATATCTTATTTGCAGACTTCACAAAAATCCACAGGCACTGGCCACACTTTCTTGTCTTTATATTTTAAGTGAACACTACTCTTCACCATATCTGTCCACTAAATAAATCCTACTCATCTTGCAAGATCTATCTCAAAGCCAACCACTTAACTGAAATTTCGTGTGGTTCCTCTATATTCCAGGTAAAATTCTTCCTCTTTCTTTCACACGACCAGAAAATATATTTTTTAAAAAACCTGTTTAATAGCATATCTTACTTCTTACCTTATTTTATTACTTTTGTTTGTTGTTTTGACTTTGATACGTTTCAAGATCAGAGAACATGTGTTGTTCAATTTATATTTTTCCATGACATATGGCATCTAACAGAAGTCCAAGTATGTAAGATAAGATCAATTAATATTTTTAAATTAAATGTTATAATTTTAAAATCTTGTGCTTTATTAAAAACAGTGTACATATGAAGTATGTATATAGATTTAAACACAAGATGAGAATAAGTGATTTTCTAGCTAGAATTTTGTGTTGTAAGTGCTACAAAATTTTAATTTCTACTTAACCTTTCTTTATGTCTTCCATAAATAAATATATATGTGCCAAGGACTGTCCAAAGCATTAGAAATAAGGTAGTGAATACATACTAAGTATGTACCCTCAGTATTTAGGAATCAGTGTTTTTCATAAAGCGCAATTCTTACTTCTCAAACATTAGAATATGTATATATAGAAATTTTTAGTTTGAAGATTCTATGATTCTCCTCTTCCTCTTATTTTCTCCAATACAAAATAATTTAAGAAATAGCATATTCATTCTTTATTTTTTGACCAGTTACAAAATGTTTGGTGTAACGTCATGAAGAGAATGAGCAACATGCTCTAACCTAAGTATATGTAACTTGATTACTAGCATATAGAAATCTATGGTCATTCTATACTGTCAGTTACTGTCTCTGACATACAAAACTCTCAAGAACAGTAAAACTGAAAGGAGTAAAGTTTAATCAGGTAAATTTCTAATTGGTATCTCAATGACCCACACTTGCACACCTTTTGATACTCTTTGCCTGTTTTAGCTACATTACTTTCTACAAGGGCATATGAAACTACATAGAATAATGGATAAAGATTGTTCAACAATGCACAACTTTCAGCTACATTCTTTATAAAATGTCTTTTTATAGTCAAATTTCCTCTAGGAAGAAAAGCTTTATTGAACCCTGCACAGGCATCACGGTGTTTTGCTCTTTGCCCAGTATGCTCCTTCTCAGCAGGTGGAAAAGACTGTGCATTGTCTAGTAGGGGGTGTTAATTTCAGAAGTTTTTATATTTACCACAGTAACTAGAAGAAAAAAGTCCTTTCTTTTTCTGTAGGCAGGGTCTAATCTCAGAGCTCTGCAATGTGAAGAAACAGAGGGTGGTAGAGTAGGCTGAATGGACTTTAGCACTATGTATCTTTTCATACAAATGCGGAGGACAATTATTCTCTGAGGTTATAAACTCTTTTTATTTTCACTTTCATTGATTCATCATTAGTTGCTCAAATCAAAAGCAAGGTATCTGCCTGCCTCTATGGTTTTGAAGCTGTATGTCCTCTGCTTCTATTATGCCCTTTAAACAAAATTACTCTCTAAAAAGCTGTTTGACTTAAAGGATGTGAAAAAAAAAAAAGTTAACTTAGTAATCTATATTGGAATTGAACCAGTTAGTGTAATCATATTATATTTTCTCTGATGCACTTAGCATATTCTATGATCTTTTATATAATCTTTATCAATCACAATGAATAATAGTACATTGCATGAATAATATGCATGCATTTTTCGATACCAGTTATTTATTAAGTGGAACATAGAGAAAGGAGTGGTGGTTACGTCTACATTTCCAATAGCAAATCTTCAAAGTTTCCTGACTGTAACTTTTGGCTGAAGCAACTGTTTGTTTATCAATAAGTTTGTAAACATAAATTTTGTGTATAAATTGGATTATAAGGGATAATCCTAAACATTTCTTGCTAAGACCAATTCTAGGCAATTTATGCATGTTAAGTCATTAATAGAAACCATAGAGCGTAGGTACTATCATCAATGCCACCATTATCCTTCACAGAATGAACGTACATAATTTTAAAATAAATTGCTCCAAATTTATACAAATGTCAGTGACAGCACTCAAGATGCAAATGTAGTTGGTCTGACTCTAGAGAATGTGCTCTTAACTGCTGCACTCTACTGAGTAGGTATATTTGCCTATTATTCTGCCATTTAGCTATATGGTTAGGAGAATTCTTTTCTATTATTTTCAGCAATATCTCTATGTTGAATAACCATAAACTGATCAGTTTTACTGACTTGCAGATCAGAATTCTATAACTGGATTCGATAAAGCAAAGAATTCCTAGACTTGGAATCTACTATATTTTTAAATGCATATAGTCAACTATAGACAAAACTTTTATAGAATGTATTATTATAAGGTAGCTTTATATAGAAAATCAAATTACTTGCCACTAATAAAACAGCAATATATTATGATACACAGGTGTATATTAAGCCATATATTAGAGTACTTGAATCTGATATTGTATAATCTCTTTTTCCTTAATCTATTTTGAGATGAGATTCTACTATTATTCAAAATTATTCTAATATATTCATACATATTCATACAATTTGTAAGGTATACATTTGTTTGACTTGTTCTTACTGAAACATATTTCATTCTAAAGTTAATTGATAATATATTATTAGGAAGGCCAAGGAGTAGAAATAATAAACTCTACATGTAGAATAATCTCCATTAATTTTAAAAAACATTTTATTGTTTAAACTTAGGAAATGACTGTGCAGCAGAGGTTATTTTGTTGCTGGGAATAGTCATTTGTGATTATTTCAAGGCATTGCCACCTGGAGTAGAAAACACCTTTCTGTGCCAAGGTACCAGATTAGACAGATCACATCACTTTAAGACCAAACACCTGCTGAAACAATTTAGACTGGGCTATGAATTCCTATTGGCTGCATTTTAACATCACTTGTTTTAAAGTTTCATGTGCCAATTAGTCCATAAAATATTTATTGAGTCTCTAATATATTCAGAACACTGTAGTAGTCACTGTGGGCAAACAAAAAGTAATAGTTTACATCTATCTACTTCTCTAGAGTTATTTATAATCCAAGGCCAGAAATAGTTTTGAACATAAAAGAGATGTGACCTTGTCTCAAAGAAATTTACAGAATAGGTGCTTCTGAATCAGAAGTTGAATGAAATGCAGAATGAGAGACTGTCTGGTCTAACATCCCACCCAAGGCAGTTGTTCCTTTTACAACATACTATCATCTAAGTTCTGCTTAAATAAATTCAGTTATATCTATCATCTATCTATCTATCTATCTATCTATCTATCTATCTATCTATCTATCTATCTACCTATCTATCTATCTGTCTGTCTCAATCTAGGAGGCAATCACCTTGCTCTTTTGGGGAGTTCCAATTACAAATCATTTATATCATTTTTCCTCATTGGAACATACATAGCACATCTCTTCAAAAATTTCATGATCACCCTCTTAAAAATATGCCATTACAATATTCTCTAAGCTTAACTCTAATTTCTTCATCCAGTCATATAGCTTTATTTTCATTTCACTCTCTTTAAACCTTTAAGCCACATTGACTTAACCAATACACATTCTGTCTATTTTCAAACAATGACCTCTCTATTTTTTATTTTTTATTTTTAGTGAGTCAAAATGAAAGATTTAGTAGTCAACAAGGATTCACTTCTCACCTTCCCCAAGATGTATTTTCTGGATGCTGATTATTTACACAAAAAAAACCTGGTGGCACACACAAAGGTTTTATTCCATTATCTCAGAAGAAAATGAGAGCTACTAAAAAGCTGTAAAATAATTTAAAGCCAAGTAATCTTTTTTCAGTGGCAAATTGAGTGGATAGAGTGAAGTCGGGCCTGAAAGAAAAGTACCTGAACTAACAGGATGAAATCACCAAAATTTGATCAAGTTTTGATGGCATTAGTTGAGGCTTGAGGTGCTGCATAAAGAAAAAGGCAGAGACTAGAGTATGGTTGGGTAGGACACGGTTCTGATAACTAAAAAAAAAAAAAATCAGTTAATGTAATTCAGAATATTTCCCGCATCTTCACTTATATATTAGGGTGCAGGATGATAGAATAAGCTTCAAGATGAGACCAGGAATAGTCTCAAAGAATTCAGCTGTTTGCCTAGATGGTATAAGGGGTTGTTTCTCTCTAACCTGCCATGAAAACAAAGAACTCCAAGGGTCTTGAAAAATGAAGCATTGTGCAAATGAGAAATTGCTTTCTGATATTGTTTCTCATTGCCCCTAACACACAAGGTATACTCATATGGTTTAGATCTGTGTCCCCGCCCAAATCTCGTGTTGAAATGTAATCCCCAATATTGCAGGGTGGGGAGGCCTGGTGGCAGGTGACTGAAACGTGGGGATAGATTTTTCCCTTGGTACTGTGGTGTGATAGTGAGTGAGTTTTTATGAGATCTGGTTGTTTAAAAGTATGCAGCACCTCCCCAGCCTTTCTCTCTTCCTCTTGCTCTGGCCATGTGAAGGGCCAGCTTCCCTCTACACTTTCTATCAAGATTTGATTGTCATTTTCCTGAGGCCTTCTCAGAAGCTGAGCATATGCTTCTATGCTTCCTGTACAGCCTGCAGAATTGTGAGCCAATTAAAACTCTCTTTTTTAAAAAAAAAAGTTATCCAATCTCAGGTTCTCTTTATAGCAGTGTGAGGAAGGTCTAATACAGTATGCCAAAGGGAAAAAAAAAGAGACTGAGGTTTATAATCTCAGTTCCTCTTCATTGAAATGTTTAAGATCTTTTACCGTGATTTTTACAGACCTATAGTTTCAGCCAAATTTCAAATTATTTACTTTTATTGCATTGAATTCCATAGCTTTGTACTTTAATATTTAAATGTGGTGTTTTAATTTCTAAGATTGCAAAATACATTTTCTAAAAATTGTTATTTTATTATGAAATTCTAACTATTAATATGTGTTTCCTATTTTCAGCATGGTTTACTTTTTGGTAAGTTTTATGCAGTCTAAGCTAGCCAAATAATTGGTCCTTCACACAATAAGATCCTAGTTCTCTTTACCACTTTATAGATATAATCAACCACACTTTTAGTGTTAAACCACAGTTTGGGTCATTGAAATTGATAACCTTTGTTGAAAGTTATCAGATGTAGATTTCTAGTTCAGTATATCTTGATATAGTTTTCTACTTTAAAAAAGAATAAAATATTTTTTCACCATAGAAACTCATTTAGTTTCATATAGTTTTGTTCTACTTAGGAGTTACAGGAAAGAACCTCCAGATATACAATGATATAATATTTGAATGTGAATCCATATCTGGATGTCTGGTACTGTTCTTTTTATTATTTCCAAATACCATGTTCACTCAAAAAAAAGAAAGTACATATTTGTTTAAATTTTCAAATTGGCCACAATGATAATTTCCTATTAAATATTTCATATTGTACTAATAAAGAACATAAAACATTATGCAAAGCTTGGCATAAACTTGTTTCAGGAGAGCATTTGCTTAAAAATAAAACATTTGAAAGCTTGGAATTTGGCATATAACAGTGCTTTTAAGACGACAAACCAGACAATTTGTGCCTGTGGCAATGTTATTGCAGGCTTCCATAATGATGTCCTGCTCTTACCTTTGTATTGAAACTCTGTCTCAGCTGCTGTGTACTCCAAAGTGATATGGCCAAGTTTCCCAAAAGTCTATCCTACGGACACTGCTCCAGTGAAAGCTAGTTAGTAAATTTATAAAGAGTTTCTCTTATGCAGTCTTAGAACTTCAAAACAAAACCAATTTTTAATGTTTATGAAGCACTTTCATAACAGGTCTTACACAATATTTATGTTTAGTGAACACAACTTAAATGGGAAAAATGATTTACTCTGTGATTTTTATTTAAATCATTTAAATGTGATTTTTCACTGAAATAAAAATTAATAATCCCTGAAATACTACATTTCTATAATGACATCACGTTTACCTGGAGTTCCAACTAGTATTTGATGATGATTCTTCATTATTTAGAAATGGAAAAGTTAGTAATTTGATTGTTTCTTTTGAAAGTTAAAAAATCATATAAATATTCTTTAGTAGGCCATAGTTGTCTTCTTCTATGAATCCTTTCTCCCTTTAACTGGTTCTCTTTTCTAGGAAAATCATTCACTCTAAGTAAGGTTAGGTTTTACTTACACTTCTAGTACAATATCCTTCTTCTCTCTGTAAAAATATAAAAAGAAAGTTTACATTTTTGCTTAAAGATATTGGGGCTAGATACAGCCTAATATTTAATTTTGTTTTCTTATGAAATTAGGAAATCTTATAATAAAGAATACAAACAATATTTTATGAAAATATTATAAAATAAAATGTATTGGCATAAAGAAGAAAATGTTAAGCATGAAAACAGCAAATACTAGAATTGGAATTTACAAAGATAATGTGCTTAAATTTAAAATTTTAAAAAATAGATGTAACAACTTTAATACATATTGAAATTGGATCAGATTTCTAGATGATGTGCCCCTGGAGGATGAGTATAGTTCTTCAGGGATCTCAAAATGGTGGGTAACAAATGGCTCCATTTCTTGAAAGTTGATATAAATACAGATATAAAATGCAGGCAAATATCCTAAAGGAAAATAATAATGAATAAGAAAGTTTTTCTTTTATGTTCAGTAAGCTTAAACTTCAAGACACTGCTTCTATTATTATTTTTTCCAGTGCATTCAAAATTATCTCTCAGAGCATGAGTCATATGATCAGGTAGAGCTAGGTTCAAATTAAGACATGCTTCTTACTAAAAGTGAAATTTTAGCTCCAGACAGTCAATTGTGTTGCCTGAAAAGAGAAAAAAAAATATTTAAAGAGTAATACACTTTACAGACTTTGTTTTAAAGCATGCAATTTATGAAAAGTAGGTGGTATCTATATGCTGTGAACTTCATAGTGTTTTACAGATTTCAAAATATTCATTCTGGCTATAAGCTTAGTCTTATATATTAAAAAAAGATAACACTTTATAATATGGTATACACACTCAGCATCATATTGGTGTATTTCCATTTAAATATATAAAAATATATTTATCCAGAAGCAAGGGTCAAAATAGTAATAATAATAGTATTTTAGCAGAATTTTAAAAATTATTAACTCTTCACAGTTTTCGATAAAATGCCTTTCACAACCTAAATTTCTTGAAATAGATAACATTGATTTTAATAATAAGAAAAAGTATTCTGCAATTTTCAGCATGTTTTCTTCTACAGAGAAAGTGAATAAAATTAGCAATCTCAAAAAAACACTAAACCCAGATTAATTAAACCCAATGTTTACCATCAATGAATATTTGGCTGAGTAAATAATGTGTTTAATAATCCTACAATTTAAAGAAGTAGATTTCATTTCAGCAGAATTAATAACTTTTAATAAAGATTATCAATTTCAATTGTCCAAAATGTGGTTTAACCCCAAAAGGGTAATGGATTGTATATATAAAGTGATATAAAGAATTAGGACTTATTATGTGAAGGACAAATTATTCTGTTAGTTTAGATTGGATAAATACTCAATAAAATTATTGTAAACCTAAAGGCTAAGAAAAGATTAATGAAGATTATTCCTATAACACTCTATTCTAGGAATTAGGTTTGTGTAAATAATAAAAGACCAGTTCACAGATAAAATGATATTATGATCTGAAGCAAGAAGAGGAAAGAAAAAATGTATATAACAAATGAATGTGTGTTGTAGCTGCTAAAAAAATAAGTATTTCTCAAGTCTGAGAACTTTGAGGTCTGACCTGATGATAGATTTTTTAAAAAAAATTAAGATATCACCTGGTCAACTGTTCTGTCAAATAGGACCAGATAATGGAAAATATATTGTTTGTTTCTGGGTTAGGAAGAATGAGCTAAATTAAGTCTAACAAGAAAAAAATCCCAAAAAACAAAACAAAACAATTTCTAGAAAAAAAATAAGTGGAAGCAAACCTCTTAAAATTATAGGTAGACAATCAATAATAAGAAATAATTTGGATTCACCCTTAAAGACTAGGAAAGTCATGAGGTTGGTACAAAAGTGAAAGTAATGGCAAATACCACAAGTACATTTGCACCAACATAGTATATTTCATAGTACATTGATAGGTTTGAAGATAATAGCATAAAGAGATTGAATAGATCAGCATAGTTTTATTCAAACAATAGCAGCAGAGTTTCAGTATGACAGTAAAATGTAGCACCATATGTACCACTGTAAAAGTGCTTCAAGGTGTTATCTTTAAGGAAAGGGACATGCCATGTAATATTATGAAACTACTTAAGTGAGAGAATATCCAAAGAAGTGAGACCCATTAAGTGATGCTAGGAAAACACACACAGATGAAGTTCAAGCAGATATTGGTGTTAGTCCAATCAAAAGTTACAGATAAAAGTTCAAGAAGACATAGGTATTAGACAAATCAAAAGTTACATTCTAGGTGACTGTACATACGCCAACACAGGTGGTGAGGTGGGATGATAAATAGTTGTCCACAGATCTGCAAATTTTTGGCTTTGTATTGCTCCCTGTAAAGAAACCATACAAGACAGAATCAAAAGTAGATGTTAGAAGATAAAATGTATTATTCCAAAAGCAAGAGAAAGGAAAAGGAATGCTGATCCTCTGAAACTGGTAGTCGAGCACATAATGAAACAGAAAATGAGCTAACATCTAAAGTAGATAATTTTAGTTTTTTTTTTTCATTTGCTCAAGCCAGTCTTAAAGGAAACAGCATAGAAATGAAAAACCCTGCTGAAGAAAAACATATAATGGAAAGAAACACTCCGCTGTCATTGAAGCAACACAAATCCCTCAGGGCTGAAACATTGAAATTTCTGGAAAGGAAAGATTTGGGGGTAGCCACACTACAGAGCTTTTGCCCCACCTTAGACACCGGGTTGTATAGGCATCAAAGCTTAAAACAGCTTCAGATGGGGGGAAATGGGGGAGGGACGGGGGGTGGGGAGGTGGGAAGAGATAGCATGGGGAGAAATGACAGATACAGGTGAGGGGAAGGAAGGCAGCAAACCACACTGCCATGTGTGGACCTATGCAACAATCTTGCATGTATCCCCAAACCTAAAATGCAATTAAAAAAATAAAATAAAATAAATAAATAAATTAAAGAAATAAAAATAAAAATAAACCTAAAAAAAAAAAAAAGCTTCAGATTAGGTCAGAAATCTTTAAGGAATGAATCTTCACCTTAGGTGAAATTTGGACTGAATAAATTCTTCTACTGGATGAGAGATTCCTAGGACAAAAATTTACAGTGATAGGCATTATAAAAGACTCAAGAATTTGGCTGAAAACCAGAAATTCGTAGAGACTAGGAAAAAAAAAGATGGGACTGTGAATGAAAACATCTAATTTATAGATGTTGTTGGTGGACTTGTAAACTGATATAGACAGAAAAATAGTACAGAAGTTTCTCAAAAATTAAAAATAGAACTATCATATGATCTGACAGTCCAACTATTGGACACATATATACGTATCTAATGCAAGTTAAATTGGTATCTTAAAAAGAGATCTTCACTCCCATGTTCATTGCAGCATTGATCATCATAGCCAAGAGAAAGTATCAACAAGTGTCCATGGGCAGATGAATGGATAAAGAAAATGTGAGACTTATACACACAGACACATGCACACAAACACACACACACACACACACACACACACACACACAAAATGGTAAATTATTCAACTTTAAAAAGGATGAAATCCTGCCATTTGTAAAAACATGGATGAGCCTAGAGAATATTATGCTATGTGAAATAAGCCAGACACAGAAAGACAAATACTGCATAATCTCACTTATATGTGGAATCTAAAAATATTGAATGAATAGAAACAGTATAGAATGATGGTTGCCAGGGTCTGGGAAGTGGGAGAAATGGGGAGATTTTGGTTGAGATGTAAAAACTTCCAGTTATGTGATTAAACATTTTGGAAATCTAATGTGCAGCATGGTAACTATAGTTAATAATATTGTATTGTGTATTTGAAATTTGCCAAGATAATAGATATTAAGTTTTCTCACCACACACACGCAAAAACGTGTAACTGTGTAATGTGATTGATATGTTTATTAGTCTGATTGGGGGGATCATCTCACTATATGTATCGCAAAACATCACATTTTACGTTAAACATATACAGTGCTTATTCGTTGATCACATCTCAATGAAGCTTCAAAAAATTTGAAGAGTGCCTATTTTAATTGAAGGTTGACAATTGATGTTGAATCATGATTGCATTATCATTTATAAAGAAAATACTCAAGAGCAAAAGTAAATTAAAAGTGGGTTGTATGCTAAAAGAAGAAAGCCGCCAAAAAGCACTATGACTATGGTGTGAGTGCCAATATGATTATCTAGTTATGCATTTATTTAATTTGCCGTTTTGGAAAATCTGTCTTGACCGTTTCTGAGAAGGCAGTGTGATCACGAGATCACCACCCTATCACCTCCACTTCAATATGACACAAGTGGTGTCACCCAAAATTATTCAGAGATTTATCCTAACTAAGTTTAAATGTGTAGGCTGTGGATTCTGGAAAAAAAAAAAAAAAAAAAAAAAAACTGGTTCAGACTGACCAGCATCCTGGTGATATTGAAAGCATTGACTCATTCAATCAAAATTTGCTGGTGTTTTAGTAACCATTTATTTGTTTATTCAATAATGAGTATTCAGTGGCCACTATTTGTCAATTCTCAGCACTGTGGAGTCAAACATTTCAAGCTTTATAAAACATACATTCAAATGTGTGAAATAAGTGTTTCATTTTTGTGTGTGAGCAGCTGAAGAAGAACAGAGGACAAGAGTTATGTAGGTGAGGACCTAGTCATGAAATTGAGAGGACAGATCTTTCATGTAAATGTTGAAATCAATAAAGCTGATCAACAGACTGGGTCAAGAGTAGTGTTAGGGTAAGTAATCCTGATTCTGATGCTGAAATCTTCATGGAATGGGGGAGAGTGCCCCAAAAGTTGAGAGAGGGCAGCAACAACCTAAGGTTCAGAACTAATGTTTTTATATTTGGAGAAGGGAGATTAATCTAGAAACAGCAGTAGAAAGCCAAGTGGCATTATACTCTCTAACTCCAGACCCAGGGGTTCTGAAGAATGAGGGTTAAAAAAAAAAAAGAAAAAAAAAAGCAAACACCTATTGAAAGGCCTGAAAAGAAGTAGAAAAGAACCAGATTTCAGTTAAAAGAAGAATGTTAAAGAAGAGGCTGAGAATAGACAGGTATTTACTGATGACTAACCCTGCATGCCAGACGGCAAATTGGAAGAGTTTTAGAAAACGGGAAGGATGTTTTTGTTAACATTACTTTTTCTGACATAAAGAGTGTCAGAGGATTAGAGTCTGTGTGATGAGAAACGATATGGGAGACCCTGTATCTTGTGGTGATTGACAAAACTAAGAAGGGTATGATGGAGTCTTAATACTTACAGTGATCGTGAGACTGTAATTCTGGTTTTCTACTTAGCCCTTACCATAGGAAGCTTACATAGAGTGGACACTCTTAACATCTGCTAATATAATCTTATGTATAGCCTGTTATAAAAGTTTGATAAGTTATATTTGATACAAAAAGGAAATTTGTGGCATAGGGTGAATTGTGCTTTTCGAGTTAATTACTGTTTTTTGGTTTTTGGTTTTTGGTTTTTTTCCAGCTGCATTTTAGAGTCTTCTTCAGCCAAAGGTGAGCCTTTCACCAATTTTCTCAAGAAAATATTTGAGAGAACAGGATTTTATATACTAGGAGTCTTTAAAATAAGTAAATAATACTACTTTAGGTTGGTGCAAAAGTAATTGCAGTAATGGCAAAACCACAATAACTTTTGCACCAACTTAATACTATCTGTTTCCGGAAAAGCAACAGCCACCAGCTTAGAAATTAAGCTCAATGGAATATGAAGACAATTCGTAAAATCTAAAGATAATGAAAAAATTGATTTATATTTATTGACTCAAATGTCATTCTCCTCTGGCAATATCCTCACTGACACAGCCAGAAACAATACTTTACCAGCTATCCAGGCATCCCTCAATCCAGGCAAGCTGACACCTAATATCAACCATCATACCCGTGAACCAAACTGGGTTCAAATCCCATATTGACCATGAGGTAGCTGAATAATCTTGGGCGATTTTCTTAATCTCTTTACTCTTCAGTTTTTTATCTTAAAAATACAGAAATAATGATATTATTTACTTCAGAACATTGTTGAGAATGTTGAGTTGAAAACATGTCAGATGCTCAGAAAAATGCCTGACATACACAAACATAAAAAAACAAATCTTAAATATTATTATCATCATGATTTTTCTTGCTAATCTTACCTTAAGTTTCTTTATATATTCATGTACTGTATTTCTCTTAGTTTATACAAGGAACTTTTTGCTATTTGGGGTTTTCACCCTTTTTGCTGAGATAAACTTTATCATCCTGCTAAGGTATTATTAATACATTAATTTACTCAGAATTTTTTTTTTAGTTTCCCTTTTTCTCTGATGAATAAGACAGTGTCTACCCTCACGAATCTTATCATCAAGCAAGAATGATGGCTAGTAATTTGCAAGTTGTTGGAGACAGAAATTTGAATAACATAGATTATAAGGTAGATGCAGAAGTGAAAAGTTTAATTAGAACTCAAATATCTGAATTCTTCTTTTTAAAAATTTCAGTCTTTTTAGAAGAGATTTCAACTGTCATTGACTAAATATTTTATGCAAAAATTATTAAATATGATCATTCTAAATTTAGATTTTGATTAAATTCTCATTATTCAGTTTAACAAGGATGTACTCTACTAAAAATATTGTTTTCCTCTGATCTTTTATCTAAGTCCAAAATTGTCACTGGTCACCAAACATGTGTTGAATTAATAAATGGTTATTTCACTTGTCTTATTAGCATTGTGGAGCCTATATTGAAAATAGTAATTAACTTAATTCACAGTGTTACAATGAATCCAACTAAACCAATTTTTTCCCATTGCAATTATAGGCCCAGAGTACACAGGACACTCCTATGGCACTGCCCATATTCTGAAGAGCAAACAGTGTTCATTTTCTTCCCTTATCATTCAAGTAGAGACAAAGAATTTAGAAGTGGGCCTGGCAGGGAAGAGGATGGACATTTTTGTGAAGTGGTCATTGTGTGATGCACATAGAGAATTTATCTTTACTTGCAAAAATCTCTACTACATTTACCCTATTATAATAAAATACTAAAGTGACGTACTTTAGTAGCACCACACTTTTTGTATAATTAGGATTACATGGAAATCTTATAATGCACACGTTATATCTTTTCTTAGAAATTCTTACTGTCATTCTAAATAATTATTTTAATATTTGAAAAAACATCAAATGAAAGAAATTGTGAATGTAAAAAATCATTGATGCTAAGTGCAATCAGGGCTACTGGAATAGAAGTTGAGGTTAGCAACCACTTGACATCTGTGTACTTGATGCAAGAATCCAGTTTACTCAGCCATCTGGGGGCTGAGCAAGCTATTTCTTAGACTTCATGACTTCTGTAAAAGGAGGGTATATTCTTCAGAAATGACTCGGAATGGACACTGGAAAGCAGCTCTTAGGATGGTTTTGGACCTATCTAGTTCACCTTCCTTTACTGGTAGTTCTCAAGAATAGAGTCTGTGCTGGTAAGGCAATATCCTGAGATAAGGAAGGACTGATGAGGACATCCTCGGCTCTGTTTCAGTCTCTCTTAGAAAAGGATGTCCTTCAATGCTTTAGCCCAGTGAGTCTTGCTCCACTGGGGTGCAAAACCAAGAGCAGACTGCTTTCCTCGTTCTCTTACCTATGATGTAAGTGGGGTATGAGAAAATGAGACCCTATCTACCCCAAGCAGCTTTCCTGAGCCCTGGGAGACAAGCTTATTATGAATCTTAGGCTTCTGTTGTCCTTTGATGTTTGTATGTACGTAATAAATCCCCCTCATGTAATTTGTGTGTGTGTGTGTGTGTATCTTCCTTCACATAACTTATGCAAGTAGTAATAATTGTAGCTCGAGATGAAGTGGGCTGAAGTAGTAACTGGTGCACCCGGAATCTGCTTTGCAGACCCTGATGGCCAAACTTTCCCCATCTACAATGTCATAGATGGAAAAATATTCAGCAACCATAGCAGAAGTGAGAAAGAGAGACAAAAAAGTTGCTTAAAAAATGAGCAACAGAAAGAGAAGCCAATGTTTCCTAGAGACTGCAGACATTTGTAGAGGCTGACCTAAAGATAAAAAAGCAAAACAAAAATAAACATCAGTTCTCTTTAGAAATACCGTAGATGTGTGCTGTTCACACTGAGGGTTTTTGGGGGGTGGGGGTTGGCTAGGGGAGAGATAGCAGGGGATGGGGTATTGGGGAGGGACAACATTAGGAGAAACACCTAATGTAGATGACGGGGGGGATGTATGCAGCAAACCACCATGGCATGTGTATACCTATGTAACAATCCTGCATAATCTGCGCATGTACCCCCAAACTTAAAGTATAATAATAATAAAAAGAAATACCATAGATGAATTTGGAAACTGTCTGAACGTTCCTAAAACTTGATATAAAAGCCCAGACAGAAGTAGGTGGCTCTTCTGATACAGCTTTCGTGGGCTGAGTAAGGTGGGGAAATTGATGAAAAATAGAAATGGCTAGAACCATGATTAAGAAAAGATTCAAATTAAGAAATGCTTGTATATTTCCATTGTTTATGTTATTGCATAAATAACTATTGCAATAATTGAGTGTTATAAATATATGTATTTTCATAAAGACGACAAATCACTTAAGAATAACTTTTTGTATTTGTTCCATATATAATAATTTAAAAGGCTTCCACAACTATGGAAGATAGGACATTTGATCATTCCAAATAAAACACTTATTTGTGTTTTGTTTTCAATTTGTTGAAGAAAGCTAAAACCTGCATTTTGTATTCAATGTCTTTCATTGTTATTCAAAATATACATAGAAGTTACTCACTATAAAATAACTAGAGAAAAGAGCCTTATCAAAAGCTTTCAATGATGTATTAATAAAATTAATTAACACTGCTATGTGTACTTTACATGGTCAGTAGCTTCTGGGGTAATGATTGTTTTATACCTTTATATACCATGCCAAAGTCTATTCCAGGGGATGTGACTGAGTAAAAGAGATCCACATAAAAAAAATATAATTTATTTTATATGCATTAAATATGATTTCATACACATTATATACAGTATATCAAAGCTACTCTAATAAATGAATGCTTAAAAATGTTCAAACATACCATTTATACATCAGTGTGAATGTTTACCTGAACTAAGAAATCCTTGTATAGCCACAATTTCTTTTTTCTCTAAAATTTAAATATTCTTGTCATAAAATATATTATTTACTTTTATTATTTACTGAAGTAGATTGAAATAATGATCTCAATTCTTCACTCCTCATATCTGTGCCATCTCCACATCATAGGAAGTGTATTTTCCCACCCTTTGACTTTGGAGTTGGCTATGTGACCTGCTTTAATAATTGGAAGTTAATGAACATAATGTGAACAGATACTTGAATAGAAACTGGATGGTGTAATTTGGCTTCTTGCACTCCAGGAATCTAGTATATATGCCCATAAAGCAGAAAAGAGTTAACCAAATATGGAGTACACGCCCAAGTATATTTTTGGTTTAAGGACAACTAATTACTGAGGTTATAGTCAGCCATCAGCACAGCAGACTAAGCTATATGCATTTATTTTGAAAGTAAATTCATAATTTGTAGAATCACTTCAGAAGTAGTTTGAGTCTCTTGCCCTTTGTGGCACTGCATTTCCTGCTTTGAATGAGTAGATTTAAAATAAATAATCATAGTTTCACAGTGATTGATAATAAAGATGCGAAAATAGAACTTGGATAACTTTACTTTTGTCATTGTAAATGATGTCTCAGAGCTTATAATTGAGAAGAAAAATTTTAATAATTAAATGCTAATTTGGGAGAAGTAAATTTTTGCTTTGAAAATGCAAATTTTAGATATACCATGAAATATTTTATTGAACTTGAACAATATCTTCAAATTTTAGATACACTATTCTTTAAAACTTATTGTTTAAAACCAAAGGCAAATAAACGCATAATATTACTGATTAGTATGTGATTATCTCATAATTATTTCTAATTTTTTTTTTGTAGTTTAAGGGAAAAAGGCATTAATAAAGAATCTGTTGAGGATGTCAAACACAGCAATTAAATTCCTGAGGAAAAGATGTATTTACATAGAACTCCTTCAATCAAGGTGCAAAATAAGGCAGATATATTGACCCAACTGCAGCTAGAGCCAGTCTGAGCCAAACCACAGCTTGAAACTGAAGAACAGTTAATTCATACACCAGTGGACGTGAGAATAAAAGCTTACTGTTACAAGCCATGAGTGTTGTGGCTCTGCATTATTTAGAATTATTGTGTCAATAGTATACTGAGACACGTACTGTCTTTTGAGACTTTCAGTTATTTACTGCTCAAATTGTTTTATTCACCATTTCACCTTACACAATGTCTCAATCACAGAAAGGTCGCAGTGATTATCTTTTGATTGATTGATACACAACTTTAGACTCAAGGAATTTACAATCACACTGAAGAGGGAAAAATCCAACTAAAAAGTTATTACAATGTAGGGCATTATATGATTGTGCAAGTACTATGCACATTGCGAATCCTAGAGGAGTTTGGAAGAGGAAAGAAGACAGTTTTATTGGTGACATGGGTGGAATAAAATATAGAGGAATGGGTAAAGTCTGTTGAAAAGAACAGATTTTGGATTGTATTTAAAGAACTTATTGAATTTATCATGTGTAGAGAACGGAGATAATGAAGTGCATAACGAAGGCATCATTGAGCACATTTTGAGAGTAAGTGTATAAAGGAAAGGCTATCTTTGGAAAACCCTTTACCAGATTCAAGTCTTGCCCCTTGCCCACATGCATAGTTAAAGGAACATTACTTAACATTTCAGTGCCTATATTTTCTTCTCTGTGGGCTAAATAATATATTAATAGTGGGGTTGTTCTAAGGATTAGGTGTTGTTTATTACAAACTGACAAGCATATTGTATACATTAAATATACGTATAAATTCCTACCATTCGCTCAGTTTTTTTTCATTTCCCTACACTTATTTTTCATTTTTTTTCTGAGCTCAAAACCTACCTACATTTGGAATATTCTGTTAAAGTTGAAATTATAAAATTGAGAGAAATAGAGTCATAAAACAGGGGGATCCATAATTGTAATAAAATCTCAGTATCCGAATTTGGCCAAAAACTTTCATTTAAATGGTTGTGTGAATAGAGCTAGAGTTCATGCCTTTCCAGGTATTCTTCAGTGTGAATGAATCAGTATGCCTAATTATTGGCAAAAATGAGAAAGTTTTCTGTGATTTGTAAATTGCATCTTCAGTAGCTCAGCAATCTAAAATACAAGGGAACAAAGGCAGTGTTAGAGAGTTCATAGATTACTCAGCAGATATGAGTATGCACATGCACACACACACAGATACACACACACAGCATCTTATTACAAGTTTTCCCGAAGTTTAAATAATTAGTCCTGAGATGCACAGATTCAATGTTTCACTGAAAAGAAAGATTCTGTTGCATAGTCCTTTGTGATAGACACACTTACTACATGATTCCTGGGTCAAGAACAAATGCCTTGAGAGAAGATACTCTCTGTTCTGTTATTTTTATTGCTCTGATTGTTCTTGTTTTTTGCATCTCTATAAAATATTTTATTAGAATGTCCTTTATAATAAAAATAATTTTCAAAAGAGCAAAGTACTTGTGTCTGACAGAAGCATTAATTTTGTTTGGAGGATCCTCAATTCAGAAATAATGGTGTTAATTAAAACAGTTCAAAAGGTAAAAGCATGCACATAATTATCAATGTATTGCATGAAACCAAAAGATAGCTAATAAAAATCACTTTACTGAGATTATTTCTCATATCTTTTAAAGTCTTCACCTTCTGTTGGGTTGGTGGAATCAGGAAGGTCAGTTTTGAGTCCCACTGGAAACTTCAGGGGGCCAATGGGGATGAAGAAGCCAAAGAATAAAGGATTTGAGGAGGGTATCCCCTCTCCAAGTTACAATTGTGGGCGCACTCTAAGCTTACAAGGGGAAATAGCAACGTGAACTTAATTAAATTACCTTTAATAGCAAATGGGCTCAGAAACACTACTGGGCAGAACAGAGCAGCATATATTCAGCTACTGAGCAATAATCCAAGTTAAATACAGACTTACCATCTTTTCAGATTATGAAATATTATTCCATTTCTACTGGAAAGCTGGAAAAAATAGAAAAAGTATAGGCATCTGGTAGGAAGGTGCAATTAAGGAAATTTTGGGTCGAGATCTTTTGTATTGTAAAGACTGAAAAGACTGTGAAAGCCAAGTTTTATGGAGTTTCTTGGTGCGAAGTAAAGTTTCTTTCTCTCCCTATATCTCAGAATCAATTCTGTGACCTCAGTCAAGCAGTCTACTCTTGAGTATTAACAGTCAATTATAATTCGAATTAGACAGAAGTCTTAGTAAACGTAGTGGGGAAGAAGCAAAGCCTAAAGGGTAATGTACATACTCTAAAGGGGTTCCTGCGTGAACACTGAATCCTTTAGTGAACACAAATTCCAGGCTGCAAACATTCAGAGGGTGGAGGCATGTAATACACAAAAGGGATTGTTTCTATATTGGTCCAAATGAGTACATATATGAAAGAATGAGTAAGCCTGTAGAAAATATATATATATATATATATATATATATATATATATATATATAGGATGAAAACTAAATGCTACTATCCATATCATGTGGGATTTTGAGTCATCTGAAAAATTAAAACAAAAGCACCAAATAAAGGTTATAAGGCAAAAACTATGCATTTATTATATTTACTTCTGTTTTACTAGAGGAAGGAAATACATTCTCAATGTTAAATGTTTCCTTTAACTGTGTTCAGCCTTTGCTTCTTTATTTAAGAACATTATGAATAGACATTTACATCTCGTCCCTAGGACTTAACTATTATATAGGAATGCTATCTGAGCCTACTTAATGTCTTCCAAGGTCTCTCCATGTCTACTGGTGAATTTTCAGGCATGTAATAATCCTTGAAGCTACATTCTAGCTCATTGAAAAAGTTTTTTTTTTTTTTTTTTTTTTTTTTTTTTTTTTTTTTTTTTTTGTTACTTTGCTTACTTGTTTTCTAGGCTATACCTTCTTTTCTATCTTCTGACTCCAATTTGTCCTGTTCTGCTACCTTCTTCTTCTTCTTTTTTTTTTTTCTTGCTGCTTGGTTTTTATATTTTTTCTCCTTAGATGCAACTTCACTTGGGATTATTTACTTGACTCTTAATTTGTCTGATTGTGTGTTTGAGCTCTGATGATATACAAACTGAGGACTTCTGAAATCTTGCCCCAGCGCCAGACCCAGGGTCTTCAATTCCCCATCCTCATATAGGAGCATTTGCCTCCAGGCACTCATTTACCTAGGAGGGCAGTTTAGACATAAAACCCACCCTACATAGGAAAAAAACTAATTATTGAGGATACACGTTGATTTTATTTTTGAAGACTCTAAAATCAACTAACGAAATTAAAACAATAACTTTTCTAAGTTATTACAGTAGTCAGAAAGCTTTCTAAAGACAAGAATTTTGCTTTTTCATCAGTCTCTAATACAAAGCCCAGCAAATAGGTACACATAAGTCAGAATTTAATTGACTGATCTACTGACTTACTGACATTATGAATGAATGAAACCAAATACCTTCTGCTGTATCTTGGACAATATATGTGAAACGTTGAGGCCAAAGTGGGTGGTAAGCATGACAGTTTAGTGACAGCAATATATACCTCATTAAAGGTAACCTCTCAATGTGACTGCATTTAGACATACAACATTTAAAGAGTTAATAAAGGTTAAGTGAAGTCATAGGGGAAAGACCCTCATGCAATGTGACTGGTGTCCTTAGAAAAAAAGGAAAGGACACCATGAATGTGCACACAAAGAAAAGAATAAGTAAAGGAAACAATAAGAAGCCCATTAAGAGAGAGACCTCAGGAGAGACCAAATCCACACACATTGATCATTAATGTCTAGTCTCCAGGACCGTGAGAAAATAGACATACTTTTTATTCCACCTGACCTGTGGTATGTGGTTTTATGGTGACTTTAGCAAACTAAGCCACATGGTTGCCAAGTATTTTTATTACATCATAATCTGTGTTAAAGAAAAATGCTATGTTCTTCTAAAGGATATCTGGAAGTTGCCCTAGTGACAACTTGTTTCATGGTGTTCTTTGAATTATTTTTCTTTTCATAAGAACTTATTTTTTCTAATGTGTTAACTTTTGTAATGCAGCCACATTAGGGATTAGAGCTTAAACATCTGAGTTTCTGGGGACACAGTTGAGTTCATAATGATGTGCACTATTTGTTTTCATAACTATAGTTTTAAAATAAAAATCTATTAATTATACCCCTTAATCTTTCTCACAATTTGAGAAATGCTGGTGTAGATCAATTAACGACAATGTTGACACACTATATAGCCGTGTATATGGAGAAAAAAAAATGCTAGCTCTTGTTTTTTCATTCATTCTTTTAGTGATGAATTGTAGTTAAGTCACAAATTCTTTTTAATTTTTCAAACACGATGACTTCACTTTCTGCAATATCTCTAGCCAGCAGATTTAACAAAAATAGTGTTATTGACATGTGTTTAGATAAATTTTTTGTGAAATTGCATAAATCTTTTTCATTTCCAAATGTCGTTTATTTATGCAAATCAGTCATCATAAACAAATAAATCAGTGAAGCAAAAATTAAAAACAAAAATAAAAGGTAAATATATCCGGAAAAGACATATGAAATGTAACTATTGGGCTTTGGCTACACTTTACCCTAATTCTCTCCAATATATATCTTTCTTGTGGCACTCAACTTCCACAGGCATCTGAAGAATTAATGAAAACAGCTATTAATCTTTATCTTCTGGTATCACCTAAGTTTTGACTATGCCTTTCTTATAGAAGGTTTCATTTTAACCATTAGCACTTTGAAAACTGGTTTCTAGTCATTGATACTTCTGGGTTTTTCAGTCTGTTTTCCTCTCTGGATTTCTATTCATGGCATAAGCAACCTTAATTTATGACTGACACCATCATTTATTACAAGCGTTCATCCTAACAGTCTATTGTCTTTTAATGTCCTTTCTTTTTATTTATTTATTTTGATGGCCTTCCCAGCTCTGAGTTTGCCTTGCATCCCCAATTTGCTTTTCATCCAAATGGCTAGTGCCGAGTGAGCAACTATCCTCACCCATCACCATCAGCAAGCTGCACAGTCTTCATTGCATTTCAAATGGATGGTGCACTTCAGTTTTTACATCCCCAATGCCTTTGGCCTCTCTGCCAATAAGTCTTCTACTTTAATATTTTAGAGGCATCCAAAAGATGGAATGTTTAAATATTCGGCTTCACAAGTAAACAGGGTTTGGCAGGAAAAAGTTATCTCTGTATCTCTTCTTCCCCTGTTGGTGTATGCGTGCAGCGACGGCCTTTAAGTTCTTTGTCCTTTAGTAGAGAATCATCAACACTGTACTGATGCTGATCTTCTTAGTGTGGAAAATATTGTTTTTTTGACAAATGTGCAAAGTTTTAAATCTTTCAGGTGCTTTGGAGTCTAATTAATTACTGTGTTTATTTATATACAACTGTTATTTCAAATAGCTGATTCCCAAGTTATTCTCACAACAACCATATTTTGCATCTAGAATGCAGTTCAGATCTCAAAATAAGCATTTTTTTAAACATAGTACTTTGTATTCCATTTTATTTTTGCTATAAAGAGCTAGCTGTATATTTACTGTAACAATTCCCTTTGACATGGACAAATTCAGAAAGAGAGAAGTAGCATATTTTTTAATGTGGTAAGCTAGAATGCTTATGAATAAAAGCATATTAAGCTCAATAAAATGTTTAATTTTAATTGCCAAAGCTGTCGTGTTATCTTTACTTTCTTATAATTTCATATGACTAAATAAGTTTAATATGAATTTAAATATGTCTTGCAGAAGCCAGTTAGGCTTCTCTGTGTATAACCTCAATCATCGGGTAAGTACATAAATTTTCGTACAATCCAGAACACTTTAGATATTGAAAAGGTACCAAAAATGGTAAAACTTGTATATAGTTTTTGAAATATTTGTTGCTTCATTGATTTATTAAACTTCTAAACTATGAAATAGTTCCATTTAAAAATCAAATCTTACTCTGTCATTTATGACTACATGCGTGAGCCTGGAGGATACTATGCTAAGTGAAATAATCCAGGCATAGAAAGATAAATACTGTCTGATTTCAGTTATAAGAGGAATCTAAAAACATTGAACTCAAAGAAGTAAGAAGTAGAATGGTGGTTACAAGAGTCTGGGTGAGAAAGATGCATCTTTAATTAACACACTTTGGTAGAGCATAACATTTTCAATTGAAACAATATTGTTTATCTAGGAGCTAACATGACTGATAAGTTCAAAGCAAACTAAGTAAAATGAGGATTTTCTAAAGCCTGGTTTATTTCAAATAAAATTATTCAAACATTTTATCTAAAATATTTAATTAAATGTTTACATATTCTTCACAATTTAGAGTAAATTTATTTGATAAATATTTTTATGAATAAAAGTCTTCAAAAAGTTGTCTTTATGACACATTTAATGTTGTACCAAATTTGTGCCTAAATTAAATACTGAAAAAAATATATACCTAAATTTGCTATAACATTAAATGTATCATAAAGACAACATTTTGTGATTTAGGACAAATCAGGCCTTCTTAATTTATTACATTTTGCTAAGAATATAAATATAACTGGATATATGAGCTCTATCAAAAGATTCTAACCTCATTTTGAAATTTTCCATAAACCATTTATAGGCCAGGAACAATGGCTGTTGCCTATAATCTCAACACTTAGAGAGGCCGAGAGAGGAGGATCACTTGAGGAGAGCATTCAAGACCAGTCTGGGCAACCTAACAAGACTCCATCTCTCTTAAACTTAACTGCATTATTTAGTTGTTTAAATTTGAGCATTTCTAGTTTTATTTTTTTCCAGTTCTTCTTTTAACTTTATAAGGATATGCCGAATTTTTTTTCATTTTGTAAATTTAATGTACCCCTGATACCTATATAAGAAAGCACACAAAAAGCAAACAATAAAACAGGAACAGCAAACAGATATTTTCATCATGTGATACTCTCAGCTGATTGGGCCTAGCTGCTTAGACTCCTGTATAAACAAAGATTCCAAGGATATACTTTGGCTCCATGGGAAGGACTACTGCAATTTATTAGTGGTATCAGTAAACATGGGGAATTTCTAAGTTTTATTTTTGTTATTTTATAAAAGCTTTAAATGTTAAAATTTTGATATTCATTAGTTAAATAATTTGATTAAATATTTTAAACTTATTTTGAACCATTTACACCTACAATTTAGATGTAAAACTTTTCAAGAAGTTTCTGAATCTCACTAAAATTTGATTTATCAAAGTTATTTATTTTATTTATTTATTTATTTATTTATTTGAGATGGAGTTTCGCTCTTGTTACCCAGGCTGGAGTGCAATGGCGCGATCTCAGCTCACCGCAACCTCCGCCTCCTGGGTTCAGGCAATTCTCCTGCCTCAGCCTCCTGAGTAGCTGGGATTACAGGCACGTGCCACCATGCCCAGCTAATGTTTTGTATTTTTAGTAGAGACGGGGTTTCACCATGTTGACCAGGATGGTCTCGATATCTTGACTTCGTGATCCACCCACCTCGGCCTCCCAAAGTGCTGGGATTACAAGCTTGAGCCACCGCACTCGGCCTATTGAAGTTATTTTTTGTAAACATTTCTAAAATTGAATTTTTGATAAGCAGCAAACAAAGAAAGTACAGAATGCCATGCTGAAGTCCATTTAGTTTTAAAAATCAGTTGTTTACAAAAATATTATAGTTTAGGCACACTAAATATGTAAAAAAAAATGTAAATTTTTAGATTTTGTTTTGTTGATAGTTACAAAAAAAGTTATAGCTTTTTTGATGCAGTTATGAATTATGTTTTGCAGCGACATAGATAAAGTTGGAAACCATCATTCTCAGAAAACTGACACAAGAACAGAAAACCAAACACCACATTTTCTCACTTATAATTTGGTGCTGAACAATGAGAACACATGGACTCAGGGAAGGGAACATCACACAATGGGGCCTGTTGGGGGATGGAGAGCCAGGGGAGGGATAGCATTAGGAGAAATACCTAATGGAGATGACAGGGTGATGGATGTAGCAAACGATCATGGCATGTGTATACCTGTGTAAAAAACCTGCACATTCTGTACATGTACCCCAGAATTTGAAGCATAATAATAAAAATAAAATAAAATAAATTATGTCTGCACAATAAGTTCCAGATATATTTATAATTCATTAGTTTTTTAATTTAGTAAAACATTTTAAAATAATGCTGCCCTCCATCAAAATTTTTATTCTTCTTAACACTGCAAAATCAAATGGATATATTTCCAATGTTGAAAGTTTAACTGAATTTGCAAAAGCATTACAATATTGTGTAATATTTTACCTTTCATAGATGTACCTGTATAGCTATACTTTGAGGTTAAAAATTGGAAAAAGGGAAATGATCAAACCATTACTGGTATTCCATTAGACTTCGATTTCAAGGCTTTGATGAACTAATGTAAAACTGGTATTATTTAAAACTTTGTGAAGTTTTTTAAAAATCTGTTATAGTGAATTAACCTTTAATAATTAATTTGGAATGAAAATTTCAGTGAAATTAATTTAGAAGAACCATCTTACGATCTAATCAAAAAGTATTTATTTACAAAATGATATATAAACACAGTTTTGCAGAGGCCCAATTAAACAGTTGTCCCCGATATAGTTTTAATAAAACAATGTTACTTTAGAATAAATGCTGGTATTTTCCATTTGATTTATGCCTCCTAATTGTCACATATTCAATGATATATGTAGACCTCATGATGGAGACCAATGCTAATAAATAATTTTTACATTCATCAACTGTCTTAAGAAATAGAGACTCAGCACTTTCACCTTTTAGACTCTGTCTTCAGCCTTCCAGTAACTTAGCACAGAAATTAGTGACATTACAATTATTCTGCAACAGAGATGATTTTCTATAGTTAACTGAAAACAAGGGAATGTTCTTGCTTTCTAGCTAATTCATTAGCTACATTTCTGCAGATAGTTGCCTTTTCCTTCACCAAATAAAAGTGTGTTTTCTTTTTGTTTGTTTGTTTGTTTGTTTGTTTGTTTTCTGAAGTAGTTTATATGTTCCTGAGATGACTGAATCAAGAAAATGCAATTTTGTTTGGTTTTGATTTTATTTTCCACCAAAAACATTTGCTTTAAAAGAAGCAATGATTTTTTAAACTTACATGCTTGTTTTTGGAGAGTCAATCTTCTTCTAAGTAATTTTACTTGTTATTTTGTTTCATATTTTCTACCATGATTAGCAAATAATATATATATACATCTACAATTATAATGTATAATCAAGATACACATTAAAAATTGGACCAGAAGCCTCCTTTATTAGAAAATGCACATGTATTTTTTAATATATTTTTTATTGCGTTTTAGGTTTTGATGTACATGTGAAGAACATACAAGATTGTTGTATGTACATACATGTACATATAGGTACATACATGGCAATATGGTTTGCTGCCTTCTTCCCCATCACCTACATCTGGCATTTCTCCCCATGTTATCCCTCCCCAACTCCCTACCCTCCACCGTCCCTCCCCTAGTTCCCTCCAACAGACCCTAGTGTGTGATGCTCCCCTCCCTGTGTCCATGCGTTCTCGTTGCTCAACATCTGCCTATGAATGGGAACATGCAGTGTTTGATTTTCTGTTCTGGTGTCAGTTTGCTGAGAATGATGGTTTCCAGGTTCATCTATGTCCCTGCAAAGGACAGCACATGCATTTTTTTAGGTTTCTATGAAGAGATTTTCTTTTCTGTTTATTTCCTGCTGTTATTTGACTTACTGGCTGAGCCATGTGTCACTCTCTATGCCTCTCTTTAATCTAATTTATTTCCAAAATCTACAAGATTTTGAATTGTGCTGGTACTAGGAAGGTAATTCTCAACAAACCTGTATTGTTCTATAGAAAGTTGTGTCAAATTATTGATAGAAGATGTATAAATTTAAAGTCCAAGTGTTTCTCCCTGTCAGGTAAATTTTCCTGAATTTGGTTTTTGTTTATTTCAGACTGCTGAAATAAATATAAAAATGGAACAATATACCTATACATATGGTGGACATAATCTGTTACGTATGTTTTCCACCTATTTGAACTATGATTTTCAGTACTTATAATTATCATATATTAATATTTTTATAAACCAAATTTACATAATAGCACAGAAAACATTTGTAAAGTCATATTTTAAAGTGAAATAAATGTATAAAACGTTATATTTATACACGTGAAAATCTATATTTTAATGCCAAATAAAGGGATCATAAAAAGAGACACAACAAATTTGCAATATTAGAATGTAAATATTTTATTTCTATGTTAAAATGCTAGTGTTATACTTTGAAATAAAAATATTTAAGTAACTGCTGTATTAGCAAGGTGTATTTTATTTTTCAATGAATTACTTTCAACAACTTTTTAAAATTCATAGAGGTATAGTTTATTGTACATCAGTTGACTTAGGTATATTTGTTTTATATTTGAAGTAGAGAAATATTAGTAAAAATTGTGTTAATTCGAGGTCAGCTCTCCTACTACCTATCAGAACCAGAGATTTTCTGTCACAAATATGCTAAAAATGATCTCTAAGTTTCCTTCCAATTCTCAGCAATGATTAAATATATTTTAAAAAATATATTTATTTTTCCAATTCAGATAATTTATATAAGCTATATATTGATATGTATAATGTACGCATATTTCTATCTTAATATATAAAGTATTAATTATATTATAAAATTCATTTAATTAAATTAAGAGTACATATAAGTATGGCTCTCAATACAGTAAAAATTGCAAAAAATGCAGATGACACTGAAACTTCCTTGAGTGCTACTCAAACTCTCACCTCCTGAGATTTACCTTCTGTAATACTGTTTACCCCTCCAAACATTTTATATATGCTGTGCATAAACATACTAACATGTAATTTTATTATGTTATATATATTTATCATCAAATTGAATTTTACTTTCTGGAAAGAAAATTATGCGTTTGCAAAACTGTAAGGGAGTTTTAAACATTAAAATAAAAAGGGGTAGTAATTTTTTGTTGAGCACCTACAGAAGTTAGGAAACAGCATTGCTGCCTCTAAAATTAATGTAGTTTGTATTCACTTCCTCAAGCCTGAGCTCAAGCAGTTTTTCTGAGACTCAACCTCTCAGAGAAGGTTATCCTGATGTTAGAGTTTATAATGTCACAGCCGATCCCTTCCAATCCAATATAGTATCCTTCTTGTAAGTAATTCAGGGTTGTGTGATGGGTATGATTTTAAACAACCTCTTTTAAACACATATGCTATATATGCTATAAATATTAAAACAGAAATGAAACTGTAACCAGAGATTGGACTACTGGACTCTAAGACACTGTGAAGTCAAAGGGAAATTATTGAAATATACATATATACATGCGTATTTTAATTCAAGAGAGCCCCCTAAACACTTTTCAGTTAGGTTGTTAGTATATTTCAAGGATAAACTAAAGTCAGGTTCTAACCTGCATCACAGAAATGTTTATAAGAGCAAAGATTTCCAGTGAATCCAAAGGACGACCTTTATTTCCCATTCTGTGCAGTATTCCACCTAAGAGAAACTAATAAATACAGCAGAAATTTTTACAGAAATTCTAGTTCAGAACTTTATCTAGATGACCAGAGACATAGGAAGGGGTCAATATGATATTAAGCTCAAGATCAAGCTAAAGATATGAAGAGGAGTAGTTGAAATTAATCTACCTAGGATCAGTAAACTTTGTCATTTTTTCTGACTTTTTTTTTTAACAGACCACAATATTTTTAATCCACTTTTCCTGCACTTAGAAAGGTATTGAAAATCAATACCTTTGGTGAGATGTGCAATACTATTACTTTGGAGTTGTGGTTAAATCATTCTATACCTCTGCATGTTGTTATGTTTCTTTTTACTGGGTTTAAATGGTAATATTCCAGTATAAAAAAGATACTTTGATTCTACCTCCAAGCTCATATGACAGTTAGACTGTGTGAACTAATCAGTAAAATAATTAGTAAAAATGTATTTATTCTTTCATAGGAAAGAAAGTTAAGGTAGATAAAGAAAAAGGCACCTATTATAAGAAAACAATTCAGCAGATTTATTTTTCTCATGAAGAAGCAATGCATATATGTATTCATTCTCAATATCTCCCTGGTTCAAAATGTCAGATTTTATTTATTGCAGAGAGATGCAGAAAAGATCGAGACTGGGTGTATTAAGTAAATGGACTGGTAAAAAGTATCAAGAAAATTTAAAATAAGAGAGAAAAGAAAGAGAGAGGGAGAGGGAAGGAGGAAGAGGCAAGAAAGGGGAAGGGAGGTAGATAGGAAGACACTTCAGAAAATTAAACCCCTTGTCTTAAGAATAACTACCTCTGGTTACCACTTGTTGAACGTGTACAAGAGAAGAATTCACGCATGAAGCCTTTAACATCCAAAAAGAATGATCCACACCTGATCCCTTTTGTTGATGATTGGAGACAACCTGGGTTTGTCCATCTTTTCAATATTCTACTCATCTATGTACAAATATTTATTTAGAGCATTCTGTGTTTTAAATTACCTGCTGAGACCTAAAATAAATTGCTCCTGCTTTATGAAATTGTATAGGCTAATGTTATTTTATATTACTAAATATTTTAATAAGAGCTAATAACTGAAACCACAAAGTAGCTTGTTTCATGTATCATAAATCTTAAAATTCCAATTGCAAAATCTAAGGTAATTGATCAGGGATAGTGATCTGTTTTTTTACATATTTAACTCATTCTTCCAAAATACTTTTGAAAATATCAGTCTTTTGGGGAGATGAAAGTATTTGATCCTATTTCACTGTGAGTTCAGATTCCTAAAAAAGAGTGACTTAAACAAAATTAACGAGAAATCTGTGCACCTAATGACAAATCTGAAGAGACACTGTCTAAGGTTGGTAAAGTCTCCAAGATTCCAATAACACCCCAATTTCTTTGTCTTTCTGTTCTGCCATCCTTTGGGAAAATCACATTAATCACATGATGATACCTGTAAGTGGGCAGCTTTAATAGTAGAAAAAAGGAGAAATGTGAGTGGCCAATATTCAATGTTGGCTGCATGTGATCTTTTTTAACATGCTAATTTGGAGTTCCCAATAAAACAACTTCTCATTACAATTCATAGACTAGGGTGATGTAAAATGGCAACCTTACCAAAAAGGATGGGAGCAGATACATTTTATTTGTTTAACTTGGCATATTTTCTCTTCTTCCCACCAATAAAATCATTTTTTTCTTACAAAGCATAAATAATAAATAGTGAGTAAAGGGTTAGTTGTCTCTGAATAGCATAGAGGAATATATCTTAATTTGTTATACCTGAGTATAGAGAGCTGGATGAGGGCAAAACCTAAACAGACAGAGTAAAGACCAGAAAGTCAGCTTGCTATGGAAACAATTTACTGAGATATGGGAACCTATAAAAAATAAAACTTTATTCTGTTTTCTTTGGGATGCTGTGGAGATATATACACACATTCCCCCCATCCCAACACATGCCTGACATATTTGCTCATGAGGCTATTTACTAAGAAACTGTTTTAAATTAAGCTTTGAAAACAGCATATGATATACAGTTATCTTTCTCATAAGGAATCTGTAAAAGGTGCTACTATGAATACATTAGGTGTTCCATTAATATTCTGATGTTAGAAAGAAAAAAAGGAAATACTAATACACTAACCAATAAAATTTATGGCCTTCAGATATACTTAGCTGAGTTCTGTTACCAAATCAAGTAATTGAGAAGCAAGATGAGAAAGAAGTAAAAGGATGAAAAAAAAAAAATATGGAGTGTGGTTACTGTCTTACATAGTTGAAAATGATGAAGATTCTTTGGAGCTGATGCTTTGAGCGTCTTTTATGAGCAATAGATTGCTCATAAATAATACAACACTTAGCATAATATTGGTTACCATCATTTTAGTTACAAGATGCTAAAAGCTTATTAAATAACAGTCTATTACTTGGCTTTGCAGGCTAGATTCCCTAGAGACAGCATATAACACTAGATCTCAGCCAAAAGACCAAAAGAAAATAGTCATGATAAATGTGAAAACATATTGTGGATCTATAGCACATACTCAATTACCAGGAGACAGAATAACAAAAACCCTAAATACATACTAGTGAAGTTTATTTTTGTATGAGAACAAAGACTGCTAAGCTTATATCACCTTTTTGAACCTTATTTGCTTATGTTCTTCAGTGATATTATTATTTGGAACATGGTTCAATAAATAAGATGTAATTTTTCTCATATGATATCATATTAAGAGTAAACTTAGATGTTTCTAGTAAAATCTTTTTTGTCTTCTTTTGTTTTGTTTTGTTTTTGATCAGGGTCTTGTTCCGTCACCTAGGCTAAAGTGCAGTCACACCATTTCAGCTCACTGTGGACTGGACCTTCTGGGCTCCAGTGACCCTCCCACTGCAGCCTCCCAAGTAGCTCTGACTACAGATGCATACCACCAATACCATCACACCTGGTTTGTTTTTTAAATTTTTTGTAGAGACAGAGTTTTGCTACGTTTCCCAGGCTTGTCTTGAACTTCTGAGCTCAAGTAATTTATCCATCCCTGCCTCCGAAAGTATTGAGATTGCAGGCATGAGCTACCGCACCTGGCTTAAAATCAGATTTTTACACCATCATTAAGTTATATCTTAAGAAATACAATATTTAAAAGTTTACAGATAGGAAGATAGCAATCAGGTTTTTTTTTCTTTTTACAAAGAAAGAAAGTTTCATGAATTTGAAAAATATAGGTGACAAATTCCTGAGAAATAGATATTACTTTTTTGCATACAACAGAAGCTGTTTTTAGGCATTATTATTTTTTTAAGCTACAATTTGTTTTTTTCTAAATCTTGCAGAGTTTTAGCTATCATTTTCCAAGTGAATTCTTTCTTACTTATCAAAATATGTTCACATCCCTTTATATTAGTTAAGATAAATGTGCAACATAAAAATCCAACAAACATGAAAAATGCTCATCGTCACTGGTCATTACAGAAATACAAATCAAAACCACATCGAGATACCATCTCACGCCAGTTAGAATGGCGATCATTGAAAAATCTGGAGCCAACAGATGCTGGAGAGGATGTGGAGAAATAAGAACACTTTTACACTGTTGGTGGTAGTGTAAATTAGTTCAACCGTTGTGCAATACAGTGTGGCGATTCCTCAAGGACCTAGAAATAGAAATTCCATTTGACCCAGCAATCCCATTACTGGGTATATATCCAAAGGATTTTAAATCATTCCATTATAAGGACACATGCACAAATATGTTCACTGCAGCACTGTTTACAATAGCAAAGACTTGGAACCAACCCAAATGCCCATCGATGATAGACTAGACAGGGAAAATATGGCACATATACACCATGGAATACTATGCAACCATAAAAAACAATGAGTTCGTGTCCTTTGTAGGGACATGGATGAACCTGGAAACCATCATTCTTGGCAAACTGACACAAGAACAGAAAATCAAACACTGCATGCTCTCACTCATAGGTGGGTGTTGAGCAATGAGAACACATGGACATGGGGAGGGGAGCATCGCACACTGGGGTCTGTGGGGGTGGAAATAGGGGAGGACAGTGAAGGGTGGGGAGTTGGGGAGGGGTAACATGAGGAGAAATGCCAGATATAGGTGATGGGGAGGAAGGCAGCAAACCACACTGCCATGTGTGTACCTATGCAACAATCTTACATGTTCTTCACATGTACCCCAAAACCTAAATTGCAATTAAAAATAAAACAGGAACTTTCTAACCATAACAGCTGGCAGTAAATTTAATGGACTGTCCATGTATCTTGTGATGTTCAAACATCCCAAGATAATTGTATGTAGGGATGTTGGAGAGAAGAATCAGATAACGGCATAATTAGGAAAACAAGTAAAATATATAAAGTTTAATGGAGATAAATTTATTTACTTTTTTGGTTATGAAATCTCTTTAAAAATGATGTTAGACAAAAAACTTTAAAAATGTTTTTATTTAGCCAAACAATATGGCAACTTAATGTTAGTCTTCTTACAAACATTTGAAAATTAAAGTATAAACTACTGGTTGGTGAAATAAAAAAAATTTTGAAACAATAAAATGATTCTCAAGGCTCTTTAAAAAAAATGCTTTTTTTCTACCCAAATTTTGAGTAGATAGGAGAGCAGAGATGGTATGAGGGCTGGAGTTGTATTTCTCAAGCAAAAATAGATTGTCTTTTCCAGCTTCTAGAAGCAGTAGGTACTTGCTTTGAATTGAATCCATAGAAGTACAATTAATTTCTAAGTGTAAGTCATCCTTTTTCTTTTATAATTCACATCTAAAGGAGCAAACATATAGTATGAATGTGGGAATGTATTTTCTTTCCGGGTCCACAGGGGGCATAGTTTTAAGGGCAAGAACTTCCCAGCACCATGCCTCTCCTTCCATCTGTCTCCATCTGGGAGATTTAAAGGTTTTGTGGGCACGGGAAGAAATAAAACGTCAATCACTCCAGTGGAAGTTCTAAGGAACTCCTTTCATTGGCCCAGGGTCTTAGAGAAGGTGGGGATTCCTCCCAGGTTAAAAGTCCACTTCTTCCACACCCCTTCAGACTCCAGGTTTGGGTCCCCTTCCACCAGCACACTCTTCGTGGAAGCCATCTTTCTCTCTTCTAGATTTCTTTTATGGAGTCCCCTTCCACACTTTCTCGTGGAAGCCTGTCTTCCCCTCCTAAACTTCATCTCTCTCTATTCCCTAACACTCTCATGGAAGCTGCTTTCCTCTCTGGGATTCCATCTTTCTGGATTCTCTCACTCAGTGTGAGAGTTAGCTGTTTCTTTCTCTTTCCTTCTCTGGTTTCTCTCTCTCCCTAAATAAATCACTTTCTACAAACTCTTTCGAGTCTGGCATTTACTGCACACTGTGCCATGGTCCCCTCTCTCATTCTTGAGAAGGCAGGAGACCAAGAACCTGGAGAAACATCCTCTCAGGGAAACTGAGGGCACCCTGGACCCCTGAACCCCAATATTACATTTTGCCTACTCTTCATATGTCTAGGATACATGTCTAATAACACTTGGCTTCTGTTGACAAACAACAATAAGAGCTGTCATAATAGAGAGCTTAAGGAGCAATCTCTACATTCCTGACATTGTTTGTTCTAAGCCCTTTATAACTATTCTCCCATTTAACTTTCCCATGGAAACTAGAAGGTAGGTGTATGCATTGTGTAGTTATTGTCCTTACATCACACATAGGAAACCAAGGCATCGAGACATTAAGCTAGGTGGGGTATAAACCCTGGAAACATGATTGCAAAGATTTCTAGAAAATCTATAATACTTCTTTGAAAATCAAATCCAGTCTAATTCAGTAAATATTCAACATAAGTTTTTATTGTGCAAAGCAACTGCTACCTAGCATGTTGAGGCTTTAATACTGAGCTAGAAAAAGCAGCTACCCTTGAAACCAACAATAAATGGTATAAGAAGTTGCACTGAGAATTTTAAGATGTAGAAAGAGCTGTAAGGTCAAGACCAACTGATAAGGTATGTTGCAACCATATTTAACAGATACATCATTAAACTGATGAGGCATACTGAATTTGAAATAAGAAGACTTTGAATAATGGAGTCACTGGTTGGTAGAACTTACAGGACATGTGTTTAAATCCTGCCTCTGCCAGTCACTTGTAATTTTAGCAGTGTTACTTAACTTCTCTCAATCTCAGTTTCTTGTTATACTTTAAAGGGTATAATGAAGACTAATAGCTTAATATATGAGTATTCTTATACTTGGAAAAAGTATTAAAATTATTACATTTTACACATTTTTAATAATTTTATGTCCCATAACCACATACAGTATTAGTTAAATATTATCTCTATGATACTTATGAAGAAGTTGAATATGAAAGCAGTAATAAGTTCAAATAACACAAAAATAAATGTATGCCAAATTTCAAGATTTATTTACTACCCAAAGAAGTCAGAATAAGCATTTGCTGTATCACATTTCAGATTTCGACATTTTAAAAAATTCTAAGGTGATCGTTTTTCCTACATAACCATAATAAACTATGATTTTTCTATCTATAGTTAGCTCAAAAAGTAACTTCCTATGATTTACCAAATGCAATCTGCTAAATCTCTCCCCTTTGGCAAAATTATGTTTTCCTTAAAACACTATGCCTTTAAATGAGAATATTACACTTTGGCTCTGCTAATAGTTTTATAAGTATTGCCTTCAAGAATAACAGCATAAAGAGAGTTTATGAATTAAAGATCTATTTCTTGCCTTATGAAAACAAAATTATAATATACTATCAACTACAACATTTTGAAATGTGTAGTGTTATATTAGCCACTGTTTACAATTCAGCTGAGTTTTTCACTACTGCTATATAAAGCCACAGAAACTATCAGAAACATTAAATCACTCCAATATTCATTAGAAAATTCAGGCCATATATCTCTGAGTTGATGAGACTAGAAAGACACTGGAAGGAAAAAAAAAAAAAAAAAAACTTGTATAAGTTTTTTCTAAAAACTTGAAAACTTTGTCGGGATTACTGCTTCATCAAATAGCCTCAAAACATCAGATGCTCTATCACTTTTGAAAACACTGGTTAGGTTTCTGATATTGATTCTATGCATGACCTTTCTTAACACGAATTTGGCAGTCTAATTATTTCCACAGTCATGCTAGTTTAATTGCCTCAGGTAACTAATATGCCTCCTTCTATTTGATATACATGTTCATACCTCACCATGGCTAACAATCCCTAATTCTTAAGACAAACAAAACTAAAACATACTTTTCCAATTTGATAAGAGAAAATAAATAACACAGAGCATATTTCATGTTGTTAGCCCTCAGTTTGATAACTAGAAATAAATCTCTTATGTTAGCTAAATATTGGGTCTTGTTATATAACGATGCATAATGGATTTGGGTTGGCAAGTGTGGGACTTGAAACGACCTAAAACCTGGCTTGATTGACTTACACTAGAAAGATCCAAGAGTAAGTCTGGAAAAAAAAAAAAAAAAGAAAAAATGTGAAGGGAAAAAAAGAAGGAAGGGAGATCTGGCAGAGACTGAGTACTAGAGAAGTTGAGAAGAAAGACAGAAAACAGTATTATGATATTATGCATTAGTTGGACTTGGAAAAGTAAATTGGATAAGGAAAGTATTTTAAAAGCATAACATTAGGAGAAATATGTAATGTAAGTGACTGCGGGGTGGATGATGCAAACCACCATGGCATTTGTATACCTATGTGTATGGTAAGTGTATCCTGCATGATCTGAACACGTACTCCGGAACTTTAAGTATAATTTAAAAAATAAAAATAAAAAACAGTAACAACAAAAACTAAAACAAAATGTGTTGCACACTATTATGGATAGAAATTCACCTGTCAAGTCTCTTAATACAAATCAGTTATGATATATATCACTTTTCAATTAAGGGAAGGTATGTTTTGTTATGCAAGACAATAAGATGGGTTACCTTCAGAAACTGAAATAAAAGATCTCTATCTATAACTTCTTCCAAAAAGGGAAAAGATTAAGAAAAGTTTCTCATGAATAGCAATATAGTATTTCAAAATGACAAGAAAATACTTAATTAGGGTTCAAAAATGGAGCATTTGGAAACACTGGAATTTTAGGTAATTTATGAAAAACTGGGCATGGCAACTAAAGTTATTCTTTCATAGTCACTTATTCCTCATGTCTCTTCTGTCTCAAATGCAATCCCTCGTCTACCACTTTAGGTACACAACCTATATGTTCTCCTTCCTCAGCCCAGGTAAAATTCTTCAGTTAATTTTTTTTTGTTTGCTTTTATAAGTTACAAACTCATTTTATGGATTCATATTAAAAACATGCTCTGTTCACCAATATGCAGTAACCCCAGTTCTTCATTCTTATAACTAGAAAACATCTGGGACATAACAAAACAAGCAGAAGACAACTCTGAAAGGTGGAAAGAGGAAGAAGGCTCATACCTGGGAATTTCTGGGCTTGAGAGAGTCACAGCCCTGAGTCCCATAGGCCTCTTTATTTCCCACATATATCCCAGAAAGGGCACTGCAGAAGTCTCCGACCTGGAATTGCCAACACTCACAGACCAAAAATAAAGCTCCACAAAACGCATATTTTCACTAGCACAAAGACTGGAACAGGGTGGCCTGACAAAAGAACACATATTTCTCCAACGCCTACCCTAGTTCAGCCAAACACTAGCCGAAAAATCATATAGCTTTATAAGAAGTTGCCGTTTGGGGAGACTAGGTAAAGGGTACTCAAGCTCTCTTTATATTATTTTTTAAATTGTATGTAAATCTATAGTTATCTCCAGATTAAAAGATTGATTAAAAAAATCTTGTTTCAAATTGTACACTATATGCAGATTAATATGTTTACCTGTGTGTTTGTATTTCAATAGATATCTAAACTTGGAAACTACCACATGAAAACTTTAGAATAAACCCATGGAACTTATATCATCAACCAGTAGATCAGGGAGGGCAATTTTTTCATGGAGACTGTATTAGTCAGGGTTTTCTAGAAGGACAGAACTAATAGGACAGATGTATATGTAAAGGAAAGTTTATTAAGGAGTACTGGCCCACAGGATTACAAAGTGAGGTCCCATAATAGGCCATCTGCAAGCTGAGGAGCAACGAAGAGAGTCCGAGTCCCAAAATCTCAAAAGTAGGAAAACCACCAGGGCAGTCTTCAGTCTGTGGAGTGTAGGCAGGAAAGCTAAGCCAATCTAGTCTTTTCTCTTTCCTCTGTCTGCTTTTATTCCTAGTCATGCTAGCAGCTGATTAGATGGTTCCCACCCAGATTGAGGGTGGGTCTTCTTCTCCCAGTCCACTGACTCAAATGTTAATACCTTTGGGTAACATCCTCACAGACACATCCAGAAACAATACTTTGCATCCTTCAATCTAATCAAATTGGCACTCAATATTAACCATCACATAATGTATGGTTTTGTTCAGTGAACTTTTTATGAGCTTATATTATATGCCAGGCTTCAAGAACATAGAGGAAAGGTATATGATGGCACGTCTCTATTAATAACTCATAATCTTCTGCTAAATACAAAATTATATTATACAGTGATAAATGCAAGTGCATATGAGAACACAACTATGAGAGCAGAGCACAGGAAAGGAAAGACAAAGGTGGCAGCCAATTCCACATGTAGGTAGTTGACTCTACTTTGGCCCCCCAAAAATGTAGAGGAAGTACAGTTGATCATGATTTTTGCACAGTTCATCTGTTAAGGTTACACTACACCCTAAGTATCTATTCAACAGACCTATATTGTTGAATTGTGGAACTTTTAAATAGTGCAGATGCTACTGGTGGCATGTATTAGCAGTTTATAGACATGCTCCAGCTCTATCTTATAAACACCTTGTCAAAATGTACCTGTAAGTTTCCAAACTAAAACCTATTAATAGACTTATTTTAAAAGATATGAAAATAATTTACAAGACAATAACATCACAGATAATTATGAGAAACACTAAATTTTGCTGATAAATAAAATACTTGTGAACTTAAGATCTGGAAAACATTTAAGTCATAGATATTTGAATAAAGAATTGTGAGTTAGAAAGCCTATATAAAGCCACTTATTCTAACTTTTAGAGCATTCAGGTATTTTCAGTTTTCATAAACTTTATGTAGTCACCATCTTCAAATTATCCTCACTTCATTAACCTTTAGATACTTTGTACAAAATATGGAATAAAGAAAGGTTTTTTCACTGAAAAAATATAGATTAAAATTTTTTCTATATAAAGAAAATTTTAAGCAATTAATGCAAGTGTCACAGTCAATATCAGAGCTCCATATGCCAAGCATTTGAATAATTTATGTTATCATTTGTAATAGGTGGTCAGAAAACTGTATTTACAGAGAGACAGGCTAATTAATATTCACTTTCTGGACTTTATCAAGAAATAGATGTTTCATATACCTGTTGTTACATGTCCTAGTTAGATCCAAATGATGTGAATACATTCATAAAAGTGATTATTTAAGCAGGGAATTTAGGAAAGCTTATTGCAATGGTTCATGATTCAGATAGACTTAGTTGATCTAAATGTATTTTTATAACTGTAATATGCAGTCTCCAAGACACCATTGGTCCTGCCTCTTGGTATGTACACCCTTGTATGGTGCAATCTCATATTGTGTCAGTGCTGGTTGTTTGACCAATAGTAGATAGCAGAATGAATGGTATATCTTTTCCAAGATTAGGTTACAAAATGCATTGTGTTTCAGTCTTGGTTGTTCTCCCAGATAACACACACAGAAGGAAACCATCTACAACTTGGGTATCAGTCGTATGGAAAGTCTCTAATGGCATGAAATAGAGGTATTTTGACAAAAGCGAAATGATGGGTTAGGAAAGTCTTGGATGACTGTTGCCCCAGCTGACAGTTTAATGGCAACCTCATTGAAGATCCTGAACTAGAACCAACCAGGTCAACTTCCAGGTTTCTGAACCTCAGTAAATGAGTAAGACAAATGTTTGATATCTTCAGCAACTAAGTTTCAGGATGATTTGTTACACAGCAAGAGGCAACAAATACACTAATGCTATGGGTTAAACATCTTGCTTTCTGAAAATGTTATATAATCTATAACATTATGATAGATGTTATTATGATAGATGTTCCAGTTATGATAGATACTATTTATTGTATAATTATGTACAATGTTCCAGATATTTCTTACAAAGTTATATATATTCAATATTCATAATGCTATGTATAATGTTCCTCATACTTTACCTACCAAATCTCAATTATCTTTGCAGAATCATTTTCATTTTTCCATTTCATTTTTATTGAAACCAATACAAATGACTTATTTTAATTGAAGAAAAATTTATATATAGTATGTAGCCTTTTAAACTTAATCCAAATGAATATAGCACTTCTCTGAACTCTGTAAATTTGAACTCCACTGCACATTCATAGGGTTGCAACATTAACACATAGAATTCCAGGTTAGTTCCTCCTACTTCCTTCTGTTCTTTCTCTTCTTTCTTCAACAAATGCTTAATGAATTTCTATTATGTACAAGACGTTGTAATAGGTGCTGAGTATAGGCAGTAAATAAAATATAGAGCATAATTCATAGTGAGAGAGCCTGCAATATATAACACAAGAAAGTAAATTGTGTGTTCTATAGTGATAAGTGTTAAGGAAAAAAAAATAAAGCAGATGAGGGGGAGAAAATAAAGATAGAAGATAGTTTAATATTTAAGATAGGGAAATTTTGGAAGGAAACTATTCAAATTTCACATTAGTGAGAAGGTGGAATTTGAATAACACCTGAAGAAAGAGAGGTAGGAAGTGAGTTTATAGATATGTGGGAGATATGCTTCTTAGCAATGGAAGCACCATCTGCAGTGACTGAGTGGGAAAGGGAAATTAGTACATCTAAGAAACACTCAGTAGCAGCACAAGAGTAGAAATAATTAGGGAAAGATCTCTAAGAAATCATAAAAGAAATACAGTTCAGACCAGTTGATACAAGGTCTTGGAACAAGAAATTTGTCACAGTACATACTGAATTTTTATTAGAATAAAATGTGAAGCCATTTGGAGGTAATTGAGGAAAGAAATGACACAGGGCAAGTCTTTTTAAAAAATTACTTTGACAATTGTTTTAGAAATAGAATCAAAGAAAGAAGCAAATAATGAAGCAAGAAGAATAATTTAAAAGCTATTTTAATAGCTTAGTGGATAGGTGATGATGACCTATGTCACTGTATTGTAATAAGACTGTATTGAGGATTTTTGCATCTATGGTTATGAAGATCATGACTCAGTTTTCTTGTTACAGTATTATTTTACAATGCCATGTTCTTTATGATTTCTTATAACACCTATATTATCACCATCTATTTTCAAACCGTACACCAATTCAACAGTTACCTCATCATATGATGTATGCTATCATTGATATACATTCACCCATACCCAAATATATTTTAACATAAAATATATTTTTATGTATTTTATGCTTGTAAAATAATCCTCATGACATCTGACTACTGTTAAACAGTTCAGTATCTTTCTAAAACTGCACAAGTTACTCATATTTGTTCATGTACTTACCATTTGGGGTACTCTTATGTAGATCTATGAGTCTGTGACTATTTTCCTTTAGTCAGCAAAAATTTCCTTTAATGTTCTAGTATGCAAATTTTTTTCAAGTCTTTCTATTTGATTTCATAAGTACACTGGAAATAAACAACTTTAGTTTTTCTTTGACCAAGATATCTTTATTTCACCTTCAATTTTCATGAAATTTTTTTAAGATTTGAATTTTTAAAATTTGAATTTGAATTTTTTAAGAATGACAATTTTATTATATTCTTTCAGTACCTTAAAATGTAATTCCATTTTCTTCTGATTTGCATTGTGTACCGTAGTAAGTCTACAGTCTTTATTATCTTTGTTTTCTTGTATGCTTTGTAATTATTTTTGCTCTGAATACCTTTATGATATTCTATTTATGACTGTTGTTCAACAATTGATTATAAAGAACATTGTCATATCTTTTTTTGTTGCTACTACTTGAGGTTGCTTGACTGGCTAAGTTCTCTGGGCTGACATTTTCAATCAATTTCAGACTTTTATTATTTTTGTAAGTATATTTTTCTGTGCTCCCTTCTGGGACTCAAGTATCACATATCATAGGACAACTTGACACTTTCCACACATCACTGAGAACCTTTTTATTTATTCTCAGTTATTTTACTTTTTATGCATCAGTGTGGATAGTGTCACTATCCTTTTTTTCAAATTCAATATTTTTGTTTATTTATTTAGAATTTTTACATTTTTCATAATATATCATCTGTTTTCAAACCTGTTTAGTGAAATTTTTATTTTTGATACTGTGTTACTCAACTACAGAAATTTAATTGCTTCTTAATTATATTTTTTCTCAAATAACTTCCAAACAGTTCTTTGGAAAGCTGCTTGGAAGGCATGATTGGTTTTAAAATCTGAGGAAATAAGATTTGGGAGGGTTCAGAGGCAGATTGATATGTGTTGGCTGTGATGCCACCCAAATATCGTCTTGAATTTTAACTTCCATAATGCTCATCTAACATGGGAGGAACCTGGTGGAAGGTAATTGAATCATGGAAGTGAGTCTTTATTAGCAGCATGAGAACAGACTAATACATGAACTTTCAGATGTTTTAGGCTTCAGATGTCTACTAGAATTATTAAAGATATCCTGTGGTGGGAGTTGGATATATAATTCTAAATTTGAAGAAAGTAATTCAGAATAGTGTCTTAAACTTGGGAGTTGTCAGTGTACAGAATATATATAAGGTCTTGAGACTAGGTAATATTTCTCTAAAGATCAAATATATATTGTAAAAGAGATTGGAAGCAAACTTCCAACCTTGGACCTATTTAAGATCATTTTAATGGAATATGAGTTATTAGTTGAATTATTTGTGATAAAAAGTTACTTACTTTACTCTAGCCTTTTTTGCTAGTTAGTTAGTAGTACATAGTGATAAGACTTTTTGTTTGCCAATGTACATGGAACACCAAAGTTACAATTATATGAAAAATTTTGAGAAAAAGAAGACTGGAAAAGATTGAAAATATTTAAGTAGATATTATTGAGGAAGCAAGTTTAGATATATTCTTCTGCTTCTGATATACAAGATAATAAGTCCCTGGAGGGCAAGAATATTTTGTTATACTTTATTTATGTATTTTTATATTTATTTATTTTGCATGCTCCATGATTAATTTGGTGTAGTAAGAACTAACTTCTCTTGGACACATGACATGAGTTAGGGGCTTATTTTAGGTACTTTGTTGTATCATATTTTGTCACACTAAGAAGACACTGATTATGAGTTGCAACATTGTAAGTGAGCAATTGAGAAAAATGAAAAAAAAAAACTACTAATTAAATTCTAACACACCATCAAATTTATGATGAATCTCAAAATTTAAAATGTTTGTAAGTGCATATATATTTAGGATAGTTAGTGCTTCTTGTTTCATTAATACTTTTACCATTATGAAATATACCCTTCTTTGCCTCCTGATTTTTGTTGGCTTAAAGTCTGTTTTATCAGAGACTAGAGTTGCAAGCCCTGCCTTTTTTTGCTCTCCATTTGCTTCATAAATCTTCCTTCATTCCTGATTTTGAGTCTATGTGTGTCTTTGCATGTGAGAAGTGTTTCCTGAATATGGCACACCAGTGGGTCCTAACTTTTTATCCAATTTGTCAATCTGTGTCCTTTGATTGGGACATTTAGCCCATTTACATTTAAGGTTAATATTGTTATGTGTGAATTTGATCCTGCCATTTTGTTGCTAGTTGTTTGTTTTGCCCATTAGATGATGCAGTTTCTTCATCACATCAATGATCTTTATAGTTTGGTGTTTTTGCAGTAGCTGGTATTGGTTGTTCCTTTCCATGTTTAGTGCTTCCTTCAGGAGCTCTCTTAGGGCAGGCTTGGTGGTGATGAAATCTCTCTGCAGTTGCTCCTCCATAAAGGAGTGTATTTCTTCTTCAGTTATGAAGCTTAGGCTGGCTGGATGTGAAATTCTGGGTTGAAAATTTTTTTATTATTATTCTTTAAGTTCTGGGGTACATGTGCAGATCGTGAACATTTGTTACATAGGTATACACATTCCAGGGTGGTGGTTTGCTGCGTCCATGGTGCTTCATCTACATTAGCTTTTTCTCCTGATACTGTAACTTTCCTAATCCCCCACCCCTTGCTATCCCTCCCCTAGCCCACCCACTCTCAGGTTCTGTTGTGTAATGTTCCCCTCCCTGTGTTCATGTGTTCTCATTGTTCAACACCCACTTATCAGTGAGAACATGCAATGTTTGCTTTTCTGATCATCTGTCAGTTTGCTGAGAATGATGGTTTACAGTCTCATTCATATCCCTGCGAAGGACATGAACTCATCCTTTTTTACGGCTGCATAGTATTCAATGATATACATATGCCACATTTTCTTTATCCAGTCTATCATTGATGGACATTTGGGTTGGTTCCAAGTCTTTGCTATTGCGAACAGTATCACAATAAACATACGTGTGCATGTGTCTTTATAATAGAATAATTTATAATCCTTTGGGTATATACCCAGAAATGGGATTGCTGTGTCTAGTGGTATTTCTGACTCTAGATCCTTGAGGAATTGTCATACTGTCTTGGTTGAGCCAATTTACACTCCCACCAACAGTGTAAAAGCATTCCTATTTTTCCACATCTTCTCTACCATCTGTTGTCTCCTGATTTTTTGATGATTACCATTCTAACTGGTGTGTGGTGATATCTCAATGTGGTTTTGATTTGTATTTCTCTAATAATCAGTGATGATGAGATTTTTTTCATATGTTTGTTGGCTGCATAACTGTCTTCTTTTGAAAAGTGTCTGTTCATATCTTTGCCCACTTTTTGATGGGATTATTTGTTTTTTTCTTGTAAATTTGTTTAAGTTATCCATAGATTCTGCATAGTAGACCTTTGTCTGATGAGTAGATGCAAAAATGTTTTCCCATTCTGTTGTTTGCAGATTAACTCTATTGATTCTTTTGCTCTGCAGAAGCTCTTAATTAGATCACATTTGTTTATTTTGGCTTTGGTTGAAAAACTCCAGAAGAAAACATAGGCAATACCATTCAGGACATAGGTATGGACAAGGACTTCATGACTAAAACACGAAAAGCAATGGCAACAAAAGCCAAAATAGACAAATTAAAATTCTTTTCATTTAGGATGTTGGATATTGGCCCCCACTTCCTTCTGACTTGTAGGGATTCTGCTGAGAGACCCACTGTGAGTCTAATGGGCTTCCCTTTATGGTTAACCCAACCTTTCTTTCTGGCTGCCCTTATCATTTTTTTCCTTCATTTAAACTCCAGTGAATATGACAATTATGTGCCTTGGGGAAAACCCTTCAAAAGATCAATAAATCTAGGAGCTTGCTTTTTTTAAAAGATCAACAAAATAGACCACTAACTAGACGAATAAAAAAGAAAAGAAATAAGAATCAAATAGATGCAATAAAAAAAATGGTAAAGGAGATATCACCACCAATCCCACAGAAATACAAACTACCATCATAGATTACTACAAACACCTCTATGCAAATAAACCAGTAAATCTAGAAGAAATGCTTAAATTCCTGGACACATACACCCTCCCAAGACTAAACCAGGAAGAATTTGAATTCCTGAATAGATGAATAACAAGGTCTGATGTTGAGGCAGCAATTAATAGCCTACCAAGCTAAAAAAAAAAAAAAAAAAAAAAAAAAGAAAAGAAAAAAAGAAAGTCTGTGACAAGATGGGCTCACAGCCAAATTCTACCAGAGGTACAAAGAGGAGCTGGCACCATTCCTTCTGAAACTATTCCAAATAATACAAAAAGAGGAAAACTTAACTAACTTATTTTATGATATAAACATTATCCTGAAACTAAAATATGGCAGAGACACAACTAAAAAAAAATTCAGGCCATTATTCATGATGAATATTGATGCCAAAATCTTCAATAAAATACTGGCAAACTGAATCCAACAGCACATCAAAAAGCTTATCTGTCATGATCCAGTCAGCTTCATCCAAGGGATACAAGGTTGGTTCAACATCTGCAAGTCTATAAACATAATTCTACATAAACAGAACCAAAGACAAAAACCACCTGATTATCTCAATAGATGCAGAGAAGGCCTTCAACAAAATTCAACAGCGATTTATGCTAAAAACTCTCAAAAAACTAGGCATCAATGAATCAGATCTCAAAATAATAAGAGCTATTTATGACAAACCCACAGCCAATATCATATTGAATGGGAAAAAACTGAAAATACTATCTTAAAAAACTGGCAAAGGACAAGGATGCCCTCTTTCACCACTCAGATTCAACACAGTATTGAAAGTTCTGGCTAGTGTCATCAGGGAAGAGAAAGAAATAAACGGTATTCTAATAGGAAGAGAGGACTTCAAATTGTCCTTGTTTGTATATGACATGATTATATATTTAGAAATCCCTATCATTTCACCCCAAATCTCCTTAAGCTGATAAACAACTTCAGCAAAGTCTGAGGACACAAAATCAATGTGCAAAAATTGCAAGCATTCCTATACATCAATAATAGACAAACAGAGAGCCAACTCATGACTGAACTCCAATTCACAATTGCTACAAAGAGAATAAAATAACTAAGAATACAACTAACAAGGGATATGAAGGCCCTCTTCAAGGAGAACTATAAACCACTGTTCAAGGAAATAAAAGAGGACAAAAACAGATGGAAAAACATTCCATGCTCATGGTTAGGAAGAATCAATATTGTGAAAATGACCATACTGCCCAAAGTAATTTATAGATTCAATGCTATCCCCATCAATCTACCAATGACTTTCTTCACAGAATTGGAAAAAAAAAAAAAAAAAGCTGGAGGCATCATGATACCTGACTTCAAACTATATTACAAGGGTACTTTAATCAAAGGAGCATGGTACTGGGTACTTTAATCAAAAGAGCATGGTACTGGCACCAAAACAAAGATATAGACCAATGGTACAGAGCAGAAGCCTCAGAAGGAATGCCACACAACTACAACTGACTCATCTTTGAGAAACCAACAAAAACAGGCAATGGAGAAAGGATTCCTTATTTAATATATGGTGTTGGGAAAACTGGCTATAGCCATATGCAGAAAGCTGAAACTGTATCCCTTCCTTAAACCTTATACAAAAATTAACTCTAGATGAATTAAGGATTCAAACATGAGATCTAACACCATAAAAACTCTAGAAGAAAACTAGACAATACCATTCAGGACATAGGCAGAAGCAAGGGCTTCATGACTAAAAGAACAAAAGCAATGACAACAAAAGCCAAAATAGACAAGTGGGATATAATTAAACATAAGAGCTTCTGCACAGCAAAACTATTAATAGAGTGAACTGGTATCCAGCAGAATGGGAACAAATTTTTGCAATCTACTCATCTGAAAGGGCTAATATCCAGAATCTATGGAGAATTTAAACAAATTTATATGAAAAAAAAAACCATCAAAAAATGGACAAAGGATATGAACAGACATTATTCAAAAGAAGATAATTATGCAGCCAACAAACATAATAAAAAAAGCTCATCATCACTGGTTATTAGAGAAATGCAAATCAAAACCACATTGAGATGTCACCACACACCAGTTAGAATAGTTGTCTCCTCAAAAAATCAGGAGACAACACATGGTAGAGAGGATGTGGAGAAATAGGAATTCTTTTACACTGTTGGTAGGATTGCAAATTAGTTCAACCATTGTGAAGACAGTGTGGCAATTCCTCAATGATCTATACTGAGAAATACCGTTAGACCCAGCAATCCCATTACTGGGTATATACCCAAAGGATTATAAATTATTCTATTATAAAGACATATGCATATGTATGTTTATTGTGGTATTTTTCACAATAGCAAAGACTTGGAACCAACCCAAATGTCCATCAGTGATAGACTGGATAAAGAAAATGTGGCACATATACATCATGGAATACTATGCAGTCATAAAAAAGGATGAGTTCATGTTCTTCACAGGGACATGGATGAAACTGGAAATCATCATTCTCAGCAAACTGACAGAAGATCAGAAAACCAAACATTGCATGTTCTCACTGGTAAGTGGGTGTTGAACAATGAGAACATATGAACACAAGGAGGGGAACATTACACACTGGGGTCTGGAGGGTGGGGGTCTAAGGGAGGGATAGCAGGTGGTGAGGGGATTGGGAAGGTATAGCATTAGGAGAAAAAGGAGGCCATGGATGCAGCAAACCACCACCATGTCATGTATTCCCATGTAACAAACCTGCACAATCTACACATGTATGCCAGAATTTAAAGTATAATAAATAAATTTTAAAAAAATGTTTGTAATGCATAATAAATACATTTTTAAAAAATGCAAGTAAAAAGATGGATCATATAATATATATACACTATGATATATATGTGTGTATATGTCTATATAATATTTATCTATCTATCTGTATGTGTATATTTGAGCCTTAAACAATTGCCAACTCTGTGGAAGAAAGAGACAAAGTAAAGGTAGAGAAAGAGAAATGTACGAGGCAAAATGCAAATGCATTTAGAGTAGTGCCTGCCATATAACAGCACTTAACAAAATTGACAGAATAATTGAGCAAATGTGTTGTTCACTCTCCTATTTCTTTTTGAAGTAAGAAATTATGAGAAATGTTCTGAAAAACTCTTAGACTAGTTTAGTTTTGGCCTTCATAAAATGTAATTATTGTACTATAGCAAGAAAAGTAAGTTAATCTCATTGTATTTCCTTACATATTGGATTCAAGTTTCTTCATACTGTGGATATTACTTTTAAGCCATGGATTAAAGTGAGTTTGTGTTTTGTTCCATAACAATCTAATGATAGCATTTTAATAACTGAATTTGAAATTGCTGTCTTTGTTTACTGAAGCAATAGTGCTTATATCACAAGACTGTAAATCACTTAGGTAATAATAAAGATGCTTCTACAGTATTATACAAACATAATTTTAGTATTATCTGTGGATTTCATGAGAATATCATTTAAATATTTATTTATAATAGTTTATATGTAATAATTGAAAGAATTGTATTTTAAATATATTTCTTTGTATTTAATTTCTATAGTTTTCCTTTTTGGTTCTACTCTTAAGTATAGCAGACTTTTAAAGGCCTAGATTTTCAAATGAACCAAAATATTGTAACTCTCTTCCCATCAGACATTTTCACCACAGATTAGATAAGAAAATTATAAAAGATTTTTTGAGTTGATACCTTAAAACTGTGTTATTTCATAAAACTTGTATACTCTATGTCAGACGTCAAGTAATATCTTCCTGAAAAAGTAAGACTCATTTAGCAACTATTGCTTTTTAATTTGTAAATGTAAATAAATATCAAATAAAAATTTGACAAATGCATTTCATAAATAAAGAAATCATCTTAGCTATATCAATATGCACATTTCACCAGAATAAAACTGGCCAACATAACATATGAAAAGAGCCTGGACACATCATAATAAAATTCAAAGGCCATTATCAAGAAAATGTTGACAATCAGTCAGTCTTTTCTCAAAATTTCAAGTTACCATACATAGTGGTCACCCTCAGCCCTGAGCATTTACACAGAAATAGTGAGACATTGGGTAGAGTGTACCTTCAGGGAATATAAAAAATACAGTTGTTTATTTCGCTTTGCTCAAAACTTCAAAGGAAATGTACAGATGACTTCATAAAATAGTACAGTACTTCCATAATTGCTATATTTACCAAATTATCATAGTACATAATTTATACTAAAATTCTTACAAAACATATGTTCTATTCACCTGCAAAAAATATACAGTGAAATTAGGAACTAATTTTACTAGGTAATGAGATAAGGTAATGTTTGGCATGAATATTATTAAATTGGGGTAAATGGCATTTTTTTTTTCTTTTTAATCATGCACATGTATTATTTCCTAACAAAGTAACACAAATGTTTACGGAGAAATAAATGAAATGAGAATGAATTATTTCCTAACAAAGTAACACAAATATTTACGGAGAAATACATGAAATGAAATCAGTATGTGTTACTGATATTGAAATGGGAAGAAATACTTGGCCAAATAGAGCGTAAAATAGACTTTCAAAAATTTACTGATGAATTCAACTACAGGGAACATAAAGCTTTAAAGTTCTGAAGCATCACAGAAAATCAGTAAATTAATGAGTAAACAAGTAAGAAGCAGGAGCCAAACTAGAAAAAAAAATATTCAAAATACTTATGTTTAAAAAACTACTTGGTAAAGCAATAATATTCATAATACATATAATTTATATTAATGTGTAACAAATGTTAAGGTCTACTTAATATGAGAAGATGCATGAAGAAACAATATGGAGAGCAAACAAAGCTGGCCCACTAAGAAATACTTAATCATTAATAAATAAAAATAAATGTACATTTTAAAAAATATTTTACCTATTGCATTGTAAAGGGTTACCCATATATCTTAAATGTATGTTAGTTTTCAGTCATAAATTACGTTCAAGCATAAAAAATTAGGACCATTTTTGCCAAACATCAGAGTATTCTTTCAGACTTTTGTGTGTGCCATACAGTGTGACATAAAATTTATATTTTCAAGAATGTATCTTCAAAATTTATTAAACCAACAAATGTATTTTATATGTTTATTTCAGTATGAATTATACCAATACGAAATTAGTAGTCAAAATCTCAGAGGAAAAATTTTAAATCTAGAAAAGGAAACACCTAAATATTTTAGCTTTCTTTTTTCTTTGATGGTGTTGAAATTACAGGTTATTTGCTTTAATGTTTACTTATCCCAATACCCATTCTGCTTTTTGTTCCTTTAATAACAGAACAGTGACAATTTCAGCTGGGGACATGACCACCCAGTTAGAGACCGTATTAGTAAGTATCCTTTGCAATTAAACATTGTTATGTGACTAACTTCTGTCCAATAGGATGTGGGAGTCTAATGATTCTTTTAAATAGAAAATGATCTCTATCGAAGTCTGCATTGTAATATTCTGTGAAACTATTCAAATGTGATATGATGAGATTAACATCCTAAGCGATGAAAAAGCAACAATATAGAAGATACTCCTCTTCTTTCAGATCACCTTTAATTACATAATTTTCAGAAGAGAATGATACTATCTTGTTTAAGAAGCCACTTCTGTCTCTTCTAAATTTAAAAGTGTAGCTAACATCTTATCTGCTCTAATAGTTTTCCGTATTTTAAAAAAATCCTGCAAGTAATATGTATGTATAAACAAGTTGAATTTTATTTTTAAAGGAGAAAGAAACCAAATCTAAAAATGGACCGAATTCTTAGAACCAGCATCTTACTGCTAAAATCTGATGGTCTTAAATTTTAAATTTTGGGTGATCTAAAACAATCGTTAAAGGCTTGTCCCTAAAATATATTATTCTATTTGTAAATAATATTCATAGCATTTCAACTTTAAATAAATATTTACCTCATCAATTAACATATAGGTGAATATCATAGAATTGACTGGCAGAAAGAAGTTTATCACGGTAAAAGTCAGGTTCTAGGGATAGAATACCTGATTTTCTGTCTAAGTAAAATTACTTAGGCGAGGGCCATCTCCTGTGCAAGCTTCTTTTATTTACATCGTATATAAAAAGAACAGAAAAATTCAATGTAATTTATCGAACTGGATGAGGATTAAAAGGAATTTATTATGGTAACTGGCAGTTTGACCTCCATAAAAATTAGCTTTTATTATGAGAATGCTGATTTATAGATGGATACTAAGACTAAATAACAAACGCGGAAATGTATATGAAGGCTACTCTCAGTGGAATTCAAGGTTAGAAAGTTACTTTGTAGTAATTGAAAAAGACTAGGTGCTAGTTAATAAATTTTCACTTATCAAGTTAGCCAGTAATTTAAAGTTTCAGAGTGCCTTGGAACAAAGCTATAGTAAGAGCATATTTTTAAATATTGAACCATGTCAAACTTCACTTAAAATGTGTATTTAAAATTTATTGTGCTGTGACTTTTTATTGGCACATTTGGTTAATATCCTATAATGATGATGTGAGGCAAAGTGTTACATAAAAAGTATTTTTATAGGCATTATTCATACTCAACAAGGAATAGTTATTATATTTATAATGTTATTTAATATCAAGACATTAATAACAAAGTATCAATAAACTTAAATGTAGTAGAGGTCTGAATTGTTACTGCACTCTTACAGAATGTCTTGCAGAGTAAGAAGATGCAGATTAGATTCAGAAATTTTCTTTTATACTACTTTATGGAAATTTATATAGTTTTTTTTTTACAAATAGGAGCAGGTAAATGTGGGCTAAAGTAGAAGGATGAATAAATACAATCAGCATAAATTTAAGGTGTGTTATCATTATCCATTGCCCTAAGACCATAGTGTGAAAGTAACCATTAATACAATGTAGCAGATTATTAAAAACCAGAGGGTAGATAAATTATAGAGTAAAGGTTATATGGTGAGTATGGGTAATTTAGTTTTCTTTTCTTTAAATGTTAACGTTTACAATATCTATTTTTGCTTTCTTTTAGTAATAGAATATTATGCATTAATATTTCAAATTAAATTTATCTTTAATAATAAAGAGTGATATCTTTAATAATAGGGAGGTGTTGGTAAAATGCATCAGTATAGGGTAAAGATAATTATTCTTGTCACCATGCATGCTACTCCTGAAATATGCAACAGATAATACTTTAAAATTAACTCATACTATATTGATGGAATTTCCACAAATTCTAGTTTCAGCTGTAAAAACTGAAGCTTAGAAACTTTCATGTCTAAAATTCAAATTTTGAATGACTGTGCTGGGACTGAATCCCAAGACTTTCTAGTTTATGTATGGAGGTTCTTACTAAATAATTGGAAAAATAAACATACATTAAATTAGCATAGCTTCAGAATAATAATCAATGAGTCTGATAAATACTACTGCCTATCTTTTAGTTTTTATTCCAATTTTACCTTTCAGATATTCTACTTAGTTACAACATTTCACAATTTATCTTACAATTTGATATGGTTGTATGACTGTGTCTACACTAATAGCATAAGAACAGAAGCGATATATGCAACTTTTGGTTTATTTCGTTATATTCGACTCTTTCATCAAACAAAAGGTTAGAATCCAGATCTAATAGTACCATGTTTGGGACCATGAGGATCAAGACATTTTGGGGATGGTAAATGCATAAGAAGAGGGAAAGTGTTTTAGTTCTGGAAGAACATTCTAGACCTCAGCCAACATAATTTGGAGGTAGATATGAGAAAGACAAGTAAGCATCTATCTAATTTCAGCCACTGAATGCCCCATTGTCATTATTACTAAAAGCATTTTCATATGTATCTTATATGCTAACTAATATAATAAGCAAGAAACCAGGAGAGAAAGAAGGGTATGACTTTAACTCAAATGAGATTAGAATTTAAATCATGTAAAACAAGAGAACTAGGTGGCAAATAGAAGGTAGAGAAAGAATTTGAGGAAGAAATGAACTGAAGATGTCTATGAGAAGTTAAGACTGGAGACACATGTTGTTTATAAACACAAAGAACCTACCTTTGGCTACAGATAAGAAGGGAAAACAGAGAACCGTAGGAGATCTACTTCTATTCAGTTAGCTCAGAGAAATTAGGGTGAAGATAAGAAAAATAATAATTAAGAAAATGTTTCCTGTTAGATAAAAAGATAACGAGTGGATGAGAATCAGCTTGGCTAAATGAGCCAAGTGCAGGGGAGAGAATTGATGCCTATGTAAGCATGAAGAATTCTTCACAAATCTATTCATCTAGGAACATATTCACTCAAAGAGCTTTTGTTTTGGAGTTTTTGTTTTTGTTTTTGTATTGTTGTTGTTTTTAGAGATAGGGTCTCACTCTCTTACCCAGGCTGGAGTGCAGTGGCTCAGAAATAACTCACTGTAAACTCCTCATCCCAGGTTCAAGTGAGCCTCCCACCTCAGCCTCTCAAGTAGTTGGGGGATTAAAATTGCACACTGCCATGCCTGGCTAATTTATTTTTTATTTTTTATTATACAGGCAGGGATCTCACTGTGCTTCCTAGGCTTGCCTTGAAGTGTTAGGCTCAAACGATCCTCCCACCTCAGCCAATTCAAAAATTGAATCAATATCATTTAGTAAACTACTGAATGTGTAGCTTGAGAAACTGGAATCACAAGTTTAGAAACCGGGGAAGGAACAGGTTTGTGGAAGTGAAATGAGTTGAAGAATTTTTATAGTAACAAGATGTTGATGAGGGTTTAGAGGAAAATGTGTGTCTCAGGTATATATCCTTAAAATAAAATACTGCATTTGTGAGTAACATAAGTTTCTCTGTTTTTTGCTATATTGGCCATCTCATATATCTGTATACCTCTTCAGAAGGAGCTTGTATATAGAACAGCTGCTCACTCCCAAGAGAGTATTTTTATGTCAGTGGAAAGAGCTCATTACATTAAAAATGAATAGCTCAGACAGTGTGCTCAGTGCTAGGAATAGAACTAGAAACAAATTGGATATGGTTCCTGCATTCATGAAGCTGAGAGTCTTAGAGGGAAACAGACTAAGAGAAATTTCTATCAAGGTACAATCATAATCTGTGGTGGGAAGAACTGGAAGGTGAAGCCCTTGAATGGTAAGTGGGATCACGTAACTATTTCGTTCAGTTGTGCTCTCTTTACAACATTCCTTGCTATGAATTCACAATTACATTATATTTGGGAAAATTAAAATTCAGAAAATGCAAAGTTACAGATAGTCTGTAATTCAATTCTCAGATTTCCCAGATAGAAAAAAAAAAAAAAAAAAAAAAAAAAAAAAAAAAAAAAAAAAAAAAAAAAAAAAAAAAATCAGAAGCTACTGACTTAATTATGAAAAAAAAAAAAAATCCCCAAATAAATCCAAATATGCCCTTTCTAATTAGGCTTCTCTCCAATGGAAATGAAGTGAACACCTTTCAGTACAAAAGTCTAGTATCCAGGAAGAACAGGAGAAATAAAAAAGCCACTTATCCAATTTAGAAAGACTTGATGGAACATCAGTGAGAGTAGAAAGAAAAAGACTGACATTTTGGGAGACCACTTCCTTTGAAAACTTTTTTTCTTCAATCCACAGTGTCCTAGTCCTGAGAATTTCCAAACCAGTTCAGTCTCATATCGAGTTAATATTCCATACAATATGTTAAAATCAATACTACATAAGTAAATTGAAACTAAGAATCCAAACTTGTTCACTTAATCCATACATTAATAGAAATAATTATGTATAGAAAGAGTGAGAGACCCAGTGTGAATAAGTAATGGTAGGATAGAACCCTGTCATAATACATTTTGTTACATAGTCTTGACTTAGAAAATACATAAATGTAGCCAGTCTTGGTGGCTCACACCTGTAATCCCAGCACTTTGGGAGGCTGAGGCGGGTGGATCACCAGGTCAAGACATGGAGAAGATCCTGGTCAACAAGGTGAAATGCCATCTTTACTAGAAACACAAAAAATTAGCTGGGGGTGGTGGTGAGTGCCTGCAGTCCCAGCTACTCCGGAGGCTGAGGCAGGAGAATTGCCAGAAACCAGAAAACGGAAGTTGCAGTGAGCGGATATCCGGCCACTGCTCTCCAGCCTGGCCAGAGTGGGAGACTTGGTCTAAAAAAAAAAAAAAAGAAAATATACAAATATTTCACATATTCACAAAGAAAATTTAAATTTACAGAAGCAAGATTTTCCCAAAATTCAAAAGAAATACCACAAATATACCCAGCTGCATATAAGGTAGCGACATAGCCACAGAGGAATAAATTACTTTAGGTGAGTTTACAGTAAATTAGAAGCACAGAGAAATGTAAATATTATTTGGGAGTCTAAGTGTTGGAGTAAAATTAGTATTACTCTTTTGAATTGACTGTTTATGTAGAATAATCTAAATGGGTAAACATGCTAATACTCTTATGAATAAACATTTTCAATACAAATAAGATCAAGTAAGTTTACTTTAAAGCCCATAATATTCCAACATAAGTCTTCTTTACAAAAATTCATATTTGTATATGAAAAAGTTCTATAAAATACTCGTGTCATGAAAAACATAAAAGAGTAAGGAATTGATGCAGATGAAGTGAGAATTCAGAGATGTAACAAAAACACCCATTAAATTCTAGAGTATTTTAAATCAAATATTTACAAATGCTTTGGCAAGTTGACTTTAAATTTTAAAGTAAATTGTCAAAAATGACCATTACCAAAAAAGTAACTACCTTTTTCACAAAATCAATAAAATAAGGCTGAAGTTATCAATTAAAAGTATATTTTTAAGTCAAACTAGACTTTGATAAGCATAAAGCAGTCCATAATTATCTTAAAATTCTGTTATTTTAAAATTCTCTAATAAATTTTATTCAATAATGTTTGCAGAGGTGGATGACGTGAGTGAGCAAGAGTGAATTGATATAAAGGAAATAAAAATGAAGTTAAGTATCTAAGATTTATTTTTAATTTGTTTCTAGAGCTTCTGAGTCAGTTTGATCTTGTTCTTTTCTGAAAGAATACATGTGTTAATTTTTCTTTTCTTAGAAATAGGGAAGTCAGTCTTTTAAAAAGATGTACTTATATCGTGCCATTTTGATGTTATTATAATACCCTGGACATAGATTAATTTATTATTGTTTAGAAGAAATCTGAGGTCTACACTGTTAACTTTTTTTTTTAAGATAAAAAATGTAAGATTGCAGGCATAAAAGCTAAAGAATTTATGTATTTATTAATGTACTGCTTATGTAACAGTTGAAAACCTCGGAACTACATAGTAATATTTAAGCTCAACTGGAAGCTTGTGAATATCAGAGTTTCATGCCGATTCAAGGATTCTTGACAGATTTTTATTTATTTTTAATAGAGTTGCAAAAACATTTAACGGAACTCAGGGTGATTTTCAGTATGTCTCTCACACAGTGTTAGTACTTCACGTGAACTGCAGGCATCTGTGAGGCAATCATTTTGCTTTCACTTTTTTCCCACTTCACTTTGTCTAAAATGACTTGACACAATGTAAATTTCCTTTATTTCACTTACAAATATAAAAGAAATGCTCCCTTTTATTTTATGAAATAGTTTCTCCTCTTTCATATTATCTTTTCAAACTGACAAAAAGAATGCATCTTGGAGTCAGTGTGAATGTCACATTCCTCTAGACTTTTACTCAGGTAAACACATAAATCTGCATATTATAGATATTACAAATCTGTAAAGGTTAATTTTGACATAATGTCTAACATATTATTTGCTAGACATGAAAATGAAAGCAATGATCATTTTGTTTCCAATTATGTTCTCTCTTTCCAGAAATCTCCTATCAACAGTTTTTCAGATTCTGTGATCTGTGTATAATTTTTAAAAGATTTCTATATTGTCTTCCCAATATTATCTTCCAAAAATGTAGTATGTTGCAATAATACCTAATTTCCTTATTTTACAAAAAGTATGTATTAAAGTTAACACTTAAGATATCTAAAAATAAATTATTTGAAAAAAATGTTTATCCCTTTTGTTAGTATACATTTATTATTTTTAAGTTTTCATAAGGCATAGTGCTATATTTTCAATCTTTTAAGGCAGTAAGTGTACTTTATTGTTAAAATACTTAAAGCAATTCATGTACCTGTATTACCGATATTTTTAGTAATTTCTGCTTTTCTTTAAATTAATGTCATTTTGAAAATACTAATTCCATATACTAAATTTCCCCTTAAGTCTGTTCATTTTTTAAATACATATCAATTTTTACATTAAGGTTTTGAGACCAACATGTTTCTGTCTGACATTGCTATATAAAATATTAAGAAAATAATCATAACCCAGGGCTAAGTATGGTGGCTCATGCCTGGATTTTCAGCACTTTGGGAAGCTGAGGTAGAACTGTTGCTTGAGCCCAGGAGTGCAAGACCAGCCTGAACAACATGGTGACCCTCTGTCTCTATTAAAAAGTCAGAAAATTAGTTGAGTGTAGTGGTGCACACCAGTCGTCCCAACAACTTAGGAGGGTCTGGCAGGAGGGTCACTTGAGACCAGGAGATCAAGGCTGCAGTGAGCAGAGAATGTGAATCAAAACCACATTGCTATATCATCACACACCAGTTAGAATGGTGATCATTAAAAAAAATCAGGAGACAACAGATACTGGAGAGGATGAGGCGAAATAGGAATGCTTTTACACTGTTGGTGAGAGTGTAAATTAGTTCAATCATTGTGAAAGACAGTATGGCACTTCCTCAAAGATCTAGAATCGAAATATCATTTGACCCAGTAATCCCATTACTGGGTATACACCCAAAGCATTATAAATCTTTCTATTAAAAAGACACATTCACATGTAGGTTTATTGCAGCACTGTTCACAATAGCAAAGACTTGGAACCAACCCAAATGCCCATCAATAATAGATTGGATAAAGAAAATGTGGCACATGCACATCAAGGAATACTATGCAGCCATAAATAAGGATGAGTTTATATCCTTTGCAGGGACATGGATGAAACTGGAAATATCATTCTCAGCAAACTGACACAAGAACAAAAAACCAAACACCACATATTCCCATTCATAAGTGAGTGTTGAACAATGAGAACACACCAACACAGGGAGGGGAACATCACATACCAGGGCCTGTTGGGGGGTGGGGGGCCTCAGGGGAGGAATAGCAGGGGGTGGGGGAATGGGGAGAGACAACATTAGGAGAAATACCTAATGTAGGTGATTGGGGAATGGATGAAACAAACCACCATGACATGTACATACCTATGTAACAATCTTACACTATAGGTACATGTACCCCATAACTTAAAATATAGGAAATAAAAATTATCTTTGAGAATGTGGCTGGAAAATTTCTGTATGTTTTTAAGTACTGATCATTAGAAAAATATTAAAATATTAATACAATTTAAAGAAATATAGAAGACTGCATGTAGTACTTTTATAACTTTTTTATAGTATTATAAATATTTTTGTGAATTCTATTTCTCCTCTGAGAAAGGGTAAACATGTTTAATTTGTGTCTTCAGATACCATAGCACTCATGGCAAGCACTAAATGTACACTTGACAAACAATAATGTAATTAATTTGGTATTGCTTGTTTCTCTTGCAGGGTAAGTTAAAAGAAAAGAAGGAAGGAAGGATGGAAGGACGGTAGGAAAGAAAGACACTTCTTTCACATATCTTGAAACTTTCTTTTTTGAAAATTTAATTGTTTCTGACTGGGAAAACAAAACAAAATGAAACAAAACAGAAACATACCACCCCTCAATATACTGCTCTCCATTCTAGCTCCAGCTCAGACTGGAGACAGGCATCAGCCCTGAACTGCCAAAGTTCAAGACTTGCAGAGGCTAACATGATTGTAAGAATCATCACTTCACCAGGCCTAAAGGAGAAGAAGCAGACTCTGGAATCGAACGGAAATATGAGAGGTACAGGCACTTCTTCCATCACTCCCCTCTGTATTTATTCCATCCATATCTTAAGTGATGCATTTTAAATTTAGCTGGATCATCCACTTTGGGAAGTATAGTTAAAGATTGAGAAAAACGGTGTTCTTTAACAGAGCTCTAGATCAGTTGTTTCCAACCTTGGTTTCACATTGTAACTCCCTGGGGAACGTCAAGCAAATACCATCCCCCAATCCCCTTATACAGAAAATCTGACAAAATCCCCTAAAAATATTCACCTACTATACTATGTACCCACAAAATATAAGAAAAAAAAAGTTTTAAAGGAAATACATTATTCTGTGGTCAACAGAAGAACATTAAACATCTAGAAAAACAACACCGAAATAGCTTTTTCTCAAGAAAATAAAAAGTTTTAAAGGAAATACATTATCCTGTGGTCAACAGAAGAACATTAAACAACATCTAGAAAAACAACACTGAAATAGCTTTTTCTCTCAGGTTTTGTAATAAATGTTTTAAGAAAAGTGCATATACTTACACAGCTTGACTTTCTTCCTTCTACTCCTATTTTTAACATAAGATTGGTTATTAACTGAAGATTTTCCAACCATGGGAGTTTTCAGGATTGTATGTTGCATAATTGTAGAGTGACTATTGTAATATATACAAAAAAAAATCATATTTTTTCTCAGTCACATTTGACTCTGTTTCCAAAATTGAATTCATTATAAGCAATGAGTGTTAAATCTAATACTGAATATATTATTTTTTAAATAACATTTTATCAAATATATTAGAATCTAATATTCTTCCATGTGCCATCCACTTAAGAATTGTTTCCTTAATTAATTGTTTTAATTTAATTAATTTACATATATATATTTGCACTTTAGGTTCTGGGGTACATGGTACATGTGCAGAACATGCAGGGTTGTTGCATAGGTTCATACATAGCAATGTGATTTGCTGCCTCCATACCCCTATGACCTATATTGGCATTTCTCCCCATGTCATCCATCCGTAACCTTCCTACTGGCCACTGTCCCTCCTCTATTTCCCCACAACAGACCCCAGCGTGTGATGCTCCCTTCCCAGTGTGTGATGCTCCCTGCCCTGTGTCCATGTGTTCTCATTGTTCTACACTCCACTGTGAGTGAGAACATGCAGGGTTTGATTTTCTGTTCTTGTGTCAGTTTGCTGAGAATGATAGTTTCCAGATTCATCCATGTCCCTACAAAGGACACAAACTCATCATTTTTTATGGCTGCATAGTATTCCATGGTGTATATGTGCCACATTTCCGTTGTCAAGTCTATCATTGAGGTGCGTTTGAGTTGGTTTCACATCTTTGCTATTGTAAACAGTGCCACAATGAACACATGTGTCCATGTGTCTTTATAATAAAACAATTTATAATCCTTTGGATATACATCCAGTAATGGGATTGCTGGGTCAAATGGAATTTCTATTTCTAGATCCTTGAGGAATCACCACACTGTCTTCCACAATGGTTGAACTAATTTACACTCCACCAACAGTATAAAAGTGTTCCTATTTCTTCACATCCTCTCCAGTATCTGTTGCCTCCAGATTTTTTAATGATTGACATTCTAACTGGTGTGAGATGGTATCTCAATGTGGTTTTGATTTGCATTTCTCTGATGACCAGTGACGATGAACATTTATTCATATGTTTGTTGGCCTCATATTGTCTTCTTTTGAAAAGTGTCTTTTCATGTCTTTTGCTCACTTTTGGAGGGATTTGTTTTTTTCTTCTAAACCTGTTTTAGTTCTTTGTAGATTCTGGATATTAGCCCTTTGTCACGTGGGTCGATTGCAAACATTTTTTCATTCTGTTGGTTGTCAGTTCACTCTAATGATTGTTTCTTTTGCTTCACAGAAGCTCTGGAGTTTAATTAGATTCCATTTGTCTATTTTGACTTTTGTTGCCAATGCTTTTGGTGTTTTAGTCATGAAGTCCTTGCCTATGCCTATGTACTGAATGGTTTTGCCTAGGTTTTCTTCTAGGGTTTTTATGATGTTAGGTCTTATGTTAAAGTCTTTAATCCATCTGGAGTTAATTTTAGTGTAAGGTGTCAGGAAGGAGTCCAGTTTCTGCTTTCTGCTCATGGCTAGCCAGTTTCCAACATCACTTGTTAAACAGGGAATTCTTTCCCCATTTCCTGTTTTTGTCAGCTTTGTCAAAGATCAGATGGTTGTAGATGTGTGGTGTTGCCTCTGAGGTCTCTGTTCTGTTCCATTGGGCTGTCAGTTACATGCTACTGAATATATTCTCATATATTGCTCAGATATTTCTGATATCTATTTCTCATATATTTCTCAAATATCTCAGTGTTTACTGAATATTTGTCTTTATTAGTAAAACAATTTATCAAAAAGTTGCAACAAAATGTTACATATGAACCAATTTATCACAATATTCTAATAAAATAAAATAGCTCAAATTTGCCTTCTAAATGCACTGAGTTTCTCTATTAAGCCAATTAAACAATAAGTCAGCTAATCAATAAGTGTATGTTTATTCTGTACCTGACTAGATTTGGGACCAGAAAAGCGAACAAACTAACAGTATATTCAAGATAAAAGTGAAGTAGTGAAATTTCTACACACCTTGCAAACTGTTAAACTTATGGACTAATTGATCATTTTAAATTGTTAAGTAAACTCAAACTCTAACCTCTATTACTGAAAATCAAGTTAATAAATCTCATTTTTCTCCACAGCTTACCATGTAGCAACATTTGTTTATGACTACAAATTGTTCTGATTATATATGTGTATATATATATATATATATATATATATATATATATATACACACACACATATTCTGTCATTTCTCTCTATGGATCAAATATTAATCTCATTTCTCTCTATGAATACATATATATTTTATATACATAAAATATTTGTAAAATATATATGTATCCCCTTTGATTCATATAGATAAATAAGAGAATAAATTATATAAATGCAGACAATTCAAAATCGGTTTTAGACTGAGGATTTTCCAAAAGAGATTTTTTTTTTCTTATCGTGGTTTATATTGTGTAAGCCACCTATAACAAACTTTTAAGATATCAAAACACACACAAATAACACAGTGTATTTTTTTTTTGTATGTGTTAGGTGACTCAGAAAGATATTCCCATAATGTTCTTCACACTACTGAGATCAATATTGTGAATTTTTCCTTACCTCTCAAAATGAAAATAAGAAGGCTAAATTCAGAACAAAATAAATTTTTATATTTAGAAATCAGTCTTTTGTAAAGATATTTTAGCTACAGACAAAAGAAAGATGCATAAGTGAAGGACAGCTGTCCCATTGAGTTTGTTCTCCTTTGATTCAAGGTGATGTGGTTGAGAGCTAACTTCAGACTGTAATGATGATCTAATCTATGATTCATACCAGGAGAATTTGAGAAAAAAAAAAAACAAAAAACAAAACTATTAATCATTATGCTAGGACAATATAGAAAAACAAGAACCCTACTATGCATATCAGGACATGTGGTCATCCTTATCATAAACACACCAGAAGTTTAAATCCTAACTTTATCACTTTATTAGTTGTAACAGTTTGTGGAAATTGTTCAACACACTGGCATCTCAGTTTTGTTTTTCATGAAGAATGAATTGTAAAGTCTAAATTTAAACCACAAAATACATGCAAGGTATATGTCTCATATTAAGCATTCAAAAATTGGTAGCTGTCCTAGGATATTTTTCTTTTCCAGGGTGGGAAGGCATTTTTTATCAAAATTCAGTTAGGCGTCAGTTACTTCAATTTTTCCATGCCAAAATGTTCTCTATTTGTGCATTCCAGAATATCTTCATACTATACAAATATTTATGTCTTTCTTGAATGTTATCATTGTCAGAGAAGAATATGCTCATTAGTTCCAAGGGAAGGAGGACAGATATGAGGAAAAGAACTATCTCAGGCAAACTAAGTGAAAATTAGCCAAATTTTTAAGCTAAGTGTCAGAGAATTTTTTCCATAAAGGGAAAGACAGTAAATATTTTCAGCTCTGGGGCCATGCAACCTATTATCTTTGCATTTAGTGGCATTATACCTATTACAATTAGATTGAAATTTATGCTATGCAAGAACTATAAAATTAGATAGCATTCTGAAATTTTTTACCTATCATCTGGAAATAAAAAATAAATAAATAAAACCATGACCGATTGGCAAATTTATAATAACCAATCATACAAAAACTATATATAAAACATGTATATTTGTGTTTGCATCCATGTGTTTTATCTAAGAATCACAATTAATGTGGTCTTATGTGTATATAGTAACCATTAATCTATTAGGCAAATATATTTGGTTCTCTACTTTTAGGCACATGGTAGAATAACAATTTTTGCCTATTTCTCAGTAGGATTGTATGGAGTCATGTGACTCGTATGAAAGAAAATAAATCTCAGGACACCAAACTCACTAAGTCAATGGGAAAACTCAAGCTGGGAATTGAGTCATGGAAACTTTGCCCTGGAAACAAAACCCCTAGCCAGCCAGCGGCAGAAAAATCCTGGTACTGCGAACAAAGCTCCTAGCCAGTCAGAGGTGGGACAACCCCAGCACTGGGAGCAAAGCCCCTAGCCAACCCTGGGTTCACTAACATAGTCCCTCAGTTCATTCCCTGAAAGGAAAGTCCAGTGACTGTTGGGACATGGGCAATGACCACTCTAAGTACTTCTTGCTGCACTGGGGTGTAGAAAGGGCTCTGCAGTTGAGGTTTTCTCCAGATGTGAGTCCTCTGGGGTTATAGGTCAATCCAGTGGTCTGTGATAGAAATGAGCCAAGGACATTTGGGGTTCCATTTACTGGACCATTGGTAGCTTCATGTCTCAATTCTGGAAGAAAAGAATTTGGCAAGAAAGTTAAAGATGCAAGTCTCAAAGGCAAGCAATAGTAGTATGGTTATTAAGGGGCCTAGAAGTGGGGAGAATCAGGATAGCCAGTTGTTAAGCAAGCTCTATGATCTTATTTCTTGGAGGTGCTTAGCCCTGCATTCTATTCAGTCCCTGAGTTCTTACACTTTATTTAGGATGATACCTGATTGGTTTACAAAGTAGCAGCATTCTTCTCCTAAAAAGAGCCAAGTTCCTCCTCTCTCTGGCATTAACAGACCCAAGGTCCTTTGGTTTCAAAGAGCCACAGTAGCTAAAGAGTTAAACTGCTTTTGTAGAGTTATGAGAGAATCAGCAACCTTTTCCATGTTGTTATTTAATTCCTGGGATAGTTTATGGTAAAAGTGAGTGGGCATAGTAATTCCTCCAATATTAGTACTGATTCTGCCTATTATTCTAGCCCCCACTGTGAATGGAAAAATTGGGACTTGAGTATGGCATTATCTGGGCAAGAGCAGACTCTGCAACTGAGAATCAGTGTAAATGGTCATGGAGGGCACTAGGAAGGAGAAGAGGCATATTTCTTCCAGGGTCTTGTTTAAACAGTGGTAGGCTGAGGAGCCAAAAACAAAGAATAAGTCTGGTGCTAGGCAGTTGAGGCCTGGAGTAAGGTAACCGAGTATCAGCATAGAGAAGCATTGGAGTTGTTAGATAGATGCAATGTGTAGATTGGTGACCAAGGGAACTATAAGCCCCATATGATTTAGGAATGGGTTAGTTGTGTTTCGTAAGTATGGAACCAAAACCGGGATTTATGGTTTGAAGCGTAGTGGGAGGCACATCCAACAATCAGTTGGGTCATTGGTGAAAGCCTCATGCATTCCTGTGAGGGTGATGTTAAATAAGTTGAGCAGACAGGAGTGTGTGTGAAGGCTCTCACATAGCTTAGAAAGGTCCAGGCCTCTGTAGGAGCTGGGGGTACCTAGGAGCCTCTGTAGTGGTACAAGGCCTCTGTAGGAGCTGGTTTGCCTAGGTTAGAGATAACTTCTTTGAGGCACCATTCCTGTTCCTGGTGTTGGACCTTACCTCCATATGAAATCCTGATGTGAGTAAAATATGTCCAGCAGACACTGGTTCTTATAGCAGCTGGACAGTTAGACTCGATTATTGTTCCCATTCAATATGTGTGTGAGTTGTATGTGCACAGAGAAGCGATTTATAGCAATTTTTGTGCATACACGTGTGTAATATGAAAGAAGGGGGTGGTTCATGGTACTTCCAAAACCACTCTTGTAGTGAGAAAAGTGTGCACGAGCTGACAGGAGTGGGGCTGAAAAGAGGATTGAGAATAAGTGAGAGAAAGTTAGCAGAGAGGGGGCCATAAGTTTATCGCAAAAAAATAGTTTGGAGGACAACAGTGTGAACAGACAAGGCAGGAGGGCATCAGGCACGTAGATGCAGATAAGGGCAATTAAAAGTAGATTAGACAGAAAGCAACAGAAAGGGAGAGCCTGTGAGATGTGGACCAAACCTTAGGGGTGACCACGTAGAGTCTGGCTGTAAATAGTAAAGTTAAGACAGACATTCATGCTACTGCTAGAATGTAAATTCAACTCGTGTGTGGTTTGTGAACCGTGGGTTAGCGACTTTCCTGGGATCTCATTGGAAGAGCAACTGTAGGTCCTCTAAGGCCTTGCCGGTGCATGAAGGGCAGCTTCCTGGAACCTGGGACAGTGGAGAAGAGGCCCCTGGTCTTCTTGAGGAGGAGTCCAAGGTTTCAGCCAAGTGTGATGGATCCACGAATCAATTCCCACCGTGTTAACTGTCGTTGGGGTGGAGAGAATGACTGAAAATTATCCTCCCCAAGAAGGACCTAGAGAGGAAGAGTTAGAGGGGAGAGACTTAACAAGTACTAAATCTGCAGGAAGAAAAACTATTTCCCTTTTTCCTTAGTGTGTCCTTCAGGTAAGGTCCTAAATGCCTGTTGGTACTTAGCCAGGGAGGCTCTATCTTTTATTAGATCTACAGTTTCTTTGTCCAATACAAGGTCATTGGTAAGAAAGGGTTGTCCATAAAGCATCTTATAAGGACTGAGTCCTATTTTCTGAGGAGAGCTTTCAGTCCTTAAGAGTGTTATTGGTAACAGAGTGGGCCATGGGAGGTGGGTGCTAGTATTTTTTTTAAGGGTATCTTAAGAATTTTCTTTATCTTTTTCACTTTCCCTGAGGACGAAGGCCTCCAAGCATAGTGGAGATAATATTGTATTCCTAATGCTTTGAAAATTCCTTGGGTCACTGCAGATCTTTTTTTTTTTTTTTTTTTTTTTTTTTTTTTTTTTTTTTTGAGATGGAGTTTCACTCTTGTTGCCCAGGCTGGAGTGAATCACCTCAACCTCCACCTCCTGGGTTCAGGCAATTCTCCTGCCTCAGCCTCCTGAGTAGCTGGGATTACAGGTGAACGCCGCCATGCCCAGCTAATTTTTAGTATTTTTAGTAGAGACGGGGTTTCACCATGTTGACCAGGATGGTGGATGGGAGTTTCACCATGTTGACCAGGATGGTCTCGATCTCTTGACCTCGTGATCCACCCGCCTCGGCCTCCCTAAGTGCTGGGATTACAGGCTTGAGCCACCGCGCCTGGTTGGGTCACTGCAGCTCTTAAGGCAAGGCCATTATTGCTTTGAAGACAGTGAGGAAGTCCAAATCTATAAATTATTTTATTAATCAGGACTCTTACTACCTCTTGAGTTTTGTCTGTCCTATAGGGGAAAGCCTTAACCCAGTTTGTGTAGGTATCTATACATACTAACAGATATTGATATCCCTGAGACTTAGGCATATGGGTAAAGTCCATTTGACCACCTGGGTGATGACCTGTTCACTATTTCCCAGGAGGAACTTTGCAATGTGCCAGAGGATTGTTCTTCTGGCATATTTTACAGCCTTTGACTATTTGTTGGCTGGTTTTGAAGAGAACCGTTTTTTATAAATATAGATTTGGCCATTTGTATTTTCTATACCCATATGGAATATTTGATGTACTGTTTTAAGTATTTTCCACTGGCTGGCAGCAGGGAGGAGTACTTTTCCTTCCTCAGTAGCTAGCCATCCTGAAGGAAGAAGATTATGTTCTGGGAGATTGCCCATTCTACCTCTTCTCATGAGTATTGAGGTCTAGTCCCCTGGAGAGGGTTTTCCATATTAAAGATCCTTCTATAAATTCTTGTCCACCTGCCCTTTTTTGCCTCTAGATCAGCTCAGCTATTGCCCTCGGCTACCTTCTCATCTCCTTTCTTGTGACCTCAGCAGTGTAAGACTGCCACCTCTTTGAGTTGTTGGACAGCTTGTAATAAGCCTAAAATTTCTTTATGATATTTAATGGGAGTCCCTGCCAAGGTTAAGAACTCTCTTTTCTCCCATATGGCAGCATGAGTGTAGAGAACCAAGTAAATGTATTTGGAATCTGTGTATATGTTTATTCTTTTTCCTTTTCCTACTTTTAGAGCTCGAGTGAGGGCTACTAGTTCTGCCAATTAGGCACTAACTAGTTCCTGGAGGAAGGGGATTACTTTTGAGCATCGTTTGATCACTGACTCCTGCATATCCTACCTTCCAAACTCCATTTTCCGAAAACAAACTTCAGTCAGTGTATAGCTTAAGGTCAGGATCGGCTAGAGGTGTTTCTGAGAGATCCTCTCGGGTCGCATAATTTTGGGCTATAACCTGCTGACAGTCGTTCCCTGTCTGCCCCTCTTTGGGAAGAAAGTTAGCTGGATTGAGGGCTGCACATGTGCATAGCTGAAGTATGGGGCCTTCAAGCATTAAGTTCTGATATTTGAGTAAGCAGGTGTCAGACAGCCATAAACTTCTTTTAAAGGCCAGAATTTCAGCTACATTATGTAAAGACCATATGGTTAGATCTTTTTCCTGAACTATTTTAAGGGCTTCTGAGACCAAGATAGCCACTGTAGCTACTACCCACAAGCAATGTGGCTGGCCTTTTGCTACTACATCAATTTCCTTAGGTATGCCACTGATTGTGGCATGGTCCTGAGTCTGGGTGAGAAACCCCAGTGCCACGCCTGACTTTTCCATAATATATAAAGAAAAGCCATTTCCTGTAGGAAGGATTAGAGCTGGAGCCTGCAGTAACACCTGCTTCAAGGTCTGAAAGGCTGCCTCGGCCATAGGGTACCATTGTATCAGATGGGTGTTAGTTTTTTGGGTTTCCTTAATTAGAGTATATAGGGGTTTGACTATCTCATCTTATCTGGGAATCCACAATCAACAGAAACTGGTTATTCCTAAAAATTCTCACAGCTATTTTAAGGGTTTTGGATGAGAGAAGGCTAGTATAGGTTGGAGATGTTCTTCATCAAGGGCCAGAGTGCCTTTTGGCAAGACAAGTCCTAGATATCTTACCTGTTGTCTACAAAGTTGGACTTTTGAATTGGAAACCTTACATCCACAGGTGGCCAGAAACTTTAGAAGATTCTATGTTGCCTGCTGATACTGGGTTTCTAAGTTAGCAGTTAAAAGTAAGTCATCCATATTTTGGAGCACCAGGGTACCTGGATATGAAAAATGACTAAGATCCTGAGCTAAAGCCTGGCCAAACAGGGGAGGATTATCTCAAAAACTCGGGGTAAACCTGCTCAGGTGAGTTGAGACGTGTGGCCTGAGAGGTCTTCAAAAGCAAACAGAAACTGGGAGTCAGGATGTAACAGAACACAGAAAAAAAAGCAACCTTAAGATCCAGCATTGCAAACTATTGTACCTCTCCTGGTATTTGAGAGGGCAAGGTGCATGGGTTGGGTACAGCTGGGTATAAAGGGATCACAGCTTAATTAATAAGCCTGAGATTGTGCACCAGTCTCTATTATCCATTAGGTTTTTGTAGTTTTAAAATTGGATTATTGCAAGGGCTATTACAGAACCTCACTGGACCCTGTTCTTTCAAATTATTTATAGTATCCTATAGCCCCTTTTTGGCCTTCAGTCTGAGTAGGTACTGTCTTTGGCAAGGAAAGAAGGTGGGATCCTTTAGCTTTATTAGAATTGGGCAGGCATTCTCCCTCCATTGCCCAAACCTCAAATAATGGGCAGAAGAGAGCTATCTTTTCCCTGACATTCAAATAATTCCTGCTCTGGCTAACAGGTTCCTCCCGCCCCCCAATAAGGAAATGGGACTTTCTGGCATGATGAGGAAGGCATAGGAGAAAAGCATATCTCCCCAGTTACAGCTTAGGGGCTGGGAAAAATATCCAGAGACTGCTTGTCCTGGGACTCCTTGGATAGTTACAGACCTGAAGGACAACCATCCAGGACAGGAGAGCAAAACCGAGAAGGCCACACCAGTGTCCATGAGAAGATAGATCTCCTGGCCCTCTATGGTTAGCTTTACCCAGGGTTCAGTGAGGGTAATGGCTTATGCCTGCACTTGCCCCAGGCACCCTTAGTCCTACTGTTGGGTTATCTGGTTAGTCAACTCAGGCCCTGGGAGGCTTCACCCCTTGAGACAGTGTGCCTTCCAGTGATCCCCTTGGCATAGAGGGTAAGGACGAGGTAATGGTTGATTCCTCTTAGAAAAATCTTTCTTAAAGTGTCCCAGTAGGCCACAGTTGTAGCAAGCTTTGCCAGACTGGTGACTTACACAAGCCTTTTCTGTTTCTGAGCCTCTTAGGTTCGCCTGCCTGAGGGCTATAACTAGAACCACTGCCTTTTTCTTGTACCTCCTGCCCCTTTCAGCCTGTTCTTCCTGGTCTCTATTATAAAACACCAAGGTTGTTAGATTTAGTAACGATTCTAGACTTTGTTCTGGCCCTAGGGCCAGCTTTTGGAGCTTTCTTCTAATACATGCTGCTGATTGTGTGATAAATTTGTCTTTTAGTATTAGCTGACCCTCAATGGAGTCTAGTGACAGGGAAGTACATTTTCTTAAGGCCTCCTGTAACCTATCAAGGAAGGCTTTTGGGTTTTCTTCCTTTCCCTGGATTATGGTGGATAACATTGAATGGTTCATGGGCTTCTTCCTAGTCTGTCTCAATCCCTCAAGTATGCAGGTCAATAGCTGCCTACTATTCCAGTCCCCATGTTCTGAGTCAGGATCCCAGTGAGGGTCCATACTAGGAATGGCCTGTTGACCTGCAGGGAATCTTTGCCTTTCCTCTGGCTTCATTTTCTCATTCACTTGACTAAAGTACCAACTGTCCCCAGACTCTTGACCAGCCTCTCTCTCATTACTGATTAAGGTCTGACTAAGCTGTAACATAATATCCTGCTAGTTCAAAGGACTGACCCAGGCCCTGAAGAACACCCATGTACTTCTCTGGGTCATCTGAAAATTTTTCTAAGTCTGCCTTGATTTGCTTTAAGTCCAAAAGTGAAAATTGAGCATGTACTTTGGTTGAGCCAAATTCTTCTCTTACAGTCTGTAGAGGGCAGAATTGGGGCATCCTAGTAGTGTGTGGGGCCTTGGTTGTTTTGGTTTTCCCTGATTCCTCTTGAGTTACAGGAGCTGGGGACAGCCTGTCAGCATTGGTGGAGGCAGAAACTGTAAGGAGTCCTGGGTATGTGGCCAGTAGGGCATAAGTTACAAGCCTTACATAGTTGAGGATTATCCTGTAGAGAAAAGAAAAGGTGCACATAGGTGACTTCACTGCATTTACCTTCCCTCCTATAGAAAAGATCTAATTTTCAAAAGGTGTTATAATTTGTACTTCCCTCGGGTGGCCTGGATTCTCCACTCTGAAGAGGGTTTTGTGGCCAGGCCATGCTGCAGAAGAAAATAAGCTACTTCTTCAAAGATTGTGGATTGAATTGGTCCCAATTATCCCGCACACACTTTAAGAGTGACTCTGTTTTGGGAAAAGGAGCACCCATCTGAAACTGAACGCAGAAATACCCACATCTCTGGTTATTTCCATCCCCCAGTGGCACAGCACTCTAATTTTTCTGCACCCTAAATGCATGATCATCTCGTGGGCCTTCCCCATTTGCCAAGTTTAATCACACTTGTGGAGTAATGGGCATATCCTCACTGTCTAATGTCCATTTTTGGCCACCTTAAAGGACATGGGAACTGCTGGGTTTAGTGGCCTTGTACCAGAGTGTCCTTGAAGAACTAGGCCAGTGAGACTTGGGCAATAGACACTATTTATATTCCCTAGCAAGTGTCCAATTAACATAGGCTTGACCATAAAACTGCCCCAGGAGGATAAATTCCTTGAGAAGGGTCTTTAAACATAATAGTCTTAAAGAGGTAATGGCTGGCCACAGGGCCAAGGCCGGGACAATGTCCTCCTGACCCGAGCCTTTTCTCTCCACTTGCCATCATAGGAGTATGACCTATTGCTGTGGGCCCTGTAATTAACTATTTGAGTCTTGGACCAGGTCTGACTATGGTGCTTTATATGGAGAAGTTCTGCTGTATGGAGGACTGATTCTAAACATGACAAATTTTAGGTTGTGGGGTCTTGGCACCTTTCAGGTGGATTGAAAAATTGCAGGTAACAGAAAATAAAATGTCCTATAGCCTCCAGTAACCACTGACAGACCCTGGCTCTGTTAGGACATAGCCTAGTACAGTGGACAAAGGGAACCAGTCCTGTGTATTTATATTGTAAGTGGTCCTCATATGTATAGGCCTGGGGGCACAAGAGGTAAGGGTCCCTGCACTGCCATCCCCAAAACCCCAAGGTCCTAGCAAGAAGAGTAATGGCATCAGGTGTAGGAAATATTTTAGAGGAAAGGGCATGGAAGAAGTTCTCGTGGATTTCTGGACCCAGGAGGTTGGGTCTGAGAGGCTAAGCAGCATTCACATGGGCGGCAGTGTCTTAGGGGGCCTAAGCGAGGCTGTGACCTCAAACCGATCATATCAGGGGTTCAGGACAGTTGCTTGTCACCCCTAACTAACCCTTGCCTTGGCCCAGGAAAAGAGAGAGTGGAGAAAGAGAGAGCTGGTTCCAGGAAAACAATGCTCCCAGTTCTGAAGAGCCAGGGATTGTTAGCCCTTTCCCAGAAAGTCTGACACCTGTGTCTTTAGTCTAGCAGCCACTCTTGTTACTTTTAACTGGCCGATAGGTGCCTGGTAATTTGCCTCCTGAATAAATTTAGAAGAAGGACAGATTAGCAAGCAAAGGGCTCACTCACTGCACTGAAGTTCAAAGCAGCCCCTGGCTGGATAGCCAACAAATGTAACCAGATCAGATGCCACTAGATTTTCTGGAACTCAAGGTCTTGGCATCTCCAACCCCTGTGAATGGGGGAGGGGGGCTTCCATGTTGCGGAGAGTGTTGCAGCTCAAATAGAACTCATGGACCCAAAGAATGTGCAGTAGTGCTGTTTATTAGGCAGAGTGAAAGGACACCTTCCACACTATGGAAGGGGACCTGGAAGGGGTGCCATTTCAGGCTTGGGTAGCTGGAGCTTACAACGCTGAGTTATTCCCTCTCCCATCTTGTTCTTGTCAAATGAGAGGGGTTCTTGCAAACTTTCTCTGGATCAGTTGACCCTTGAATCCTTTACCGGATTGGTTACTGTTTTAAAACCCCGAGTCACTGTGCCTACGCCTCCAGGGGCCAGAGGTGGGAAAATCCCTGAACTGAAAACAAAGCCCCTAGGAGCCAGAGGCAGGAAAATCCCTGCCCTGGGAACAAAGCTCCTAGATGGTCAGAGGCAGGAAAAATCCAGCACTGGGAACAAAACTTTCAGCGGACCCTGGAAATTCCTCTGACATAGTCCCTCAAATATATATTACAAAGTAAAACATAATAACTTTCAAGTCAATATTGCAGTCATCCTATTTAAAAGGCAAATATTGTTTATGTTTCATGATCACATCATTAATTTACAAATTTCACAGGGTCTAAAATTTTCTTCACATAAAGTTAAATATAATACTCCAGAAAATAAATATGTGTCAAATGTAGTTTGGCAGACATATTTGGCTCTTACAATCAAGTCTTGAAATTGCTAATGCAGACTAAACTAGTTTCTTTATGGACACTAAAGCTTCTATCAGAAAGTCTAAAGCAAGACAATGATGGTCGGTAAAGACATAGCATAAATTGTTTCTCCATACAAACAAAAGCAAATAAATGACACTGGATGAATTTTTCCTGTCTACCAGCAATTCTTATATTTTTCAAAAAGGGTTGAGATCTTCTGCCTTGAAATAATGCAGTTGTTAATCTGTGATTTGTTGTGTCTTTTCTTTGCCCTAAGTTGTTTCTCAAAGCATGTTAATATAAATTCTGCATTGCAAGTATCCTGTCTTTATTTAAGGAAATGAAAGGGCAAACAAAGAATCACCACACGCTTTTCTTACCTTTTACCGCACAATCAATTGCATTCAATCTGTTGCTAGAAATCCCCTAGTTCTGCTTAGCGCTAAATCACTGGTATTCAAAGTTTTATTGCTCATTCACACTCATTTGTCATTTGCAGGAAGTCTAATTGAGAGAATTTACAGTTGGTTGTGTGTTTCAATTAGATTGTGCATGTTTAATAAAAGCTTTTTAAGTTACGAATCTCAGCTCAGGAAACAACAGAAGTGCTTGAGGGTTAAAGAATAAAACATAGCAGGTAAATGTTATGGTGTGACATTTCCTTATAATGTTTCCAAGTAACTGCATTTACTGGGTTTGAATTGTTTTTACACATATAATGTGCTTTGCTGGAAAAATTTAGCCTATTAGTTATATCATGTGACAAAAATGTGAAGGTAGAATTACTCCTCAGTCAAAATGCTGAGGTTAGTGGAAAATAGTGTCAATAATCACTGCCCTGTAGGAGAAAGCTTAATATAATATCTGGAATAAAATAATCTTGAACATCTTCTCATAAAAATAAATCTAATTAAATTGTAGAAACTGACTTTAGCCTATGCTACTCTGCAGTCATTTTAAAATGTGATTCTGATTTTCAACTTGAACATTAAACCATAACGCATTGTTTATGGGATGGTACTACACAGTGGGAACTCACTTTGCACAAATAACCATCATTGTCATTTAGACTTGTATTTCAAAGAAAATACAAAACTGTAGAAAAGTACACTCAAATATTAAGGTTGAAAACATGATAGAAAAATCCATCAAATAATCCACCTACGTCAACATCTGCATTCTCTCTGGCTTAGTGTGCTAAAACTGGCCACATAACAAGAAAAGTTGGAGGGTGCTGTTGATCAATGCTGCATAACAAAAATGAAAGCTTTGAATCATCTTTTTTAGTGGGAAGTTGATAAGAACTGCATGTTTTCTCATTTCCCGGTAAATTGAGTGTCTTGCTTTTTTCTTTATTCTGGTGTACTAAGTGCTAGTATTACTGCATGACGCTGAGCTGCTATTTAAACTTCGTTGTTTTTAAAGAAGCTTTTCTCTTAAATGAAAGTGTTGGATTCAAATTTGAGGGAAAAAAATACACGCATTCTTTGGAAATGGTGTTGATAATAAAGTGAGGCATGAGACACTTTGGTATATTATGATACAACAATTTATCTTTATTTAGAATTGAATTTATGGTGGACAAAATGAAGAAAAACATTCTCTAATCTAAACAGGTGGCCAAAATTACTAATATCAAATAAAGTAATGAAAATATTTTCACCGATTCAGTCATTTGACAAAATTTTTCTAAATAAAAATATTTGAATTGATTTTTGATTTTAATTAACTTTGAATCAGACTCCATTGCTTTATATAGTTTGGAACGCTTAAAGAGGAATGATGGAGGGAAATACTGTGATAACATGGAGGAGAATATTTCAAACAAGAAACAATTGAGTATTTTATATAATATTCTGGATGTTGGAAGCAGAGCAGTCAACAAACCTTCCTGTGTTCACAGAGTATGTATTCAGGTGAGGGAAAGAGATATATAAGCAAATAAAAAACTAAATGTCTTTTTTATAACTTTTATTGACAAAAATAAAACTTGCAAAAAGAAGGTGGAAGTGAGGTGTGTGGCGATATTTTACACTTTATAGAGTGTCACATAAGGGTCTCACTGACAAAGTGGTATTTGAATAGAAACTAGGGAGAAGTATCTGAGTGAACCACATGGCTCACCAGGGAGAAAAATGATCAACACTTTATGTCTAGATTTAAATCAAGCCAAAATTAGCTAAAGCAACATTAACAGAAACATACAATGAAATTGTTTCTTGAGTCATTAATTCCTTGAAAGCTTTTTTCAATGTAGCACAAGATTAGCAGTCTTTATCTTCATTTACTGTTCTCTTCATTTCATTTCTGAGCTGGCTTCATCTCTTGCTCTGGCTTTTATAACCCTAGGCCCTCAGTGCAGTCTGCTGTTTCAGGGTGTTCATGCCACTATCACAGGATACTGAGCAGGGTAATAATTTATTGAAAAAATTTATTTCTCACAGTTTTAGAGGCCAGGAAGTCCAAGATCAAGGTACTGGCATTCACTGCTCATGGCCCATTGCTCATAGACAGTGCCTTCTCCAAGTGTCCTCTCCTGGTGAAGGGACAGAAAGGCAAAAAGTGACCTACCACTATATAATGCCACTTTTATGGTGTCCTTAATCCCATTCACAAGGGAGGAAATCTCAGCTCAGGAAATGTCTTCTGACTGAATCACTTCCTAAAGGTACCACCCCTTAATACTATTTCATTGGGGATTAAGCTTTAACATGAATTTTGGAGGGGACCCTAGCATTCAAACCATAGCTCTGTTTAACTACTATTTGATGTATAACATCAAATAGCTTGCATAGCTACATTCTTACCCCTTTCAGTTTTTGTTTATATAACTATTGCAGATTTAAGGGAAATAATTCACCCACTCATTCTAAAAGTTAACTTTTTTCTATGTTATAATACATTAATTTCTTCAATATTTGTCTATTATCCCATAATGCATTCATATCTTCAATGTTGGTGTAAAATTCATATCACTTAGAAAAGGCATCCTTGTATTCCAGTGAGGGCACACTTACCATTCATTACTCCTGCTTGGAAAATAAGCACATATTAGTTTCTACTCCTGTTTCAACAAATTACTGCAAACCTAGCGGCATGCAACAACATCAATTCATTATCTCACATTTTTTGTGAGTGAGAAGTCCAGACAAGGCAAGACTTAGCTGGTTCTCTGGTTAGAGTCTCACAAAGCCAAAACCAATGTGTCAGCAGGGCTGCATTCCTTTTGAGGCTCTTGGGGTGAACCTGCTTCCAAGTTTACTCAGACTGTTGGCCTAATTCAGTTCTTTTCAGCTACAGTAGTCCCTGTTGGAATTGCTGACTGTAAGACAGAGGAGACTTTACTCTCAGAGGCTGTCCACATTTCCTATGTTTTACATACACCTTCAGCCCCCAACATCAGCAGCTCTGGTCCACACACTTCAAATATCTCTGACCTCTCACCCTTATTTCTCTTCTGCTTCCCTTTCAGATGCATTTCTATGATCACAATTAGAGATTTTCTCTACTTTTAAGGACTCAAGTGTTTTGATTGGGCCCACCCAGGTAACTGAGAATAACATCCCTATTTTAAGGTCAGGTAATTTTCGTTTCATCTGAAAAGTCCTTTCAAAGCAGCGCCCAGATTAGTGTTTGATTTAATAACCAATGGACAAGAATCTTGAGGGAATATCTCAAGCATTCTCCCTACTGCAAGTGCTAGCACATTTTGTCAGTTTGAACTAACTTAAGAGCAACTATGTAAGAGTAGGTCAAGTACCTCCATAGTCTGAACTCAAAAATGGTTGCTTAATCCAGCCTAATTTAAAACTTAATTATAATATCATGATTTTTAAAAGGCATAACTTATTTCAATAATCAGGTATTCAAAAGATAATCGGTTTAATAATGCCAGCTAAAATAGTGACAGTATTTTTAATGTTAATGCTAGATCACTAAGGTAAAATTAACCAATTAGCTTTTTAGGGAAGACTATGTTTATAATAATGTCAATTATGAACTTCAGCTTCTACACACCATTTATTTGTTTACTCTATAGGTTTTAAATTAGATATAAGTAAATTAAAACACAGAATAAGAGATCTTACAGAGAAGGATTTCCAAAACACAAATAAAAAAGAGGGAGAATTTGACAGTACACATTAAATTAACAATAGAGCCTAACTATAAAATTTGCAAACATATGACTATGTAGCCAAACTAGAAAATTCAAGATTAGAAAGTCCTTGATGCATCAGTAGTACCCACATTTTTATTTTTCTATGATTCAATTAATATATTATATATTGAAGAAAGCATTACCTGACTTGTATTATATATGTCTAGGTTTTAGAGTTGTTTAAAATAGAAAATACAATCATTTTCATAGTAAATAAAATAAAAACAAACATAGTGTTTAACTTTTATAATTCAGAGCTGAATAAATATGTTTATCTATAAAGTATGTGTATGCATATGCATATTTTATCTAATTTTTATTATATTGAAATCTCAAATAAGAAAAAGAAATAAATATAATGCAAGTTTCTTCACTTTGTCAAGATTCATGAAGGCTGCTTAATTAAATTACTATACATAACCCATTGATCAGTATGTTATTATTCAACATTTTTTCAGCATAGTATTTGTGTCTGTGCTATCTTGCACTGTAGATCCTGTCAAATTAAAAAAGAAATAAATCTGTCAGTATGACAAACAATTCACAAAAAAGAGGTAAATTCTGTTAATAGAGACTACACAATAAGAAGTCTCCAGCTGGGTGTGGTGGCTCACACACCTATAATCCCAGCACTTTGGGAGGCAAAGGCGAGCAGATCACTTGAGGTCAGGAGTCCAAAACCAGCCTGGCCAATATAGCGAAACCATGTCTTTACCAAAAATACAAAAATTAGCCAGGCATGGTGTGTGCCTGTAATCCCAGCTAGTCAGAAGGCTGAGGCAGGAGAACTGCTGGAACCTGGGAGGCAGAGGTTGCAGTGAGCCAAAATCGGGCCACTGAACTCCAGCCTGGGGGATAGAGTGAGATCCAGTCAGAAAGAAAGAGAGAGAGAGAGAAAGAGAGAGAGAGAGAGAGACAAAGGGAGGAAGGAAGGAAGGTTGGAAGGAAGGAAGGAAGGATTTTATTTTTAATTGTTGACAAATTTAATTTTTGTTTTAATTCATAAGAAAAATATTCTTGTGATTATTGGTATATTGGATACAGATAATAGGATAAAACTTGAAGGTTTTTCTAGCACATTGTATGATCTTAAAGAGCTTAGCTTTTAACAGCTGTTATAACTTTAACAATTTGGCATTTTCTCTACCAAAAAAAAAAAAAAAAAAAAAAAAAAAAAATCCACTACAGAAAACTGGGCTGGGGCAAAGTTAAGCTTGCCAGGCTGGCAGCAAGAACCTCTCTTTTCTATAATTTTTAACTCATTTCCAGGCCACCCAACTAGTTTCCTGGATAGAGAGATTTCTTTACCCTAGACTAAAGCCAGAGAAATGGTTCAAATATCTTAATTCTGAGATTCTGCTTGGCATGCACAGGGTTACTCAGAGGAGCAACACTGCAGCATTTTCACAGTGTGGCATAAAAATGGAGGTTTGCGTGTATCAAATCCTTGACAAATGTTCCAGCAGTTAAGTAAAACTTTGTTTATATTGCGTGCCTCTCAACAGAAATTAAGAACTGTGGAAACAATTCACGCAAGTGGTGGGCAATCTTCTCTCGTACTCTCTTAGTGAATATGACAAGCTCACCTGCTGTGGGAGGCTGAAAATAAAAGACAATCTCACCACATTAATAAAACATGAGCCACAACTTAATCTGAGGCCAACTAAACCACCAGAGACCTAGTGTGACGCTTAATTTTGTCAATGATGGAAGTACTTTAGCCCGAGGTAACTTTCATGGAGGCCATATTTGCGTGCAAGCCTTCACTTAAAGCACTACCGCCGGGCAGAGTTAATGTTCATGGGAGTGTAAACTTACAGTAAAAGGCAGGAACCACATAAGAAGATACATCACTCAAGCCAGTAAACTTTGGTAGTGGTCTAATGTTTTATTGAAGCTCATTTCTCCTCACAGGAGATCTGAAAATCCACTTAGTACCCTCAGAAAATTGTCTGTTTGGGCTGCATGAACTGGTTCCCAATCACAAAAAGATAAAAACATCAAAATAAGCTAATAGGATTTTGCCATGAAATACAGTCCCAAGAGATGTAGAATTAAAAAGGGGCCAGGGAGGTTTCCTGGGGATTTATTAAGTTCAAGATTTTGCTGGAATTAGGGGAACATACTTCAGTAAAAAGAAGGATAGAGGGAAACTGAAGAAACATACACCAGAAAGAGGAAATCAGAAGGAATAAAAAAAAAAAAAATAAGAAAACAGAAACGATTTTCTTGGAAGTGGGAAAAAGCCAGACACAGCAAATTGAGTAAAACTATTTTTAAATTTTTTATCATCATACAGCATTTGAAAATGATGCTGAGACATTGAAACAGAATTATGGTGATTCAGATGAAAAGCATTTCTTGGAAAGTCATTTTAAATGATAAGAATTCATAAGGGAATGCTGCCAGAGAAAATACATTTTGTAATAGAGAATTTTTCCTTCTGCCAATTATACGTTTTTAGGTACAGATTTTAAAAGTATGTTTTCATTTATTTCTACATTTTTTTTCTTGAGATAGACAATTCAGTTTCTTTAATCGATAATAATAATGCATATTCTCAATCAGTATAAATGAGAATATGAAGAGAAAGCATCTAAAATTATTCGTTACTGAAGAGCCCTGGAATTTGCTGTTGATCTGAACTTCAGTTATTTGTGAGTTTTTAACCAGAGGCTTATGGAAAAAAGTCCTAAGGGAAAAAGTGCAATTTATGAAAGAGTTAATACTTCTCGATTGGCAGTTTGCATCAGTTTATACTGAGTATACTAACACTATGGTTTAGAAGGTAAGTGTTTTATCACCTTTTGTGCAACTGTGAAATGTTATATCTAATAACTCAGAGGAATTCTTTCTGGAAGGGATAGCACCAACTAACTGGTTTATAAATTTATTGTATAAAACACTAATATTTTAGGTAAAGGTATTAGATCACAAATTTAGAATCATATATTCTCACATTTGTGAGATCATACATGTCATTCTCTTTTCTTTCTTAGGTTTGTTTCATAGCAAAAAAGGTTTTGAGGTACGAATAAAGTAAATTACATATATGTATGTCACCCTGACAACTCTTGGTATTAACTGTGAATCTAAGATAAACGTAGACTTTTATAAATGATTGTCATTAAAATAAAGATTTCTCCTGTTCTTTCGTATCCTAATAGAACATTACCTCAGGGAGAAGTTGGCCATTCCTTCCTCTTCTGGCTGAATGCAGTCTGCACATGTGTTTCGTGTGGCCCAGACACACTTTTATTTTTCAATTTTTAATAATTTGGTGCAATTTTTGAATGTCAGGAGGTTTTACGTTCAAAATCTGCATTCTAGCTGCTCTTGAAAGTTAGAAGGTCTGGCAACACCAAGCCCATAATATCAGTAGCCACCAATCAGGTGGAGTCATGCCAATATGGGGTCCTGTAGCCAGCCTTCTCCAGCCCCTTACCGTATCTCTTAAGACAAAAATCTGCCATTTATCGTCTCACTTGCCTGATTAAAATCATATTTTCTGTAGCCTGTGTCTATCCAAAAGAAAATTTGAATAAAATAAGAACATTTTATGATTTTAAAAAAAATAGAAGACTAATTTTTGTGGTCATGAAGAATGTGCCTGTGTTTTACATATAATATATATCTAAATCTTCTACCTAGACTTCTTCATTTGCGTTACCTGTCTGTCCCTTGTGTGCCTTTACATTTTAATCCTTGGGGTGTTTTTTGTGTTGCTTTGTTTGGTTTTGCTTTTCTTTGTTGGAATGTTAATCTCTCTCTCATAAACTCCTAAAGCAATTCTCATGAAACTGAACTGTCTAATGTATTGAACAATGTAGGTACCTCTCCCTCTCAATAGACTCAAGAATCTTTCAGGGTAAGTCTCATATATTCTTTAGTTTTGTCGTCCCAAAATCATTTGGCATAATGCTATTTCACAAGCTTCAACATTTTATTTTCAGAATAATCGAATGTGTGAAAATCAAACTGGTTAACAAGCACTACTTTCATTTAAAAGAAAAGATGTGTTAAAAGGTTATTTTTCAAAATATTATAAAATCTGGAAGAACTGGTTTTCCTACTACTGGACTTAATATCCATATCTCTTCCTTCTATAAAAACAAAAATAAAATTGTTTTGCATAAACCTCCTTTACTGTTGCTTGTCTGGCCGTGATGCCTTTTGATCAAGACTCTGGTTTTTATTGCCAAACGTGTCAAAATTTGCAAATGGAATCAGAGTAGAATGGCATTCCATCCCAGATGAGACAAACATTTAATGACTCTTGTATTTACTAATTAACCCAGAATAATTTAGAAAACTAATTTAATATTTAATGTTTATATGAAAGAATGATTTTCTAGCAACTAACTTCATTAACATCTTAGATAGCAAAAGTTTCCCAAAATTCAGAGTAACATTAATAGATAAAGAAAATTGTGGCTGAAACATTACTTATGACGTCACAAAAAGTATTCCTTAGAGAGCTATCTGCACTGAGCTACAGTGACAAATGTCTTAAAATTATTTTTATTAGTTCCTCTTACATGTTTGTAGGTTTATGTTGCTAAAGACAAAATTAATTACGCATAAAACTCTATCATAATAATCTGGACTATAAAAATTGCTGATGAAGTTACTTCTGTATGCTAGATACTGTAACAAGGTTTTCATGTATAATTGAAATAGTCACAACAGTACTTTACTGTACTGATGAGTAAAGTTAAGTGCCTAATCATTATTTAACTTGTTCAAGATCACCCTACTCACAAATGGCAGAGCCTGATCACCCAGTCTTGCTAGTTTCTGGGCTTGTGTACTTATTAGGGCATAATTTATAATACTGTCTCTGTTTATGGAAATTACATATGAAGTAATTCATAGTTTTAATAATAAATTTGGCCTGATTTTCAAGACATACCCTGGATATAATATTTCATGAAGAGATCATAGCTGATTTGTTACATTTCAAGACAAACCTGACCATACAAGTTATTTTAAATGTACAAAACGAAATCATTTAGTGATTTTTTACCCCTCTCTCAATATGTACCAGGCTGGGTAGTATTTCAAGTAGAAATTGAATACAGTAACAATAATATGCATTTATTCATAGCACTTTATTTAAAAAAAAGGCAGGCATATCTTAGCACATCCCATAATACAGTGCATGCTACCCACTCTATATAGATCTCATCCTTTTTACAGTTGATTCTTTTTTATGTTTTAGGCTCCAACTTAGATATTACCTCCTTCCTTTATTAATTTTGCACTTCACTCCTTAACTTCTCTGAGAATTTATCTAACTTCATCTTTGCTTATGTGTTTTGCATGTGCCTATTTCTTTCTCACATTAGAAAATAAACTTCAGAAAGGTAGAAGGCATTTCCATTGCATGCATTAGGCATATCCATTACTTTTCATAGGTACTGGCACTAAGAAACGTGTTGCATAAAGGATTTTCAATGAATTGTATTCTTATACTAAAATATAGAAGCTTGGTAGTTGAAGAATGAGTAAAAGACTAATAAGAGATGAATTGGAGAGAAGGAATACTGGAGGGTTATTTACTCTTCTCATTCTGCTTTAAGGAGGGTTTATACTACCCTGAACACAACATTTGATTCAGCCAATGAAATGTGAATGGATTAAAGCAGAGGCTTAAAAGGAGTCTCTGAAGTTTGGTTTGCCTCTGAGGTTCCTGGGATGCATATTTGTATTTTGTAAGAGTATCAAAAATCTCAACAGAAATTAAAATTATCACTTATTATTAACATCTAGAGATGTCAAAATGATTCTAAACCTTAATGTGAAGACTGACACATAAGGACAACTAGAAAATTCAGAATAGCTGAATAACTGTTGTGGTCACCTATAAATATTAAACATATTATTATAAAAATACCTTATTTGAAACACTGGCACTGGCATATAAATGAGCAAAAATTCCATGAAAAAAAAAAACAAAAACAAACAAACAACAACAAAAAAAAACATAACCAGGGAAACAGACCTTAGAAAATGTTTGCTGATTTCTCTATCCTTTCCCTTGACTATACTGTAAACTCATTGTTGGCAACAAGAAAGAGTGAGAAAAAATAAGCAATTCTGTGATAGGTGCTAAAAGCCCAATCCAACATAAAAGAATCAAAATCAGATGAGCTCCAGTGTCTCCTTATCCACTTTCCTTTTAGCTTAATTCATGAAAACTAGGTTTATTGTCACTACTTGTAAGAACATCATTGAGAGAAACTACAGATTTGAACCCTACTTAATTTTTTTTCAAGTTCTGTGACCTTGTTTTTTTGTTTTAATCATATACTACCTTTCACCTCAATCCTTTCTCCAATATAGAGATTGTAAGTTCACATGTCTTGTTAAGTGTATCTTTTGTATATAAGTGATAATGCTCATTTAAAAGTCAATATCAAGTAGTGGAAGCCCCATAACCAGATAAAGGACATGTTCTATTTGTATAGTTGGATCCCTAAGAATTCTCTGCTTTATTCTTTTTCTTCATCTTCATGACCATCAGATCCCTTCACATGTATCTCTTCTTATAATTTTGATGTCTCGTGTAAATAATGGACTGTATTAGTTTTCTGTTGCTGCCTCAACAAATTATCATAATATTTTAGCAGCTTAAATGTCACAAAGTTACCTTGCAGTTAGTAGGGCAGAAGTACCACATGGATTTTGAAGTGTCTACAGGCCTGGGCTCTTTTCTGGTTGTTCTATGGTGTAATCTGTTGGCTTGCCTTTTCTAGATACTAGAAGTTGTCCACATTCCTGAGTTTGCGATCTCCTTTTCCTGTCTCCAAAGCCAGCAACATTTCATTTCCTGGACCCTTCTTCCATTGTCCCATCTAACTCTAATCTCGGCCAAGTTCTTACTTTTACAAACTTATTTATATGAATACGTTGGTTGTGCCCACTCTAATAATCCCCATTTCAAAATCCATATTTCTATTCACATCTGCAAATACCCTTTGACTCTTTTGCCCTATGAGGTTCCAGAGATTTGTGCTTGAATGTCTTTAGAGGTTTATTATTCTGGCCTCCACATTTACCATGACATCTTCGCCCAAATATAGAAATTTACTGTGTAAGATCTCAAGCAATGTAAAATACAGATGCAGAATTCCACATATACATAAAATACTTTTATCTAATTCAGTGCTCTTATTTATTAATAATCCCATAAATATCTATATATTAGTATGACAAATTTTATCCTGATCAATATATATTTGGTATAACTTAATAAAACACTAATATTTTATAATAAAGGCAGAGATTGCTCAACTGGTGTTATAAAAATGGATTATTTGGAAACACATTTATATCCTCATTTTAGGACTCATTAGAATGAATGAAGATGTAAATTGAAATAAAATGATCAAAGGGAAGGCTGGCTGCATCTGGCTCTCTGCTTTGGAAGCTCAGGGATGCCCTTCTTTCCATTTTCAAGGATAATCAGTCCCTCAGGGACTATCTTATGTTAACTAAACAGTGGAGACTGGAGGAAAAAAGCAGATTGCAATTTTATTAATTACACTGAGAATAAAGTTGTCACAAGACCTGAAATTCAGAACTTATGTCAGATCAAGCAACAGATCTTCATACTGTAGTTATGCTACATGGAAATCACATTATTATCAGTAGCTACTTTATTGAGATACCTTAAGAAATAATTTTCCCAGTGACATAATATTCATATACTGCATAAGCAGCCTTTTTTTCATTTTACTGTAAGAGATCCATCTGGGATTCCGAATACCAACATAGGTGAGTTTAAAATGAGAAAAAGAAGCTTGAAAATAATTAAAAGCATTGGCCCCAAAGTGTCCTATATCCCTTCAGCTCACATTTCATTCAGTGAGAAATATTCAAATGGTCATACCTAGTTGAAAGGACAGGGAGTGAGACAATTAGTCCTTAGATAGGCAGCTACTGCCAGTGACATGTGTACACCTTGAAAAGGTGAACATACATTTTGGTACTGAATTGGCCACCTCAACAATATGGATATGTAAGTAAATAGGGAAATATGGAAATGATTTTTTAAAAATTTAAAGCATATATTATATATGATATTTTTAACAAAAATACATCTCTTTGCTTCAGAGAAACACAAGCAAAAGTGACGTGAAACTAAAGGATACGCTGAATTTAAGGTAAATATTTTTAATCTACAATAAATATTACATTGAAAATCAATATTTAAAGTTAATTATAAAAGATCATGGAAAGCTGGTCATGGTGGCTCGTGCCTGTAATTCCAGCACTTTGGGAGGCTGAGGTGGGTGGATCACAAGGTCAGGAGATCAAAATCATCCTGGCTTACATGGTGAAACCACATCTCTACTAAAAATATAAAAAATTAATCGAGCATGGTGCTGCACACTTGTAATCCTAGCATAGGATTTAGGAGGCTGAGGCAGGATAATTGCTTGAATCCTGGAGGCAGAGGTTACAGTGAGCCTAGATAGCACCACTGTACTCCAGCCTGGGCAACAGAGTGAGAGTCCATCTCAAAAGAAAAACGATTATGGAAAACATTAAGAGATTGGAGTCACTTTTAATGTTGTTTTAATTTAAAACATTAATTGACTCATCTATACAAAATGATACTACTATACTTACATATCTACCTACTTCCCTTTTCTCCATTTCCTGTATTTTTGCTAATATTATAATATTAATTTAGTTTGTTGTGGCTGTAGCCTTTAAATTATGGATTACAAACTCAATGTATACAGTTATTTCATTTTGATTCCTCACTTAAACTTAGTGTTTTCATTCCTTCTTTAACAGGATTCTTCATTTCTGTGTGTTTTATTTGACCAAGTTCTTGGTGTTTGGATATCACTGCTCAGTAGCTTTCTTTCAGGGGGCTTAAAAAAACGGCTGTTTGATTTCTTGCATCTTTCAGGTTGGCTTCATACAGAACTTCAAGATGTCAACATATATTTATTCCCTCTCTTATTATGGGAGATTGTAATAGCAATTGTTTGCTGCCCCTGCCTCTAAGAGAAGAGTATTTCCAAGCCCCATTGACATATTTGACCATGTTACTCATCAATGTAGTTGACTGGAAAGATCTTGCCACACATCTGAGCATAAGTTTTAAGAGATAGCTCTTGTTTCTGTCACAGTTCTTTTACAGCTACCATGATTCTAATACATTCTCAATTAGGACTACTTCTTCAGCTTGGATTCTGGATAAAGAGAACGGAAATCAGAGTCTAAGCCAAGTTGAGTAGAATATTGAAAGTGCTTGAGAAACAAGTCTTTGTTTTTGAAGTGCTTATTAAGATTTAAACAAAAAAAGTACTTACAAGAAATGCAAATGGAAATAGGAGTATGTGAGATTTACATTCCACTGAATGTGTTTGAAGGTAGCTCCTCTACCCTCTTTTCTATTAATTTTCCTTTCATTTGGGGATGAGAGGCTCTTCATTGAATGGATCCTTACTTTTTAAGTAAATAGCTGCTTGCACCTGAGTCTGGTAATTAAACTAAGGTTTTTATTAAATTCTGCTGCAAATAATAACATTGCTACTGAATGTATAACTTGTAATAGAAAGATATACTCAATAAGATTGATATTTAAAACTATTCTTGAAGACTCTGTCTCTAGACTGCACAGTATACACGCTTTATGTGCATTTATTTTCTATTTCAGGGCTTAAATTCAAACTCACTATTCAACAGAAACAATGAAGAAGGACAAATAGGTTACACGACATGGAAGGTATATTAAGAATGAGAAATGTAAGTTATCCATGAGATCTTTCACTGTGAGTCTTTGATGACAAAGTGTTTCCAAGTCTCTGTCTGAAGACTCATTCATTTGAAATATTCACTCACTGAAATATTTGTGAAGAGTATTAAATGCTCTCTCATGTCTCTTTAGATCCGAAATGTATATCATCAGATAATTTCTTAAATTTTAAAAAAACATTTTTTGTTTACCTGAATTCAAAAATTTTTAAATTACTTCACTTTTTAAATTAAGTAGTATTAAATGTCTTTTTATCCCCGCTCCACCGTTAGATAAACAAGTTGAAAAGTTGCAAGACATTAATGCTGAGGGCAAATTTGAGGTATGCTATCAGCTTTGAACAAAAAAAAAAATATCGAGGAAACAAGGACACATATGCCTTGTTTACTTCTATATGGAATCATCCTGACAACATCTGTTCTGCAGATGGGAGGGGATCAGGTGACTTGGCTTGTGTTTCTATTTCCAGCAATTTGTATCTTGTTAAATAATAGGCATAAATAAAGATTGTGGCTTATGACCAGACTCAATGAGTGAATATTATGGGCCTGGTTATGCTTCTTTCAGCTGACAAGAGAACACTTGATAGAAAATTAAAAGTAAAGATGAATGAAAGCTAAGGGTAACAGCCACAATGGCTTTCTTTGTCAAAACTGATGATGAAAGCTTCTGGGTCAGTTCAAGTGTTTAAATTGTGAAATACAAACACCTGAAGATATTGGAAACAGATTTGCTTTTGAAGGGAAGCTCTTAAAGTTTGCACAGCATGGTAGAGCCAACATGGAGAAAGAGCTTCATGTAAAGGAAGAAGAGTAAATTAATCACATGTGTGTTTGTCTCTTATCATACTGAAAGGAGTTAGTTAGCTGGCCTTAGGTAGATAACAAGGGAAGAGTCCCAGACAGCTCCTTCTTCTCCTCCCATGAGTCAGTGCCTCATTCCAACATAATAGAAAATGCAGCCTGGGAAAAAATTCAAGCTGCAGCTCCCATAAGGGAACTAGCACAGGTTGTTGTGATGGGAGGCATGCCCATGGCTGCTGCACAGATAGAAAAACCTCTGGGCCATTTGGGAAAAAAATTGCACAGACCTCAAGCTCACTCAGTTAAGGGAGCAGGGCCTGGCATAGAAATGTCTTTGCCCTTTGCATAGTCAGTGGGTTCCCAGAAAAAGTTTTATCTTTTGTGGGCGTGGGCACGGTGGGCTCTGGTGGGATCCAGTGGGGGCTCTACTTTCCTTTATTAGGACTATAAGCCTGGTGTCAATGAATCATCACCTCAGCCTCTGATTAGTCCTGGGCCAAGACCCCGGGCCAAGCTTTCACTTCAGCTTATGATGGGTCCTGGGCCAAGCTAAGTAGCGTCTATGAATCATCATTTCAGCTCCTGATTAGTCCGGGGCCAAGGTCCAGTGCCAAGATGAGTGACATGTTTCCAAGACAGCTTGCAGACTAAGCACATTTCTTCCTCTTCCCAGTCCAGAAAAAACCCTTGGGTACCCCGTTGGGGGACCCCTCTCTGCTGGCAGAGAGCTTTCTTCTTTGGCTTATTAAACTTTCTAACCGCACCCTTGTGTCCATGCTTCTTAACAGTCTTGAAGGTAGGATTAGAACTCGGGCTTTATCTCAGACAATGAAAGACTGTTTAGGTACTTGTACTGTTCAGTCTTTTTTTTTTTTTTTTTTTTTTTTTTTTTTTCCTTTTTAGTCACCTGCCTTTTTGTCAATCATACTAACTTGTGTAAGAGCTCTTTGACATAACATAACCCATAAACATACCTGGAGGTTTGCAAGGGGACATGTCAGTGCACCATATCTGAAAGTAAAACAGATGTGCGAGATGCCATTTAAAATTTTAATCTTCCAAAATTTTACATTCACTCACACACACACACACACACACACACACACACACAAACACACACGTACGTTTAGCAAGGAAATGCAAACGACGTGGCCACTAATCTATTTCTGTTATTTAGACTATGCTTCATTCATCCAATACTACTTTCTAGTAAGAAAACTAAGAAATATTTTCCATTTTGAAACATCCACTAGATAGTAGCATATTTCTTCAGTTTTTATTTTATGCAGATTTTCCCTTTTGTTAAAATATCACTGGTTTATTTTTCTCTGAGGGATTTTTGTCTGTGTCTTTGATTTTTTCTGTGTCTTCTCTAATCTTTCTCTCTTTGGATAGGTAATATTTAAATTAATGTTACTTTCCTGAACCTTGAATCCATCATTGTAAAGGGTCTCTCATTCAACCCTTACAATTACAGAAAAAAAAAAAAAAAAAAAAAAAAAAATTTCAAGTCTTACAAGGAGCTTCTTCTTTTCTGTAGGCTCCCAAACTCTGTAGGAATTAGTTTTTAAAATATATATGTCTAACAAAGTTAATAAAGAAAAAAATAGAATGATCAGTATTTTCAAATGAAATGGTATATTATTAGAATATTCAAGAAAATTATCCAGAGAATTATCTGCTCAAAAGTGAGAGTATAAAATAAATCCTCAAAACAAGCTTTGCTTATATGAGTGCCAGACAGCAAATAAATAAATACTAAATTTCAGAAAAAAATGCTATTTGAAATAGTAATACAAATCATTAAATATTTGCATATTTTTGACTTGAGACACAAAAGACTTAAAGAAAACTATAAAACTCTGTTAAAAGAGATAAAAAAGAAATAACCACTTGAATAAATGGAATGATGCTCCCTGATTCAAAAATAAAGTTCCAACATCCTCTGAGGAAAGGGGAGGAGAGGAGGAAACTGGGAATTATAAGTGGCATCGGGAGGATCCCATGGGTTCAGAAGGGGCAGTTGACGGTAGAGAGCTGGTTCTTGTGGTAGAAATGAGATATATATGACTTTGATTTATAAATTAATCCAATATCTATTAAAGTCTATTGGAACATTTCCTAGATCCAGACAAGTACAGAGTAAAACTCATCTGGAGGAACAGAGAAAAATAGATACTCTTTTAAAGATATTGGGTAGTTCTATCCTATTAGATTGCAAGCTATAAAGCTGTAGTTATTAAAATGTGTGGACCTGTATTAAAAACAAGTATCATTGGGCTGGCATATGCTGCAGAAACAGTTCAAATTTCTAAAGAAATATAACAAGGGACCTATGAGAAGCAATAAAAAAGTACTATTGTTAATGACAACTTAAAAATGATGTACTTAAAGTCCTGGTGACATAAACTTTTTAAAATCATTAAATAAAATATATCTGTCCAAATTTAAGCAGTTGTTACCAACAATGTATCAGATGTTACTATTAGCAGAGCTTTTAATACGGTCTAAGAAAACTTTTAATTTTGGCAGAGTATTATCCTTATGTGCGATAATAAAAAATGCCCTTTATTAATAAATGCATTTTTCTTAATTAGTTTGTGCACTCTTTTAGAATAAGATCTGGAAATGTGATAGGCAAGGGGGAAATGTAATGTGTATACCTAAGAGAAACTAGAAAAGTATAAGACATTGAAATGTTTTTATAAAATCATTTTAAATCTTGCATTAGGGAATATAAGTACACACTTGGGAAGCTCGGTAGTCAGGTAAATGTGTCATACAATGGTGTGTGTTTGCATTCAGCATGATTTCTTGGGGGTTAAGTCTATTTTAAAGCACATAAAGGCATCCTTATATCTAACCCTGGACAATTTCTAAAAACAAATGACCATTATTCGTGGTTCAGATGCTCACCCTAAGAAATAAAATTAAATTTAAAAACTTCTACATTGTTGAAATAAATGAGATTTTTTTTCTCTTTTTCTTGTTAACTTTTTATTGTTCTATTCTCTATAGCCATGTATCCTTCTGAAATCTCAGTGGATTCTCATTATTTTAAATTGAGAATAATTTTATCTTGTCATTAACTTTCCACACATTATTCCTTTAGCATTAGATAAGGTCTACTGTAAAAACTATAGATGGCAGAGGCATGAATTAAATGGACCAGTAAGGTGACTATGGTTTGCAAGCATCTGTTGTATGCTTTCAAATATTTAGAAGAAAAGTTTCAATGTTTCTAACATTAATGAAAGATGAATACTTAAGGTGATGGATATCTCAATTGCCCTGCTTTAATCTTTACGAAATATATGAATGTATATTAAATTATCACATGTACCCCCAAAATATATATATTATGTATCAATTTAAAAAATTAAATCAAAAAAGTATATCATCAAAGGAAATGAGATGGTTTTGTATCTCCTGAAATTCAAAAGCAGTTTATAGCTTTATCTACATTAGCACCTGAATTTGATCACTTAATTACAATGCAATGTTCTTGTAACAGGTACATTAACCAAGAGAAAAGGGAATTGGAGTAGTGTTTATCCAAAACTTTAGAGGGTAATTAAAATGAATGAGCCACCATAAATCATTCTAACCCTGAAGTCAGTCAGACCTCTCTCTTGACATATTAACTGAGTGGTAGGAAAAGCAGTGTCTCCAAAGAGACTTTTCCTTTTCTCTTCAGGTTTTCTACCTACATTTACATTCTCACTTTTACTTGTCAATTCAAAGATTAGAAATAAATTGTAAAAGGAACTGTTTTGTGTTTTGCTCCAAAGAAAGGATAAGCATGGTTTAAAACATAGTGATTGCTTAATAAAATTGGTTTGAACGCTAAATTAATATGTATTTTCTAAATAAAGTTTTTAGACAGAGGAAAAAATTTTCTACTTCTTCTAATAAAATTTTTATAAATTTTCAATAAGATTCCTCCAATTATTGTTTTTCAATTTTATTTGTACAATGAGGAATGGAGTTGCACATATTCATAAAACATTCATAAATAATAATTCAGCAATTTCTTTTGGAGATATAATTCTAATAATGAATTAGGAAACAAAATATTGATATATTGTCTGATCCACACTCTTTAATAATGTAACTATTTTACACTTGGAATTTTTATTGACCCTTTTGTAGAAAGAAAAAGTGTTTATTTTGTTTGTAATGAACACAGAAACTTAGAATGATATTACAAATAATTAAACATTTCCTTCTTACAGTTGAAGAATAAGTTTGTATCTGCAACTTCCATTAAATGATTTGCAACCAGGCATTAGATGGTTTGCAATATTTATCACAAATACTAATTGCAAAAATTAATATTTACTTAAAATTAATAAAAATATTATTGTAAAAATAATATTTTTTAAAACAAACCTGGTACCTCATTCAGAAACGCAGAGATCACTCTCGTTCTGTGTCTCGCTTGCTGGGAGCTGCACTCTGGAGAAGCTCCCTTTAGGGGATCCTGGTGGAAGTCTCTGGCTCTTAGCTTTAACATCCATTTAGAAACTGGAAATACCATCCATGGTATTTCCATGTTCCTAACATTACGTTTTCTTATCTCATGCCTTCTACACATTAGGCAAACTGTGCATTGGTAGTCAATCATTTTTCAGGGATCCTCTAATCTGCAAACAGCATTATCACCTGTAAGGTGATGTCAAAGCTGTGTAACACCTACCTCTCTAGGACCTAAATAATAAAAACACTTATTGATAGAAGAGCAAAAAAAAAAAAAAAAATGTTTAAATGGCATAGCCATAGTCTTCAACGTTTTGACGCTTATCTTTCCTACTTTAAAGAATGACTTAACAAAGATTAAAAAAAAAAAAAAAAAAAAAAAAAAAAAAAAAAAAAACTAGTGTCCAGCAAAGTAAGATTATTTTATATAAAATATTCTAACCTTTGGTGAATACCTGCCTCCCAAATAGTATCTAATAAACTGAGATAGTTTGGCTAGAAACCCAGTGTTTAGTATAAGAGGATTTAACCAGACATGATCTCTTTTTGATCTCAAAAAAATGTTTCACTGAAGTATCTATAAGAAGTATGGAATACTTCCTAAGTGTTAGACATTTTTCTAAGAATTTTTCATGTATTGGCTCATTACCTTTTCCTAACAACCTTATTGAGTAAGGCTACTATTTTTTCCACTTCACAGATGAGAGAAAACTGAGACACAATTATCTAAGCTCACTTACCACACAGTAGTAACTATCTTGGACACAGCTAAACTCTGTGTATTTTTTGAACAGATAAATTAATAATATAATCTAATACTGATTTAGCCACCATTTACAATGCTCAACAACAGTTCCAAGCTCATATATAATACAAAAGCTTACTAATTGTTGCTTGGGGAAAAATGTGTTTTTCCTTTTTAAAAAAACACTGAAAAAAAAAAATGAAAAAAGAAAGGTTGTATCTAATACACCCGGACTAGCTAATTCTTTTTAGAATATCCAATTTTTGAAGAATGCGTATGGAAATATATAGACAGAGAAGTATAGATCTAGACATATAGATGGTTATTTCTATAGATATACATATATGGCTATATGGCAATAGATTTTTACATATGCACATAATAAAGATATAGATACAGATAGGTTTCAATATATAGATATGGATATTCCAAATAGTTTATTTATGTAGCTGCCTTAGAAGTGAATAATTCAGAATCCTCTGTTCTCTCTCCCTCTCTGTCTGACACATTTTGTATTGTTGGACAAGAGATTGATTTGGCTGGAGTTAGACAAACCCAGGTGGTTCTCTGATGCTTATTGTGTGCACATATTGCCTAGCACCTGCTGAATATTACCTCATCCTACTCTTTTTCTATAACAGCCCTTTAACCACAAAATTAATAATATACTCAGATGTGGACGAATGGAAATTAATCACACATTATTTCAAATTGTATTTCCCTCAGATTGGCTTGAAAGCATTTCCCCATTTTTGGACTCAGAACTGGTACATTTGTCTAGTAACACACGGTCAAGCAGAGTCATCATTCTCTTTCTAATACTAGTGTTGCTACAATTTTCTTATAAAATATGTTTGCCTTTGAGTGGAGAAATTCTAAACAGCAAATATAAATGATTTTTTGTGTGATTCACTCTTTTTCATGATTAATTTAAAGTTTTCCTATTAATATAGATTCATTAGTATAGTATGGGCCCACAGAAATGAGACTTACTGTGCTTCAGAATAAAAAGGAAACTTCTATGGAAAATATAATCAGTATTAAAATGTGTATTTGTGAATGTGATTCACCAAAACGCCACAAAAATATAAGCCATTCAAGAGATTCTATGTTTGAAATTCTTTCAAGTGATTAAGCTAGGCACAAAGAAAGGAACATATTTAAAATTCAATTTATATGATCATTTATTTATTAGAAAGTAAAATAATATAAATAAAATTATACATCAATATAATTGACAATAAATTTGTATAATTTATTACTTTAAAAAAATATTTAATTAGTTTTTCTACAAGTACCCTGATTCTAAATTTTAGTGATATATGAAGACGTAAAAGGTAGCTGTTCTTGAGAAAGTTTTATTCTAGCGAAAAGTTGTCAGTGTAGAAGATGAAAAGGAAAATATAGAAATTATAATCTGACCCAGTCAATGCAGCAATGAATTACTTGAGAATTATTATGAATTTCCTAGACTCTTGAGACTAGTATGGGCATAATTATAATTCGGATTATTCAATTTATGAAAAGAAATTACCAAGAACCAAATGATGTTCAGACAAAGTTAACTAAAATACCTTATTAAGTCTTTAATCAAGTTATTAGAAATTTAGGAATTCACAGCTTCCTAGATTTACTTTTATATTTCTTCTCTGTGAAATGGATTTTTGTATCTTTGCTTTCCCTACATGCTACCTTTGCTGATTTTAAGTGAAATTTTGAAAGAAACAAAAGAACACAGTTCTTGTGTGGGTAAATACTAACTTTATTAATAAATATTTGCACTGCATTCCAGTGTTATGCTAATTTTCCTAAGCATTGAATATCAAATTCTTTGACTAAGTTATTAACCAGTCATCCAGCATAATCCTAATTAGTTTGTGAACTTACCTGCAACTGAGATGTAGCACTTGGGATGGAAGCACCTGCTGAACCCTGTGATGAGGAGATATAGGTGTTTTGGCACATCTCCAATATTTAATTAACCTGTCATCTTTTATTATGTCTCTGTAAAGCATCTAAATCTTGTACAAGTTTAACATGCTAAAAATATTTCCAAGCCAAACCTATGATTCATTTAAAGTTAGTCAAATATGGCACCTTTGTAATTTACACTCTTTTTCAGCTTTAAGTCTGTTTTGTCCTTTTTATGTTTAAAATTTTGTTGAGTCTGACTTACAATAATTTTAAATAGATTAAACCAAGCAAATGTCAGAATCACATGATTCTAGTTTGCTTATGCATTACATGTGTAATTGTTATTTTTAGTTAGGCCCAAAACTTAGAAGTTTAGGTACTTTGTCCAATGTTTTAATTAAAACAGCCAGAAAAATGAGATTGTATTCAGTATGAGGACACAGCATACTGTGTTTATATAATTTGAAGTTTCGTACAAGGATTCTCTTTCACAAGTATCTTTATGATTATTTCCATGTATATATATTGTATAATTTATTAGTTATAATAAATAGCTTATGTTAGAAGTTGTTTATGAGTATAGAACCCTAAGGTGAACTTGGTATTAAGGGTTCTCTGCTCTAACATGATATTTAACCCAGATGTGACATTTTGATTACATTAAATTCACAAAGCATAAGTATGTGTCACTTTTACATCTCTTAATTTGCCTACTTTCTTCTGAATGTTAGAAAAAAGAGCACAAATATTTTTTTAAAAAATGATACAACTAGTATTTTCTCAGCCAGCATATTTTCTTAGCCAATGTATTTTTTTGTTGTTATTTTAGAGACAGGGTCTCAATCTCTTGCCCAGGCTGGAGTGCTGTGGCATGGTGCTCACTGCTCAGTGCATGCCGCCTTCACCTCTCAGACTCAAGAAATCCTCCCACTCCAGCCTACCAAGTGGCTGGGACTACAAGTATATGCCACCACACCTGGCTAATTTTAGTATTTTTTGTAGGCCTAGGTCTCACTATGTTGCCCAGGCTTGATCTCAAACTTCTGGCCTCAAGTGGTCCTCCTGCCTCAGTCTCCCAGAGTGCTGGCATTACAGGCATGAGCCACCACACCTGGCCCCACTAATGGCATGCTTTATTCATTGAAATTTCATCAATTGTTTTAGCATAATAGTCCCTTAAAAATAATTAGTTTTCATTTGCTATTCTAGACCTGGTGGTGACAAAGAGAGTAAACTTTTGTAGCTTTTTCTGGAAGATGAGACAGGCAGTCTCAATATTTCATAGATGATTGTGCATGACTCATGAATGTGCAAATTTTACCACTGCAGATATACCTTTTGTTGAATAGAGCAACTGTAGATGAAGTAGTGGCAGGTAAAAAGCTCGTAATGTCTTTAAAATGCAAAAGGTAACATTGTAATCTGATTTTTAAAAACATGTATTGTCTGCTTTTCCTTTCCTTACAGCTAGGATAATAACTACTATATAATTAAAAATGTATTTAAATGTATGGTATTACCTAAGTTTATGTTACAAAAGAAAAAGGTAGAAAAAGATCGATAAATCTATTACCTGTATAAGATTTACAAGAACATAAAATTTCCTAAGTTTCATAAATTCTAGTGAAAACATGTTGTAAACATAAAACATGCATACATTTCAGACTTAGAAGAAATCCAGATTTTCTAGTTATAAGACGTGGCTCAGTAGTGCTCATACTCCCCTAAGATATAGTTCAGGATTCAAGCAGTAAATTGCTAGATAACTTCTCCAAAATGACTAGAAAATTATGGAACTATTCTAACTTCAACCTATCACTATAATGAACAATAGCTTTCCTTTTTGACATAATTTTAAACTGTAAATTTACTACCATTCCTACAGAATTGCTTGCCTTTTTTCTAGCACATTTTGTCTAGGGCAGTAGTGAGTGAGGTGCCACCACAAATTAGTATAATGTTTCAGTGTTTCAGAGTGTTTTTGCAAACCAAAATAAATGACACAGTAAGTGAATTTTTAATATCAATTACTTAGTTCTAAAAAAATATTACTTAAGCATGTATAATTTAGAACATTTCTGTATTTTCTAGATAATAATGAATAGCTGTAATTTGGATCCTCAATAAAGCAAATTTATTAATGATCAGTTTCACTGGGCTTCCTGAGATGTATAAGTTCTCAGCAGATGTTCAAGGTCCTGGAGATTGAAGCCAAATGGGTGAGTAATAAATATTTGAAGGTAAATAAATGCAGGAATTAATAACTAATGCATATTCAGGGTTTACACTTACTCCAGGAACTAATTCATACTAGATTTATTTCGCATAACTGATGGACTCTGCTAATGTTACAGGTAGAGATCTCAATTTTTTACAGGCATGCAGGAATACTTGAGTAACATGTCAAATCCAAGAGTTATGCTCAAAATGTGTGTAGCTATATTATAAAGTTTCCTTGCTTTAAAACAACAGATCTCAAAAGTAGACAAACATGCCAGTAAATTGTGGCTAACAAGAGTGCAATCAACACAGCAATTTTGACTGGAAATTACAATAAAATTATAATACAAATAATAGAGTTTATCGACTAAGTGTGATGGTTCCTACCTGTATTCCCAATAATTCAGGAGGTCAAGGTAGGAGGATCACTTGAGCTCAGGAGTTTGAGACCTTGCTGGGCAACATGTGGATACCCTGTCTCTACAAAAATAAAAATAATTTAGTTGAGTGTGATGAGTGTCTGTAGTCCAGATTGCTTTGGAGGATGAAGAGGGAGTATTGCTTGCCCCTAAGTGGTCAAGGCTGCAATGAGCTATGTTCTGCTACTGTACTCCAACCTGAGCCACAAAGTTAGACCCTGTCTCAAAAAAAGAAAAATAAGAGTTTATCAAATTCCCTAGACTAAATTCATTCTTTATGCATTCTCCTATAATATAAACCTAGCCTACCCCAATTTTGGTTCCAATTAAACATTTCTCAGCAAACACTTATTTTTGTCTTTTAAATGTAGCCATTTTTAATTCAATGTATTATTGAGGTATAAATAATATTTGAAATTTTATCTTAGATTTTACATTTCTTATGTGTCAAGTCATGGAAGCATAACAAAATGCATGTTTAATATAATCCTTAGTTGATCAAGATAATATCAGAGAACAAAAAAATATGTATAATTAAGAAAAATCAACTATTTTAAACATGATCCAGTGTAATGTTAGTTGATGACTTGTGATAATCTGACATTGGAAATTGCTTTCAAAATGCCAAGCATAATATTTTAAAGATATATCCATATCTGTATCTATCTATCGTTATCTATATGCATGCATACACATGGGTTGAAACTAATTTAGAAAAATAATTTTGTCTTAAAATATTTTAATGATTTAAAAATAGCACTGTCTTTACAGTGTCATATCATTGCAAACCGTTATTTGAAAGATGAGCAAACCATCCTAACTTACTTCTTGTCAACAGAGGTTGAGCGCTTTGGCGTTGCAGCAAGCACTCAACTTGACTTTGGTATCAAGGAATCTATGACTACAGTGCCAAGATTATTGGCTCCTGGCATCTGACAATTTAATCTCTTCCAGGAAATTGTCTTCAGTGAAAGGTGAAAGGGATCGCAAGTCTAACAACGCTTTAGAAGTGAGAGACAAAAGGTCCAGATTAATGCTTTCCTCTCAGACAATTCTTATGGTACAGCCCAACTCTAGAATTCCCTGTGAAGCCTCTGTTGGAACTGCATTGCAGTACTCTTTCCTCTCCATAACCCTATTTCCTTCCCTTTCTCCTCACAGAGGTTATCTTTGAGAGTAGCCTCCACAACCTTTTGGCATGCAAATATCCACCTCAGAGTGTGTCCTCAGGGAACCCAACCTAAAACATCTGTCTTCTGTGTTGGAATAGAAACTGGAAGTAGATGTGGAGGCAGATGCCTGATTCTCACACAGAGCATTTTTTACTGGGGAAATGAGTGGCAGGAGAAATGCTGCATTTTTTTTTTCCTTAGGCAGAACAATAAAGTTAGAGATAGCCATAGAAACAATAGGTAGAATTACTTTATTTCAATCCATAATAAGAAGAATGTAAATCAGTGTTCTGAAAGGAACAAAATGTTAGATAAATGAAGAGACTTTTAAGTATCAAATTAAAAACTTAGTGCATAAATTCTTCATGTTCATGTGGCTGAGCACCTGGAAGGCAAAGTGTTCTTTGCTGAACACCAGGAAATATTGGCATATTGAATTTTATCATTCAGAGTGGAAATCATTTTTGCCAGCAGAAAGTGCCAATATTGCATAAAGGCAAATGGAAGTCACAATTGGTTTAACAGAATGCTCTGTAATTCTGAACATGCTTTCAGTCTTTCTGTTAGTGTTTGTTACTCCATCATTCATTATGGAGTTGCAAGCTTTCATAGCAGATGGCAAAAGGTTAAGAACAAATAATAGAACTAAAATTTAAGAAATGTTACATTTTATTTTATTTTCTTCTAGTGAATTTAGAAAAATACTCCTGAGTATAAATTTAATAGTAGAACAGCTATATAGAGGAGAAGCATGGTATGAGAGCCCATGGCTTAGTATGTCCATGCTTTCAAGTAAGAAAAAGCAGTAAGAGGATATCTTGGATGTAAAATGCACATATATATTACATACATATGCATGTATATATGTATATAATGCATAAAGCATACATTGTAAAGGAGGTACCCTCAGTTTTATGGAGTCCATCCCAATTACAGATAGAGTAGATTTAATATATATGTGCATTTTCAAATCTCTGATTATTTTTAGCCATACTATTTTTTTAGACATTTACATTTCTATACATTGTATAATTAGTCAATTGTACAATCAGTCTTTATGAATAATCTGTAAACAAACAAGGGTTTTTTTCTAAACAAATAATTAACCGTAACAGGAAATGTACTCAGAGAAATGCTGATAAAAAAAAAACAAAACAAAAAGAAAAAAATATTCCAAAAAAATTATAGTAATGTGTTTTTAATTGTTTAAATATATGTTTTGTCTTTCATTATTTTATTAGTACTTAAATATGTTGTATGTAGTATAAGGATAATGCTCTATGTATTGCATTGTGATATGTCAGGTGAACACAGCAATGATGCATTTATTTATATTTATATTTATATTTATAGTTATATTTATTTGAGATGGAGTCTCGCTCTGTTGCCTAGGCTGGAGTCCAGTGACGTGATCTCAGCTTACTGTAACCTCTGCCTCCTCAGTTCAAATGATTCTCCTGCCTCAGCCTCTTGAGTAGCTGGGATTACAGACACCTGCCACCACACCCGGCTAATTTTTATATTTTTAGTAGAGACAAGGTTTCACCATGTTGGCCAGCCTGGCCTTGAACTCCTGACCTCAAGTGACCCTCCCTCCTCAGCCTCCCAAAATGCTGGGATTACAGGCGTGAGCCATTCTGCCCAACTATTTTGTAATTTTAATAGTAGTAACAGAAACTTTTTATAGGCTTAAGCCTGATTTCGAAAAAAAAAAAAAAAAAAAATACCTTTTCTGGGGAGTGACTTCTGTGACTATTGTCTCTCATAATCTGAAAAACATCTGCTTCTTTCTCTGTGTGGGAAGTAGAAAAGTTCCTTTCTAAAATTTTCTTTCTTGTTAAAAAATAAATCAAAAGTGTGCTAATAACTCCTTGTTAAGCCCTATCCCATGTAGCTGTTAGACATGCCATGCTTACAGCCATGTTCTACATTCTATGCCTTGTGCTTTAACCAAGATATCTGTGCTGGACATGCTCACAGGCATGTTCCAGCTCTCCATTACTTTTACCTGTTTGAAAAAGTTTAAAGTTGTTAGCCAATCAGGTTTTAGTTTAGATTGTGAGGTCTGGCTCCAGCCAATGGAGATCAGACACAGCAGTTAGGGCAACCCAAATAGGTAAGGAATAAATGTGTCTGTTTTCCTTTGTTCATTGCACTCTCTGACAAGATGGCTAACAAGAGTACCTTTCCTGCAGTCCAAGAAGTAAAACTTGCGTTGCTGAAAGAAAAAAAAAAAAAAATACCTTTTCTGTATATCATACTGGCATTCCTTAAATATTGCCTATAAAATACTGTAATTTCTATAAAAATAAATATCTTGGTTCATCTCCTTCCAGTGAATTACTTTTGCTGTCGAGACTATCCATGTATTCAGTAACTATACTATTAAATAGTACTTTTAAGTGAAAACATATATTTTTTTTATTTTTACAAATTCATCTTAGAGGTTGTGAATTTAATGTTATTCAGTATTAATGTTATATTATATTTTATTTTCTTATGGCAAAAAGCTCTTAGTTTTCTTTTAAGTAAAGCAAATGAAAATATTCATGAAGAACTTAAATGGAGAAAATTTACATATGAATCAGAAGCTACTAAAAAATAACATTTACAGGCAAGATTTTCAGAAATATTCTTCTGTTTATCCAGTATATTTAAGATACACAACTTGGCAAAGAAAAAAGCATATATATAACAAATATCAGAGCAGAAACCATTTTTTATTACCACTCTAAACACTAAAACACTTCAGTCTATTATAGGCTTTGTATAGCTTTTCCACCTGTATTCATGTTAGAATATATTATGACTATTTACTTAAACCAAGAATACTACTTCACCAAAACAACATACAGAATGGAGCTTTTAGGTTTCATTTTATGAAACATTACTGTGTTCTATAGACTGATTCATATGCAGTAAAAAATAGGAACTATTTTTGAAACTCTATAACAATGATAAACTATTACATTCTATTAAATGATATTATAAATTTATAGACCCATTATAAGGAAGGGAATTAACAGGAACCTGGGCGTTCTGAGAAAGTTGAAATTATTCAGTGAAAGTCCTATGGAGACATCTCTGAAACTGAGTACCATAACATCTATGAGTTAGACTGTTAAAGGGTTCGCGCAGGGTAAACTGAGGACACAGGAGTGCTAATTCTGCAAAGAATAAGAGCTATACTTTGCCTGTAATCTGAATTATTTCTTTTCCTGAAAAAACCTACTAAAAATTTAATAAGGATCCCCATAATGTTAGAAAGACCTCATAAGGCACAGTTACATTATTCCTTTAGCACTTTTAAAAATTATATACAATTAATTTGTCAGAGCCATTTATTTTATGTTCATTAAATGCCTCGACACTTCTTGTATGAGAAGACTATCAGCATTAGTTCAACTCCATTCTAGAAAACTGCAATACAGTGTTTATTACTTATGTAAATTCGGTTAATTATACACCAACCCAGTTATCTTATTTATTGCATTTCAATTAGAATCCTTGTAATAGTCAGTAACTGTTTAATTAACTCACAAAAATAAGAGATGTCTTGTTAAACGTAAATTAAACAGATTTAAATAGACAATAGATTGCAAATGGTGGATTACTGCTAATGCTATAGAAAACTGCAAGTTCTGAACGTACTCAGTACCATCTGCTTCCATTTTTTTTTTTTTTAGAATTCTTTTTAGGCCAACGATAAGACCAAGGCAAAACATAAGTATGGCAGATTTTTGCTTTGAGTGGGTTAAACATTCTTTATAGTTTTGTCTTATTGTCAATAAAAAATTCGAACAGTGTAAAGAAATATAAAAGAAAATTCTACTTCAGTGTGGAATTACTTCTCAAATGAACTTGTTAAAAAAAACCCTAAAAATAATCTGTGACTGCTGATTTATTTGTACAGGATAGAAAGGAGCAAAATACTACAGCTCTTCCCTAAGTACTCCCTTGTGACCTAACAAGAAAATTAATTAGCAGGGCACCACTATGTGACAACTACATGACTACAGGGGAGCCTGAATGTCAGTGGGCTGACACTGTAACCCAGTTTTGTTAGCATTAATGTTTCTGCTTTAGCCAGTTTATTTCTCATAGGTGAAATAAAGGCTTAGCTTAGCTGTAGAGAGAATGTACTTGCATTTAATAGCAAATTTCATTCCTTGTAAAGGGAATTCAAGGGTATTTCTGGATTCTGTTATTTATATTTGGGGAATAGCAGATTCTCTCACGCTAAACATTAGAAATAGATGGAGTAGAGTCTCATATATATTATTCTGATATGTTCTCCATTCTGGCTTGTAGAAAGGAGAAATGGAGAAAAATATTTTAAAATATGTTTAGTCAACTTTTGGGGTGCTTCTTATTTTAATAGAATAACACAATTTAAAGTTATGTTGCCATAAATTTCCTGATATTTTAAAAAAATATATTTGACCTACTTCAAGGTTATAAGATTTCAGAAATAACCATAAGAATGCTTTTAAGGCAATAAGAGTATCACCAAAATGTAAGATTCTTATTATTTGCATTTGCTATTTTTAATTGGCATATACTACTTTTACATGCTTATGCCATAGTGTGTCATGTATACAAGGTGTAGTGATAAAGTCTATAATTAGCATATATATCACCTCAAACATTCATTTGTGTTGAAAACATTCAAAAATCCTCTCTTCTAGCTATTTAAAAATATTCAATAGGCTGTTAATTATAGTCACCTTATGGCGCTATAGAACTTTTTCCTCCTACATAGCTGTACTTTTGTAGCTATGCCTGTCTGTCCCCGCCTTGTCCCTGCCTTGTCCTCATGTCTAGTAACAATTTTATTCTCTAATTTTATAAGACAAACTTTTTAGCTTCCACATGAGAGAGAACATGTGGTATTTATCTTTCTGTGTCTGGCTGATTTCTCTTAACTTAATGTTCTCCAAGTTCATCCATGTTAGCATGAGTGACACAACAAAATTAATCGAAAATAATTTTTTAAGACTACAACCCATTCTCATATTTTTGGCAGCCACCAAATTATATTGGTTTAATTTACATTATCACTAGCAACATCGCACCCTCAGACATTCCTTTTTCCTCCTTTCCCTTTCAACTTTCGAGATATACTGTTTTCCTCCAGGTATGAGTAAACTGGAGTGCTATCCACAGTAAACTTGATTAAAAGCAGCGCTTTACTGTGAATATCATGTGACACTACTGACTATATTACATCTTTCTCATTTTGATTGTAATTTTTACTTTATATTATTATAACATTTCCAGGCAAAAATCTCCTATCACACATTCCTTCAAAATTCCTTTTTTTTTTTTTTTAATTGTGACGGAGTTTCACTCTTGTTACCCAGGCTGGATTGCAATGGCTCGATCTCGGCTCACCATAACCTCCGCTTCCTGGGTTCAGGCAATTCTCCTGCCTCAGCCTCCCGAGTAGCTGGGATTACAGGCACGCACCACCATGCCCAGCTAATTTTTTGTATTTCTAGTAGAGACAGGGTTTCACCATGTTAATCAGGATGGTCTCGATCTGTTGACTTCGTGATCCACTCAGCCTCCCAAAGTGCTGGGATTACAGGCATGAGCCACCGCACCTGGCCCAAAATTCCTTTTTTTAAAAAGAAGTTCTCTGTTGAAAAACTTATTAACAGCTCACTGAGTTTGTAGGTAATTTCTAAACATTTTTTAAGGTAATTAATTAGACAATATCCTGAAATGAAAATACATATTGCTTTTCCCATAAACTCTTTTTCTAGGGATTCATCTTGAGGGTCTCTTCTTAGCAAAACCTTTCAAACCAACATATCTAATGGTGCAATTCTCCTGTTCTGAGGTGATTGGTCTGAGTTTGGGTTTTGGCCCAAACACTAAGCGATTATATGATCTAGGTAAATTTCTTATTCTTTTCAAGCTCCAATTCTTCATTTTTTTCAAGGGAAATAATAATTATTAACATGTTAACTTTTGTATGAAGATTGATGTTTTATATGAGGATATTTGGTGAGGATATTTGGAAGGTGTTTAATGCAGTGTCTGATATATAATGATTACTAAGTAAATTGCAGTTGTACTCATTGCAATATTAAAAGGTTGTTTTTTTTTTTTTTCAGAGACAAATCATTTTGCTAGATACAAATGAGAAAATATACCCCACTACGTTTTGTTAATTAATAATTATTTCTCAGGTTTAAATTAAAACAAAAAAAAAATTTAGTGTTTTTAGGAACTGTTTCTACAAGTCGTGTAATGAGGGATTTTTATAAACTATTCCTGTTACTAACATGGCATCTTCAAAAATTACCTTGGGTAGTTTAATTCCATTGTTATAGACTATTATATACCTCCCCAAAACTCATAGGTTTAGATCTAATTCTAGGCGGGGCCATTGGTCAAGAGGATAGAGCCTTAAGGAATGATATTAGTGCTCTTAGAAAAGGGACTCTAGGAAGCTCTCTTGCCCCTTCTGCCATCTGAGAACACAGCAAGAAGGCTGTGTATGAATAAGGAAGTAGGCCCCCAATGGACACCAAATCTGCCAATGCCTTAATCTTTCCAGCCTCCAGGATTGTGAGAAACAAATTTCTATTCCTTATAATCCACATAGTCTATGGTATTTTGTTACAGCAGTCCAAAGATACCCACTAACTTAAAAATTGTTTTACTTCCTAGATACCAACATTGTAATATATGCATTCCATTTTAGCAAAGCACTCTACAGTAGTAACCTGGATTTCCCAGAATGCCTCTACCACTAAAACTTTAAAATCCATTATTCATTGAACATATTCTAGACTTTCAACACTCTTCTGAAAGTACCCTTCAATCCATTGTCCCTCTTTTAATAAGTGAAGTTTATATCTGTCTTAGCAGAGGCAATCTTATAGATAATCTTCTAGTCTCCAATAGGCACAATTTTAAATATGATTCTCCTCTTACCCTCATCTACTTTTTCAGTTTCAAAGGAAGAGAATCACCTCAGCTCAATGTACAACCCCATCATTTGATTTCTTGATTTCATTTTCTTCCTTTTCTTCTGTGAGACCTTGACACATTTTTCATCCCTGACAGTAACCCTCCTTATATCTAATATCTCTCACTTTCTTTTTCAATGGGATTCAACATCAAGATCATCAAGGGTAATATCCACTTAATTATACCCTTTCCTTCAAAGTAGATGTCTTGTCCTCACCTCTCCGCTGATCATCTGATAAAATAAACAGTATCATCTTTGTTGCTCAATCCAATGGTCAGTGCTTATGTATTTGGCACCTCTACTTTAGGTGACACTGTGACCATTTCTTCTTTCTTGAAAATACCCATTGTTTTAAAAAATCTCCTATGACAGCATTCCCCTCTGATTCTTATGTGAACCCTTGATTCCTCTTTTCATTTCTCTCAAGACCATCTGCTATTTCAGTATTTTTGGACAAGTCCTTACATTATAATGTGTTCAAGGGTACAATTCTTGGATTACTTCTCTTCCAACTTTCTTATATTGATATCATCTCATCTATTCTCATGACCCAGCTACAATTCACACTAAAAATTATAAAAGAATGTTACTAGTGTTTCTCCCTAAATCAAAAATTTTATATATCACCACACAATGGAACTCTGACTTCGATGTTCAATCATAGGTATGAATGATAAAATACAAAATTAAATTTCCCATCTTCTAAAAAATAGTCTACCAGTGAACAATGAGAAGTTTAAAAGTACAAAAATCTATACATCATATGTATATTATTTAAAGTACATCCCCAAAAATGGGCAATATGTTTCACCAACATTTTGAAAATTGTTAAAGGTAATAATTGTTACTTAATGGTATAATGTTTAATTCAAATGTTTCAAGGAAATTATTGAAAAGGAGGCTCCAGCTTTACTCCTTTTTTCATAGGTTTCTAAGCACTCCAAAATCTTCAGTACAGTATCCTTGAATAGATAGTTAAAAATGAAATTATTTTATTGTGAGTAATCTCTGTGCTAAAAATTCATTTTAAAATGGCTTGATATACTAATAATTACATTTATGATAGATCACAAAATACTTACAATGTAAAAATCTTCTTAGTGTTACTTTTTCCCTCATTCAGAACAAACCACTTTTTTCAGTGAATTATCTAATAAGAAGGTGGTGCATGACTATAGACAAATTTTACCTAATTTTTTAAGATATTTATTTTTATTTGGATTTATTTAGAACAGAATAATACTAATGACATTTAAAATTTTACTGTCTACATAATGCTACACTAGCAAATTTTTAAGAAAACATTTATGATCAGTTTCTCATATAAGATTTCTTTTTACCTGAATTGAATCTCTGAATTTTGAATGTCACAACTTTCAATATAATGCAAGAGTGACTTCCTTAATTTATATAGCCAAAAGTCCAGATAGAAAATGAGAAAATAGAGTTGTATTGTTTTATTCAGTGAAAGATGAGAAATGAGAGCTGACTGATCTACAAAAAATAAACAGCTAATTTTGATACTTGAATACATAACCACTTTTTTCAAACAGAAAACAAACATGCCATATTTTGCATAATTACAGGGGAATTTTTTATGTTTTCTTTGCAGGGTCTAAGAAAATGAGGTAGTCCAGAAAGTTATAAAACTACAGAAATCTCTAATATTGATGCACTTGGCTTCTGAACAAATTAGAAACAAAACAGCAAATAGATAACCACATGCCAAATAGAATATCTAAGAGAAAACACAAGAATTAAGCATAGAAGTGACAGAGGCCTTCTGAGGCACAAAAGGAAGTGGAAGCAAAGCAGCTGGCCTGAACAGGATCAGCTCAGATCCTGAAGAGATTCTCCATTAAGGAGAAAGGTAAGAGAGAAATCTATAGTGATCCACATTCTTACCATGGATGCCTGCAGTTATAACCATAAGAGAGCCCCCTGCTCTTCACAGTCCCTAGGCTTGGTATTGGAAGCAATATGACTCCATCGTTTCAAAGAAAAAAATCATGCTGCTTCCTGCACACTCCTGAGATCTAAGGGACTGAATCATTCGGATTCTTTTTGGAGCCATTCTGAGAGCCCAACACACACTATACTACATCCTGCTCTGGAGCTCAACAGCCCTTTCATCTCTATATCCCTCAAACCTAACTGATATCCCCCCGTGTATGCCCACAGGACTTCAGCATTGTGATGCTTACTGGACCCAGTAGTACAGTCAGTTCTCCAGAATTCTAACCCACACAGTTCCCTAAGCCCCAGGAAGTAAGCAGTCCAATGCCCCAGAAAGGGTACAAGGTAGAACAAAAAGACTCTGAGGATGGGTCTACCTTGTGGGCTGCTGAAAGTGCCCACACACATCTTACAGTGATGTGAGGACAGGCCTGCCCCACCTACCACCACTGGTATATGTGTGCACTACCTGGGGACCTAAGAACAAGCCTGCTATTACTGCCTCATTTGCCAGCATCAACCCAAACATGGCAACTAAAAGCATAAGGACCAGCCTGCCAAGCCTACCACTGTCATCATGGCACCCACGTATGTTACTTAGGGGCTCAAAGGCCAGCCTACTACTACTACTATTACTCTAAACACCATAAGCTCAACACAGTCTCAATAATTGACCCGCTGATGTCACTGCCAGCACTCACGCATGCTACTTGGGGGCCCAAGAAGGGTCCAACTCAGCCCCCGTCAATACTGCCAGTACTGATGCACACATACACTGCCTGTAGGCCTGAGGACTAGCATGCCCAGCCTACTGTCTCTATTGACATTGATTACAGCAGGTGACATCACACAGAAACTACCCTATTGAGCCTACCCAGAATCAAAGTCAAAGCATTTTACCCAACCAACTCTGTAGATACATCTGCAGGAAAGTATTTTTCTATGAAAGTCAATTCTAAAATTGAAAGAAGAAACTATTACACCAGATGCATAGATATCATTACAAGGACACACGAAATATGAAAAAGCAAGGAAACATGACATGTCCAAAATAACTTACAAAGGCACAATTATTGTATAGTACAGATACAAAAGAAAAGAAAATCTATGAAACAACTGAAAACAAAAAAATAATGATCTAAAAGACAGTAAGATACAAGAAAACACACAGTCAATACAACATAATCAGAAAAGTAATTTATGATCTCAAAAATAAACTCATCAATGATGAAGATATAATAAAGAAAGAACCAAACAGACATCCTGGAGGCATCATGTTACCTGACTTCAAACTATACTACAAAGCTAGAGTAATCACAACAGCATGATACTCTTACCAAAACAGAGCTATAGACCAAGGGAACAGAACAGAGGCCTTGGAGGCAACACCACACATCTACAACTATCTGATCTTTGTTTTGTCAAACCTGACAAAAACAAGCAATGGGGAAAGGATTCCCTGTTTAATAAATGGTATTGTGAAAACTTGCTAGCCATGTGCAGAAAGCAGAAACTGGACCCCTCCCTGACACTTTACAATAAAATTAACTCCAGATGGATTAAATACTTAAATATAACACCTAACACCACAAAAACTCTAGAAGAAAACCTAGGCAAAACCATTCAGGACATAGGAGTAGGCAAGAACTTCATGACTAAAACACCAAAAGCATTGGAAACAAAAGCCCAAAATAGACAAATGGGACCTAATTAAACTCCAGAGCTTCTGTGTAGCAAAAGAAACAATTATTAGAGTGAACTGTCAACCAACAGAATTGGAAAATAAAAAAAAAATTGCAATCTACCCATCTGACAAAGGGCTAATATCCAGAATCTACAAAGAACTAAAGCAGATTTACAAGAAAAAAAAAAAAAAACTAAACAAAGCCATTGGAAAGTGGGCAAAGGATATGAACAGACATTTTTCAAAAGAATACATATATGAGGCCAACAAACATATGAAAAAATTCTCATCATCACTGGTCATTAGAGAAATGCAAACCAAAACCATACTGAGATATCATCTCTCGCAAGTTAGAATGACAATCATTTAAAAAATCTAGAGACCGATCCTGGAGAGGATGTGGAGAAATTAGAACACTTTTACACATTTGGTGGAAGTGTAAACTAGTTCAACCATTGTGGAAGACAGTCTGATGATTCCTCAAATATCTAGAAATAGAAATTCCATTTGACCCTGCAATCCCATTACTGGGTCTGTACCCAAAGGATTATAAATCGTTCTGTTATAAAGACACATGCACAGGTATGTTCAGTGAGGCACTGTTTACAATAGCAAAGACCTGGAACCAACCCAAATGCTCATCAATGTTATACTGGAAAAGAAACATGTTGCACATATACAACATGGAATACTATGCAGCCATGAAAAATGATGAGTTTGTGTCCTTTGTAGGAACAGGGATGAATCGGAAAACCATAATTCTTGGCAAACTGACAGAAGAACAGAAAATCAACACTGCATGTTCTCACTCATAATTGGGTGTTCAACAATGAGAACACATGGACACAGGGAGGTGAGCATCACACATTGGGGCCTATTGGGGCAGTTTAGGGGAGGGACAGCGGGGAGTGGGATAACATGGGGGAAAATGCAAGATATAGGTCGGGGGGGTGGAGGCAACAAACCACATTGCCATGTATGTACCTATGCAACAATCCTGCATGATCTACACATGAACCCCAGAATCTAAAATACAATTTAAAAAAAAAAAATCCCAATGTATTAACATCAGACTTCTCAGAAGAAACCTTATAGGCCAGGAGAGAATGGGATGGTATTTTTGAAGTACTAAAAAAAGCCCTGCTAGTCAATAATACTATACCAAGAAGAGCTATTCTCCCGAAGGAATTAAGAAATAAAATCCTTCCCAAAGAAGCAAAAACTGAAGAAATTAATTACCCCTAGACTGACCTACAATCTAATCTTAAAGGAGTCCTACATCTGTAAGTGAAAGGACAATATCTACCATCACGAAAAACAGAAAGCCACCAAAGTGGAGAAGTAAACAATAACATAGAAATAAAGGATATAAAAATGATATAAAGAAAGAAATAAAGGACATATTACTTCATATAGAAAGGATCAATGCACATACAAACTAATGCATCTCAAGGAACTAGAAAAGCAAGAATAAACCAAACCTGAAATTAGTGGAAGGAAAGAAATCACAAAGATCAGAGCAAAATGAAATGCAATAGAGCACAAAAATGCAAATAATTAATGAAGCAGTAAGTTGTTTATTTGAAAAGATAAAATTGATAAACTGCTAGCTAGACTAACCAAAAAAAAAAGAGAGAAGACTTAAATTAAAAAAATAAAAAGTGAAAAAGAAGACATTACAAGAGATACCTCAGAAATATAAAGAATATTTGAGACTGCTATGAACAACTATACACAAACAATTTGAAAAACCTAGAGGAAATGGATAAATTCCAGATCATGTATAACTTACAAAGATTAAAACACAAAGTAATGTTAAAAAATAACAGAATAGTCCAATAAGTAGCAAGATCAAATCAGTAATAAAAAGTCTCTCAATAAATAAAATCCTAGGACTAGATGGCTATACTGAAAAATTTTACCAAACTTTTAAAAAGAATGAAACCAATTCTTCTGAGCTATTCCAAAGAAAATGAAGAGAGGGGAGTTCTTTTTATTTTAATTCATTTTATGCAGTCAGCATTATCTTCATATAAAAAGTAGACAAAAAAGAAACAACAACAAAAAAAAGTACAAGACAGTATCCATTATAAGTATAAATACAAAAATCCTCAACAAAATGCTAACACAATTTCAACAACATATCAAAAAGAACACACATCATTATTGAATGCAATTTATCTAAGGGATGCAGTGATGTTTCAGCATACATACAGAAATAAATGTGATACATTACAGTAACAGAATAAAGGGAAAAAATGTGATCATTTTAATAGATGAAAAAAAGTATTTGATAAAATTATGTATCACTTCCTGATAAAAATTCTCAACAAATTAGGAATAAAAGGAACATAACTCAATACAATAAAGGCCATTTATGCCAAAACCAACACCTAGCAAAATACTGAGTGGAGAAAATCTGACAAGGGAAAACAATGCAAGAATATACACTTTTACCACTGTTTTTTTTAGCATAGTATTGTAAGTCTTAGCCAGAACAATTAGGCAAGAAAAATAAATAAAAGGCATTTAAATCAGAAAAGAAGAGCCCAAAGTGTTCCTCTTTGCTGATGGCATAATCTTATACATATTAAAAAAAAAAAAAAAAAAAAAAAAAACCTTGAGACTCTACCAAAAAGCCTTTTAGTAATAGGCTAATAAACTAATTAATTACAGATAAAGTAATTATTGATAAACTAATTCAGTAAAGTTGTAAGGTAAAAAATCAACATAAAAAATAAGTATCATTTATATACATCAATACTGAACTAGCTGAAAAAGAAATTGAAAAAGTAATCCCACTTACTATGTCTATAAAACAATACAAACAAACAAAGCATAGGAATAAATTTAAAAGAGTTGCTGCAAGGCTTCTCCAAGAAAAACTTTTACTAAACACTGATGAAAGAAATTAAAAAGGACAAAAACAAAGGGAATGACATCTTATACTCATGGATTAGAAACATTAGTATTGTTTAAAATGACCATACTACCCAAAGCAATTTATAGATTCAATGCAATCCCTATCAAAATACCAATTGTATTCTTCACAGAAATAGAACATAATAATTCTAAAATTTGTATGGAAGCAAAAACATCCCCAAATGGCCAAAGCAATACAGAGCAAAAGGCACAAAGCTAAAGGCATTATACCATTTGATTTCAAAATATACTACAAAGTTATAGTAACCAAAATAGCATGGTAATGGTATAAAATTGTTTTTTTTTTAAAAAAAAAAATGAAATACAACAGAGAATCCAGAAATAAATCTAGATATTTACAGTCAACCGATTTTCAACAAAAAGACACCAAGAAAATACATTGGAGAAAGTATACCCTCTCCATTAAATGGTGCTGGTAAAGCAGGATATCCATGTGCAGAAGAATGAAACTGGACCCCTATTACCATATACAAAAATAAACTCAAAGTGGATTAAAGATTTAAATATAAGACCCAAAACTATAACATTATTAAATGAAAACATAGGAGGAACACATCAGAATATTGGTTGAGGCAAAGAGTTTATAGTTAAAACTTCAAAAGCACAGGCAACAAAACAGGCAAATGGAATTGGAATAGAAAAATGCTAAGCTTCTGAATAGCAAAGAAAACAAGAGAGTGAAGAGGACGCCTGTAAACTAAGAAAAAATATTTGGAAACTATTCATCAGGAAAATACTAATACCCAGAATATACAAGGAACTCAAACAACAGCAATATCACAAATAATACAGTTTAAAAGTAGGCAAATAATTTGAATAGACATTTCTCAGAAGAAAATACACAAATACATCAAACAAATATATGAAAAAGAGTCCACATCACTAATAATCATGGAAATGCAAATTAAAACCACAATGATATATTATCTTATCTAAGAAAGACTTATCAAAAAGACAAAAATAAGAAATGCTAGTGAGGATGTGAAGAAATACGAACTTACACTATTGGTGAGAATGTAAATAGTACAGGTATTGTAAAAAACTGTGAAGATTTCTATAAAAACTTAAAATAGAACTATCATATGATTCATAAAACCACACTTGTATTTATCCAAAGAAAAGAAAATCACTATATCAAATAGATACCCTCACTCCAGTTTATTATAGCATTATTCACAATAGATAGGATGTGGAACCAACCTAAATGTCTATCAAAAGTTAAATGGATACAGAATATGTAGTATATATGCACAAAAGAATACTATTCAATCATAAAATAAAATAAATCCTGTCATTCATGGCACCTGAATAAACATAGAGGACATTTTCTTAAGTATTAGGTTTTTGCAAAAGTAATTGTGTTTTTTGCAACTATTTTTAATGACAAAAAACACAATTACTTTTCCATCAACCTAATAAAATAATCCAGGCACAGAAGGATAAATACCTTGAGCTTTCAATCATATGTAGGCACAAAAAAAGAAAAAAGAAGAGGAGAGGAGAGGAGAAGAGAGGAGAAGGAAGAGAAAGAAAGAAAGAAAGAAGAAAAAGAATGAGAGGAAAGAAAGAAAGAAGGAAAGAAAAAGAAAGAAAGAAAGAAAAGAAAGAGAAAGAAAGAAATGAAGAAAAATAATTAAACTCATAGAAGTAGAGAGCAGAATTGTGGACATTAAAGGCTGGAAAGTTTTGGGGGAAAGGGAGGATGGGGAGAAATTGGCTAACATAAAATTTTAACTGATAGAAGAAATTAGTTCTGGTTTCTGTAGCATTATGAGGTGAATATGATTAACTATAATTTATTGTATAGTTTCAAAAAGCTGGAAAAGAGGGTTCAAATGTTCACCACACAAAGAAATGATAAATTTTTGCAGTGATGGATGTGCTAATTATGTTGATTTGATCATTACTCATTGTGTACACATATCAAAATACCACTCTGTATCCCATAAATATGTACAATAAAACATTTTAACCACAGCATTCTATTTTTTTGTTCACAGCTGATTAATTATTAGTGAGAAATTATATTGGGGAATCTGTGTAACACAAAAAGCTACTTATTAGCATTCATTTTCTCCTCAGTAAATAAATCTATCAGACTATTCACTTTCAAAGAGTGTAACCCTGGCAGGAGAAAAATCACCTAATTTCAAATTAAGTTTAACCTTTCACAACATTAATTATTTATGCAACAGTTTCCTTTCTGAGTATTCAAGTACAGTATTACTCACATGCTTTGACTTTTGTGACAATGAATAATTACAAAACAGGGGCTGAAGGAATGGAATCTTGGCAGTTGAATTGGTCTTAGGGAGTCTCTATTTTAATTGTTTTAAATAGATAACACTGGGAAAAAAATCATGTTTTCAGCATTAGAAATATCTAATTAAATGAAGATTTTGTATAAAAATTATGATAATGTAAAATGATAATATATAAAATATAATTGGTATTTAATAGATTTTTACACATGGGGTAATCAAATTAAAATAATAAAGTATAAAGTTTATACGTGGAGAAAAATTTCATAGCTTTTAAGATGTAAACTGTTATTGTCATTTTTTTTCTCAGAAAATTAGTAGTTCTGAATTTACTGAAGCTGATTCTCTTATTGTCTCAGAACCACTTCAGTGAAAAGATAGAGGCATGGTAATTTGCTGTTGACATTAGAAAATTCTGTATTTCAACTAATTCCCATCCCAGGGGCTTATCCCAAGAGATTATGAACAGATTAGTTTGGGGACCGAATCAGGCATAGGTACATAATCAACACTCCCAGATGACTACAATGTGCAATCAGGAGAAAAAAAAAAAAAAAAAAAAAAAAAAAAAAAACAAAAACAAAAAAAACCTTTAATTTTCTTTAAGGCAGACTTCTAAACCTTGTCGAACTTTGAAATTATCTGGGAAGCTTTACAAAATACAGTTGGCTGGGTCCCACCTCCAGATAGTCCAATTTAACTGTTCTGGGCTGTGGCCTGAGCACCAGGGTTGTTATAGCTCCCCCAAAACTCCATGGGCTGAAATGGTTACCCACATCAGTCAACAGCAAGTTCTAGCATGCTATTGATGTGCAGCATCAAGGTATGTGTCACTTGTTATAACCTGCTGTTGCTACTACCTACAGTTTGCTGTTCAATCTTTTTGGCATGACTTTGTACTCTGTCTTATCTTCAAAACTTATTTATCACTTCTCAAGTGTGACTCACATTCTCCCTTTAAAATCTTTGAAAAATACTCTGTTCTTTTGAACTAGCCTGGGTCCCCCTTTCACGTGACACTTGCCTCCCATATGGCTGCATAGGTAGTATGCACTACTATCAGATTCTTAAGGTTCCCTCTAAATATCATAAGAAAAAAAAAATAACTGAGATTTGTAAATCATAACAGGAAAGAAAACCTCAATATGTCAGGCTTAGGCCAAAGACATTATAATTTAGGCTTAATAACCCTTAATATAACTTGGGTTCCTAAGAACCCCTGAGCTGACATGAACTTCTAAATGAAAAGTCTTTCCCTAATTATTACTTAAAATTAGATAAATATATGCATGCATTCCAGTAGACAAAATTCTTCATCTCTCAGTTCTGTAGCCTCTGTCCTGTAGAGAAATACCACTTTTTAATCTTTCTATCAACTCTGGAATCCACACATGACATTCTGTTTCCTTTATGCAGATATAGATTATAGATTTAACCAACTAGCTGAAACAACCTGATTGTATTTCAGTTTTAGTTTACTTCAGCAATACATTACTAAGTTGTTTTTAGTTTCTACTGTTTTCAACTTTTTGTCTGGTTCCACTGTGTAGTTACAGTTGAGAGTACTGAAATTTACTTTCATTAAAGCTTCAAAATCTAATTTCTGAAATACACCATAGAATAGCAAACTCACAATCAAACTGCAAGGGTGTCATTCAACAATGAAATACTCATTATGTAAGCTTTGTAGGTTCATGCTGAATACAAAATTCTTTGAAATACTGAATTACACAGCTCTAGATTATAGAGTCTCTATTTTTTCGATGAATGTGAAATTATTGACTCCACCTGGAGTCCTAAGCAGATGAGGAAGTAATTCAGTCTTTACAGCGGAAAGCTATTAATAAGGTGGTTTTTGCTATTTTGTGAAAAATGAAAATAATAAATCTTTGCTTTTTTATTGTACAGAAAGATAGAGTACATATATATATACTTATATATAAGACTATAGACTAAAGAGAGACTTCTAGGCTATTTATATGTTTGATATTACCCATTAATGATCAAATAAAAATGTAGCAGGCATTTGATAATCCTTTTAAAAAATCCATTATTACTAAAATGACAGCCTTTCAATATACAACTGGAGCAACGTATTAAGCTGTGTTAAAATTAGTATTACAATTTTTCTAGAAAATTGCAATGGTGTAATATGTTCTTGGCATAATAATTATGCTCTTTTTTTGCATAAAGTTTTCAAATATTTTAATTCCAGTTTCCAATAATTTTAATTTGAAATAAAGAAAAAAACTCATGTAGCCAAATTTGTAAATAATTTGGTAGCTAACAAAAAAAAATGGATAATAAAACTTCACATTGTATTAGGAGGTATTCATATAGTACCTATTATTGTACAATTGTATAATAATTAATACAGCTAGACACCTTTGAAGTATTTTTAAGGAAAGTAAGGAACATAGATTTAGAAAATGATGTGCTAGTATATGAATAACAATGGCTTTCAAAAGAACTACATATATACACACATACATATATGTTTACTAAAAATTTTATAGATAAAAATGTTATAGATAAAAATGTTGTGTGACACACTATACCAATATTAAAATATCCACTATCGTTTATATTAATTTTATATAGAAAATTGGTTCCAACAATATGCTTTTGTTGATATTTTGCTGAACTCTTATATCCATTAGCAAGTCTAGTTGCAGGTGATAAATAAATGTAGATCTAACATAAATATTGGCGGATGTTTTTGTTTACTTTCATGAGCAAGATGCAAGTAAAATAAAGAAGACATATGTTGGAACTTCACTCTTTCATAAGTGATGTCAGAGATTTTTTTTCGAATAATGAAAGAATAGTTTTGAATTCCTTCATGCTTTTCATAAAGTAATGGCTGATGACACTACAAACTTTTAAATTTCAGCTGCATTACTAAGATATTTCTATTGTTTTCTTCAGCCCAGACAAGGGTATTGCAAACCTCTCAAAGAACCATATGGTATATACTTTAGGCTTGTCAGCCATATGGTCTTTATTGCAGCTATTCCACTCTGCTGTTAGAGTGTGAAGAGTTCCAATAACACTTTATTAAAATAGGCAGTTGACCCACAGGTGGTAGTCTACTGACTCCTGATTTAGTCAATGAATTAAAAAATAAATAAACCAAGTCTGATGTGTAGAATTTGCTGATTGCTGTGGTGTAAATACTTCTACCATCGTCGACTTCAAGCTATCAAGGTGATTTCATTGAAAGTTATTGTGTGAAGGGATGCTCAATAGTAGACTGTCATATAGTATTTTAAACATACAGATATGATAGATATTATTATCCTCACATAGAGAATAGTAACATGCAATGCCAATTAGAAAATGAAATTTAGTTTTTATTTTTTGTATCTTTAATATAATTTAATTGTATGTTATATATATGCATATGTGTGTGCATATATATGTGTATATGTTATAATGGTTGTATTGACAACAAGCTTACAAAACCCAAATTTAACAATCTGCTCTGAGAGTTGACACAAGCCTGCTCCAACAAACCAGGGGTTTTAGACTTTATAATGATTTATAAAATAATAATTAAACTATTTCAATCTCTATAAATAATTAAAAAATATTCCATAGATATTTTTCTTAAAATTTTTGACAGAGAATCTTTACACTAATCAGTCTTTAACAGCTTTTATGTGAAGAAATAATGTTAGTGTTTATTTAGTTGGTTGTACCAATAGTAATAGACTTTTCTGATGACAAACAAAAAACGTATACATACAAATAAAGTCAAACATTAAAAGTCATGTATCAGTTATAACCTATACATACCTCCAAGTGGAAGTGGAACTGTAGTAAAAGAGCAATTATCATAGATAAATTTTCTTATGAGCTCAATTTTCATTTTCAATGTGATAAAATAATAGGCCTCCTTTCACCTTTGACACCTCTTTCTTTCATTTAGTAAAAATTATGAGCCTTGTCATTTGCCTTCCTCATGAGAATATCAGAAGGATAAATGGAATAATATCCAGGCAGCATGCATAGCTATTTAGTGAAAAGGCGTTTTGGTAAAAACAAAGAGATTTGCAGCTCCATGCACAGTATGACCTAGTGTTACAGTTAAATTGTGGAACTGAATAGGCAAGTTGGTTTATTGTGAACATGCAGCAGGTGTGTCAGATCCTTCCCTATGCTGGCAATTCCAATAATTCTGCTCCAGCCTCTTAATGGTTTCTTTTTGTGTTCCACTGTATGGTGACAGTAAGCATGGCTTGACAGAGGGTCCAGCAGGGAAGTTGCATGATCTTTGACTTCTATATGCTAAACTTTGCCTTAGATAATCCTTCATGGACTGACCTTTTAGATTAACTGCTGTAACTTTGGTTTTACAGTGCAAATATAAATGTGCTTCAGCTAACAATAGCCTGAGGTAGGATAATATTCAGCCCACATATGTGGGGAAATAAAAGGATAAACACAATATCTAACGTTTGCTAGCTGAAAAAGAAAAACTACAGGCCAATATGAGTGTCTGTAAAATGATCTTTAACTTATTTGAAAATAAATACATAAAAATCAATAAGGCAAAGATTTTTAATTTTCAAAGATGTCTAATTTTAATATAGAGAAGACTTTACTAAGGGGGGAATAAAGACTATTTAGCTTCTGAATAGCTTTGAATCCACTTCTATATTTAGTGATTTATGGGGGGCTTTTCTCAATTCCAAATTCTTAAGTATCCCAGTAGAAAATAAAAGCGGAAAAGGTGAGACCCTAGAATGGTTTATATGAGAACTCCAAGTAGGAAATGTACATGAAGTAAACACTTCATTAGCATTTTTTTTCTTTTTTAAATTATTTAAGCCCCTGCTATAGAAAAACCTATAATCTGTCACAGGTAGATTTTCTATATCAACATCACCATCCCAAGAAGTAAATTGTTGTTTGAGGCAAAGTTAATAAATTAATATTATAATTAAAGTTATTCCATATATTAAAACAATTAAAAGTTTACAATATACTAGGGCAGTTGAAGATGAGAAAATCGTTTTCAAAAATCCACCAAAGAGTCTGCATAAATCCAATCTAATGTGATCAGCTAGATAGCTTGACATAAGGTTAACTTTTTCATTATGTTACAAAAAAGCAAATACAAATTTTGAGGCCCTTTAATGTCCATGCCAATTGGCAGACACTTGTAAGAAATTGCTGTCATAGTTTTGTTGTTTTTAAAGCAGTAATAGGACAATCTGTGTCTTGTGGTTTGAGGGTCAGCTCAGTCACAATAGAGTAGTTCACCTGGTACACGTCTAAGGATTTTTACTCTATGCCCTGAATTCCAGGTGGCACTTATGGACCCACTGGTGGTCTGGGGAACCTTACTGCTTTAAAGGAAAGATACTGGTAAGGCTGGCTTTGCCATCTACAGATTGTAGAAACATAGGCAGTAGCCAGGAAGTAGTTTACAGCAAATATTAGATGAGACTCAGTGCTACTGTAGCTTTAGGTTTGACACAGTACAGTCATAGCAGTGGTTGCCACTGCTTGTGAAAAAAAAGGGAGAAAAATAAAAATCTCTGCCTAGTAATCCAAAGAATTCTCCCTGATCTTGTCTAAGATCACCAAGAGGATACCTCAATGACTCTGCAAGAACCACAGCATTACGGGGCTTGGGGTACTTCCTGGAGCAGATGAAACTTTAATCACAATACCTAGGTTATTTAAAAGATCTGAAAAGCCTTCCCAAGAAGAATGGTTACAAATAATTCCAGACAGTGAATAGTACAATATATACCTATCTCTTTAACCCTCAGACATCAAACAACATCTACTAGCATCAACACCATTTAGGAAGACATGACCTCACTAAATGAACTAAATAAGCCACCAGGGACTAATCCTAGAGAAACAGAAATATGTGACATTTCAGATGGAGAATTTACAATAACCATGTTTAGGAAACTGAAAGAAATTTAGGATAATACAGAAAAGGAATTCAGAACTCTATCAGACAAATTTAAAAACAGATTGAAATAATTAAAAATCAAGCAGAAATGCAATTGACATACTGAAGAATGCATCAGAGTCCTTTAATAGCAGAACAGATCAAGCAGAAGAAAGAATTAATGAGCTTGAAGACAGGGTAATTAAAAATATATACTCAGAGGAGATGAAAGAATAAAAGAATAAAAAACAGTGAAGCATGTCTATAGGATCCAGAAAATAGCCTCAAAAGGGCTAATATAAGAGTCACTGGCCTTCAAGAGTAGGTAGAGAAAGAGATAGGGGTAGAAAGTTTATTCAAAGGGATAATAACAAATAACTTTGCAAACCTAAAGAAATATACCAATATCCAAATAGAGGAGGTGACCGAACATTAAGTATATTTAATCCAAAGAAGAATACTTCAAGGCATTTAATAATTAAACTCTTAAAGGACTAAGATAAAGAATTCTAAAAGCAGCAATAGGATATAAACAAATAACATAAAATAGGGCTCCAAGATATCTGGCAGTGGACTCTTCAGTGGAAACCTTACAGGCCGACAGAGAGTCTAATGACATATTTAAAGTGCTGAAGGAAAAAATATATATATATACTAGAATAGTATGTCTGACAAAAATAGCCTTCAAAAATGAAGACAAAATAAAGACTTTCTCAAAAGAACAAAAGCTGAGATTGCAATAGAAGCACTAAATATAGAAAGATTGCTACCAGCTTATACAAAAACACACTTCAATGGACAAACCAGTGTCACTGTGAATCAACAACAAACAAGCCAACAAAATAACCATCAAACAATACAAAGACAGTATCAAATTCATGCATATTAATAATAGCCTTGAGTGTAAATGGGCTAAATTCCCCCACTTGAAAGGCACAGTGTGGCAAGCTAGATAAAAAAGCAAGACCGAATGATATACTGTCTTCAAGAGACCCACCTTACATATAAAAACACCCATGGGCTCAAAATAAAGGGGTAGAAAAAAAATCTATCAAGCAAATGGAAAACAGAAAAAAGAAGGAGTTGTAGTTCTAATTTCAGACAAAACAGACTGAAAACAAAGAACAAACAGGACAAAATAGGGCATTACATATGGTAAACAATTAAATTCAACAAGAAGATTGGACTATTCCAAATAGATATGCACCAAACACAGGAGCACCCAGGTTCAGAAAGTAAGTTCTTAGAGACCTACAAAAAGACATAGAATCACAAACAATAATCGTGGGAGACTTTGGCACTCCACTGATAGTCTTAGGTAGATCATTGAGGCAGAAAATGTATGAAGATATTCAGGAGACAAATTCATAATTGGACCAAATGGATATGATAGATCTCTACAGAATTCTCTATTCAAAACAACAGTATATATATATATATATATATATATATATATATATATATATATATATGCATATATATGTATATATATATAGCCGCATGGCATATTCTTTAAAATTGATCACATAATTGGACATAAAACAATCCTCAGCAAATGCAAAAGAGTGGAAATTATACCAAACACACTCTCAGACCATGCTTTAATAAAAATAGAAGTCAAGACTAAGAAAATTGGAGGCACCACATTACCCAACTTCAAACTGTACTTCAAGGCTACAGTACTGAAAATGGCATAGTACTTGTATAGAATCAGACACAGAGACTAACGGAACAGAATAGAGAGCCCAAAATAAGGCTGCACCTAGGATCAGCTGAATTTTTATGAAGCTGACAACAGCAAACAATGGGGAAAAGACTTCCTATTCAATATGTTGTCCTGGAATAACTGGCTAGCTAAATGCAGGAGATTTGAAGTTGAATCTACAGTAATCAACTCAAGATGGATTAAAGACTAAAAGGTAAAACCCAAAACTATAAAAACCCTAAAAGATAACCTAGGCAATAACATCCTGGACATAGGAATGGATAAAATTTCATGAAAAAGACAACAAAAGCAATTGCACCAAAAGCAAAAATTAATGAGGGATCTAATTAAACTTCAGAGCTTCTGCACAGTAAAAGATACAATCAACAGAGTACACAATCTACAAAATGAGAAAAATGTTTACACACTATGCAAATGGCAAAAGCCTAACATCCATCCATAAGGAACTTAATCAAATTTAAGAAAACAAACAAACAAACAAACAAACAAACAAACAAAAAACACTAAAAAGTTGTCAGAAGACAGGAACAGACACTTTTCCAAAGAAGATGAACATCTGGCCAAAAAGCATATGATAAAATGGTCAACACCACTGATCAAGTTAAAAAAATGCAAATCAAAACTGGAATGAGATACCATCTCACACCAGTCCGAATGACTGTTGTTAAAAAGTCAAAAAAACAATATATGCTGATGGCCAGGCACAGTGGCTCATGCCTGTAATCCCAGCACTTTGGGAGGCTGAGGTGGGTGGATCACAAGGCCAGGAGTTCAAGACTAGCCTGACCAACATGGTGAAACTCCATCTCTACTAAAAATACAAAAAGTAGCTGGGTGTGGTGGTGTGCACCTACTACTCAGGAGGCTAAGACAGGAGAATCTCTTGAATTCAGGAGGTGGAGGTTGCAGCCTGGGCAACAGAGGGAGACTTTGTCTCAAAATAAATAAATAAATAGATAAATAAATAAATATATAAAAAATAGGTGCTGTCAAGGTTGCAGTGAAAAGGGAACACTTATACCCTGTTGGTGGATGTGTAAATTAGTTCAACCCATAGTTTTCTTTTTTCTTGACGTGTCTGTCTGATTTTGATATCAGGGTAATGACGAGCCTTGTAGAATGGCTACAAGGTTGGTTCAACCATTCTGGAAAGCAGTATGGTGACTTCTCATAGAGCTAAAATCAGAACTACCATTTGACCTGGAAATCTAATTACTGGGTATATACCCAGGGAAATATGAATCACTCTCCATAAAGACACATGCACATGAATGTTCATTGTAGCATTATTCACAATAACAAAGACACAGAATCAACCTAAATACCAATCAATGACAGATTGTGATAAAGAAAATGTGGTACATATAAACCATAGAACACTATGCAGCCATAAAAAGGAAAAGATTCTGTCCTTTGCAGAAACATGGATCTATCTAGAGACTACTATTCTTAGCAAACTGACACAGGGACAGAAAACCAAATACTGCATGTTCTCACTTGTAAGTGAGAGCTAGATAATGAGAACTTATGAACACAAAGAAAGAAACAACAAACACTAAAGTCCACTAGAGGATGGAAAGTAGGAGGAGGGAAAGAAGCAGAAAAGATTACTATTGGGTACTGGGCTTAATACCTAAGTAATAAAATAATTTGTACAACGAACACTGATGACATGAGTTTACCTATGTAACAAACCTTCACATGTACTCCTCTACATAAAAAAAAAAAATAGTTAAAAAAAAAATAATAACAATCCTACTCAAACTATTCTGAAAAATAGAGAAGGAGGAAATACTGAAAAACCCATTCTACAAGGCTAGTTATTACCCTGATACCAAAACCAGACAGACACATCAAGAAAAAAGAAAACTACAGGTCAATATCTCTGCAGAATATTGATGCAAAAATCCTCAAAAAAATACTAGCCAACCAAATTCTACAATGTATTAGAAAGATCATGCACCATGACCAAGTGGAATTTATCCCTGGAGTCAGTATCTCTGCTGAATTTGATGCAAAAGTCCTCAACAAAATACTAGCAAACCAAATTCTGCAATATATTAGAAATATCATTCATCATGACCAAGTGGGATTTATCCCTAGGATAAAAAAGAAATGGTTCAACATGCACAAATCAATCAATGTATACACCCACACACACACACACACACACACACACGATGGAATCATGTATATACATAACTATATATATATTTTATATATATGATGGAATCATATATAAATCATAATCATATGTATGATTATATATAATCATATATAATTATATATAATATATAATATAAAATTATATATAATCATATATATCCCACAAATTTTTATATATATATATATATATATATATATATATATATATATATATCTCCCACAAATTGTTTATCCAGACATTATTGATGGGTATTTGGAATGGTTCCATATTTTTGCAATTACAAATTGTGTTGCTATAAACCTGTGTGTGTGCAAGTATCTTTTTCTCATAATAACTTCTTTTCCTCTGGGTAGATATCCAGTGGTGGGATTGCTGAATCAAATACTAGTGCTACTCTTAGTCCTTTAAAGTTTCTCCACACTGTTTTCTGTAGTGGTTCTACTATTTTACATTTCCACCAGTAGTGTAGAAGTGTTCTTTTTTCACTGCATTTATGACACATCTATTATTTTTAAATTTTTTTGATTATGACCATTCTTGCAGAAGTAAGTTGCTATCCCATTGTCATACTCTCCTCCTTTTACAAAGGATGTGGCTTCCTGAGAGCTGAAATCTAATGATTGTTATTTCTCTTCTGGATATAGCCACCCAGTAGGGCTAACAGTCTCTGGGCTGGCACTGGGAAGTTTCTGCATAGAGTCTTGTGATGTGAACCCTCTTCAGGTCTCTCAGCCATGAATGCCAGCACCTTCTCTGGTGGAGGTGGCAGGGGAGGTAAATAAATGTTGTGAAAGCCCTTAGATATATTATTGTTTTCTGTTACACTAGCGTTGTGCTGGTTGGCCTCCTGCCAGGAGGTGACACTTTCAAGATAGCATGAGCTGAGGTAGTATAGGGAGGACCAGGCTGTGTGTGAGGCCCTAGAACTCTTAAGACAATATGACCTTTATCTTCAGCTACCAGAGTGAGTAGGGAAGAAACATCAGGTGGGGGAACAATTAGGCATGTCTGAACTCAGACTCTTCTTGGGTGGGGCTTGCTGCCACCACTGTAGGGGCTGGGGATGTGGTTCCCAGGTCAATGGAGTTATGTTCTGCGGAGGATTATAGCTACCTCTGCTGTGGCATGCAGGTTCTCAGAGAAGCAGGGCAAAGCCAGAAGCTACAGGCCTCACCTAAGTTCCATATAACCCAAGAGGCTGGTTTCACTCCCACTGTGCCCCCAGCCAACAGCACTGAGTTTATTTCCTGGCAGTGGGCAAGCGGAACTAAGAACTTGCCCCAGGCTCTCTGCCTCCTGGCTGAGAAAGCAATCTGGGCTTCCTCTCCTCCCAGCCTGTATTCAGATTCATGCCCTCCCCTGAATTCTGGCCAGAAAACTTCACGTTTGGTTGGGATTGTTACAAAGTTCTGCTGGAGGTGTGCTTCTGTCTGTGGTCTTTTTCCAGTTCCTCTGGCAGCCCTCACCATGGACCACTGTGAAACAAGTAAGAAATGGGTTCCAGGGGGTCCCAAAGCCCACAGGGCTTTTTCCTGCTGCTTCCTCTAACCCTGTATTTAGCTTGGCTCTCTAAGTTCTCTCAGCTCCTGGTAAGGTCAAATCCTCCTGTTATCTGGATTTTCAGGTTCCCCAACGAGGGTATGTATTCAGAGGTGGACAATCTCCCTTTCCTACCTTCACAGTTTGAGCACTCCCAGTATTTGGGTTGTCCCCAAAGTCCTACAAGAACAATCCACTTTCTTTAAAGGGTCTGCGGATTTCTGGGTTTATTTGTTTGAAAAATTAAACCTGTACTTTACTTAAGCTCTGACGTTTTGTTTTTTTGTTACATGTGGCAATTCAACCTTTACGTGATACAGCGGTGGTATAGATGAGTAAATAATGCTAAAAAAAGCTCAACATTATTTTCAGGGCTCACATTCCCTGTATAACTCTGTTCTTTCATTCCTAAGAGTGTTTTTTATTTGCATGCTTGCAACATAGCAGCTGGTATTCCAGATATCATATCTTAATCTTGGGCATAAAAAAGAGGAATTTAAATGGGAAAAAGGCAAAGGTACGAGCCAATGTATCTGTTCTCCTTTACCACAGTTCCAGAAAATGCATCCCACTGACATCGTTTTTAAACTTCAATGGCCCAATCTTTGTCCTGTGGGCACATTTATCTACAGAAGAGACATATAAATGTTTTATTTTAACTGGGCACATGTTCCATTCAAATAAAATTTATGTTTGTCAGTATGAAGAAGGGGAGTATGAATTCTGGAGAGGTCATTTAACATTCAGTGTCAAATGGCACTTTCTAATATACATCAAAATACACAAAAACAGTCTCTTCGTAAGATATAGTATGTATTAATCATTTGTGCATAATCAGCAACTGGCAAGTGGAATACAACAAAAATAAAATATACAATATTTCTATTTATTAAATTAATAGAATCAGAGGCATCTACATTTCAAGATGCTATAACCATGCCTTCAGCTTATGATATTTCTTTACTTTGTATTACAGATTTGCTGTCATACAATCAGAGATGGTGTCAGAAAGACCCCATTTTAAATCTGGGTTTTGACACTTTTTATAGTTATTCTTAACTGAGCAATACAGAGAAGCTTAAGAATGTCTCTGAGGTTTATTTTTCACACTAAAAAAATCTGGGTAATAAGATCTCCCTAGAAGGGCTACTAAAATTATTGAAAATGACAACATCTGTAAGTTTCTGTAAAATATGCCTGACACATTACTATGTTAAGTAAATAGTCACTTTTATTTTAAGCATTAATCCCATAGCAGAGAGAAAAAGATGTTTATCTTTCTCAACTTTTGATTTTTTGGCTAAAGTTTTTTTACTGAAAATAAAATATTTGGCTACTACTATTATTAAAAATTATGAACAAAAATGAATTTCTTATTCTTGATATTTCTTTGTTACATAAAGTCAAGTTTTTACATTAGAATAAAAACTAAAATTCAGGGTTATATTGTATATACTCCTTTCTCCAGACAGAAACTAATTAAATACCTGTGATTGAGAGTAAAACATAGAAATTATATTCAGGCATCCCCAAACTGCGGCGCGGGCCACATGCGGCCCCCTAGGCCATTTATCTCCCCCCCACCCCCCGCACTTCAGGAAGGGGCACCTCTTTCACTGGTGGTCAGTGAGAGGAGCACAGTATGTGGCCGCCCTCCAGCGGTCTGAGGGACAGTGAACTGGCTCCCTGTGTAAAACGTTTGGGGACGCCTGATTATAACTCATCAGATAATGAAATAACCACAAGTAAGGCCCATTCTAAAAAGTGTCTGCTGTGAGAACAATTTATATTTGCGTCTTATTTAAATTCCACATGTGTGATTTCAACTTATTTGCCCTTTGTATATTCTCCTTGTAACAAGTAAACAAGTGCTCTCACTGTCAGAGAGTAAAAACAAAAGCATCATTTGGATAATGCAAGAAATATTTATATTCTAATGACCTTAATTTTGTATAAAGTGTTGCACAATATATCAGTAGGGAGATAATATATATCTGCTTCTTATATTTAAATATTTTTTAAAGTTTTTAATTACTGATACCATAAAAATCTAAACTCACTGAGCAAACACCAATAAAAATAGGATTATGTAGTAGAAAAAGTAGACACAATCTTTCCTAATAGAGTAAGAGAGTCAGCAAACTTTGAAAACTTATTTATCCTCCTGGACTCAGGGATGCTCAGGTAATTGAAAAAGAACATAATAATACTGAGTTTCTAATGGCTCAGCAATGCTGCATACATGAAAACATTGAAACTGTAGTTAAATAATTACAGTACATGGCTTAGTGAGCATAAACATAATGGTACTGCTCTGCATCTTTTAAACATTGTTTTATTGTTCAACACCTGTGTAACAATCCTGCAAGATCTGATATGTGCCCCATAACTTAAAGTATAATAAAAAATAAATAATTAAAAATATAAAGTTTTTAAATTATGATTTTATGCAAAATAATGGAAATTTCTATGTAAAGTTTGGGATTAAAATTCACCATTTAATTTATGTATTTGCCTACTGCCATCAAATCAAGCTAATCAATTTAGCTTCTGACAAGGTAATCTATTTTCTATATTCTTACATAATCACTTTCCTGCTGAAACGCATTTTAATATATGAACTATGTTAATTGAAATCTAGGCGATTCATCACAAGAGATCCCTGGATACTTGCTAGCTTTGTTTACATTCTCCAGCCGAACAAGAAGTTTATTTTTGGGAAGTTATTTCTAACCATGGTGATATTTTCATTTCAAATGCTTCAAGTGATTATGATTTCTGTTCTTTTGCATTTGCTGAGGAGTGATTTACTTCCAATTATGTGGTCAATTTTAGAGTGTGATGTGGTGCTGTAAAGAATGTATATTCTGTGGATTTGGGGTGGAGAGTTCTGTAGATGTCTATTTGGTCTGCTTGGTCCAGATTTGCATTTAAGTCCTGGATATCCTTGTTGATTTTCTGCCCCATTGATCTGTCTAATATTGACAGTGGAGTGTTAAAGTCTCCCACTATCATTGTGCAGGAGTCTAAGTTTCTTTGTAGGTCATTAAGAACTTGATTTATGTATCTGGGTGCTCCTGCATTGGGTGCATATATATTTAGGATAGTTAGCTCTCCTTGCTGCATTGATCCTTTTGCCATTATGTAATGCACTTCTTTGTCTCTTTTGATCTTTGTTGGTTTAAAGTCCATTTTATCAGAGACTAGCATTGCAATCCCTGTTTTTTATTGCTCTCCATTTGCTTGGTGAATCTTCTTCTATCTCTTTATTTTGAGTCTATGCGTGTTTTTGCACATGAGATGGGTCTCCTGAATACAGCATTCTGATGGGTCTTGACTTTTTTATGCAAAATGCAAGTCTGTGCCATTTGATTGGTACATTTAGGCCATTTACATTTACCATTAATATTGTTATGTTTGAATATGATTCTCACATTTTGTTATTGGTTGGTTTTGCCTGTTAGTTGATGCAGTTTCTTCATTGTGTCATTTGTCTTTACCATTTGGTACATTTTTGCAGTGACTGGTACTGGTTGTTCCTTTCCATGTTTAGTGCTTCCTTCAGGAGCTCTTGTAAGGCAGGTCTGGTGGTGATGAAATCTCTCAGCAATTGCTTGTCTGTAAAGGATTTTATTTCTCTTTTACTTATGAAGCTTAGTTTGACTGGATATGAAATTCTGGGTTGAAAGTTCTTTTCTTCAAGGATGTTGAATATTGCCCCCCACTCTCTTCTGGCTTATAGGGATTCTGCAGAAACATCTGCTGTGAGCCTGATGGGCTTCCCTTTGTGGGTGACCCAGCCTTTCTCTCTGGCTACTCTTAGCACTTTTTCCTTAATTTCAACACTGATGAATCTGATGATTATGTGCTCCTCTTGAGAAGTATCTTTGTGGTGTTTTCTGTATTTCCTCTATTTGAATGTTGGTCTGCTTTTCCAGGTTGGGGAAGTTCTCCTAGATAATATCCTGAAGAGACTTTTCCAGCTTAGATTCATTCTCCCCATCTCATTCAGGAACACCAATCAAGTGTAGATCAGGTCTTTTCACATAATCCCATATTTCTTTTAGTCTTTGTTCATTTCTTTTCACTCTTTTTTTCTGTAATCTTGTCTTCTCATTTTATTTAATTGAGTTGATCTTCAGTCTCTGATATCTTTTCTTCTGATTGATTTGGTTATTGAAACTTGTGTATGCTTCTCTGATTGATTTGGCTATCAAAACTTGTTTATGCTTCATGAAGTTCTTTTGCTGTGTTTTTAGCTCCATTAAGTATTTTATATTATTCTCTAAGCTAGTTATTCTAGTTAGCATTTTGTCTAACCTTTTTTCAAGGTTTTTAGTTTCTTTGCATTGGGTTAGAACATGTTCCTTTAGCTCAGATAAGTTTGTTATTACCCACCTTCTGCAGCCTTCTTCTGTCAATTTGCCAAACTCATTCTTTACCCTGTTTTACTCCCTTGCTGTGGTGGAGAGGGGTTCTGGTCTTTGATAATTTTGTTCTTTTTGCAGTTGTTTCTGCCCATCTTCATTAATTCATCTACCTTTGGTCTTTGAAGTTGACGATTTTGGATTTGATCTCTGAGTGGACATCCTTTCTGTTGAAGTTGCAGCTATTTCTCCTGTATGGGACATTGTTTTGGTTATGTAGTTGTCAGGAAGCCACTTGATGAGGCAGTCTGTCACTTGTCTGCCTGCAGAGGCACTGCTGGGCTGCCCTGAGCTCAGCCAGGCTGCTGGGTAGTCTTCCTCTGGGTTTTGTTTACACAGGTGAGGTTAGACACACCTTCCCAATTTTGGGCATCCTTCCTCCTGATGAGCTCAATCATCCTCGGTCAAGTTCAAACTGATGTGCTGGCTACAAAGCTCTGGCAAGAGGGCCTCAGTTTGCTGAACTTTGTGGGGTGGGATCTGTCAAGCCGTATCACCTGTTTTCCTTCTTTCACCTTTCCCTGTTTCTGGGTGACAGGTAGTTCCATCCCTCCAAGCTTCAGTTAGCCCTCTTTGGACTATTCCCACTGTCCAAAGGGACCTATTGAAATGAACCTGGTACCTCATTTGGGAATGTGGAGATTGTTAAACTTCTGGGCCTCTCTGTCTGGGAACTGCTCTCTGTAGTTGTTCCTATTTGGCTATCTTGGTTGAAGTCTCCCTGAAGTGCTTTTTAATGGAATTACTCAAAAAATAATTCACTAGCTTCTAAATATAAGAAAAAATGGAGATCTTTGAGAACGAAACCTACACAAAAAATAAAGAACCAGGAGGAAAAAGACATAAAATTATGAATAGATAAGAGGTAAAAATGTGGATGATGAAAATAAAAATACCTAGAAAAGATCTATGTCTATGGCTGATAAGGAAGGAAAGTAAGTATAGAAGAAAGTGAGTAAAGACAGACACCTACAGGTAAATTAAAAGTAATATTGCTCTATTGGATAAAGCTTCAGAGAATGAAGTTGGTCACTATGTATGGAGTTAGGAGAAATTTAGAATGAAGCAGAGTATGCGGAATTGTATATGAGTACATTGTTGGTGAACTTTATGAGGCTGCTTTTGGTAAATGACATTATAGTGTACACCACTGAACTTTATATATATATATATATATGTATATATTATACAATATGGTGTATGCCAGTGAACTTTATTTATATATATATATATGAATCTCTGAATTTGTATGTGTGTATATATGTATATATTTGTAGAAATATATATATTTATATATATAAATATATATATTTAACAGAAATATATATATTTCTGTTATATATATACACATATATATATGTCCTTTTATATATATACACACATATATATATGTCCTTTTATATATACATAAAACAGAAAGGACATATTTTCTGTTGAAGTTGAAGCTATTTCTCCTGTATGGGGCGTTTTTTTTTTTTTTTTTCGGTCATGCAGTTGTCAAGAAGCCACTTGATGAGGCAGTCTGTCACCTGACCGCCTGCAGAGGTGTAGCTGGGTTGCTTTGGGCTCAGTCGTGTATATATATATATATATATATATATATATATATATATATATATAGTTCACTGGTGTATACTATATTGTCAATTATATTTATACTATATTGTCATTTATATTTATATATAGTATATATAATATATAGTGTATATGATATACTATATTGTCATTTTTGTAGATAGATAGATAGATAGATAGATCTGCTCCACTGTCTTATTCACATTTATATATTAACTTCCTGTTGGATGAGTTCTAGAGATGATAATAGAAAATGAAAGTTCAAAAGAAAAGTTGAAGATGTTGGGTGGTGACAATTGTTGTAGAGAGATATTAAAAAACACTTTTTACCTAAATGAAAAAGAATTGGGAATGTTTATCTGCTCATCATAGAGCTTTACTCCTTTGACATTGTGTAATGATTTCATTGTTACATTCATTTGCTTGCTAATTCACCTGGGATAATGGCCTCCAGCTGCATCTATGTTGCTGCAAAGGAGATAATTTCCTCCTTTTGTGGATGTATAGTATTTCATGGTATATATGTACCATTTTTCTTTATCCAATCCACAGTTGTGGGCACCTAATTTGATTCCATGATTTTACCATTGTGAATAGTGCATGTGCCTTTATGGTTGAACAATTCATATTCCTTTGGGTATATGCCCAGTAATGGGTAGGTTGAATTGTAGTTCAATGTTAAGTTCTTTGACAAATCTCCAAACTGCTTTACACAGTGGCTGAACAAATTTACATTCCCACCAGAAGTGTATAATAATTTCCCTTTTCTCTGCAGCCTCATCAGCATACATTGTTTTGAGATACAATGATGATATCTCATTGTAGTTTTGATTTGCATTTATCTGATGCTTACTGATGTGAGGTCTTTTTACATGTGTTTCTGAAAGTTTGCGTGACTTCTTGTCAGAAGTGTCTGTTCATGTCCTTTGCCTATATTTTAATTGGGTTATTTGTTTTCTGCTTGTTAATTTTTGTAAGTTACTTGTAGATTCTGGATATTTGACCTTTGCTGGGTGCACTGTTCATGGATTTTGTTCTTCCATTTTGTAGGTTGTTTACTCCATTGATAGTTTCTTCTGCTTTGCAGAAGCACTTTATCTTAATTTTGTCCCACTTGTATATTTTTGCATTTTTTTGTTTTGCAATTGCTTTTGAGGATTAGTCATAAATTATTTCCCAAGGACAATGCCCAGAATGATGTTCTCTATGTTTTCTTCTAGGACTCTTATAGTTGAGGTTATCCATTTAGATCTTTAATCCATCTTGAGTTTTTTTGGTATATGGTGAAATATAGAATTTCAGTTTCCTTCTTTTGCATATGAGAGCCAGCCCGCTCTCACAGCACCATTTATTAAGTAGGAAGTCCTTTGTTTCCCCATTGCTTATTTTTGTTGACTTTGTCAAAGAGATGGCTGTAGCTGTGTGACTTCAATTTTGTGTTCTGTATTTTGCTCCACTGATCTATTCATCTGTTTTGTACCAGTACAATGCTGTTTTGATTACTGTAGCCTTATAGCATAGGTTCAAGCTTGGTTATGTGATGCTTTCGGCTTTTTTTTTTTTTTTCCTTAAGATTGCTTTGCCTGTTTGGGCTCTTTCTTGGTTCCATGTAGATTTTAAATATTTTTTTCTAGGTCTGTGGATAATGATGTTCGTACCTTCATAGGAATAACATTGAATCTGTAGATTGGTTTAGACAGTGTGGCTTTTTTTGGCAATGTTGGTTCTTCCAATTCATGAGCATGCAATATATTTTCATTTATCCATGTCATCTATGATTTCTTTCATTAGCATTTTGAAATTCTTGTATAGATATTTTACCTCCTTGTTTAGATGTATTTGTATAGGATTTTATTTTTAGATTATTGCAAATGGGATTGCATTTTAGATTTGGCTCTCAGCTTAAGCATTATGGTGTACAGAAATGCTACACATTTTTCTGTACATTGATTTTGTATTCTGAAACTTTAGTGAAGTCATTTATCAGTTCTAGGAGTCTTTAAACAGAATTCTTTGGGTGTTCTCACAATAGAATCATATCATTAGTGAAGAGAGATAGTCTGACTTCTTTTTCTATTTGGATATCTTTTATGTCTTTCTCTTAACTGATTGCTGTGGCAAGGCATTTTAATACCATGTTAAATAGGTAGTGAGACTGGACATCCTTGCAGTTCTCAAGGGGAATGCTTCCAGTTTTAGTCTATTCAGTATGACATTAGCTGTAGGCTTTTCCTAGTGGCCCTTGTTATTTTTAGGTATGTTGCTTTGACATCTAGTTTCTTGATTTTTTTTTTAATCATGAAGGAATGTTGCATTTTATCAAAAGCTTTCTCTTTATCTATCAAGATAATCATATCATTTTTGCCTTTAATTCTATTTATATAGTGAATCATATTAATTGATTTAATGCCAACATTGTTTTATCAACATTGATTGTGTTATACCAATGTTGCATCTCAGGAATGAGGCCTACTTGATTACAATGAATTAACTTTGTGATGTATTGCCAAATTCATGTTGCTAGTATTATGTCGAGAATTTTTGTGTCTATGTTAATGAGGGTTATTGGCCTATAGTTTTGTTTTTTCATTGTATCTTTACCAGATTTTTGTATCAGGGTGATGCTGAATTTCTAAAATGAGTTAGGAAGGAGTCCCTCTTCCCCAATTTTTTGGAGTAGTTTCAGCAGAATTGATACCAGCTTTTCTTTGTATGTCTGATGGACTTTGTCTGATAATCCATCTGATCCAGAGATTTTGTTTTTTACCATTGGTAATTTTCTTTTATTACTGATTAAATTTTGTAACTCAGTATTCATCTTTTTGGGTTTTAATTTCTTCCTGATACAATTGGGAGGTTGTTTGCTTGCAAAAATTTATCAGTTTCCTATAGATATTCTAGTTTCTGTGTGTACAGGTGCTCATAATAGTTCCTGATGATATTTTATATTTCTGTGAGATTTGTTGGAATGTCACCTTTATCATTTCTGATAGTGCCTATTTGGAAATTTTTTTATGTCTATCTAGCTAACAGTCTATTGCTCTTGTTTATCTTTTTTTCTTTTTTTAAAAAATAACTTTTGGTTTTGTTGACTGTGAATAGCTGGGTGTCAATTTTGCTCAGTTCTGCTCTCATTTTAGTTATTTCTTTTCTTAGCTTTGGGATCAGTTCATTTTTTTTTAACTTGTTCTAAGTTGGATGTTAGGTCGTTAATTTGAGATCTTTCTAATTTTTTTTGAGGTAGGTGTTCAGTGCTATAAACGTTTCTCTTAACACTGCTTCTGTGGCACACTAGAAATCTTAGGTTACTGTGTCTCTGTTTTTATTTATTTCAATGAATTTTCTGATTTCTGCCTTAATTTTGTTTATCCAAGAGTCATTCAAGAGCAAATTGTTTAATTACCATTTAATTGTGCAATTTTCAGAGATCTTCTTGGTACTGATCTCTGTTTTTATTTCATGGTGGTCCAAGGGTACAGATGGTATAATTTTGATTTTTAAAAATATGTTGAGACTTGCTTTCTGGTATGGGGTCAATCTTAGATTATTTTCCACGTGCAGATAAAAAGAATACGTATTTTGCGTTGCTGGGAGGAGTGTTCTCTAGATTTCTATTAGGTCCAATTGGTCAGCTGTGAAAGTTAAGTTCAAAATGCATTAGTTTTTCTGCCTCAATGATCTAACTGTCAGTGGGAAGATGAAGTCCTATACTATGATAGAATAAGTCTTTTTGTAGTTCTAGAAGTACTTGTCTTATGATGGGTGGGGTGCTCTAATGCTAGGTGCATATATATTTAGGATACTTAAGTCTTCTTGCTGAATTGAAACTTTTAACACAATGTAATGTTCTTCATTTGTCATGTTTTACTGTTATTGGTATAAAGTATGCTTGCTATAACAAGAGTGACCCCTGCATTTTTTTTTTCTGTTTGTGTTGTAGATTTGTCTTCAACCTTTCCATTGAGCCTATGAGTGTCTTTATATTTGAGATGAGTCACTTGAAAACAGATGGGTCTTGGTTTTTATCCAATGTGCCAGCTTGTGCCTTTTAAGTATGGTATGTAAGCCATTTACATTACAGTTAATGAGTAATCTTTTGATTCTGTCATGAAGGTGTAAGCTGGTTGCCTTGTAGTTTCTATTGTGTGATTGCTTTACAGGGTCTGTGAGTTGTGTATCTAAGTGTGTTTTCATGTTAGCATGCATTGTTTTTTCATTTCCATGTTTAGAATTCCCTTAAGGATCTCTTGTAATGTTGGTCTAGTGGTAACAAATTTCCATACTGCTTGCTTGTATGGAAAAGATTTTATTTTTCCTTTACACTAGAAGCTTATTTTGGAGAAACACCCTCTATTGTTCCCATTCAATCTTGATCAAACCCTGACACTTATTTCATGGATCAGGACCCCCTCACATGTACTTTTTGAACTGTAAACCCAAGACCCTTTACTATAGCCTCTATAGTCACTGAGCCAATTATTTTAATTCCTTATAATGAATCTTTATATACCAGTATGTATATGTATGTGTTTCTCTGGAGAACCAAGATTAATATTAATTTTGCTATTGAGAATGACTCTAGAGGAAGAGAACTTTAAAGATGAGTTGTCTGAATTGGTTCTGGGATTACTGGAATTGGAGCTCTAATCTGATTAGATTTTAATATGCTAACAACTCCAATTCCAGTAGTAAAGAAAGCACTGATAGTCCGTGGTGTGATCTGGCAATAGAGGTAAGCAAAATATCTATACTAGATACATACAAATACAAATTTTTTAAAAAAAGAGCTTGATGACTATATAATACTTTCAAACATTTTTGGAAAAGTAATGAATATAATGAGGTTGGATGATTTTTTTTAATTGCATTTTAGGTTTTGGGGTACATGTGAAGATGATTATTCTTAATGTTGCTGGACAAAGTGGTGAAAGAAAAGGATGAGCTCAGGGTTTAAATTCCCGGTTCCAGCACTGCATAAATGAACTGAATGTTTCCACATGTGCTTGTTAGCTGTGGAGCTAAGACTGCTGAAAGTCAAATTCAGGACCCCATCCTACAACTGCCTGAATTACAATACAAGTTTAACTCTCAGCCCTTATAGGTTATCTACTGTTTAAGTAAAGGCATTCATTAGAAAAAAAAGGGGATCCTGTAAGTTGGAATGGGATGTGTGAGAAAACCCTGATGAACTAGGGACACTGAGCTCCTAAATTATGATTAGTCCTCTTTACCAGTGAAGAAGTATCCACATCCCTAGTGGAAGTAGCCTTTTCACTCCTGGTGAAAGTGGCCTTTTCACTCCCATTGGAGAGTAACCACCCTACCTTTCCCAAGGAAACCGTAATAAACTCCTTTCAGGCAGTTGCCATGCAAGATAATTCTGACTCTCCCCAGGATTTGCCTCTACCATCCTTTGTGCTTTTAGACCTATATAACTTAACTGAAGTCAAGGCATGCCCATAAAGCTGAGGTACAAAGAGTTCACTGAGCTTTTAGGGATTACTAAAGCCAGTAACTCCAGGATACCCAAAATATCACCATGGTCCACAAGTCAGAGTAGAGACTAATGGAGGTTAGATAGGGTCCATCTCACACAGTGGGTCCACAAACATATCCTGTGATTATATCCTTAGTTTCAAATGCATAATTAGAATGGACCTACTTAGCATCTATATTGGTTTCCTTATGTATGAAATAAATAATATTATAGTAATAAAAGTCAAGTGGAAGCCACTAAATTTTCCTTCACCTGGTAAAATTGTTATATATATATATATATATATATATATATATATATATATATATATATATAAAGGAAATCTGCATTCCTTGAGAGATTGCCAAGATTAGCACCATCATGAAATATCTGAAAGATGCAGGGATATATATTCGCACTGTATCTCCACTCAATTCTCCTATTTGGCTTGTGCAGAAGTAAGATGAATCTTGGAGAATGATGGTGGATTACTGCAAGCTTACCCAAGTGATGACTTCAATTGCTGCTACTATAACAGGTGCAGTTTTATTGCTTAAACAAATTAACACATCCCCTGGTATCTGATTTGTTGTTATTAAGATAGCAAAGGCTTTTTCTTGATATCTGTTAATAAAGACCAGATGCTATTTTCTTACAGCTGGAAAGGCCAGTAGCACACCTTCACTGCACTGACTCAGGGAAATAGCAACTATCCAGAACTGTTTAAAAATTTATTTGGAAGGAATCATAGTCACCTTTTCTTTCAAACAATATTACACTGGTAAGGACCTAATGAGAAAGACATAGCAACTACTCTAGATTTATTGGTAAGGCACTTGTGTATCAGATGGTGAAAAACAAATCCAAAACAATTCAGGGGCCATTTAACTTAGTGAAATATTCAGGAGTCCAGTGGTAAGAGGAGATCTAAGTATCTCTTCTAAGGTAAAGGATGAGTTGTTGCATCTGGCCTCATCTACAAACGACAAATAAAGAGGCACAACACCTGTTGAGCTTCATTGGATCTTACAGGCAACTTACTTTTCATCTGGGTTTTTCACTCTTGCCCCTTTATGTAGTTACCCAAAAAGCTGTTAGTTTGGGGATGCAAAACAAAATAAGTCTCTGTAACAGGTCCAGTCTTCTGTGCAATCTGCCATACTTCTTGGCTATATGACACAGAAGATCCAATGGTACTTGCATGTCAGTGGCAGATAAGGATGTCATTTGGACCTTTTAGTAGACTCCCATATGTTAATCACAGCACAGGCTCTAAAAATTTTGGACCAAAACCCTATCATCTTATGCAGGTAACTGCTTACTCTCCTTTTGTAAAACAGTGCTTATCCTCCTACTAGATCTTAGTAGAGTCTGAATGCTTAACCATAAGCCACAAGGCTAGAGCTTTATTTCATGAACTGGGTGTAATTTGATCCTCCAAGCTACAAAATTGAGCATCAGTATTCTATCATCAAGTAGAAGCTCTCTCTATATATAATCATAACAAATAAGAACCTGAACCACACATGTAAGTTACATGAGGAAGTGTTCCAAATGTCCAATGGCTTCCACTTCTTCTATACTTCCTTCTCTCTCCCAGCTTTGGTTCTGCACAATATGCAGGCACCACCCAAAAGTGGACAGCTATATCACTACAGCCCCTTTCTGAAACATCCCTGAAGGACAGTAGTGAAAGGAAATCTTCTCAATGGGAAGAACTTTAAGCAGTGCATCTGATTATTTACTTTGTTTGGTAAAAGAAATGGCCAGATGTGCCATTACATACTGATTCATGAGCTGTGGCCTATGGCTTGGCTGGATGGTCAGGGATGTGAAAGGAACATAATGGTAAAATTGGTGATGAGTAAATATGGAGAAAAGATGTGGATAAAATTCTATGAATGGGCAAAAAAACATAAAGATATTTGTGTCCCATGTGAATTCTTACCAAAGAGGCACATCAGCAGAGGATGATTTTAATGATCAAGTTGATAAGATGACCCAGTCTGTGAATAGCAGTCAGCCTCTTTTTCTAGCCGCTGCTGTCATTAGCCAGTGGGTTCATGGACAAAGTGGATATTGTGACCATGGTTATCTCCAAGGAGGCAGCAACATGGATTATTCACTCGCCAAGATTTTGATGATTGCTGAGTGACCAATCTGCCAGCAGCAGGAACCAACATTGAATCCCCATATGGTATAATTCCCTGAGGTGATCAGGTAGATTAATTATATTGGTTAATTATGTTAGACCACTTCCATCATGAAAGAAGCAGTGTTTTGTTATTACTGAAATAGATATTCACTTTGGATATGGATTTGCCTTCTCTGCACACAAGGCTGTATCAAAAGTACCGTCAATGGACTTACAGAATTCCTTATCCACTATCATGATATTTCACACAGCATTGCTTCTAACCAAAGAACTTACTTCACAGCCAAAATAATGCAAACATAAGCCAGTGCCCACGAAATGTACTGATCTTACTTTTGTTATTTTAAAACAATCTTACTGATTGTTCCAAACAAACCTGAAGCAGCCAGTTTAACAGAAACGATAAAAATGGACTTCTGAAGACCCAGTTACAGCACTAGCTAGGTGGCAATACCTTGCAGGGCTGTGGCAAGGTTCTCCTGTGTATGCTCTAAATCAGTTTTCAATATATGGTGTTATTTTTCCCATAGCCAAAATCTTCAGGCCCAGAAATCAAGGGGTGGAATTAGAAACAAAACCAACTACTCTTACTCCTAGTGACTCATTGGCAAATTTTTTGCTTTTGGTTCCCATGACCTTATGCTTCACTGACCTACAGGTCTTAGTTCAAGAGGGAGTGATGTTTTCATTAGGAGACACAGCAAGGATTCCATTGAATTGGAATTAAGAATGCCACCTGGCCACTTTGCACTCCTCATACCACTGAGTCAACAGGTAAAAAAAAGGGAATTATGATGTTCCCTGAGTTGACTAAGCCTGGCTACCAAGGGAAAATGAATGCTATTCTACAATGTAGGTTAAAAAGAAAATGGAAAATAGGAGATCATTTAGGGTGTTTATTAGTTTTACCATAAAGATAAATAGAAAACTGCAACAATCCAATTCAGGCAGTACTATCCAAAATTAAGGCTTGAGTCATCTCACCAAGTAAAAGTCTATTACCCACTGAGTTGCTTGCTGAAGGCAAAGGGAATACAGAATGAATTAAAAAAGAAGGTAATTATGAATACCAGCTTAGAACATATATATATATATATATATATATATATACACATACATATGTATGATATGGTTGGGCTCTGTGTCCCCACTCAAATCTCATCTCAAATTGTAATTCCCATGTGTGGAAGGAGGGAATTGGCAGGAGGTGGTTGGATCATGGGAGCAGTTTCCCTGTGCTGTTCTCATGGTAGTGAGTTCTCATGAGATCTGATGGTTTAAAAGTGGCACTTCCCCCTTTGCTCTTTCTCTCTCTCCTGCAGCCATGTAAAATGTGCCCTGCTTCTCCTTTATCTTTCTCCAAGTTTGTAAGTTTCCTGAGGCCTTTTCAGCCATGTGGAACTGTGAGTCAATTAAAGCTCTTTCTTTTATAAATTACCCAGTTTCAGGTATTCTTATAGCAGTGTTAAAAATGACTAACGCATGTATATATGTAGAAACTAATCTTTCTTTCTCCTGTCTTTCACTATTTTATCATGTAATGTGTTAATTTTATCTCCTACTATTTTGGTATTGTTATTTTATTACAGGAGTACTTAAGTTATGAGATATCAAAGATAAGAATAAACATCACCCCTCTTCTGGAGAAGAGGTTAGAACATGTCCTGTTGTATGCAGGACAGATGTGTCACATTAGGCAAAATTATAATCCTGTTTTGTCTTTATTTACAGATTAAGTATGGTTTATAAAGATGTGTATGGGTGACAAGTTGACAAGGGGTGGACACGTAATGTATATTGTGATGTGTCAAACATGACAGGCCACAGGGTGCCCAGATATTTGGTGAAACATTATTGTAGCATGTCTGTGAGGGTGTTCTAGATGAGATTAACATTTGAATCTGTAGATTGAGTAAGGCATATTGCCCTTCCCCAGGTGGTTGGGCCTCATCTAATCCACTGAATGACCAAATAGAATTCAAAGGCAGAGTAAAAGAGAATGTGCTTTCTCTGTCTAATGGTCGTCAAAGTGACACATGCATCTTTTGCTGCCTTCAGACCTGGACTGGAAGTATATTATCAGCTTTCCTAGGTCGGACAGCAAATCCTAGAACTCAGCCCCCATAACCACATTAGCCAATTTCTTACAGTAAACTTCTCTCCTCCTCCCTGCCCCCTCTGTATATGTGTGTATATGCATGTGTGTGTGTCTAGATCTATATCTGTGTGTATGTATATGCATGTATCTACACACACACACACACACACACCTTCCACTAATTCTCTTTTCCTACAGAACCCAGCCTAATATGGACACTCAATGGTGGAAATTACATTTTTTAAGCACATTACAATTGTAAAATTATATCTTAATTTATAAACATTATTCTGAGAACATAAAAATAAATCATATTCCTCAAGTAAAGCAATAAATCATATTTGAACTATAAATATAAATAATAATAGAATATGTTTGGCTAAATTAATTTTTGTATATATATATGCATGTATATGTGTATGTATATACACACACATATATACCTTACATATGTTTGGCTAAATTAATCTTTTATATATATATATGTATGTGTATGTGTATGTACATAAACACACATGTATACCTTCACATACATGTACATATATATTCTAATTTTAATCATGGATAAAAATAGTTGGTTATTTTACTGGTAGAAATGTTTAATCTTAAATTGCAGGGTTGATAATTTGAAGAAAGCATGTTTGCCTCAGATATTAGATCTAGTTCTAGTGTGACTTAACTTTATAACCTGATTAATTCACTTAACTAAAGAAACTCTGGATTTACCACTTTCTAAAGCTGAATTAATAAAATAATCTTTAAAGTATAGTTCATATATTAATTGTATTATATTCTAAGAGGTTTTGCTTTAAAAATTCTCAGAAAATTATGGCATGTATTTAGGGTTGCCCTTGTATTTAGAAACAGAATCAATCTATATAAATATTTTAAATCACAAAGTAAGCTTTTTAAACCATCCATTTGAAAGAAAGCTTCAAAAGCGATGACAGATCATACTGCCTTTTTTATTTATTGGAAATAAAGTTGGAGCCTATATTAAATGCACTTAATGTCATTAATGCATGCATAGCACTTTTTTCAATATGTCACATATAATTTTTGTGTAGTGGATGATATATGTAGTGACTAAAAATATAAACCACCTGTTCATATTTTCACTGCTGAGAGTACTGCATTGTTTAGCTTTTTCTACAGTGTGCTGTGTGTGTCAATATTGATTTCAGAAGAAGTAATAAAGGATCCTGTCAAAATAAAATTAAAACCTAAGGCAATTTACTTTGCTGAAGGGGGTCAGCTTTAATAACCATCACCATCTTACCAGAACCGCTGTGAAATTTCATTAACACTGTACTCCAGTCACATATCAGCTAGGTTTACAATTACTACTTGATTATATGTCTGTATAGATCGTTAGGCACAAGTCTCCTTTTTGTGCCCTGTATCATTTGCTGGATGGGGTTTCTTTTCAATTCAGTGAAAATTCTATTCAAAAAAAGAAAATGATAATAGGGAAAAGGTTGGTCCTGAAACTGTTTCTCAACTCTGTACAAAATTTCTAAGCAAATAGCAATTTCAAGATATTTGATGTTTTACTCTATTAAAAATCTTAAGTTTGATGTCCACTTAAGATAAAAACCAGAGTAATTTTATATGTAAAGAAAAAAATATTTAATTGCTTAGGAGATTCAGGGACAATTTACCAGAAGGAAAATGTAACTGGTTTTATTCCTTTCTCTAGGAGAAGGAAAATGCTTTGCTCCATGTATAACTTATTGATACAATTGATATTTATGGATAAATGTCATTTGGCCCACCCAATGTATTAATAATAAATCTGAATGTATGTAGAAACTCCATAGGCATTAAAATATAAATATGTGAGCATTTTCATCCAGTAGGTATGTTTTTATATAATTCTTTTCAACTATGGAATGGAAATTTTTATCTTGAAATTTTAACGAAATTTTTTGTAACTTTTTACTTATTTTTGTTTCAGCAAATAATAATTGTTTTGCATAGTGTTCGATGCAGACCAAAACACTGAATCTTTCTCCATATTGAGGTGAGATTCTGACCTACTTACCTGTATGTGTATTTGAAAGGCAAGTCATAAAAAATCTTATAGAAGATGTAATCCATGGGCCACACCAACACTGAGATTTAAATTCAGAAGTAAAGGTAAATGTGTCTCAATCATCTAGGCTTATCACTCAAAGGGATTGTATACAGTCTGATGTCAAGGGAATCCTGACCACATGGGCAGTATGTTAGTAGGCTACATTCATTAGTGCGTGATTTCTAGAAAATCATGTAACCTCAAGCCCAATTTATAGCATCCATCAGACCCAAAAGATCTCTGAGGAACATCGTCTCTCATCAATTATGTCTTCACTATCTTTAGTTGCTCATTCATACTCCAATTTTTCTTCATGAGTAGGAGTGTGCATTGAATGCTTATGCTTAGGACTAAGCATGTTGTATCCCTTGTTCTGGTGAGCCTGGTTCTACCTAATCTCTTCAGCTTGAGCTTGAGATCAACTACAAGTAGCTGAATCACCTTCCTTAGTCCCTAGATCCATGTGGCTGTACCTGCTCTATAAAGATTATCACTTGATACCTTGACATTACTGTTTTAGTATATTGACTAAAACCTCTGGACTTGAAGAGAAATAGATCTTGTTTCAAATCTTTTAAATTTCTCTTTTATTAATTATAGGTGAATACCTTTCCCTGACTCTGTTTTCTTATCTATTAAAAGAGATAATAATAGGTGCTACCTAACAGAAATTTTGCAATGATTTGATCAGACAATATTCATAAATGGTGAGAATATTTCAAAAGCAAATAACAAATGAGGGAAATATTATGATCTTCTATATTTATCAGACACTTTGACCATCAGGACTGTTCTAGAGTGATATAGAAGTTGGATTTCCCATTGGATATTGTAAAGAAAATGACCAAACCTTCTTTCTAGTACTAGTCCTACAGCTGGAACCAACTATCTTTTCTTGTCCATTAGAGCTGACAGTAAACAAGAATTATGATGCTTTACTTTCCCTAAGAGTTTTGCCTGCCTTATTTTCTTGGCACTACTGAGAAAATAACCATTCTCTTAACATTTTTAATGAAAAAGCTTTGCCTCTGTCACTGTTACCATTTTTAATCTAAAGATGTATGTGCTGATGCAGGGGTAAATCCAGCCACTAATGCTGTATACAAAATAGCACAAGATGAACACAAATCTCCCAAGTACTAAAATGACTGGATTACATTCCTTAAAAGGGTAAATTTATTCTTCTGGTTTGGGGGTCAGTCCCTTCTCAAAAGACAGCAGTAGGCTGGATTATATTTGAATAGTAGCACTTTGGTGTCATATGTACAGACCTCGGACACTGGCTTTCTGACTTTCCTTCTGTCATAAGAGGCAGCCAGTGTGCAGGCCAGAGTTTGGGTACGTCCATAGTCTTATCTCACATAGATTTCCCATCTAACAATGAAGTTCTTCAGATCCTTATGAAAAATAAGATTCTGGGTGGCCTTTCCCTATTATTAAGGGAATCCTGTGGTGGGCATGAAGATTAGTAATGCCCTGGGCCTTCATTGAGTTGATATTTTGCAAATTAACATCTCTATTTTTCTTCTCCCTATATTCAAACTAACTGATCGTACCATCTGTTTATCTCCTTCTATTCTTTCTTAGAGTAAGAGGTATGTTTTTTTTTCTTTTTAAGAAATGAGGAATGCGAAAATAGATTGGCTGTGGCATATTCCTGGATTTACTATTTATCAGTTGGGTCAATTTGGGTGAGCTACTCAGCCTCTTTAAGCCTAAATCACCTATCATCAAAATAGAGATAATGTATTTTGGATATTATATGATACAATGTTATAAATTACTTGGTCCAAAGTCTGAATATAGTAAGCAATTAAGAAATATAAGTTACCATTATCATAATTGTTATTACTATTATTAATACTATTGCCACCTATGCCTTCATTTAGGATAGGTCATAGGCAACTTGATCCATTGCTAAGAAAAACCCTGTACCATAACTTAATGCCCTAGACCACTTCTGGTTTACAAGAGAAGAACACAGAAAAGAGTTTGTTGACTAATTGTTATAAATTTCTTATTATCTGTACACTTTTCAACACAAATATTCTGTGTTCCAATACAGAAATTGCTCCAAATTACCAAACAGAATAGTCATATTGAAGCAATTTTGTTTTCATGTCATTTATTTCTGCACCCTGAACAGACTATGAATGTTTGTCATTACTTGGGTAGCCTGCTAACCAAGACTCTATATCTTGAAATTACTATTGAATGTTGCCTTTTTACTGCTTATCTACAGCAATTCTTATTAACAAATGTAACCATTATTTTGAATCTGCAAGACTTACAGGATGAAATAAATACCGTTGTTATTTTCTTATGAGACACTTTTCATCCGGCTTCTTCACCATCTCCTTGGAGGAATCTACAGTAGACTCTGACTTTGGGTCATTTTCAGATATTAAGAGACCTTGAGTCACATTACATTTCAAATAGGTACATATCCAAATCTTCAGTCCCACAATATCCCTTCCTTTGACTTTGGAAGTCTACAGACAGGAAAGGATGTGATAGTTGTTAGCTTCTTCATTCTTTATTCTTCTGGCATGTTTCTCACATCTCACTAATTGTACCACTAACACCTCCAGAATTGCAAAAGGGAGAGAAGCAGAAGTGTTATGTGTATTTGAAGTATGTTTCCTAATAGGAATTTTCATGAACTGTCTTCAGAGATCCCCAGGCTGGAGATCTGTGAAAGCTGACTCTTGTTCTCATGCTAACTTTTATATGCTTGCTTTTTTGGAAACTCACTTTAATAACTATCACACACAGTTCTCTTGATTAGAAGAATGCATTACTGCTGGTGAGTTTCTCACTTGGCACCTGGGTATTTGAGACTATAACCGGATCCCTTTCTGCTGAGTGATGCTGAGTCCAAACAGGTTCCTTGAGGACAGAACTTTAAAATAACTTCTGTTTTCAATGCTTGTGTTTCATATATGACACAGAGAAAATGAAGTCTTTGACTTGCCACCTGTAGGAATGCATCAGTACTCAAATGCAGCCTTTTTGACTAGTTGACGTATTTTTCAGAAATGAGTTTTCATCCCTACAGGGGTAATATTGAGGAATCCAGAGGTGGCAGTTTTGGCACAACAAAAACAATCTCAAAAACATATTTCTCTAATATCTGACCTTTTCAACCTTACCACTGTATGTTGTTTTAAAAAATTATTTATTTATTTATTTATTTTTTATTGCATTTTAGGTTTTGGGGTACATGTGAAGAACATGCAAGATTGTTGCATAGGTACACACATGGCAGTGTGTTTGCTTCCTCCCTTTCCCTCACCTGTATCTGTCATTTCTCTCCATGCTATCTCTTCCCACCTCCCCACCCCCCACCCCCTCGCCATTTCCCCCCAACGGACCCCAGTGTTTAGTGCTCCCCTCTCTGTGTCCATGTGTTCTCATTGTTCAACACCCACCTATGAGTGAGAACACGCAGTGTTTGATTTTCTGCTCATGTCAGTTTGCTGAGAATGATGGTTTCCAGGTTCATCCATATCCCTACAAAGGACACAAACTCATCGTTTTTGATGGCTGCGTAATATTCCATGGTGTATATGTACCACATTTTCCCTGTCCAGTCTATCATCGATGGGCATTTGGGTTGGTTCCAGGTCTTTGCTATTGTAAACAGTGCTGCAATGAACACTGCATCCTCCCAAGTCTAAACCCGGAAGAAAGCCCAGGTCCAGATGAGTTCACAGCCGAATTCTACCAGACATACAAAGAGGAGCTGATACCATTCCTTCTGAAACTATTCCAAAAAGAGGAAATCCTTCCCAAATCATTTTATGAGACAAACAGCATCCTGATACCAAAACCCGGCAGAGACTCAACAAGAAAAGAAAACTTCAGGCCAATATCCATGATGAACATAGATGCAAAAATCTTCAATAAAATACTGGCAAGCCGATTGCAACAGCATATCAAAAAGCTTATCCACCATGATCAAGTAGGATTCATCCCAGGGATGCAAGGCAGGTTCAGCATACGCAAGTCCATAAACGTAATTCACCACATAAACAGAACCAAAGACAAAAACCACTGTATGTTTTTAATATGAGTAAGTAACAGAATCCCATCCTTAAAAGGGTAACTTGACACCTTACTTTGAAATGTGGTTGATTTTTCCAGTTGGAAGACTCAGAATACAATACCAATTAAACAATTCCCTTTTATCACCTCGTTAACCTAGCCAGGCTTTGTCACAAATATATATATATATCTTCTACTATTATTGAAAACTGACCGAGATACATAGTTGTCTTAGAAACTATTAACTCCTTTAGTTTAAGAACAAGTGCAGAAGTTGGCTTAGCAATGTTTTTTGCCTTAGACCCATACCCTACTCTGGTTTCTAATTGACTTTTAAAAAGAAAGGCAACTTACATGCATTTTAAGCCACCAGACTTTTAGAAAACTATAGTTGGGCTGAGCTCTGTGACTCACACCTCTAATCCCAGCTCTTAGGGAGGCAGAGGCAGGAGGATGGCTTAGCCTAGAAGTTTGAGACCTGCCTGGGCAATATAGCGAGACCCCATTCTCCAAAATAAATAAATAAATAAATAAATAAATAAATAAATAAATAAATAAATAATAAAATAAAAGAATAGTTGGGAGAGAATGTTCAAAAGAGATTAATCACTTGAAGGAAAGTACTGCCTATTCATTCTAGCTCTACCATACCAAGGCATTCTGTTAACATAGTGAGTACTTTCAGTCATTTAAGTCTTTGTTTACACAGCTCTCTGGAAATTTTTTGTCCTACTTATTTGACTATTTGGATTAACTCATTCTTTAGGTCTCTCTCTCTCTCTCTCTCTCTCTCTCTCTCTCTGTATATATATATATATATATTTTTTTCTTTTTTTAACACACCAACTTTCCTCCTAAAATGTAATTCAATACTTCATACATATTTTATCACAATTATTTTACTTTTGTAGTAATATGCTTAATATGATCTTTATCTCTTATGATCACTAGATTCTTGAGGATGCAGATCATGTATAATATCTGCTTTCCCATTATCCTTCCATACAAGGACATTTTTTCATTGCTATTGCTATAAAGAAATACCTGAAGCTGGGTAATTTATAAGATGAAAAGTTTAACTGACCCATGATTCATCAGGCTGTACAGGAAGCATAGCACCAGCATCTGTTTCTGGGAAGGACTCAGGAAGCTTACCATCATGGCAGAAGGCAAAAGGGGAATAGACTCTCACAGGGCAGAAGCAGTAGCAAGGGGAAGAGGAGGTGCCACATACTTTAAAACACTCATATCAAGCAAGAAGTCATTCATTATCATGAAAACAGCAAGAAACCATGAAGGATTCTCCCCCATAACCCAATCACCTCCTCCCAGACCCCACCTCCAACACTGAGGATTACATTTTAACATGAGATGTGGGGGAACAAATATCCAAACCATATCCCATCACATTGTCTAACATGTCACTAATGTTTACTGAGTAATTTGAATGTTGAAATCCTTTCATTTCTTGAAAAAGTATATAACAAGATTATGTGATTGCTACTGTTTAACTTTAAAATGTAAATATAGTTAAACATAGTGTATGTTAAGCATTCAGAAAAAAACTTTAATGAAATTTAGTTATATTTGAGTAAAAGTTTATTTTGACTTTTACTAAAATTTTTATTCTTTCTATTTAAACAGATGATTACATGCCTGCCATTCACATGCTCACTCTAGTAAGTCATTGAAGTTTATTAGGAAAAAAAAAAAAAGCATCCACTGCTTTTTGTGGCTTCTATCCCAGAAAGGCAAATTCTTTTCCTAAAGTAGATTGACAGTGGCTAACACAGAATATCAATATTGGCAGTTCACTGTCCTCTAGAGAGCTTGAGTCAGCAGACAAATATTCCCAAATGCACTCATTCTTATTGCAGAAGAAATAAGCTGTAGGAGACTCTTGATGGTAAATAATTCTAGTTTACTAAAGAAAGACTGTGGCCATTAGTGAGCATGTTTTATTGAAAACATCATTATGTGGAATGAGAAATTCTGTTTTAAAAAGTTCAAGTCAGATGTTACTGTTTCCTAAAGATATTTTAGAAGTCAAAACGAATCTAAAAAAAAAAAAATCAATTTCTGTTCATGATTTATAAAATCATGTCTTTCTGAAGGGCCACAAAACATTAGTTTAATATTCTGTCTCAGATAGCTTCTAAAACAATTCTGTAGTTCTCAAATTCTTTATTTCAGTCTCAATTTTTTTCAAAGTAGTCTTTATTAAATTATTTTTAAATAAAAATAAAAATTCCAGTGAAACCTAGAGGCAATGGGATGAAGTATAAAATATAGTATTTACCCATGAGAATTCTCAATTTTGGAAAAAATATATAAACACATTAACTAAAGTGAAATTAAATTGATAATTAAGTGTTTATTAAATAGGAAAGTTACAGGTATAAAGAGAGATTTGATATAAAGCAGAATAGTAAAGAAAGACTTTGATAACTAAATAAAAATTGAAGGGCAAGGGAAATGTTACATATAACCATAAAATAATATTTTAACCATCTCATATACACATTAAATTTAAAGGAAAATTAATTTCTAGAGAGGTGGGACAGTTTTTAATACAGGTAACTAGTAGAATTTTAACTTTTTGCAGTGTAAAATTTGTTTAACTTTGTAATTTAAAAAATCTCACCTGGTCCACATTACAGCACTCATTCATGGCCTTTATTATCAGAATTCTAGCACCTTCCTAAAGAAAATTGTTCCCCCACAGCTCTGCTGCAGCTATAAGCCCCTAGGCTCTGAATAATATCCACTGTACAGTCTTCATCTCTCCTACCTTCTCCCTAATTACAATTTATGTGAGCATAGAAGGGCATCTGATCCAAGGGCTAGCTAATACTAATGTATGACTTGGATTGCTGTGAAAAGCTGCAACTAAAGTTTTGGTTATTAGTGAAACAATATTATTTCTTCTCTTAAAAGATTTGTGAAGAGAATTGACTAGTGTATATAAAGAAGTGAATTAAACAGAGAAGACATGGTTGAAATTGCAGAGCATCTTATTGAATCCTTGTATATTTCTGTCACTGGGTCTCTGAAACTAACTTGGGTCATGGATGATGCTTCTTCATGACCACAATTATGCATGTTTCACAGTCTATGAAATCTGCCTGTGATGATTCCTATACTTGGATTTCCTTGAATTTATACGTCACTTACTTCCAAGTATGTACATACACTGGCTTTATAACATCTCTCTTTGTTACAGTAACAGGGTTTACTAAAGCATGTACCAGAGGGCCTTAAGGTCCTTGCTATATGGTTCTCCTTCCACCTGAAATACTTTCTACATTTCTAATGTTACCTTAAACTTGGTAATATGTACTTATTTATCATTTAGAACTTAGTTTGCGTATACATTCCTGGTGAAACCTTTCTAACCACTCCAACAGTACTTAATATACCCTCTTCCAGACTCCCATTATACCCTAGCTCATTTCCTTTCCATCACATTTATTGTTGTCTATTTTATGAACCAATAAATGTCTTCCTCCTGTAGACAGTAAGCTTTTCGAGAACAAGTACACTATTAGGATCATGTTTATATCTTTGGGGCTCATAGAATAGTATCTGGTTCATTGTAGACACTTAAAAGTTACTGGGTGAATAAAAATGGAAATTCCTTTAAGCATTTAAGCATTTGAAAGCTAGGAAATAAGTTACAAACATGACAAATGTTTTGGGTTTTGGTTTTTTATTTGTTTATTTGTGTTTTTGCCACAGTTGGGGAGATTACTTACCTTGATCTAGAGGAATTTGATCAACATAATGAAAAGAGTAATTAAAACCAACATAAGCTAAAATTATTAAAATAATTCATCTTGTGAAGTTTGTCACATGATTATTGAATTAAGGTGGGGAATAACATGAGTTGTTCAAGTAACTATAATGAATTCAGTAACATACAGTTAGTATGATGAAGAAGGTATTTTGAATTATGTTTTGAGGAATAGAATGTGAACTAATTTATCACCACAAGTTTACATTCTGATAGAACTTATGAAAATATAAAATAGATTTGTGACAGGAAAAGAATAGATATCAGATTCACTAGATTCTCCCAAATGTTACATACATATTTTGCTCATTTCTAAATGGTTCTAAAAACCACATATTTCTGAATCATTGTCTTAAACTATTATATTTCTAAAACTTTTATGAACTTATTAAGACAGTTTAAACCATTTCTGTGGCTAAAGTATCCATTTCATAAAGAGAAAAAATCGTTTTAAACATTTTTTAAAAAATCTTCTTTAATGCCAAATGTATTCTTTATGACTACATGTAGTAGAGAATTGTGTGGTCTCTCAGGGCTTTTTAAAATTAAGCTTAAGAAACCAAAATACTGAATAGTAAGGTTAACATGTGACTAAAATTCCTTAACTGCTCAGTCCCTTCCAATACTCTCAAAAGCCTTCTTCATATAGCCCTGTCTCATATTTCATTTCCATGCTTGCCAATCAGTAACGGTCTTTGGCCCCATGTCACTTTCATCCCATTGGATGACTGTCATGGGAGCTGCCCAATGGTGCACTGCTAATGAGGCAGCTTAAAGAGCAGCTGGGGATGTGCAATTGCTGGATTAGGGTCAAGGCCAAGAGAGAAAATGGATGAGAGAGATAGAGCCTGAATGACTGCCAATAAGCAGGGGTTCTATTATCCTGCTGAAGCAGGACATTCATTACCATCTATTGTAACATAATTTGGGCTCAGTCGAGCTGTCTCCCCCGCTTTTTGGATTTACAATTCATAAACCACAAATAGTCCAAAGGGTGCATTGTCCCTTGTGGCCACATAACCCTGGGCCAGGGGGAGGCCTGGCAGAAATGAATGAGCTATGAAGGTCCAGGTGTGAACACCATCAGGGCTGACACCTTGTTTCTTGGAGTTGTAACGTAAGTTGTAGGCACAATGCCGAAATAGTTTTGCATCTCTCTGGAGCCAGTTTGCTCATTAAGCAAAGATAAAATAAAAAGTCCTTGTTTATCCTTTGCAAAAATCAAATCCGAATGCTAACAGCCGGCATTTCCATGCTAATTTCCTCTAGTCACTGGTGAGATTACTGCACAGGAACAGAAGTGAAGTTTTTCCACAAGCATACAAACGCTTGCTTTTCTTAGATCAAGTTCTTCCAAGTCCTAGAAAATTATCTGTTCTGCTTTTCAGAAGGTTTGTGGTGTTCCAACACATGAAAAATGTACAAAATTGTCTCATGTGTCCCTTTTATCGAAACGCTTCCTTTTGAAACAGGATAAATGTTTCTCTCCTTCTTCCTCTTCCTCCTCCTTGGGCCCCTACTGATAATAAATAGTATAATGGAAGTGCTAAAACCCACCTGTCATCTGAACTAATGCAACCATAGTGTTATTGTCTATGTGCTGTAGTCAGGGAGGCAAATGAGTTCGGTGAAAAGCTAGAAAGCACAGAAGCTCTGAGAAAATGATTCAAGGCACAGAGAAACTAGTTAATCACTGTAGTAAAGTGAGGAAAACAGAACATATGCATCATCTTTGCTTCAGCCTGATTGATGAGAAACTAGGAAACCAGGTTCATGAGACAGGTAGACCTTGCAAGGCAGCCTCACACTCCTACCAAAAGGCCAGCTCTGCAAGTCACAGATACAAGTACTAGAAGTACAACTGTAGTTTTTATAGCCTTTATTAATACAACTTTAACACAGATGAGTTTTAAATTATGCCTGCATTTTCTGAGGTTTGCATAATTCAATCTACATTGGCTTTTTAAAACTCAGGTACTAAAGTTTTGTCTTGTATGTATATTACTATCTCACATTTCCCACATGCCCTCTTTGCCTGATATAAATTTGTTACAATTTATCTTATTATTATTTCCATTTTTGCTTCTCAATAATGGTGTCTTATTATTAATTTAAGATTCTAGTGTTTTGCCTTTCAATGCTCACTAACATATTTGAAACTGCCGATACACGCCATAGTAAATGATCTGTTCACAAAATCTGTCTTTAGTTCTTGCAGGAAATCACTTTATATATGTGTTTATAAAATTCAAAACACACATTACCTTGTTTAACTTTAGAAACAGAGAGAATGGCTTCTAATGAACTCAAGCCAATTAATATTATGGCTTAACATATTATCACAATACCTAACAGTAAAAATAATACTGTTCAACAATTTCTGTAAACTCAACAAAGCAAACTTTACTGAGTGCATAAAGGGCTAAACACTGAAGTTTTTTGTGTTTGAAAATGTATTAATGTTCTTGGTAGTTTAAGATAATTGATTAATTGTATCAGGGTTTTTTTTTTTTTTTTGCTTATGATACTATGCTTGATCTGTGTATCATTGATCTAATAAAATACCTATTTTTGATGCTAAAGAACTTATATTATGTTTTCATTAAAAGGTGTTTACTCATGAATATGTTAAGTTGATCCTTTAAGGATGTGAACACTGGTTCCTTTACTTAAACTTGTGAAATTTAACCCTGTGACATCTTGATTAACACACATGGCTATTAGTAATAATTTTTTCTCTAATATATTTTAGAAATACAGTAGCTTGTTTCAGCATTACAAAAATTGCTTTACTGAGTTGAAGTTTTCCATTTTTAATTTATTCATGAAACAAATTCCTACTCTGATTCATGTTTAAATGTGTTTGTAAGCTATATGTGGTCTATGAATTAAAGGTTGGGGTAATAATGATATTCTTAGAAAACATTTGCTTAAAGTAATTGAATAGAAATAGGAAGGAAGGGAAGCAGAGAGAGAGAGAGGGACGGAGGAAGGGAGGGAAAGAGGCAAGGGGATTCTTACAATTTCTAAAGGATTTGGCCATTGGAACATTCTTTTGTTGAAGTGCAATGATTGGTAAGGAATGAGAAAATTTAAAGGTTGAATCTGGGTCTGGTCTTAATTACCCAGCATAATGATGATGGGGAGGAGATCCTGGATCTCTGGGAGTAAATACAAAAGGAAAGACAAAGTTGCCAAAATTGCCAATCTTTCCTGGAGAAAAGGTTGAAAGATGGGGCTTTGATAAAAGGTAAGCAGAATTTTTTAATATGATTCCCCCATAGGACCCTTAAAATCTTTATTAAAATTTCAAAATCTATGATATGCTTAGTCAATTTATAGACTCTAAGTGTAGTTACATGCCCTAAGACATCACCTTTGAGGCGTAATAAGATACATAATACATGATTGACTGCTGTTCACAGGTTGTTATGTTTGTCACAGACCATTATGTTTTGGTAATAATAATAGTAATAATAATAATGGCTCACATTACTTTTTATTATGGAACAAATATTATGCTGTGAACTTTCTCACATTAATCCCCAGCACATATCTCTTTTGTAAGGAAAGTATTTTCCTTTTTTTTTTTTCCAAAGAGAGAGCTCAGCTTTAAAGAGAGTTAAAGTGACTTGCCTTAAATCACCTACCCATTAAGTTGGGCACTTGAAATTCAAATCCAGGCAGTCTGACTCCACAACTCTTGCTCATAACCAACCACTGAACTAGACTAGCAGGGAAGGGAATGTTAATGTGCTCCACTAAGCATTATATTTCTGCCATGGAGTGACTTTAATACCAAGAGAGAACTGGTCTTTTGGAATTATGCCATAAGGGATAAAGAACAAACAGAAACGTCTAAATAAAAAGAACACTGACTACAAATAAAAGTGTGAACATTGTAATTCTTTCATCAAATGTGTTTACCCACGTAACTTCTAGGAGAGTGACAGTACTACTTTATGGATTCCTGAAAAATTAGCACACTTACTAATTTAGCATTTGTTTAAACTAATCTAATCCCATTTTCCATCCTTTTTCCATTTAGATTTCTAGTAGGTTATCAGGAAATACACACATAGATAAATTATTTTTCTGTACATTCTAGAATCTTCTAGAAATTAATGGTAAGATTTTTTTTTCCAATCGTAATTGGCTATATATCAAATACTTCTTCATATGAAACTTACATGCAGATAAAGATCTGAATCAAATATTGTTCCTTAAAATTATAATTTAATGTTATGGTTTAGATAATATTTTAAGGATCAAGAACAAAAAAAATGTGTATACACATGTGGTTTTATCTCTATCACCATTCCACTTCCCTCAACTATGCATGCAATTATCATTTTTTTTGTAAGTAAATGCAAAAGCTTTTTATTCTCGAGATGGTTATAAATAATTTTAAAAAAAACTATTAACCCCAAAGAGCTTTAAAAACATGGCTTTTATTTCTGTTACTGAAAAAAAAAATTCTGTTATTTTAATAATTATTTTTCTTCTTAGCTCATTAAAATATATTCCTGGAATTTTCCAGGATACATTTTATATCTGCAAGTCCCTAAAAAGCCTTCACAAATGGTGACATTAGTGGCACTGATAACCAGAGCTGAAATGGAGAATGTAACTGAGAAGTGCTATGTAAATCAGCTTCGATATTGTTCTGTGGCTTTTATCTCTCCACTGTGAGCTGGGTTCATTGCTGCAAATGCTCCTCCTGGCCAGATAAAAACTGCAGTCGAGTTGTGGACCAAAACAAATGGCACTCACAGGAATGTCAAAATGGGAAGTATGGAGACTTCCACAGATTGCCTACTTGCACAAGTCCAAAATTTGCAATCACATCCATAAAGGTATGTAAATGTTTAGTTTGGTAAATCCTAGGTTTATACTGCAGTCCAGCATCCTCCTGAAATAACAGGCACTCAGTAAATTTATGCCAACATTCTCTGGTTGGCTGGATTCACCAAACTATTTCCTTCCTAGTTCACAGTGTTTGGCTCCAAAGGCTTATTGTTTCTGTCTTGTCCTTTAAAAGTTTCTCAGGGGTAAGAATGCGGAAAGATTATCCAAATCCTGAATAGAAAAACATTTTGAACAATAAACTGAAAGAATATGTAAAATACATATCCTGAATCATCATATCACACAGCTCATGACTGTTTTTGTGATTTTTGTTTTTTTAAAGCAATGGAGTGAACATGTTCCTTAGGGATTAAGCTACTTGCTTTTTTGTAAAACATGTGAATAGTTATAATATGTATATTACATATATATATATATAGCTGCAATTATTCTCTGTCAATAATAATTTTAACTCTGAAGAATTTAACATAGCATTTATTTCTGAATTTGTATATGAGAAATATTTTCTATCTACATATTGAATACTAATAAAACAGCTTACTGACCTTTATTGGACAATTATTTAGATATAAAGATCAAAATAGGGGCCGGGCACAGTGGCTCACGCCTGTAATCCCAGCACTTTGGGAGGCCGAGGCGGGTGGATCATGAGGTCAAGAGATCGAGACCATCCTGGTCAACATGGTGAAACCCCGTCTCTACTAAAAATACAAAAATTAGCTGGGCATGGTGGCGCGTGCCTGTAATCCCAGCTACTCAGGAGGCTGAGGCAGGAGAATTGCCTGAACCCAGGAGGCGGAGGTTGTGGTGAGCCGAGATCGTGCCATTGTACTCCAGCCTGGGTAACAAGAGCGAAACCCCGTCTTAAAAAAAAAAAAAAAAAAAAAAGATTAAATAGGTATTCCTAAAGAAGAAATACCACTATTTCTATTTTTATATGAGTAAAGCAAGAGTTAAAGAATTATAAAAACTTCTAAGGTGTCACAATGTCCTCAGATCTAGCTGTCTGAGTCTAAAGTTCGTGTTCTTCCCCACCAAGCTAAAGTGACACAGAATATCTCAAAGTCTAGTTGACTGAGGAATTTTATTCAAATTAGAACCGTCAGAAAAATAGTGAGTGAAAAAGCAGTAATTATACCATTTGTCTTACTTAATGGATTACTTACAAGGAATTAGCCAATAAATTAAAACCCCGCTGTGAGTCTTATAGCTCCATGTACTGACAAAGCAAATTATTACTTCTTTAGAATTTGGTTAAGCCAAAAATGAAATGCCAAGCAAAACAAAACAAAAAGTGAGAATATATCAACATTTATAATTTTCATTGTTCTTTTAGATATTGGTCTTCATCTGAGATAATTCAATAATTCATTAATTCAAAATTCAATATTTGTTGAACACACAACCCATTAAGCAATATTTGTTGAACACCTATTGTGTGGTCAGCATCAGACAAAAATATAGAAATATTAAGACTTGAAAATGTGACAACCATTTTGACTTCTAAGTGGGTAGTATCAAGAGAGCTTTGAAAAATTGGTGAAAAAGCTTGGAAATTATAAGGTAGAAAATAACTTTAAGTCTGGCTAGACTGTAACAAGCTGAATTTGATCAAATATAACAGGTAAATTTCAAGGGTGAAGCTATTGCTGTAATTTGAGTGTGATATAGTAAAAGGTATGGCATAGAATAGTGATAGTGCTATTGTTCTTGTTTGCTTCCTTATTCTGTTATTGAGTTTATTTTATTGTGCTTTTTAAACATGTTAGGATTTTACTACTTCTACTCTTACTTTGTTATTTAATACAGTTGTAGAAAGCAAAATAGGATATTTGGTTGTAAATTACCCAATCTAATTCTAATCAAATCTTTTGCACTAATTTGTATAACTTGAGAATAAACATTGTTGAGTCAGGTCTCTCAGCTTTCCAATAAAGATGTAGAAATTCCTTACATGCTGCAAAGGGTCTTCAGACATATAGAATAAAATTATCAAATTAATTCCTATATTTACTATCTTGATCTTCTAACACTGGCAAGAAAATATCTCTACTTTTCATTATTTGCCAGTTATTGATTATTTTTTGCTTGTTAAAGATTAGCTTGGCAATTCACAAAGTGTTTTACATGCAGTTCTCTACAAAACCCTCACAAGCACACCATGGTGAAGACATATTTCCTCCATTTTCTAGATGAATCTTAATTTTCTTATTTGTTAGCATTTGCTGCTGCCTCACTAGTTTTTAAGAATGTGGAGTAAATTTGTCATGTTAGTGAAATGTGTAGTCCAGAACTTGAAGACTCATGCAGACTTATAAAACAGTGAATGAGAAAAAAACTTATATATGATGAAGTTTCCAAGAACAGACTGAACTGGAGAAAAAATGAACTACTAGATATACAGGCAAGTTAACAAAAGAATACTTAAATAATTGTCCAAAAAAAGTCATCTTTGACTCTTTCTTTTACCCACTGCACTATACTCAGCCACTTTTTGCTTGTATTATCCTAAATGCTTTTTATACCTGCATATTCTTTTATACCATTCCAACAGTTACAACTCAAATTAAGACCTGGACACTATTACCATAGTCATATTATTCACCTTATAAGTTTTAATGTGTTTCCATTAATAGCAGAGTTCAGACTTGGTGGAGTTGGGGTCTAAAAAAAGAACAGAGTTCAAACTCCTAATGAAATGTAAGCACTTCCACAGTCTGATCTCAGGATTCTGTTCCATAGAGTCATGATGACAATGGACTGGTAGAAGAACTAATTATGCATATCTCTTCCTCCATGTGCAATGATATCATGTTGGTAGTCTCAAATCTGCCACCATACAAATATTTGCACCAAGAAATTCATCAAGCATTACAAATCAGGTTTTCATTCACCAGAGACCCCGTCATTATACATTCATCTGCATGGGACTGGTTCTGTTCCAAATTCCACTATGTTTCTTTATACACATATGATACTTCCTAAGACTGTCCTAAGCATGGACTCTTCCATCAACCTGTGATGTAATTCCAACCCACTTTCACGAGGTAAAAAAAAAAATTGTGATTCTTAATGATATGAATATAAAATGGTAAAGGGCCTGGCATAGAATAATGATAATGCTATTGTTCTTGTTTGATTTCTTATTCTACTAGTTTTATTTTATTGTGCTTTTTAAAATTGTTAGGCATTTTACTACTTCTACTCCAGTATATTTAATATACAATATATGTAATATACAATATATTTAAAGTAATATATTTAATAGATTTTTTTTCTGTTGTTGAGTTTTTGGAGGCGCATGTCTCAAACCTCTAATAAAAGTGTTACCTATTTTTCTCAGGCTTGGTTGCAATGCTATCTTCTCCCAATACATGCCTTATTTTCCACAGCTGAGAAATAATGCCACTGTCCTCTGTGCTCTGATAAGATTTTATTTACATATATTTTCTTTATAAAACTGAACATCTCACAAGTTTTCATATTGTTTCTGTTCATTCCTGTATTGCCTCATTTAATATGTGGCAAACAAAAGGGACTCAATAAATCAATGTTACATAAGTAAATTGCATCAATGGCCTCATATATCCATAGTTCTTCCATTTTTTTTCCATCAAATATGTTAACTTAATTAAAGAGCTATTCAAAAGACCTTTGAAAGAGAAATTCAAGTATGTCTCACTTATTGTCACTTCATGATTAAATATAAGTATACTAAATACCAAATGAGTCATAGGTCTTGTGTTAGAACGACACTTAGGAAGGCAATGAATTGAGAACAAAATACTAAAAAAGCTGTTGAATTTCAGATATTTTTCTAGATAAAATGATGCAAACCAATATAATTTTTATGGCAATTGCCCTTAAATTTCAATAGGAGACAAAACACCATCTGGAAAAACACGTTCTGTAAGAATGTTTACTTTAATGTTACCTTTGCTGGGGAAGTATTTGCATGATAAAATTGCTTTATTAACAGCATACTGGACCTCAATTCATTGGTTTGAAACAGAGCCAAATAATCCCAATACTATTTTCCTCTTGTTTTGTTTTCTTACTAACATAAATGCAGACTACTTTAGAATTTGATGAAAACATCTATTCCTGCCACACACACTTAAACACATTTCCTCAGATTTGGGAAGCTACTTGAGTCAGCTTGGATCAGCAGTTGTAAAGTCATATATTTATCCTCATTCATTGTTTCCTTATGCAAGAAAATTTTGTCACTTCCAACATCATAATTTCCTTAAAAGATTCCATAAACATTTTCAATCAGTGGCCAATTGAAAACACTGATTCACTGGGCAGGAGAGCAGATGTCACCAATTTCCCATTTGGAAGCAGCTGGCGATTTTATTTCAAATAATCTTTGTTATCGCCAATGTTAAGAAGTGTTCCAGGGGCACAATAGGCAAGGCTTTGATGTCTCCCGGTTTTGGCATGTTCCCTAACCACATATTATCCTTGACTTCCATAAGTTATGTACATTACACAGGCTCCTGCTGACAATAAATAAATAAATAAATAAATAAATAAATAAGGGAGATTCTTAGCTGGATCAGCACCAAAACCCCCACACAACTGAAAAAAAAAAAAAAAAAGGTGTCTGAAATATTATGCATATCATACAATTGTATTTTGTAACGTCACCCTTGCATGTGAAGGACAGCGGTGTTAAAACTTATGATTTTCCATAAGTAACATGAATAGACCAAAAATATCTGTGGTTGCTTTTAGGAGAAGGGGGAGTATATTTTTAAATTTAGACGAAGAGTGTTGATGATATTTGATTGACATAATTGTAGAAGAAAAGAAGCTCTAAATACCTGCTCTTTTACTGAAAAGAACAGTCTCCTAAATACTATCCCAGATTATAAGAGTTACCAGGTGTTACCTGCATGTTGTGGAAAGTCATCCTGGGAAAAGTTCATGTCCCTACAACAATGCAAATCAGGAAATAATCTGTAGAATTGCACAGAGAGAATAGTTTAGGTAATTTATATTTTGCCTTGTGTTCTATAGTTTGATGCTGATGATTCCAAGCAGATTATTTAGCTTAACTATAAATATACATAAGAAATTATATGTGTGTGTGTATATATATATATGTATATATATATATATATTTTATATAACCTTTGTATATAAGAATATATGAGCAATAGGAAGAAGCATTTCCATAAATTTAAAGTATCAGTACTTTATTCATTAATAGAATGTATATTATGAAAGCAATTATTATAACACTATAAAATCAGTGGTAATAGCAGTAGCTAAAATTTTTGAAGGCCTTTGTATAAAGCATTTTGTATACATTATTACAATTAAAATTGATACATGTAAATATGTAATGTTTCTTCCATTTTCTCATTTAATTTGCAGAACTACTAAACAGAAATAGATATTATTTCTTCAATTATACAACTAAGGAAATCAAGGCTCAGTGAGACTTAGTACGTTTATCAAAATCCCACAACTTGTAACTAATGTCACCAGCATGTAAACTGGACTTTCCACCTCCAGAGCTTTGATTTTTGTCCACTGCACCAAATTAAGTGTGGTAAAATATCAAGAAAGTTAAATTAAATTATATTAAAATATTTATAAGATTATAATATATAACCATGAATTTAGGCAATAGTCACTTTTTTCATTTAGACACATGAATGTTTATAACAGATTTTTTCAAAATGTGCTCCATTAAAGAGAAATTAGGCATGTTATTGATAAATGTTACAAGAAAACTTATAACATAGTCAAATGAGTCTGATTTAGACAAATTTAAGTCTGGTTATCTTATTGGGGGATTCACTCTCAGATCACAATGAGCATTTTGATTCTCTAAAAAGAGGAAGGAAATATTTTTTCCAATGTTTATTGCTTGGTTACCACATTTCAGGCATAAACATTACCGCATTTAAGTCTAACGAGCTACCCCAAAACCTAAAATGCAATTAAAAAAAAAAAAAAGTCTAACGAGCTTATGAATTTAGTTTATTATTTTTATTTAACAAATAAAAAAGCAGATGATTATAAATTTGAAATAAATTGCCTGTGATCAAAAACTAGATTAAAAATTAAGCCTAATCCAGACCCTCGCTATCTTACCTGCTATGACATGCAATGTGGTTGCCTTTTCTATTGAGAGTTCTTTACAGTTTTTAAAAATCTGGAATACATTTGGAATCACCAATTAAGTTACTTAAACCATAGCCTTGCAACTCCTAACACATTATGTGTAATTTTTATTTTTTCAAAATCTTCTTCCCCTCCACCCCCCAGTTTGTGGGCTTCTTGGAGATGAAATTTATCATATTTGTGCTCTCAGTTCCTAGAATAGTGTCTGATACATAATAGGTATTCAATAAATATTTGTTGAATAAATTAATTTTTTGATTGACCTTATTCTTCCTGAATTGCCAAATCTACATATATAATGTTGTTGTTAATCCTCAGAGTCAACCCCTAGTGTTGGAAATGAGAAAGCAGGTAAAAGTAAAAGAAAATCACAGTTCTCTTATATCCAGAATATTGAGGATATATTTAGTGGACTTCAATGATTAGCAAACGTGTAAACAGGGACTACAAAATCAAAAATATGCATTGCCATTCCTAACAATAACTTATTTCAAAATTACGCTTAGGGTCAAACTAAATGTATCAATATTTATTATTTTAAAATGTAAAAAAGGGAGGAGGCCATGATTAGCATGAGGTTAATTATGGCAGGTTGGAATTCTTCCACTGCAACTTGACCTCTTTGGCAAGTGTTCACCGTCCTGTGGCTTCACTTTCCTTATTTCTAAATGGTTCTGCTACATTTATTGCAGGATGTTGCAAAAATTAAATGAGATAAACCACCCAAGATAGTGTCTGGAACATAACCATCACCAAATAAATGGAAAATCATATTTTCTTTCTACAGACTTTAAATCAATTCAGATTGTTGATTTTTGATGAACTAATTTACTTATAAGGGAATTGGATCCATGTAAATAGATGTAGTCATAATCTGCTACACAGAGTTCACTTCTGAACCTGCCCATTCGTAAGAGATTCATTTCTCATTTTTAAAACCTGCTGATGTTAGAAAAGTGGATGCATTTTGAGACAGTACTGTGGTACACTGACCATTCATCAAGACACTCACTAACTTCCCTAACAATCTAAAAATTGACTTCAGAAGTTTCCTTCACCTAGATATAAATTTAAGCATGTTGAGATGTATTAGATTGTCATATACGGGACAAAAGAGACTAGCAATTCTGCATAAACCAGATAAATGCTGGAATAAATCTGCTGCTATTTCTAATAGAGCATAGGCCTTTCTGACATGTCATTGCTAAATGTTCTACTTTACAAGATTAAATTGTCCAAAGTCACTCACTATTCTAAACAGGATCAATACTAAAAGGGATTTACTACTCAGCTTAGTGCATAAATCTGCTGTGATTAAATCTAGTCCTAGAGAGTACTAACACTGGAAATTTTCCTTTTGTTCTTCAGAGGAAATAATGAAATACATTCATTTTAAGGATGACATAGAAAATAATTTGTTTTTTCATCATGACTATCAATGTTATTCACTCATTTATTTATTCATTGATTCATTTCTCAAATATGCATTGAGTGTTCACTACATGCAAGTCACTTTGGGAGCTGCAAGTTTAGCTTATACATGAATTATTCCCTTGGGGAACATACAGTCCATCAGAAAAAGATAAATATGAACATAAATTAATTTTAGTGTTGAAATTGTTAGGTGTAATAAGTATTTTAAGGTAGAGTTTTACATTTGGCTTAAAAATCATAAAACACATTATAGAACTTTTCTGCAATTAAATGGGATCTTGAAGAATGCATAGAATTTGAATGTGTAGATATGGAATACAATCTACATATTTTACATTTCTCACAATAGATCTTAAACTTTCACAATAGAATAAGCAATAGTAGACAGTCATCAAATATTAGCATTAAATCATTTAGCTAAACTTTTCTAGCAAAGCACAATACAGATGTCAACTACAAAACTGATATGCATTTCCCAAACATCTCAGACACTTCCTACTGTAAATATTTTGAGAGATGAGAATTTTCCCTGGTCTACAGGGAAACATTTGATGCATCTTCTGTCAAAGAGTAGCTTGCATACTCAGATTGCAGCATTTTAACTATTTTATTCTTGAGTGTGTCTCTTGCTTATTAATATGGATGAATATTAAAAGTTTAGCAACTCCATGTGGCATCTGTTTAGAGTATAAAAACATAATTATATGATAAAGTGTAATTAATATTTATATATTTAGAAATAAGCATGTAAATAACCCTTACAGCCAGGAAATGGTATTTAAAGCACTTAAAACATTTCCTGTTAGTAAATAGTGTCTATGATGAAAACTATGAGAAATACTTTCACCTTGGTAATTTTAACACTTTATATTCTGGAAAACTTTACTTCTGTAGGATACTAAGAAGTTTTTCTGCCTTTTTACAAAGATTATATGGTCAAGTAAGTGCGGGTTAAAACAAAGTTAACCCTTTATTGCAGGGATTTACTCTAGAGTCTTACATACGTTAAAGTGCAACATGAATTCCTCATATGATACCTAGAAAACAGTATCTCACAAACTAAGTCATAATGAAACCACTCTTTTTAAAAAGGTCTTAGGTCATCATTTCCCCATATTTGATTTCAATACTTGAAATAAGTTATCCAACTAAAGATGAAAATGTAATGAATGTTGGACATATTAATTTGCACATTTACTAAATTCAATAAAAAAAAAAATGTGACTTGAGTCCCTAGAAATCAGGGCCTATGCTAGAGAAGCAACAAAGATGGTACTAAGAACACAAAGTGCTGAAACAGACTATGTGTATATTCTGAGCCAATTGCTGATTAACAGGCTTCTTAGCTACTCTGTGCCTCCTTGTTTTCTCATCAGTTATGGAGATGAGAATATAACAGAATCTACTCCATAAAGTTGTTATGGGGACAAAACAATTGAATAAACAAATTCTTAAAGTAGTTCCAGCCACATAATATTACATATGTATTAGCTAATATAATAATCACAATTATAAATATAAAATTATAATTTTAAAACATTATCTTTGGCTTCTCATAAGCTAAATATTGATTAAACATATCTGAGGTTGTAATCATGGTTTGATTATTTGACAGCTGTATCTCTTTGAGTAAGTCATTTGAATTCTTGGTATCTTAATTTCCTAATCAGTTATTGGCTGGTGGGGAGGGTGATAATGACTGCATCATGTTAGTAAACTCTCTCTGATTTTCCCCTATCTCTCTTTAAAAGATAAACAAATTTCTCAATGAAAGTGACACTTTAGTCTTTCCTATTACATACAGCCTTCAGAGGAATTTATGACAGCCTTGTCAAATTAGACAAATCCTTAAGATTATTTGACACTAAGTGTCAGAATCAAGATCATATGAACCCACACTAGAAGAACAAATATTTGAAATCTTTTTTTCTTGTGTTTTTCTAAGTAGAAAAAATTAAACCAAGTCAAAAAATTTTGACTGCTGGACCATTTTTTAAATAACAACTTTATTGAACTATACTTGTCCCACAACTAACTCCTTTGAAGTATAAAAGTCAAAGGATTTTAGTATACTCACAGAGCTGTGTAACCATCACCACTATGTAATTTAGGACATTTTCATCACTTCAAAAAGAAGCCCCATGCCCATTGGCAGTCACATGTTATTTCACCCTATCCCAGCCCCCGGCAACCACTCATCTATTAGAGACAGATATCTCTATGGATTTGCCTATTCTGGAAATATCATATGTTCTTTGTGACTGGCTGTTACTTAGCACAGTATTTTCAGGCATCAATCATGTTGTATATATCAACAATTCATACATTTTTACTGTCAGACAATATTCCATTGTATGGATATACTATATTGAGTTTATCCATGGACTTTTGAGTTGTTTTCACTTTTTAGCTACTATGAATAATTATTTTATATATATATATATATATATATATATATATAGCATAACAGTGTGTATATATATGTGTGTATATATGTGTGTGTGTGTATATATATATATATATCTACATACAAAAAAATGTGTGAGCATGTATTTTCAGATCTCTTGGGTATATATATATATTTTTTCAGATCTCTTGGGTATATACCTGAGATTAAGATGGCTGGTTATATGATAACTCTATGTTTAATATCTTGAGGAACTATCAAATTATTTTCCAAAGTGGCTGTGCCATTTAACAATTTCACTGGCAATGCACGAAGGTTCTCTCTACTTGTAATTGTCTATTTTCTATGTTTTAGTCATCCTACTGGGTATGAAGTGGTCTTTTATTGTACTTTCAGAAGATTTTTTTAGGGTTGAAAATATAATTGGAATTTTTGCAGGGAGCAGTGACAGCATCAAAGAATGTAACTATAATATAGAATGAAAGACAAAAGAAATCTTGTCACTCACAAGTCATAAATGCATTGCTCTTTTGAAGCATGTTCAAGAATATATTCAGTTCCATGAAGACATATTTAAGTCACAGACAACTAAAGAAAGCTCTGAAACAGTGCCATTTTCTTTTTACTTTAAAAACTCTAGAAAAACTATAGGTCTAGAAGGGCAAAATACATTTTTCAATACATTTGAAAATATAAATTTTTTAACGAAATTACAATTTTACCTTGGCGATAGATTTAAAAGCAATTTCTTCAAATATGTCTCCAAAAAAAATCTCTCAGGTTTACAGTTGGAAAAATTGAATTAAAAAAAAAAAGTTTATATCAGACCCAGCTTTAATTTATCATTTCCTAACCAAAATGCTGTAATTTTTGCATGTTAAAAATATTTTTTCTTTGACAGTTTGTATACTGTACAGAATTTTATTTATTCATACTTGTATTGGTTTCTTGTGGTTGCTGTAACAAATTACCACAAACTTGGTAATTTAAAAAAACACATTATTCTCTTCAAATTCTGAAGCTCAGAAGGTGCAATGAGTTTCATTAAATTGGTAATCGAGATGTCATAAGGGACACATTCCCTCCAGAGACTTTAGAGAAGAATCTGTTCTTTACCTCCCTCAGCATCTGGTGACTGCCAGCGTTTCTTGGCTTGCAGATGCATCCCTCCAATCTCTACTTCTGTGGCTACATTTAACTATCTACATAGCTGCTGATTCAGACACATTGTTTTATAGCCAGAGATACAAATGTTGTTTTTTTAAACATAAGTGATAATAATAAACCATTTCACATTTCTATGATATGGTTTTCTGTCTAAACAAACCTTCTCCTAGATCTTCAATAAATGTCTATGGAAGTTATTATAAACCTTTGTGAAAGAGTATACAAAACTAGTCATTATATTATTTCAAGAAACTTTTATCACTTACCTACTGTTTGCCAAATATTGGAGTTAGTGCTGATGACTTAAGCTCACTTGTAAATTAGTGCCCAATGGAGAGCCAGACATAGAAATAGATAAGCAGACTACAATGTAACAAGCATTATAAGGAACACCAGGGTAAATCTCAAAGTGGCTAAGATAAGCTTGAGTGGACATTTTAGCAGCTGGGACCTGGCCTGACACACTGTAGACAAGTACCAAATATTTATTGAGTGAATAAATGGAAAATTCACACTTCAAGAAAGATTCTTGAAAATTTGTCTAAAAGGAATATGATTTTGCTTCACTAACGAACAGCAGGTAGAATTCTAAAAAAAAAAAAGTATTGGTAAGTTGACAATAGTTCTATTCAAACAGATGAAAGGAGATATTTTATTTCTATCAATTAAAGAGCTTTATATAACTAAGACTCCTGAAGAGCTTTAAGAATTAGAGCCCAAAACAACTTTTATTTTTGTAGGTTATAGCTACACATATTTAGAAATTAAAACTAAGATCTTTAAAAAATATTTAGTTATTCAATTTTTAAAAAGTAAGTAATAAACCTGGTGCATGTTAACATAAATAACATTTTGATTTTAAAAAGGACTGTATTTTCCAGAAGAAAGTAAGTTAATGAGAAGAGTGTCACTGTTTTACTTTGGCAAATCTCTTTTATATATGAGTTAAGATGGCTGAATTCTTATTTTTGTTTCTGCATTCACTCTGCTGTGATTTTTTTTTTTTTAAGTATGTGAAGGAATTTTTTTTTAATTGAAGTATGTGAAGAATTTGGATCTAGCCTCATCCAAATACTTAGCTGGAAAATAATTCTAAGGTATTATTTCAGATAGTTGTGGGATCATTGATAGACTGCTAAAATGTGACATGTAGTATTTTCTTAAAGATTAATTGTGATACTAGTGGCTAGTTCAGCCGGCAAATAAAACAGTTACACAGGCGGTTTTCTACCAGACAAGCCTTACAACTGACTAGTCAGCTAAAGCACTTTGTTGTGTCCTTCCCATTTTCTTATGAAGAATATTAGAAAAAGGCATATTTGGCTGGGTGCTGTGGCTCACACCTGTAATGCCAGCACTTTGGGAGTTTGAGGCAGGCAGATCACTTGAGGTCAGTGGTTCAAGACCAGCCTGGCCAACATGGTAAAACCCTGTCTCTGCTAAAAATACAAAAATTAGCTCAGCATAGTGGTGCGTGCCTGTAATCCCGGCTACTCAGGAGGGTGAGGTAGGAGAATTGCTTGAACTCGGGAGGTGGACGTTGCCGTGGGCCAAGACTGTGCCACTGCACTCCAGCATGGGCAACAAAGTGAGATTCTGTCTCAGAAAAAAATAAAAGAAGGGTATTTGAGAGTTGAGATTCAATAAAATGAATCCTTTTCAGTACTTCATTCATTTTGTAGTGAACTAGCTTTTTATTTTCTTCAAGTGCACGGCAGTGAAGAATACAATAACTGTTAGTACAGTACGGTGCCACATGTCTTTCATGTAAAAGGTTCTTGTAGTGGCTTCTCTTCTACCAAGAAAAGACTTATTTTATCATCCCCAAAAATCTATGTTGCTAGAGTAATGCCTGTATTCACAGAAGAAGACACAGAAACCTGCAATCAATGCCACATTAAAAAAAAAATCTCCCACATACTAATAATTCAATAAATACAGTTGAATCCATGAAAACATTAAATTAACAAAAATGTCAAGTTAGAATTGAGAAATGAACTACTACGCAAGGCAACTGACAAAATTGTGAAATGGCACTGATTAATCTAAAAACAGGAACGAAAAAGAAAAGCTACTTTGGAAATAGCCTAATAATTTTACAAGTATGGCTTATAGTATTTTAGATTTAGTTGTAGATAGAAACTTTGTAGGACAAGTTTTATCATAGCAGAAAAATCCTTACTATTATTCTGAATACCTTGTTGTCAAAAATTACTAAACATTACCCATTATACTGAAAACATTTTTATTTAAAATGGTTTAAATTGAAGGAAATATACACATTAGTGTTCAAAGATATGTGTTCAAAAAAGAGGAAAACTCATTTTGAGGATTCAAGGTAATTGAAGCATAACTTGATATCTCATTTCTCATTCTATTAATTCCCTACGTAGCCCATAACTCTGCAAGGAATCCCTCTGAAATCTGAACGTTTAGCTGTAAGTGCTATTTTACTTCTCCAGGGAAGTTTTCAGGAAAAAAAAAAATCTTCATAAGTTAGTGTTTTGCTCGGTATGTATTCACATATTTGGAGCACAAAATTGTTGAGCAGGTGCAGGAAAAGGAAATTAGATTTTTTCTTTATTAGAGGATTATTTCAGTACTTTGAAATGAATTGCAACTGCATATCAAGATGTAAAATACAAAAACATGTTTAAAACCTATTGTAAATGTTTCATGATAACTTGCCATTTTAAAGTACCATGTCCATTCTCAAATAAACTTAATAAACACTGTTAAAAGCTGATCTTAATAATCTGAAAGTCGATATAAAAAAGACCATTACAATCACCTCCCATTAAAGTCAGTATTAGAGACCATATTGAATTTTACAACTGAGACCCAGATCTAAGTGCAAATTATTAAACTACAAAAAGTGTCTCTGTTTGGTTTAGAGCTCAGTGATCTTTCTGATATTATCTTGATTGAATCTACCTTCTCTGAATTATCAATAGATTTTTATATTTCCTCCCTCAATTTCTACAGGAAAAATTATTAACGTGTCAATTATGGTATAAATTAATATAATTTAAATTCAAATGTAATAAAAAGTAACTATTAAGCACTAAGATTTAGAGTGTCGGCTGGTCATGGTTGCTCACATCTGTAATTCCAGCACTTCAGAAGGCCAAGTCTGGCAGATCACCTGAGATCAGAAATTCGAGACCAGCCTGGCTAACATGGTAAAATCCTATCTCTACTAAAAATACAAAAATTAGCTGGGTGTGGTCATGGGCGCTTGTAATTCCAGCCACTCAGGAGGCTAAGGCAGGAGAATTGCTTGAACCCAGAAGGTGGAGATTGCAGTGAGCCGAAATCCTGCCATTGCACTGCAGCCTGGGCAACAAGAGCAAAACTCTGCCTCAAAAAAAAAAAAAAAAAAAAAAGAAAAAAAAAAAAAAAAAAAAGAAAGAAAGAAAGAAGGAAAAGAAAAGTTTAAATACAAATTATGTTTAAATTGCAAATTTAAGATGAAATGATAGCTCAAATATCAAAATTACTAAATTAATATCTTCCGGTAAAGAAACATACTTTTTATCATTACTTTTTTTTTTTAATTGCATTTTAGGTTTTGGGGTACATGTGAAGAACATGCAAGATTGTTGCATAGGTACACACATAGCAGTGTGGTTTTCTGCCTTTCGACCCCTCGCCTGTATCTGTCATTTTTCCCCATGCTATCTCTTCCCACCTCCCCACCCCCCGTCCCTCCCCCATTTCCCCCCAACGGACCCCAGTGTGTAGTGCTCCCCTCAATGTGTCTATGTGTTCTCATTGTTCAACACCCGCCTATGAGTGAGAACATGCGGTGTTTGATTTTCTGCTCTTGTGTCAGTTTGCTGAGAATGATGGTTTCCAGGTTCATCCATGTCCCTGCAAAGGACGTGAACTCATCGTTTTTGATGGCTGCATAGTATTCCATGGTGTATATGTACCACGTTTTCCCTATCCAGTCTATCATCCTTGGGCATTTGAGTTGGTTCCAGGTCTTTGCTATTGTAAACAGTGCTACAATGAACATTCGTGTGCATGTGTCCTTATAGTAGAATGATTTATAATCCTTTGGATATATATATACCCTGTAATGGGATTGCTGGGTCAAATGGGATTTCTATTTTTAGGTCATTGAAGAATCGCCACACTGTCTTTCACAGTTATTAAATTAATTTACATTCCCACCAACAGTGTAAAAGTGTTCCTATTTCTCCACATTCTCTCCAGCATCTGTTGTTTCCATATTTTTTAATGTTTGCCATTCTAACTGTTGTGAAATGGTATCTCAGTGGGGTTTTGATTTGCATTTCTCTAATGACCAGTGATGATGAGCATTTTTCATGTTTGTTGGCCTCCTGTATGTCTTCTTTTGTAAAGTATCTGTTCATAGCCTTTGCCCATTTTTGAATGGGCTTGTTTGTTATTTTCTTGTAGACCTGTTTTAGTTCTTGGTAAATTCTGTATATCAGCCCCTTGTCAGATGGGTAGACTGAAAAAAATTTTTCCCATTCTGTTGGTTGCCGATTCACTCTACTGACTGTTTCTTTTGCCATGCAGAAGCTGTGGAGTTTGATTAGGTCCCATTTGTCTATTTTGGCTTTTGTTGCCATTGCTTTTGGTGTTTTGGTCATGAAGTCCCTGCCTATGCCTATGTCCTGAATGGTTTTGCCTAGATTTTCTACTAGGGTTTTTTATGCTGTTAGGTCTTATGTTTAAGTCTTTAATCCATCTGGAGTTAATTTTGGTGTAAGGTGTCAGGAAGGGGTCCTGTTTCTGCTTTCTGCACATGGCTAGCCAGTTGTCCCAACACCATTTATTACACAGGGAGTCCTTTCCCCATTACTTGTTTTTGTCAGGTTTGTCGAAGATCAGATGGTTGTGGGTATGTTGTATTTCCTCTGAGGCCTCTGTTCTGTTCCATTGGTCTATATCTCTGCTTTGGTACCAGTATCATGCTGTTTTGATTACTGTAGCCTTGTAGTATAGTTTGAAGTCAGGTCGTGTGATGCCTCCTGCTTTGTTCTTTTTGGTTCCATATGCATTTTAAGTTTTTTTTTTTTTCTTTTTCCAGTTCTATGGAGAAGGTCATTGGTAGATTGATGGGAATAGCGTTGAATTTGTAAATTACTTTGGGCAGTATGGCCATTTTCACGATGTTGATTCTTCCTAACCATGAACATGGAATGTTTCTCCATCTGTTTGTGTCCTCTCCTATTTCGTTGAGCAGTGGCTTGTAGTTATCCTTGAAGAGGTCCTTTATGTTCCTTGTTAGCTGTATTCCTAGGTATTTTATTCTCTTTGTAGCAATTGAGAATGGCAGTTCATTCTTGATTTGGCTCTCTTTAAGTCTGTTACTGGTATATAGGAATGCTTGTGATTTTTGCACATTGATTTTGTATCCTGAGACTTTGCTGAAGTTGTTGATCAGTTTCAGTAGATTTTGGACCGAGACAATGGGGTCTTCTAGATATACAATCATGTCATCTGCAAATAGAGACAATTTGATTTCCTCCTTTCCAAATTGAATACCCTTTCTTTTTCTTGCCTGATTGCTCTGACTAGAACTTCCAGTACTATAATGAATAGGAGTGGTGAGAGAGGGCATCCTTGTCTAGTGCCAGATTTCAAAGGGAATGCTTCCAGTTTTTGCCCATACAGTATGATATTGGCTGTTGGTTTGTCGTACATGGCTTTTTTTGTTTTGAGATACGTTCCGTCAATACCTAGTTTATTGAGGGTTTTTAGCATAAAGGGCTGTTGAATTTTGTCAAAAGCCTTCTCTGCATCAATTAAGATAATCATGTGGTTTTTGTCTTTGGTTCTGTTTATGTGGTGAATTACGTTTATGGACTTGCATATGTTGAACCAGCCTTGCATCCCCGGGATGAATCCTACTTGATCATGGTGGGTGAGCTTTTTGATATGCTGTTGCAATCGGTTTGCCAGTATTTTATTGAAGATTTTTGCATCTATGTTCATCATGGATATTGGCCTGAAATTTTCTTTTCTTGTTGAGTCTCTGCCGGGTTTTGGTATCAGGATGATGTTTGTCTCATAAAATGATTTGGGAAGGATTCCCTCTTTTTGGATTGTCTGGAATAGTTTCAGAAGGAATGGTATCAGCTCCTCTTTGTATGTCTGGTAGAATTCGGCTGTGAACCCATCTGGACCTGGGATTTTTTTAGGTGATAGGCTCTTTATTGCTGCCTCGACTTCAGACCTTGTTATTGGTCTATTCAGGGTTTCAGCTTCTTCCGGGTTTAGGCTTGGGAGGATTCAGGTGTCCAGGAATTTATCCATTTCTTCCAGGTTTACTACTTTATGTGCATAGAGTTGTTTGTAATAATCTCTGATGATGGTTTGGATTTCTGTGGAATCTGTGATGATATCCCCTTTATCTTTTTTTATTGCATCAATTTGGTTATTCTCTCTTTTCTTTTTTATTAATCTGGCTAGTGGTCTGTCTATTTTGTTGATCTTTTTGAAAAACCAGCTCCTGGGTTTATTGATTTTTTGAAGAGTTTTTTGTGTCTCTATTTCCTTCAGTTCTGCTCTGATCTTAGTTATTTCCTGTCTTCTGTGAGGCTTTTTTTTTTTTTTTTTTTTTTTTTTTTTTTTTTTTTTTTTTTTTTTATCTTGCTCCTCTAGCTCTTTCAATTTTGATGATAGGGTGTCAATTTTAGATCTCTCCTTTCTTCTCATGTGGGCACTCATTGCTATATATTTTCCTCTAGAGACTGCTTTAAATGTGTCCCAGAGATTCTGGTATGTTGTGTCTTCGTTCTCCTTGGTCTCGAAGAACATCTTTATTTCTGCCTTCATTTCATTGTTTATCCAGTCAACATTCAAGAGCAAGTAGTTCAGTTTCCATGACACTGTGCGGTTCTGAGTTAGTTGCTGCATTCTGAGTTCTAACTCGATTGCACTGTGGTCTGAGAGACTGTTTGTTATGATTCCCGTTCTTTTGCATTTGCTGATGAGTGATTTATTGCCAATTATGTGGTCGATTTTAGAGTAGGTGTGATGTGGTGCTGAGAAGAATGTATATTCTGTGGATTTGGGGTGGAGAGTTCTGTAAATGTCTATTAGGTTTGCTTGTTCCAGGTCTGAGTTCAGGTCCTGGATATCCTTGTTGATTTTCTGTCTGGTTGATCTGTCTAATATTGACAATGGGGTGTTAAAGTCTCCCACTATTATTGTGTGGGAGTCTAAGTCTCTTTGTAAGTCATTAAGAACTTGCCTTATGTATCTGGGTGCTCCTGTATTGGGTGCGTATATATTTAGGATCGTTAGCTCTTCTTGTTGCAGTGATCCTTTTACCATTATGTAATGTCCTTCTTTGTCTCTTTTGATCTTTGTTGCTTTAAAGTCTATTTTATCAGAGATGAGAATTGCAACTCCTGCTTTTTTTTGCTCTCCATTTGCTTGGTAGATCTTCCTCCATCCCTTTATTTTGAGCCTTTGTGTATCCTTGCATGTAATATGGGTTTCCTGGATACAGCACACTGATGGGTTTTGGCTTTTTATCCAATTTGCCAGTCTGTGTCTTTTGATTGGGGCATTTAGTCCATTGACATTTAGGGTTAGTATTGTTATGTGTGAATTTGATACTGTCATTTTGATGCTACCTGGCTGTTTTGTTGGTTAGTTGATGCAGCTTCTTGATTGTGTTGATGCTCTTTTACCATTTGGTGTGTTTTTGGAGTGGCTGGTACTGGTTGTTCCTTTATATGTGTAGAGCCTCTTTCAGAAGTTCTTGTAGAGCAGGTTTGGTGGTGATGAAATCTCTGAGTACTTGTTGTTCACAAAGGATTTTATTTTTCCTTCACTTATGAAGCTTAGTTTGGCTGGATAGGAGATTCTGGGTTAAAAGTTCTTTTCTTTAAGGATGTTGAATATTGGCCCCCAATCTCTTCTGGCTTGTAGGGTTTCTGCTGAGAGATCTGCTGTGAGTCTAATGGGCTGCCATTTGTGGGTAACCCGACCTTCTCTGGCTGCCCTTAGCATTTTCTCTTTCATTTCAACCCTATTGAATCTGATGATAATGTGCCTTGGGGTTGCTCTTCTTGAGGGATATCTTTGTGGTGTTCTCTGTATTTCCTGTATTTGAATATTGGCCTGCCTTGCTAGGTTGGGGAAGTTTTCCTGGATAATATCCTGAAGAGTATTTTCCAGCTTGGATTCATTCTCTTCATCACATTCAGGTACACCTATCAAACATAGATTAGGTCTTTTCACATAGTCCCACATTTCTTAAAGATTTTGTTCATTCCTTTTTGCACTTTTTTCTCTGTTCTTGCCTTCTCTTTTTATTTCATTGAGTTGATCTTCGACCTCTGATATGCTTTCTTCTGCTTGGTCAATTCGGCTATTGAAGCTTGTGAATGCTTCACGAAGTTCTTGTGTTGTGTTTTTTGGCTCCATCAATTCACTTATATTCCTCTCTATGCTGTCCATTCTCATTAGTATTTTGTCCAATCTTTTTTCAAAGTTCCTAGTTTATTTGCATTGGGTTACAACATGTTCTATTAGCTCACTGTAGTTTCTTACTACCCACTTTCTGAAGTCTGATTCTGTCATTTTATCACCCTCCTTCTCCATCCGGTCTGCTTCCCTTGCTGGTGAGGAGTTGTGATCCCTTTTAGGAGGAGAGGTGTTCTGGTTTCGGATGGTTTCATCCTTTTTATGCTGGTTTCTTCCCATTTTTGTGGGTTTATCCACCTGTTGTCCTTGTAGTTACTGTCTTTCAGATTGGGTCTCTGAGTGAGCTTCTAGTTCGTGGATGCTGAAGTTACTTTTTTTTTTTTTTTTTTTTTTTTAAGCTTTCCTTCTAACCGTCTGGCTCCTCTACTGTAGGACTGCTGAGGTCCTCTCTGGGCCCTGCTTTCCTAGGGATCACCTGCAGCAGCTGCAGAACAGTAAGGGTTGCTACCAGTTTCCTCTTCTGCCATATTTGTCCCAGAAGGATGCTCGCCAACTGTCAGTCTGTTCTCTCCTTTATGAAGTGAGTCTTTGGATCTTTGGGGGTCAGGGATCTACTTGAGGAGACAGTCTATCTTTTATTGGGGCTTAAGTCCTGAGCTGTGAGCTCCGTTGTTCGTTCAGAGCTGCTGGGCAGGTATGTTTAGTTCTGCTGCAGCTGAACTCATAAAGCACTTTTTGTTCCCAGGTGCTCTGTCCCGGGGAGTTGGGGCTTTATGAGTTTCCATTGCGCTACTGCCTTTTTTGATTTTTCTTTCATGTCTGACCCGCCCAGCTAGCAGCAGGCCTAACCACTGTCTGCCCACAGAGGCTTTGCTGAGCTGCTGTGGGCTCCGCCCAGCTGCCTTGTGCTCTTCCCTGCAGTCCTGTTTATATGGGCGTAGTTAGAACTGCCTCAGCAATGGTGGCCCTGCCTCTATTATGGCGGACTCTCTCTGTTGTGGCCGGATGCATCCCCAATGGTGGGTTGCCTCAGAGACAGCCACCTGCCTCCAGTGGTGGAGAGTCTCAGTAATGGCGATGCCCCTCCCCAACTAAGCCGGACCGTCCGGGGTTCAGCTGTGCTTTGTGTAAAGGGCTCAACCCAGAGGGTTTTCAATTACTGTTTTTGTTTTCATTGTTGTTGGGGGTGGGGGCGGTGGGACCAATGGAGCCTGATCACCTGGCTCCCTGACTCAGAGTCTTTTCTTTTTTTTTATTTTTTATTTTTATTTTTATTTTTATTTTTTTGAATTTACAAAAACAAACAACAACAACAACAAAAAACAGTTTATTCATCTTTTAGCTCTTCCAAAATTGAAAATATCAAGTCCTACTGCTAAGGAGAAAAAAACAAACATAAAATCCAGGACCCCTGCCCGCTTCTTCTCTTAAAGTCAGAGCATGGAAGGAACTGCAGTGGGACAGGTGGGTGCAGAGAACCAGAAGGGGAGGATGGCAAGATAAACTCCCCAAATACTTGAAAAGCTGTTCAACAGAAACTGATAAATATGGAACAATGCAAGACAAGTTAAAATAAGGAGCAGCAGTGCTGAGAGGCTGTGTTGTAGATATGGCCTCCCTTCCTCTTCTCATCAGGGTATTCTAGGCCCAAGGTATGATTTCTTTTATTTTTTAAGTTGAATGACCCTGCTTTCCAGTCGCTTGTTGAAAAGGCACTGGGATCTCCTGTGCTGCGACTCACTGAGTCGGCTCAAACAGTGGTGCCGGCTCCTGGCGGATTTTTTGCCTAGGAATCTCCTGGCCTGACTCGCTATTTCAGATGAATGGGCAACTCTGCCATCTCAGGGCTCAGATCGCCAGCTAAGAGGACTCCCAGACCAGTGGCTTTTGTACGGAGAACCGCCGCAACAGGGTGTGGTCAAAGCAGCTGCGTGGGCCGAATCAGCCCCGCGGGGGCCAAAACAGCCGCACCGGCCGGGACTGCGGCGCTGGTGACTCCTCTGCGTGGGTATCTCCTGGTCTGTGGGCAATAAAAATTCATCTGGAAATGCGGCATCCACTCACCCTCTGCACTTTCACTGGGAGCTGAAGTCCTGAGCTGTTCTTAGGTGGCCATATTCCCAGCATCCTTTTTATCATTACTTAATATTGTTTAGTCAATATTATGAACAGGATCAGTTTGGGATGATTGAAAATGCAAGAAGTATAAGCCTGGAAAATAGTGGGTTTTTTTTTCTTTTTTTTTTTTTTGTTTGTTTGTTTTGTTTTGTTTTGTTTTGTTTTTGGTAGAGAGGAGAGTGCTCCAAATATTATACATCAGTAAATAGAAAACTAGGGTTCTTTGCAAAAGTTTTTATTTGAATGTTTTCTCTACTATTTCACATTTCTATATATCTTCTTCCAGTTGAATTTAATTTACTGAATGTTTTCCATAAATATTTCTTAGAAATGGAACTTTTACCATTATAAATCTTCATCTTATAAAATGTGAAAGTGATAACTACATGACATTTCTTTCTTTCTCTTGTGATGTAGATTGAATATTTTGTATGTTTACAACTAGCAGAATCAGATATTCCAAAAATTGAAAATTAATTCCAAGTCTATATTAAAATTTAACTTCCTAAATAACCCTGAGGAAAATATGTTCAAACATTCTTTTTGGAGGACATTGAAGACAGAGTTTAGTTTTACTTTAACCACGTTGGTCATAAAGAGTGTCTCATCAGCAAAATCTGGTTCGAAAGCCTTCTGTACAATTTTCTGCAAACAGCAATTTGCAGTTTATCAGTAAGAACACTCAAGGTGACTTTCCCTGAAGAGCTTTTCGGAACATGAGAAAAGGCATAAGAATCTCAGCAAGAGTGTTTCTGCCTGAAGTATCCAGTTCCTGCAAGGACACTGGAAACAATAGATACAGATATTCATTCTGCCTATTGTGTTTTCAGTCCTTTTTTCCTGTGACAACATGCCATTTTATGCCCTATTCTCTGACCCTCCAGCCCATTTGTGAGACCATATGATCATATAAAAAATATGTTCTGTGCTGGGCACAGTGGCTCATCCTTATAATCTCTGCACTTTGGGAGTCAAAAGATGGTGGATCATGTGAGGTCCGGAGTTCAAGACCAGCCTACCCAACATGGTGAAACCCAGTCTCTACTAAAAACACAAAAATTTGCCTGGTGTGGTGGCATAGGCCTGTAATCCCAGCTACTCCAGAGGCTGCGGCCGGAGAATCATTTGAACCCAGGAGGCAGAGGTTGCAGTGAGCTAAGATCACACCACTGCACTCTAGCCTGGGTAACAGAGTGAGACTCTGTCTCAAAAATAAATAAATAAATAAATAAATAAATAAATAAATAAATAAATTAGTTTAAAAATGTGTTCTGTAGCAACAGAAACTCAATAATAACAAATTTTAAGACCAGTTTAAAGTATCATAATCTTAAGAATCTTAAAATACTTCAAAAAAAAAAAAAAGATAAAAACAGGCTTTAATTTTATTCTAAAGTATTATTGTTGCTGCTGATGATGATGCCTGGCACCCACTGAGAGTTTAAAATGTACCAGAGACTTGGATGGTTTCATAAAATTTTCTTATCTAATCCCTAACATAGACAATAACAAAAGTAAAATGCTCACCTTAACAATAAAGTAAAAATCTGAGGCTAAGAGTTTAAACTATGTGTGCATGTTCTCACAATTGACAAAATATTCTAGAGTTTAAGAATTCATGCTAAGCAAGCACAGTCTATAATGGACCAGCATAAATTCAGTGATCTAGATCATCATGAGGAATGAAAATGATGACATTATAAAAGTGACAGAACTGTCTATGTTGTGATGTTAAATGAGTTATAGTAATCTTCTAGTAGATAATTAACAAAGCTACAGTTACAAATTGGGGTTTATTAGTTAAATAGAAAAGATTGGCTGTGCACAATGACTCACACCTGTAATCCCAAAACTGGGAGGCTGAGGTGAGTGGATCAGTTAAGTTCAGGAGATCGAGACCAACCTGGCCAACATGGTAAAATCCTGTCTCTACTAAAAATACAAAATTAGCTGGACAGGGTGGCACATGCCTTTAATCCTAGCTACTCCAGAGGCTGAGACAGGAGAATCTCTTGAACCAAAGAGGTGGAGCTTGCAGCTTGCAGTGAGTGGAGGTGGTGCCACTGCACTCCAGCCTGAGCAAGAGAATGAGATTCCACTTAAATTAAAAAAAAAAAAAAAAAAAAAAAAATTATTTTCTGCCAGACACAGTTACTTGTTTTGAGTATATTGCTCAGCCAAATATGGACAGTTATTGCATTGATGGAATTTTCTGTATAGAGAAGTCCTCAGTCTCGTATAAACTGTAATGAAAAAATTTAAAAACAGATGTCTATAGATTAGTAGAAAAGGCAAGTTTAAATATGCTCTAATGTGCTGCTTTCTTAGAGCCATGTGCATTTGTATGCATGGCTATTATTGATCACTAACTGCCCAAGTTTCAGTGAAGTCCTTGTGACTGAAGGACCAGTTTTTCAATTTATATATCATAAGGTCCAATTTATTCCATACTCTCAACTACCTGCCTTTAGGCCATTTTTATGATAATGTTTACCTTCAGCAGAATTGATTGAAAGTCAATTGTCTTATTTTTTGACAGTTCCCATGACACACTGATGGAAAAGAGAACTAAGTATATTACTTGAAAGAGTTTGAGAATTTTTAACTTTTCATACATTGTACTTGTCCACATTGTCCCTGTCTTTCTTACCACCTTTAAGAAAGTATTGGATAAGGAGCATTCCCTATCCAAGATAAAAGGCAGTCTTTCCAATTCTGTTTACTCAAAAGGTCATCAAATGAAAATTAGGATCTAATTCCTAGCTCTATATGGTACTCAGAAAGATAGGAGTGCTCAAAAGAATGTCAGTTGGTATAACCCGACAATTTGGTACCACCACCACCCTTTAAAAAAACCCCGTGTATTATGCTCATTCAACAAAATCATGTTCACAGGATTATGCTCATTCAACAGAATGAGGTACCCAGAAGGCTGTGGTAAAACCAAATCGCATGAAATATTACCATTATAATTATGATATAATTATAAAAAGTGGGGGAAAAAAAAGGAGACACAGGTGTCAGAGTTTCTGTGACTCTTGCTGATTGTGTCACATTGGCATGGGTAGTGCTTAGCACTGTGCTGGTGATAAACATAGTTTATACACTTCCCTATATTTAACTTGCAATTTCTTCTGTAATAGCTGTAATTTTGAGTACATTGAGTGCTATTCAAATGACAAGAGGATTGTGAGTAGAAGCCTGCACTTTTCTAAAATGATGCCAAAATCTTTTTTAACCTTTACAGTTTTCAAGTGTTTAGGAGCACAGAGTGTTTATAAACCCAGTGAAATAAGTTAAATGTCTTAATTGAATCTGACAACACTGCTAATCTGAAGCACCCACAAGTCTGTTACAGGTATGCTTTCTACCATAGTTTCCTCAGCAACAATACAAAATTCCACAAAGTTCTGAGAATTAGAATGTGATAGAATCTTTGAAAAAAAAAATAAGAATCTGAAGGAAGTAAAACCTAAAACTTTTCCAGCATAAATCATTATGGATATATTTAGGGACAAAGAGAAGACTCTCCTGAATCTTTTCAATAGCAGGATAGTATTCTCTTTCAACTTCTAAAGCAACAACCTACATATCAAAGTTGATGTTCCACTGGTATCAGCAAAATTTTGGCGTTTATCAGGATATTCATAATGCCTATTCAATTTTACAAGATAACCAAATTGCTGTTTATACATTTAATTCTACCAACATTATACAGTAAAATTACAGCTAATGGACATTTGTTTGGCTCCTAGAAGGCATTCTTGATTCCTCCATTTCTCACATACCCTACAATCTGTCACGTCCTGTCAATTCTACCTTTAAATGATATCTCTAATTTACCTACGTTCACCATTACCCCCAAACCCCTAGTCTAAGCCATCATTATTATACCTAGATACCTGGGTAAATTCATTGCCATCTTAACATTCTTGTGCTGCTCTCTTATAATCAGGGGGATGATTTTATAAAGAAAATCATATTATACATACCTGCTTGAAGTCTTTAATTTTTATCCATATACTTATAATAAATACAAACTTTTAGGACACAAAAAATTAGTGGATGGCGTCGCTCTAGCCTTAAAAACAAAACAAAACAAAACAAACAAACAAACAAAAAAACTAAACTTCTATTAATTGATAGTTATTGAACTCATATTTTAAACAAATAGCCTTCTGAAATGCCTTAGAACAATCAGTCAACACCAGTTACCTCCTCTTTAGAACACATCTATTTATCAATATATAATGGCCCTCCTTGTGTTTTTTTTTTTTTTACAGTTTTTAATTTGTAGTACATTTTATCTCATATGCGTAGATCTACTCCCTACCCTTTTTGGATTTTGGTTTCTAGTTGAATGGACTATCCATTCCCACCCCTTCACTTTCAATCTATGTTGGTCTTTATAGGTGAAGTAAATTTCTTGAAGGTAGTGTACAGTTTATTCTGGTTTATCCATTCAGCCACTGTATGTCCTTTCATGGTATAAAACTCACTGGTAAAATAAAAAACCTCAATTTTTGATCCTTTGAATACCCCGACAAACAGGTTAACTCCCACAAAGCCAGAAAACTTTTATCATTAACAATTTTGGACCAATGAGGCTGAAGATTTATCATTTGTGATTATGTGAAGAAAGTCAATGGTAGCTTGATAAAGATAGCATTGAATCTATAAATTACTTTAGGCAGTATGGCCATTTTCACGATATTGATTCTTCCTAACCACGTGCATGGAACGTTTTTCCATCTGTTTGTGTCCTCTCTTATTTCCTTGAGCAGTGGTTTGTTGTTCTCCTTGAATAGGTCCTTCACATCCCTTGTTAGTTGTATTTCTATGTATCTTGTTCTCTTTGTAGCAATTGTGAATGGGAGTTCACTAATGATTTGGTTCTCTGTCTGTTATTGGTATATAGGAATACTTGTGATTAACTTCATATGGAACCAAAAGAAAGCCCACATAGCCAAGATAATACTAAGCAATTAAAAAAAAAATGCTGGAGGCATCAAGCTATCTGACTTCAAAATATACTACAAAGCTACAGCAATCAAAACAGCATGGTACTGGTACCAAAACAGAGATATAGACCATTGAAACAAAACAGAGGCCTCAGAAGTAACACCACACATCTACAACCATCTGATCTTTGACAAAATTGACAAAAACAAGCAATGGGGAAAGGATTCCCTATTTAATAAATGATGTTGGGAAAACTGGCTAGCCATGTGCAGAAAGCTGAAACTGGATTCTTTCCTTACACCTTATACAAAAATTAACTCCAGATTAATTAAAGATTTAAACATGAGGCCTAACAACATAAAAACTAGAGAAGAAAACCTAGGCAATACCATTCAGGACATAGGCATGGGCAAGGACTTCACAACTGAAACACTCAAAGTAATGGCAACAAAAGCCAAAATAGACAAATTGGATCTAGTTAAACTTAAGAGCTTCTACACAGCAAAAGAAACTATCAATAGAGTGAACCAGCAAACAACAGAGTGGGAAAAAGTTTTTGTGATCTACTCATCTGACAAAGGACTAATAACCAGAATCTACAAAGAACTAAAACAAATTTACACACACAAAAAACAAACAACCCCATCGAACAGTGGGCAAAGTATATAAACAGACACTTTTCAACAGAAGACATGTATGCAGCCAACAAACATATGAAAAAAAGCTCATCACTGGTCATTAGAGAAATGCAAATCAAAATCATATTGAGATACCATCTTGCACCAGTTAGAATGGTGATCATTAAAAAATCAGAAGACAACAGATGCTGGAGACGGTGTGTAGAAATAGGTACACTTTTACACTGTTGGTGGGAATGTAAATTAATTCAACCATTGTGGAAGACAGTGTCATGATTTCTCAAGGATATAGAACTAGAAATATCATTTGACCCAGCAATCCCATTACTGAGTGTATACCCAAAGGATTATAAATTGTTCTATTATAGAGGCACATGCACACATATGTTTATTGCAGCACTGTTTACAATAGCAAAGACTTGGAACCAACTCAAATGCCCATCAATGAGAGACTGGATAAAGAAAATGTGGCGCGTATATACTATAGAACACTATGCAACCATGAAAAAGGATGAGTTCACGTCCTTTGCAGGGGCACAGATGAAGCTGGAAACCATCATTCTCAGCAAACTGAAACAAGAAGAGAAAACCAGACACTGCATGTTCTCACTCATAAGTAGGTTTTGAACAATGAGAACACAGGGACACAGGGAGGGGAATGTCACACACTGGGGCCTGTTGGGTGGGTCAAGGGGCTAGGGAAGGGATAGCATGAGGTTGGGGGGATTGGGGAGAGCTAACATTAGGTGAAATACCTAATGTAGATGACGTGGGGGATGGATGCAGTGAACCACCATGTCACATGTATATCTATGTAACAAACCTGCACGATCTGCACATGTACCTCAGAACTTAATGTATAATTTAAAAAATTTTAAAAATACATAAAATTCGCAAAACAATACAAAAAGAATATCATTTGCAGAGTTTTCATAAAAAGTGCATATCTCATATTGGCAGTTCTGTGACATCTGATCACTTGCTGTAGTGAACTGCTGATCACTTAAAAGTTAATAATGTCCACTGATACATATAAATTATATTTTATTTCACAAGAAGTTTCAATTTTCATTTTTACCTCTCTGGTTAATTAAACTCTTCACTAATTAACATTAGAAATGCAAGAGCAGATCTGTATTTCTAACAAAATATTAAATATATTTCTTGATACATGTGCATATTAGACATCAAATTTTGAGTTTTCAATTTTTTTCTTTTGTGTATAGTACTCTGTGCATATTTATCATTCACACTAATAATTTTATAGTATAGAAGAACAAATTACTGATTTTATCATGAAACATTCTGTTTGTAGTTTTACACATTATGGATAACTGAAATATATCCAGAGAAATAATGTCAACTACTTCATAAAAGTATAAGTCCAGGTTATAAAAAAAAAAAAAAACTTTCTAAAAAAGTATAACATATATTTCTGTGCATGATATATTGTATCGATATAACTTTTTTTTTCTGGAAGACACTTTAAAAATATTGTTTTATAGTTTGAATCTACTGCCCACAATATAATTTACAAGCAGATCATTAAAAACTATACATCCTAAATGACAATACAAGGATGCTTCCCCATGTTATATATGTCTACTTTATAAATGAGAGGTCTTTGGGGAAATTTATTGTAGATTTTTTTATGAAAGACTCCTCTGGGCTATTTCACTCTCTGCAATAAAGTAAATTAGTATACTAATTAGCTGTGCAAGCCCAGTGATGATGTTACTGCACAGAGGTAACAAACTATAGCCTTTTGACATGTTTCTTCAGTTTTTGAATGAGTAAACCGATAATCATTTCTCCTCATTTAAATGCAGCTTCAAAATTAGGCATATTTGTTCTTTAAATAAAAATATTGATGAGGTCAAATTAGTTTCATACTAAACCCAAGACTTCAGCAAGTGAGCTGAAGCAATCACTTGTATCCTTGATCAGTGAACAATCAACATGCCAGCCAGTGGTGAGGAGGTCAGCAGCAAAGAGTATTTCTGGGAAATATCTGTCTGCCGTTATTGTGAAAGCAACTTTGCTTTTGCCAATAAATAAAATCAATTTTCTACCATGTCTCCCACTGGTATGGATGGAGTCACTGCATCCATTTAGTCCATCAACTGCTTATCTCACAGGAATACAGAGCTTAATGCTTTTGTTCAAAAGAAAACAAGAAATGAAAGCACAGCTACTGCTTAAGAAGTCTAAAGTTAAAAAATCCTGAATCTAGCCCTAAGCAGAACTGATAAGGAGACTCTTCAATTAGAAATATTTCTTAATGATTTAATTATTGATACTTAAGTCTTTATGAAAGTTTTGAAAGTCCAGCTTCTCCTTCTGATAGGGTAGATCAAACTTCACCAAAGAATTTATTTTCAAAATTCATGGAATATATGTTACTTAATTTAAGGTTACTTAAATAAGTGCTTTGTTATAGCAACTCAATGCTTATTCAAGTTGGAATAAAAGCAAATTTATTTTATTTCTGTTTTTTTTTTTTTTTATGTTTTCAGGACATCATGCCACACAAAATAAACAATAATGATGTTTTCAATCTAATTGACTTTTTAAACAAAAGTCAAAACCAGAGTTAACCTGTTATACTCAATTATTTTCCCATATGTTCTTATTTTATCTTTTTATTAGTTGAGTGAGAACGTAAGTAAATCTAAAGAGATCTGGCCTGAAGAACTTTCACCTGTATTTCCTGAGTTGCTTCACTTTACTTACATTTTAGTAGCCTTACAATAAACAAAAATCCCATCATAATAGATTGAGGAAATAGGGAATTCACTAGAAAGCTCAGGAAGAATAAAAAGAAGGAATGAAGCATCATTGGAAATTTGGGTAAACTTGCCTTTTATTATTTTCATTTGTGTGCTGATAATTTTTTTTTTAGTTTCTTTCTATTTTCCTATTTTCCTTTTCTAATTGAGCTAAAATTTCCCCTAAATATTCTTAATACCTAAGTCTTCTTGTTAAAAGTTCACTTACCACATGGAATTAATATCCTACTTAGAAATTTCCAGAAAGAGTATCTAATTGTCTTAGTCAAAACTGAGGATCTTCCAGGGAACAAAGGGGAATCTGCTTGTTAATTTTTGCCTCTCATTCAATTAGCTGTGACTATGGTGTGGACTTGAGATATTAAAAGCATTGATTAGAATTTTCAACCCAAATATTAATTAAATATTCCATATGGTGCTGCACAATATGTTACAGGAGATACAAAGTATAAAAAGCGAACCCACCCAATAAGAATATCACTATTAGAGGGTGGGTGTGAAAATATAGGTATAGCATATAAAAATTGTAATATGCAATAGTATTTATGACAAGATTTTGTCAGTATTCCACTTTATAATACATGTTTGGCTATGATATGAAAGTCACTTTAGGGGGGAAGCAAATGATGAAAAAACTTTTATTAGAAACATAAGATTCCATTTCACATACTAGATTAAATTTTTTGTTGATTTGCCTTTTTGACATGGTATAAGCACTGGATTTCCTTAAAATTCCAAGTCTGTTACTTTAGCAAAAGAATCCATTCCTACCAAAATTTAATGAATGCTGCTGATATGTATGCTTAGATAGAAATATTATGTTAGATCTGCAAAAAGAATTTAATTCTCAAACGAATCAGATAGATGTGTGAAGGTAAAATAATTCCTGGGGCCCCCAAATCACTAAGCTAAAGGGCAAAGTCAAACTGGGAACTGCTTAGGGCCAACCTGCCTCTCTTTCTATTCAAAGTTACCCCTCTGCTCACTGAGATAGATGCACATCTGATTGCCTCCTCTGAAAAGACTGATCAGAAACTCCAAAGAATGCCACCAACCCACTCACCTATCTGTAAACCAGGAAGCCGGCTTCAAGTCTTCTTGCATTTGCTTAAAGTTGTCCCACCTTTTCAAAGCCAATCAATATATTTCTTACATATATTGATTGATGTCTCATTTCTCTCTAAAACTAAACTGTGCCACATGTCATCAGTATAGCCTGAGGTTGTGTCATGGGGGAGTGTCCTCAACCTTGGCAAAATAAACTCTCTAGATTAACTGAAACCTGTCTCATATTTTCAGAGTTCACAGCTACAATAAGAAAATTTCCTCAAGTAAAACAGTTACAGCAAATGTATTAAAATATAAACCAAGTTCATGCCTAAAATTCCAGCACCTTGGGAGGCTGAGGTAGAAGGATTGCTTGAGGCCAAGAGTTTGAGGCCAGACTGGGCACTATGGAAAAACACTGTCTCTACAAAATAATAGGAAAATTAGCCAGACATGGTGGCATACACCTATAATCCCAGCTACTTGGGAGGCTGTGTGGGGGAGGATCACCTTAATATGAGAGGTGAAGGCTGTGGTGAGCCATGAAGCACTGCACTGCACTCCAGCCTGGAGTGAGACCCTATATTAAAATAAGTAAATAAATATTTTATATCATAATATGTAATTACAGACAAAATGTATTCTTCATAATCCTTCAAAAGGATAAAAAAAAATTGTCTCCTCTTTTTTAATTGATATAAAAGATACAAAGTTTATTGACTTAAACTATACATAAAATTATAGATACACTAGCTACTCAGGTGAAGCATGGCGACTTCCATGCCCTAGATCCTGAGAAATAACGTCCTCGTATCCTCAGAAAACCTAAAAGTAATGAACATGAGTGTTATGAATATCCTCAAAAAGATGCTCACATTGAGTACAGTAAGGAGAAACACAGGGCCGCTGCTTTTTTCACATCTCAGTTCAGGATGATGCATTATGCCAAAACATAATTTATTAAAAACAATTGAACCTGGGGGGAAGGCAGAGAAGTAAAAGGTCCCAAGAACAAAAGATTTTGGTTTTGTTTTACAGCCGTATGATTTTAATATTCAATCCAAGAATAGATATATTATAGGGTATTAAAGAACTATTTACCAATTTGATATAACTCATTGTTTATTAGCTTTTATCTTACATAAGTGTGGTATACAAGCATCTTAGTCCATTTTGTGCTCTTATAACAAACTACCTAAGTTCAGGTACTTTAAAAAGAACAGATTTATTTTTTCACAGTTCTGCAGAGTGAGAAGTCCAACATCAAGGTGACAGCAGGTTCAGTTGTCAGGTGAGGGCTGTATCCTCTGAAGGGGAGGAACACTGTGGTCTCATATGTTGGAAGACAAAAAGGCAAAATAGCTAGCACTGCATGAAGTCACTACCATAAGGATCTTAATCCCATTCACAAGGGAGGAGCCCTGATGGTCTAATAACTTGTAAAAGCCCCACTGCTTAATAATACTGTCACATTGGCAACACCTGTATTTTAAAGGGGACACATTCTAAGCATAGCAAGTATAATTTGGTACACATAAGTAAATTTGAGAATTTTTCTTAGGAAAAAATATCTCTTGAGTAGGCATTTTCATATTGATTGTCAAATATAGGGCCATATTCTTCTACTGTCATGTCAACAAGAATAGGGTTGACATCCTTTGATGAAAGACTAGGAACCTGATGGTTATACACGCCTGGAAAGGATATCACCACATGGAGATTGGTCCATGTTAATAACATTGTTTTTCACTGATGTAGTTAAATGATAAATCATCAACAACCTTCTCTTCCCAAGGAAGAATATCTTTCTGTAACTTGTCCTACTATCATAAAATATTAATACATAGAATATAATTTTATTTTTTACTAATAATAGATTTTCCACCAATGTTTTGTTAATATGAAAACTCATGTTACCTATGGTGTTCTGTTTACTCAGTCAACTTTCTTTCAATTCAATCTGTTTATTCAATTCAATTCAATTGTATAAAGTATATAAAATATATATACTTATATAAAAAGTATATATAATTTATATAAAGTATAAACATATATGCCTTATATACTTTATATAAAGCATAAACATTTTATGTGAGGTCACATAGTGCAGAAGGCTTCTTTTTGTGAGGGCACATAATGCAGAAGGTTTCCTGTAAGTCCCAAAGTTTGCTTATGATACAATAGAAGATAGAGAATAATTAAATACAATTGCAACTATGAAATAATAAGGGTTACAGAAGCACAAAGAAGGATAGCTACTGATAAGTTACATTCATTGTGTGGCTGCTGTATGTTAGAAACTATTATATGTATTTATGAGTATTATCTTATATGATACTCCATTTTACAGATGAAAGCACATATGATATGCTATATGATTTGCCTGATGGTCTGTTAATTCTGTTTGAGAGTCTTGGTGATATTTGAAATGATTTTGAATGCTAAAGGTGTTTGCATATGAGGCAGAAAGTAAGATAAAACCAGGCAGAGGGAATAACAGCAGCAGAGTCATGAAGCATTAACTTCCATGGAGAGTTTATCCAATAGAATAGACACATGTTGAAGGGGCATAAGGTAATTGGCAGTAATACGGTCCAAAGATGAAAGGTTTTGCAAGTTATAGCAAGAGACTTGAGATCTTGTAGGTAAAGCAAAAAATCAACGTTTTAGCTGGGAAGTGGCATGATGAGATCCAAGAGAATGGGTAATAATTCTTAGTTTTCTTCCATGTAGTTTTTTAAAAATTATAAAATCCTTGCTCCTAAACCTAAAAAAAAATAATAAATTATATACTTTGTATATATCAATTGCATATGCTACTATGTATTTCACAAAAATAGATTAATTACTGACATATTTGCCATTTCTTTTTAACATCTCCTATCCACTTAAATATATATTATACAGCTTTAAATATGTAGAAGTTTCTGCCAAATTTTTTTGTGGTGAATGTGGTTCATTTTGCATTTACCCGTGTTTGTCCTCTTATTAATAGTGTCTTTTGACATGCAAAAGATTCAGCTTTAATACCCTATTATTATAAAATATATTATTTTATATTTTATTCTTCCGCACTCAGAATTTTAAATCTTATATTTAGACTGAAGATAAATCTGCAATATATTAAGATTAATAAAAGATATGAATATTTTCTGACAATTTTCATATGGATACCAAATTGCATTAAAGCAATTTATTGAAGAACTAATTATATTTCTACAGCTCTGAAACACAAGCTTTATGATATATCAAACATTCATATGTGCACAATCTATATTCAGATCTAATTTGTTTATCAGTCTGTTTGAGATCAGTCTATTTCTATACTAAATAATATCTCCTTTCAGTCACTCTAGTTTCCAAGTACAAATTCATATCTAGTAAAATAGGTGGTATCTAGAATTGTATTAGCTGCTTTCCATAATTTGTTCTACCATGTGAGGTATAGAAATGATTTGTCAAGTGTTTCTAGTATTCTACAGAACTATTAGTCAAATTTTTTAGCTGGAAAATACGACATGTTAATTTCATTCAAGATTTGTATTCCCCATTGACAACCTATAATATTTTATATAATTTGTTATTGTTTTATATGTCTTATAGTTTTGTTGACATTGTGAATAACTATTATATTTTAATTATCACTAAAATTTAGGAAATATGTATCATTATTTATCTATAAGTGAACAAATCTCTGAAACATAAGTACTATTCCCATTTATTCTGATTTTCTGAGTCAAAAATAAGTTGCCTTGAAGTACATCTGTATCTGTGATTGCATTTCTAGCATCACTTCCTGTATTTTTCTTGATTTATCTCAAGAGTTGGACCATTAGGACAGTGCTGGATAACATACAAAAGCTTTGCTTCTACCCTGGTAATGCTTATAGTGTTTTATTCTAAAATATGTTTGGTATATTTTCTAATATGTTATTAGTTAAGGAAGCTATTGTCATCATTATTGTTTTATTTTTTAAGTCAAGAGTTTTCAAAATCTTTTAGCACTGAGTAACACCCTCTATGCCACATCTTTTTGTAAAAAATAACTTGACCATGTTTCTATTTTATTCTACAGTTAGCTTATGGCATATATTATTATATAGGTCAATAACTTAAATATACAATTATCAAAATTTTATAATATCAATATTTTAGGTTATCACATAATTTAACATACTGTTATTAGAATAGAATATCATGACATACTTTTTAAAAAATGTCTGGGACTCTTGTTTTTTATAAACTTGTTTATCTTATCCAACCTTCTACCTACTTCTTGTACTGTAAACACAACAATCAGACTTTATTCAGCAGGGTAAAAAGACAGTTTTCGATTGAAACACTGCCATTTATTAACCCACCAACTGATATAATTTTATAATAGCAAATAAAATCTCTTCTTGACCAGTCACTGGAATTAGAACTCAAGCATCAATTTTCAAATTTTTATTACTTGCTTTTCCTAATGGCCCATTTATATCAAAAAATTTTTAGAGCAAATTAAAGTAGAACTATGTACAAGACTCATCAGTCAGTGGAGGATGGGTGCAGCCTCTGAGGAGGATGAGAAGATTACAATCCACAGAGTGTAATGAGAATGCAGTTGGTTATGTTCATACCAATTCTCATTACAATCGTTGTCACCACAATGAATTCACGGTGTATCACTTTTCCATCCTTGTTATATTCATTGTCAGAAAAATGAGACATCATTCATGCTATCTGCCTCTCTTCCTCACATGCCTCCCCGTACACTTTATTGTATTTCTTACAGATTGAATTAGAGGAATAAATTGTGTAGCTCGTACAAAGTCTGTGGAAGAGTCTTGATAAATATCAGAAAAAATCCCAAATCATAAATCCACTGGCCATATAATGGAAGTATACAACAAAATAAGATAATTATAGATAAATATACTGCTCTGAAATTAAAGTGTATACAAATGTATTTCTTGTGTAAATGACATAAGTAAACAAATTTCTATCAGATACTGGAGGAGATTAGAATGGAAATAATGTGAATATAGTTAGTAAATCACCCAGTTTCTATCCTTATTTTGCAACTCCCCTTTTTCCAATAGGGCACACATACAGTGGGCTAATGGAGTATGCCTATATACGTACGTATTTGATTTGGTTTTGCTTTTGTGTTTACACTTTTATGTTTTTTGTTGTGATCATGCTTAAAGACTATTTAAGGACAGTTAGAAGTTCACAGCAGAATTTAGAATAAAGCTCAGAGAGTTCCCATGTCCTCCCTATCTTCATACATGTATAATGTCTCCCATTATCATTATCCCCTACCAGAGTGGTACATTTGTTATAATTGATGAACCTACATTGATACAACACAGTACTCAAGTCCATGATTTGCATTAGGGTGCATTTGATGTTGTACATTCTACAGGTTTGGACAAATGTATACAGGCATATAGCCATAATCACAGTAATATAGATAGTATTCTCACTACTCTAAAAATCCTATATGATTTGTCTTTTCATTCCTCTCTCCTAATTCCTGGCAACCACAGATCTTTTCACTGTCTCCATAGTTTTGCCTTTTCCAGAATGGCATGTAGTTGGAATAATATATGATGTAGCCTTTCAAGATTGGCTTATTTTACTTAGTGGTGGATGCATTTATATTTCCTTCACGTAATGGCTTAGTAGACATAAAAGTGCTGAACATTTTCAGCATTTAGTGCTGAGTAACATCCCATTGTCTGGATTTAGCATAGTGTATTTATATATATACTGAATAACATCTTGGTACTTCCAAGTTTGGGTCATTACAAATAAAGCTGCTACAAACATCTATGTGCAGGTATTTGTGAGGATATAATTTTTTCACTCTTTTGGCTAAAAACAAAGGAGCTTGGCTACTGTATCATATAGAAAGAGTGTATTTACTTTTGCAAAATAATCACCAAACTCACTGCCAAAATGGCTATACCACTTTGCATTCCCGCCAGCAATGTGTGAAAGGTATCGTTGCTCCACATTCTCACCAATATTTGGTGGTGTCAGTGTTCTGGATTTTGATCACTCTCATAGGTGTATAGTGACATCTCATTGTTTTAATTTGCATTTTCCTGATAATATAGGATATGTACTTTTATGCCTTTTTCCTATCTGTACATTTTTTGTCTGGTGAAGTTTTTGGTCTGTTTGTTGATTTGTTCCTTTTCTATTCTTGAGTTTTAATAATTATATGTTTTGGGAAACAGACCCTTATTAGATGTATCTTTTAAAAATATTTTCTTCCAGTCTGTGAAGTTTCAATTCTAATGAAGTCCCTCTATCAATTATTTCTCTCATGCATTGTGCCTTTTATTTAAACAGTTTTTGCCATTCCCAAGGTCATCTTCAATTTTTTTTCTTCAATCAAAAACCTAAATCTGACAATTCTGAGGAGTTTTAAGGGGGGAAAGTTTTACTTTTACTCTCTTCGGTTCTCCAGATTAACCTGAGAATTAATTTGGCATAAAATAGACAAATCGGTGAAAAGTACACAAATTTTTACATCTACGTGGTGCTTCCCTCAAAGCTGGACAAACTGAAATTATTTTATACTAAATTGAACCAAGAAAGGCAATTGTGGCAACTAAAATATATTGGGTGGCTAAAGGATGATAAAAATTATCCTTTTTAAAATCAATGTTTTAACAATGTTTCTTTATACAGAATTATATTGGTCTCAACTCACTGTCCTTGGTAAGTATGCTTTTTTTCTCCTTGTATGGAGAGGGAAGCTCTAACATGGGAACTTCATCCCTTTCTTTTAAGAACAACAGGGAAATCAGAATGTTTTTCTTATACCTTTAATTTTTCCAATAGTTAATATGCCAGAACATCATATTTCGGGTTGACACATTCTGCACACTTTCCAACCTTACAGTTACCTCTGAAATCTTGTTATGCTAAACACAGCTCTTACTGAAGCCATATGTTCTCTGAATTTTCCAACAACAACAAAATCAATTAAAATTTACAACATTGTTATATTCTGATTTTCTTCTAAAGTTTCCTTTTGAAACCTATTTCCAAGGAAATCCCCAAGTTTGCAAGAAGAGTTTCACTTTTGCCTGTTACCTTGACATAGTTTTTTTTTATCTGCTGTTTTAGCAATTTAAATATATAATATATTGTTATTAAGTATAGACATTATAATATGCAATAAATCTCTTGAACTTATTTCTCTGTAAAACTAAAATTTTATATCCTTGACATCTCCCCATCTCTACTCTCTTCCCAAGTGTCTGGTAACTACCATTCTACACTGTTTTTCTGAGTTTAACCTTTTCAGACTCCACATATAAGTCAGATCATGCAGTATTTTTCTTTTTGTGTCTGGCTTATTTTATTTATTGTAATGTTCTTCAGATTCATCTATGTTATCACAAACAACATAATTTCCTTCCTTTTTAAGGCTGAATAAGATTGTGCTGCTTATATATGCCATATTTTTGTAATCCATTTACTTGGTGATGAACATTTAGGTTGTTTCCACTTTTTGGCTACTTTGCATACTACTGCAGCGAATGTGGAAGTACAGATATTTTATCAATATACCAATGTTATTTATGTGGCTACATACCCACCAGCTGAATCATATGGCAGTCATCAGGCTTTCAAGACCAGCCTGGCCAACGTGGTGAAACCCCATCTCTACTAAAACTACAAAAACGTTATCCAGGCATGGTTGGTGGGTGCTTGTAGTCCCAGCTACTTGGGAGGCTGAGGAAAGAGAATCGCTTTAACCCAGGAGGCGGAAGTTGCAGTGAGCTGAGATGGTACCACTGCACTACAGCCTGGGAGACAGAATGAAACTCTTGTCTCAAATGAAAACACATAAGATGCCACCTCACGCCTGTTAGAACAGCTTTTATCAAAAAGACTGACATAGTTATTAATAGCTCTCCTATCATGTTCATAAGTATCATTGTTTGCACTATCAATTAGACAGTTACACAGTCACTTTATTTTTAGGCCCTAATAAGCCACCTCCCCCCATTAAAAAATATCTGCTACCCTATTCAAAATATCTTTCATATTCACATTCAGCGTCTTTCATTGGCTATCTTATTGTTACAACGTAGTTGCTCCTGGTCAGTGTCTCAGGCTCATAGAAATCCAGCACTTGAAGTTTCTCTTCAGTCAATCCAGACATCATAATCCTTAATACTAGCTTGCAATAATAGGACCCACTATGAACATTATTTTGATTATGACTATTATTTATATTCTTTGTATCTGTATTTGATTAAATGTTTTTAAAAACTATTTATACTTACTGCTTTTGCTATCTGTAATTGTTTTTATATTTCTACCCCTCTCCTCCATTTCAACCTACAAGCTGGGAAACTTACTAGTAAACTAGAAACCAGATAATGTTTTGCTACTTTGAGATATAAGTATGTTACTCTAAAGTAAAAGTAAGTGTCTTTGATCAAATAAGGTCAAATGTGCTCCTTCTTAAAATTTTAGAATGTGCATTAAAATAATAAAGTGTAAGTGAAGTCTTGTAGTAAAGTGATCTGTTTAATTTTGTTTAATCCAGTAGTTCCCAAAATTACTTTATCATGAAGAACTATGTTACATAACACCTTTTAACAACCCACAGATCAGGATATTGAAGCATTGTTTTTAAAATGCCATTAAATTGTACTTACTCTGATACATATATTTAAAAAGAAACTGAAGATGCTATTAAAGGAAATACAATTAATACACTAAATTATCCTTACAGTTCCCCTTCATTTGATGCTTTTTATTAAAAAACAAACTAAAAGGCAGTAGGTACCCTTTATATCACAGAGAACATTTTCAACTCAAAGAAGTCTTCATGATGTAAAATTTTTTTACGCCAGTCTCAGATAGGAATATGCATTAGAACTAGGTCAGTTATAAAATTTTTCCAAAGATTTGGGACAACCAATGAAATATCCTGTTTGGAAATGAACTTTTGTGTTGTTTGAGGCAGAACAAAGAACTCTCATAGGCCCTGAACCCAAAACAACATTTTTTAAAGTAAATGAATATGAATTATATTGGTTGACCATATATATATATATATATATATATATATATATATATATATATATGGTCATATATATGTATTAAGAGAGCAGTAACTCCAATGCTTTATTTTGCGAGTCACATTTTTGTTGTTTGTTTTGAGACAGGGTGTCACTCTGTTGCCCAGGCTGGAGTGTAGTGGTGTGATCTCTGTTCATTGCAGCCAACCTCCCTGTCTTAAGGGATCCTCTCACCTCAGTCCTCCACATAGCGGAGACTATGGACACACAACACTACTCCTGGCTAATTTTTGTATTTTTTGTAGAGATGGGATTTTGCTATGTTGCCTAGGCTGGTCTCAAACTCCTGAGTTCAAGTGATCTGACCACCTTGGCCTCCTAAGGTGCTGGGATCACAGGCATGAGCCACCACACCAGGTCTGAATCTGTAATTCCAAAGTTAAAAGTTTCTTTTTAAGTCAAAGCTGTATAAAAAGTTATGCTTAGAAAAGTCCAGCTTCCTCAGCTCTATCTCTTCCACCTATTCCTTCCTCTGTCCCCCAGAGATAATCCACTTCATTATTTTTGGTACATCTCTGATTCTTTTTGCAAAAATAAATATATCTATTTGTTATTGGTCTAATATGGACATACTGTTAACTAAAATAGTAAATATTAAATATACTTTATTGTTAAAGAAAACCTATTAGATTTTTATAAAAACAAATGAAATTCCATTATTAGCAAGGAGTTCATCCAGAATGGAAGCCCATTCTGCATAGATGTAGTTATCAAATTGAGGGCATACTTTTTTTTTTTTACCAACAATCTAAAGTTGGTTTTTAAAGAAGCCACTACATTTAAGGAAAATTAGCAGGTTTTACTGGACCTGTGTGCCATGAGATGATGGACAATTTCTTATCCTAGACATATTTCTAATAGAAAGATTTAATGTGTGTTTTATGTTTATTATAAATAGTTATAACATAGTAATAAATCTAATTTTGTTTAGAGTCACCTTTTAGCAATATGGCATCATTCAATAAATGGTGCTGGGAAAACTGTACAGCCACATTCAGAAGACTAAAATTGGACTTCTAGTTCTCACCATTACAAAAGTTAACTCAACATGGATTAAAGACAACTATAAATTCTAAATCTATAAAACTTCTGAAAAAAAACCTCGGAAAACTTTTGTGGGCATTGGCATAAGCAAAAAAAAAAAAAAAAAAAAAAAAAGTCTAGCTAAGACATCACAAGCAAATGTAAAACAAACCAAAAATAGGCAAAAAGAAACTTAATTAAACTGAACATCTGCACAGCAACAGAATTAATCAATAGAGTCAACAGAAAACCTACAGAATGGGAGAAAATATTTGGGCAAAGGACGTAAACAGACATTTTTCAAAAGAAGATATGGAAGCAGCCAATAAATATGAAAAAATTATTGGCATTGCTAATCAAAGAAATGCAAATTAAATACTAATGAGACACCATCTTACACCAGTCAGAATAGCTATTATTAAAAAGTAGGCTGGGCGCAGTGGCTCAAGCCTGTAATCCCAGCACTTTGGGAGGCCGAGGCGGGTGGATCACGAGGTCAAGAGATCGAGACCATCCTGGTCAACATGGTGAAACCCCGTCTCTACTAAAAATACAAAAAATTAGCTGGGCATGGTGGTGCGTGCCTGTAATCCCAGCTACTTAGGAGGCTGAGGCAGGAGAATTGCCTGAACCCAGGAGGCGGAGGCTGCAGTGAGCCGAGATCGTGCCATTGCACTCCAGCCTGGGTAACAAGAGCGAAACTCCGTCTCAAAAAAAAAAAAAAAAAAGTAAAAACAACATATGTTAAAGAGAAAAGGGAACAATTTTATCCTATTGGTGGGAATGTAAAATTAGTACAACCTCTATGGAAAGAGTATGGAGATTTCTGAAAGAGATAAAATTAGAACTTCCATTGTATCTAGCAATTCTACTTCTATATATCTATCCAAAGGGAAACAAATTATTATATTTAAACAAAAAAGCCAGCTTCTTCTATGTTTATAGCATCGCAATTTACAATAGCAAAGTCATGTAATCAATCTAAGTTTCCACCAAGAAATGATCAGATAAATAAAATACAGTATAATATATATATATATTATATGATTGGATAAATAAAATACAGTATTACATATACATATGTATTATATAATATATATGTATACCATGGAATACTACTCAGTCATAAAAGTGAAAGAAATCATGCATTTTGCAGCAACATGGATGGAACTAAAGGCCATTATTCTAAGTGAAATAATTCAAACAGAAAGCCAAATACCACATTTTTCTCACAAATGAGAACTAAACAATAGATACACATGAATGTGAAAGTGGAATAATTGACCAAAGATACTTCAAAAGTTATAAAGTCAAGGGTGATGAGTGATGAAAAGTTACCTGCTGAGTACACTATATGAGTGATGAGTACAGTAAAATCCCAGATTTCACCACTACACAGTATATCCATGTAACAAAACTGTACTTGAAACATGGCATTTACCATGTAGACAAAATAAGTTGTTCATCATACCCCATTTTTCCTGCCAGTAAATATCTTCTAAGGACCAAATATATATTACATACCAATCCATATAATTGTACACATACCCTACATTTTATGTTGTGTATGATCATACAGCAACAAACTACAGAATATCAACTAAAAATAAGGAGCTTGTAAATCAATAATTAGACAACATTCAAAATCATCATGTTAAAAATATATATTACATAGCTGCATGCTCAGTTATTTGATTTTATTTTCCCTATGTGTTGGAATTTTTATTAGTCCATTCTCACACTGCTATAAAAAACTATCTGAGACTGGGTAATTTATGAAAAAAAAAAGAGGTTTAATTGACTCACAGTACCAAAGTATGACTGAGAGGCCTCAGGAAACTTACAATCATGGCAGAAAGTGAAGGGGAAGCAGGCACCATCTTGACATGGTGGAAGAGGAAAGAGAGAAAGCAAAGGGGGAACTGCCATACATTTTTAAACCATGAGAACTCACTCACTATGAAGAGATCAGCATGGAGGAAACTGTCCCCAGGATCCAATCACCTTCCACCAGGCCCCTCCCCAATGCAGAAGGATTACAATTTGACCTGACATTTGGGTGGGGACACAGAGACAAACCATATCATTCTTCCCCTAGTCCCTTCCAAATCTCATGTCCTCAATTTCAAAACACAATCATGCGTTCCCAACTTTATTCCAAAGTCTTAACTCATTCCATGTTAACACAACATTTAAGTCCAAGTCTAATCTGAGACATAGCACAACTTTTGCACCTATGAGCCTGTAAAATAAACAAATTAGTCATTTCCAACATATCAATGGGAGTACAGGCATTGGGTAAATGCTTCCATTCTAAAAGGAAGATATTGACCAAAGCAAAGATGCTACAGGCCACAGGCAAGTCCAAAACCCAGCAGGGCAGTCATTAAATATTAAAGCTCCAAAATAATCATCTTTGACTCCATGTCTCACGTCCAGGTCATGCTGATGCAAAAATTGGACTCCCAAGGCCTTGAGCAGCTATGCCCCTGTGGCTCTGCAGGGCAGATGCTAATGTAAAAGGTGGGCTCCCAAGACCTTGGGTAACTATGCCCTTGTGGCTTTGTGACTGCTTTCAAGGGCTGGCATTGAGTGTCTGCAGCTTTTCCATGCGCATGGTACAGCTGTTGGTGTATCTACCATTCTGGGGTCTGGAGAATGGTGGCCCTCTTCTCACAAGTCCACTAGGCAGTGCCCTAGAGTGGACTCTGTGTGGGGCCTACAACTACACATTTCCCCTCCACATGACCCTAGAAGATGTTCTCCATAGTCCTCTACCCCTGCAGAAGACTTCTGCCTGGACATCCAGGCATTTTTGTACATCCTCTGAAATCTAGGTGGAAGTTCCCAAACCTCAACTCCTGTCCTCTGTACAACTGCAGACCCAACACCATGTGGAATTCACAAAGGCTTGGGCTTTGCTCCCTCTGAAGCAATGGACATAGCTTTACTTTGGTCCCTTTTAGCCATGGCTGGAGCTGGTGTGGCTAGGATTCAAGGCACCATATCCTGAGGCTGCACAGAACATCAGGGCCCTGGGCCTGGCCCACAGAACCATTTTTCCTCCTAGGCTTTGGGGCTTGTGATGAGAGGGGCTGCTGCAAAGGTCTCTAACATGCCCTGGAGACATGTTTCCCATTGTCTTAGCATAATTAACCTTTGGTTTTTCCTTAATTATAAAAATTTCTATAGCAGGCTTGAATTTCTGCCCAGAAAATGGGTTTTTCCTTTCTACCACATGGTCAGGCTGAAAATTATCCAATCCTTTATTATATGCTTCCCTTTTAAGCATAGGTTCCAATTTCAGATCATCTATTTGGGAACACATACGACTTTATGCTGTTAGAAGCAGTCAGGTTACATCTTAAATGCTTTGCTGGTTTGAAATATCTTCCATTAGATACTCTAAATCATTGGTTCCTAACAATTGTGGCACCAGGGACCATACTGGTTTCATGGAAGACATTTTTTTCATGAACCAGGGCTTGTTGGGAGGTTGGGGAGTAGTAACTGTTCCATCTCAGACCATGAGGCTTTAGATTCTCATAAGGAGTTTGCAAGCTATATCCCTCTCATGTGCAGTTCACAGTAGGGCTCATAATCCTATGATAATCTAATCTGACATGAGGTGGTGTTCAGGCAGTAATGTGAGCAATGAGGAATGGCTGTAAATATGGATGAATCTTCACTCACTCACCTCTGGTTACCTCCTGCTGTGTGGTTTATTTCCTAAAAGGCCATGAACCATTACCACTCCATGACCTAAGAAATTGGAGACCCGTGTCCTAAATCATCTCTCTCAAGTTCAAAGTTCCACCCAGAGAAGTAGCACAATGCCACCAGTCTCTTTGCTAAAGTATAGCAAGAGTGACCTTTACTCCAGTTTCCAATAAGTTCCTCATCTCCATCTGAGACCACCTCAGCCTGGTGTCCAAATCACTATCAGCATTTTGGTCAAAACCATTCAACAAGTTTTTAGGAAGTTCGAAACTTCCCCACATCTTCCTGTCTTCTTCTGAGCCCTCCAAATTGTTCCAAATTATGCCCTTTATCAGGTTTCAAAATTACAACCATATTTTCAGGTATCTTTATAGTGGTACCCCATTCTCTCTGGCACCAATTTTCTGTATTAATCCATTCACTCACTGCTATAAAGAGCTACCAGAGACTAGGTAATTTATGAAAAAAAAGTGAATTAATTGACTCACAGTTCCACAGGCTTAACAGGAAGCAAGACTGGGAGGACTTAGGAAACATACAATCGTGGCAAAAGGTGAAGGGGAAGCAGGGACAATCTTCACACTGTGGTGAGAGAGAGAGAGAGAGAGAGAGAGAGAGAGAGAGAGAGAGAGAGAAACTGAGGGGGAAGTGCCACATACTTTTAAACCATCAGATCTCATGAACACTCACTCACTATCACAAGAATAACATGAAGGAGACTGACCCCTGATCCAGTCACCTCCCACCAGGTCTCTCCTCTGACATGTGAGAATAACAATCCAACATGGCCCTTCTGTCATGTGAGAACACAGAGCCAAAGAGTATCAGCAATTATTACACAACAGGCTCAATATTTGAGTCTATTTTTCTTCTCTTAGAAATATTAGGAGAATGTTCTTCTAACTTAGAATATTTTGAAATAGAATATTCTAACTAAACATTTTAATATTTAGTATCTCCCCAATAAAAGTAAAGATGATAGCAAAAAATGCATCACCTTCTATATTCTAATTGGTATCCAGAAACTGTTGCAATAACATGTCATTACCTAATCATTTCTACCAGCTAATGAGTTCTTGTTGAAAAATCATTTGACTATTATGCTTTTTATCACTGATAAGTGATTGCACAGAGTATACTAGACAGATAATATGTTCTCAGAAATACTAAACTTTGGTTTTAAAAATGATCATGAAGACACTGCATATAAGACCACACATATTTTTATTATGCACCATAATCTTAAACAAAAACTCAAACTAGGCTTACCATGGTGGTTAATTTTAATGTGTAACATTTCTGGGGTACTATATATGTGTCAAGTGCCATGTCATAAACTTCACATATGTAAGAAATATTACATATATTTATTATTTAATTAACCATCAACACAAGGCTTAGAAATAGATAAGCCATTTGTGAAGATAAGAGAAGATAATACTGTAACCAAAGTCATATGCTACTAAAGACAGTAAATTGAATTACAACCCAATTTAGCCTGCTTACCAAACCAAAGTTTCTATTTTATGTATTAGCATTTTTCCCAAATAAGAGACAAATATTTTCCTCATATATATAAAATCTTGGGGATCTATATAATAAGAAATTGCCCATGTATTAACATACAACTAAAATGAATATTTGAGGTGGTTAAAGTTAAATGGCTGTCTGGGTTTCTTTATTGTTTTCATGAAACAATTTAACTGTTAGGCCTATAATCCCAATATGACATAAAATTTATTGAAAATTTTGAAATAAAGCAAAATAAGATTGGAAGCATGTCCATTAAAAGAAATGTAGGGGCAATGGCCATTCAAAAGTTATGTAAGGAATATATGAAGTTCTTAAATTTTACTCATTGTTAAATGTCCTAAGCTTGGTAAAATTACTTCTTAACTTACAGACTTTTTTATGATAAAGATATACATGATTTCTGTGTGAAACATACAAACCCAAAGGCTTATGGCTCTTTTAATTGGTTTTGATTCTAACTCGGCAATTTTCTCCTTTTAAAATATGGTCGTTTCTCAGATACTTTTTGAACCAGTTATAAATTTCTACTGGTTTCCTTATCTATTAATAAATTGAATAAAATCTTGCCATGTCTATATTTCTGTGAGAGTTATAATTTTACTCTTTTGAAATTTATATTTTTACAAACACCAAGATTATCAAGGACTATGGTCTTCTACTTGAGTCTGTTATGTTAGGTAGTTTTCTCCTGCCACTGAGTCATCAAGATGTTTGTGTAAACTGTTAACCCTTGATCTGGGTTTATTTTGAATAGGTAGACTTAATCTCAAGTATTTTAAAGCATCTAAAAATAAGGCATTGGGAAAAGAGTAATAGGCCATATGTCATATCCAGAGGGAACTTAAAGTCTTAAAACAAGCAAAGATATTTAAGGCATAATTTATTTTTAGATGACCCAACTTGTTGATAGTATAAATTTTAAAATATACTAATTTGGAACTATAAAGATATACCACTATGATATTCTTCTCTGGGAAAAAAGCATTGATTGACTGTCCTACCAGATGCACCACTATGTTTTCAATAATTCCTCACTTCCAGCCAGCTTTCTCCCAGTTAATAATTGGGCATGGTTCAGGATATTAGTGTAGGGACATTATTGTAGTATATAGAAATCCCGTAACAGGAAACCTTGGTTAAAGGACTTCCCAGTAGGCCTACATTTTCTTTAGAATGAGACCAGAGTCTAAGACTTCTTACTCATTTCTTCTTTTCTCCTCCCACCTTCGTCTCATATGCATCATGCCTGAAATGTGATGAGAAGCTCACGCTGCTTACTCATCTTTATCACAAACATTCCTCCCAATAAGTTGTCTGCACACATAATCCTTTCTTGACTCTGCTTCTTGAAGTACCCAAATTGACAGGAAACCGAGCTGAAAGTTTTCTGACTTTGAAGGCTTTGCTTCTTCAAGGAGAACTACAAAGCACTGCTCAAGGAAATAGTAGAGGATGCAAACAGATGGAGAAACACTCCATGCTCATTGTCAGGAAGAATCAAAATCATGAAAATAGCCATACTGCCCAAGTAATTTATAGATTCAATGCTATCCCCATCAAGCTGCCATTGACCTTCTTCACAAAACTGGAACAAAACACTTTAAACTTCATATGGAACCAAAAGAGAGCCTTCATAGCCAAGACAATCCTAAGCAAAAGGAGCAAAGCTGGAGGCATCATGTTATCTGACTTTAAACTATACTAAAAGTCTACTGTAATCAAAGCAGCAAGGTACTGGTACCAAAACGGAGATATAGACCAATGGAACAGAACGGAGGCTTTGGAAGTAATGTCACACATCTACAACCATCTAATCTTTGACAAACCTGACAAAAACCAACAATGGGGAAAGGATTTCCTGTTTAATAAATGGTATTGGGAAACTGGCTAGCCATGTGCAGAAAGCTAAAACTGGACTCCTTCCTTAAACCTTACACAAAAATAAACTCCAGGTGGATTAAAGACTTAAACATAAAACCTAATACCATAGAAACTCTAGAAGAAAACCTAGGCAATAACATCCAGGACATAGGCATAGGCAAGTACTTCATGACTAAAACACCAAAAGGAATGGCAACAAAAGCCAATATAGACAAATGGGATCTAACTAAACTTAAGAGCTTCTACATAGCAAAAGAAACAATCATTAGATGAACTGGCAACAAACGGAATGGGAAAAAAAAAATTTGCAATCTAGCCATATGACAAAGGGTTAATATCCAGAATCTACAAAAAAAAAAAAAAAAAAAAAAAAAAAAAAAAAAAAAAAAAGCATTCAAAAATTGGCAAAAGATATGAATAGAAACTTTTCAAAAGAAGACATTTATGAGGCCAAAAAACATGAAAAAATGCTCATTATCACTGGTAATTAGAGAAATGCAAATCAAAACCACATTGAGATACCATCTCACCCCAGTGAGAATGATGATCATTAAAAAAGCAGGAGACAACAGTGCTGGAGAGGATGTGGAGACATAGGAACACTTTTACACTGTTGGTGGGAGTGTAAATTAGTTTAGCCATTGTAAAAGACATTGTCGCAATTCCTCGAGGACCTAGAAATAGAAACTCCATTTGACCCAGCAATCTCGTTACTGGGTATATCCCCAAAGGATTATAAATCATTCTATTATAAAGACACAGGCACACATATGTTCATCATGGCACTGTTTACAATAACAAAGACTTGGAACCAACCCAAATGCCCATCAATGATAGACTGAATAAAGAAAAAGTGGCACATATACAGCATGGAAGTCTATGTAGCCATAGAAAAGGATGAGTTCACGTCCTTTTCAGGGACATGGATGAATCTGGAGACCACCACTCTCAGCAAACTGACCCAAGAGCAGAAAACCAAACACCACTTGTTCTCACTCATAATTGGGTGTTGAACAATGAAAACATATGGACACAGGGAGGGGAACATCACACACTGGGACCTGTTGGGGGATGGGGGTGCTAGACGAGGTATAACATTAGGAGAAATATCTAATGTAGGAGATGGGGGGATGTATGCAGCAAATCACCATGGCATGTGTATACCTTTTTTAACAATCCTGCACAATCTGCACATGTATCCCAGAACTTAAAATATAATCTTAAAAAATGAAAAAAAAAGAAGAAAGTAGAGAACACCACCATCTTTCTTCCTATTATTGTAGAAAGAGAAAAGGTCATGTTGACAAGGAATTGTCAGAGACCAAGTCAAGTCATAGAGAGGAGAGCAGTACAGAAAACTTCAGTATTTCTGGCACCATCAATCACTGAAAATGTATGATCAGAGCAAGGTCATCTGTAACCGGCAATGCTATAAATGTAATAGATTGTTTAGATAAGGGAACAAGTGTATCACCTAATACAGCAATTACCACTGATTTTCAGGTTTCAAGGGGAAAATATCAGGAAACCAGAGTACAAATGTATTTTGCAATCAGTTTTTCTTCCTGAGTGTAATTGTATTTACCTAATTTAACCTGTTGAAATTCCTTTCTGCTATTAGTAAATTTAAGAATGTTTGTTAAACATGAAATCTATATTCTGTATAACTATGGGAACTTTCTCTAAATAGGGTTTTTCCTTAACAGTAAAATCTGTATTACTATTATTATTATTTAGATCAACAATATGAGTGATATGAAAACTGAGTAGACTGGAAACAAGAAATACATAACTTGACTTCTAGACTACTGATATGATTATAGCAAGGAACCCTACAGAAACTATTGTACCATTTTAAAAGATGAAATGGAGCCAGCATACTGAAACATACTTTCAAGTTGGCAGTCTAGAAATCACCCTTAGTTATCTGCCAGGCACCCATACATAATTCTGTGGAAACAAGTAATAGTAGTTTGGATTTAATTAGTACTTAAGGTCAGATGTTAAAGTGTAGAGCTAAGCTTTACTCTCTGAGACATCTGTTTGCTTACAAGAATTTCAGGAGGGGCTTAGTTATTACCTGGTTGAAATGAGATAGGAATTCTGCATTCTGGTCTCTGAAGTTCAAGAAATGTCAAACAGATTGGTGACACTCAAGGTCCTGACAGCTGGGAAGAATAACCAGACACTCCAAAAAGTGAAAAAATAGAAAACCAGAGATAATTGACTGGACATGCAAATGCCAACACTGAAACACTTCAGAGAAATAGCATTAGATAATTTTGCTTTAAAATACTGACCTTGATATAAAGTGAAGTTGTATCAGCAGGAGTCAAGGCATTAGAATAAGCAGAAAAAGGTGGCCCAGTAAGGCCTAAAGAGGCCAAGACATCCCAGGATTCAGCATGGCTTTCAGAAACATCACTGCTTCCACAGTGAAACCCTGTGACTGCCTAAAGGCTCATGCCCTCAATGACTTGCCTATGTGTGTTCTGTCTTGCCAGGCAGAGAACAGCAAAAAAGCAATATAAAAGACTGAGTCATTAAAAAGTGTAAAATCCCTGAAATTATTCATAAAGTTGCAGGAAATAAACATATTTAGAAAGTGAGAAATTATGAAAGAAAATTTAAAGTACAAACGTGAAAGATAATTCTGTAAAACAAACATTTTCAAAATCATAAATTCCTTTTGTTCCCTTCATCTGTCATGTGTTTGGCTTCAGGATTAATATTACCTTGCTGAAAAAAAATGTGAATCTTTGTTTCACTCATTCACTCACTTCTTATTGTAATATGCTAGTGTCTCATTTTATTCATTTGCAATTTATTTCATTTGTTCATTACTAACAATAACAAAAAATGCCATTACAAATTGAAAAAAGATTATTGAAATCATGATTTTTTTATAGCACCTAGTATATGATTTGCAAACATAGGCATGCAGATAGCTGAATTTTACATTTCTTATTAAGTAGATCAAACATTAGATTTTATATTGGGAGCTCAGGATTTTGGAATATTGATAATTCTGATGTTCTATGTTCAGTGTCTCAATAGTTCAACCTCTAAAATCATAGAGGTATTTCCCATTTCCATTTTCATCCTCATAGGTATGTTTTTAGAACTAATGAGATAACATTTATAATCTGAAGGAGTAGATGACTTTCTTTCTCAAGACATTAGTGTGCAATTTAGTGCTTATGAAGAAGCAATTTACTGAATGGCACCCTAGTGGTATAAGAAATATTTCAAGGACTACTCCATTTTGAGAAAGTGAAAAACTGGTAGACTCTGCCTAGCAGAGCTTGACAGTATGTGTAAGTTAAAAAGTTTTCAATGATTAAAAAAATTAAAAAAAAATTAAAAAAACTAATCAGAGTGGCACTCACTGGCTTATACCTGTAATCCCAGCACTTTAGGAGGCCGAGGCAGGTAGACCAACTGAGGTCAGGAGTTCGAGATCAGCCTGGTCAACATGATAAAACCTTGTCTCTACAAAAATACAAAAAATAAGCCAGGAGTGGTGGTGTGCTCCTTTATTCTCAGCTACTCAAGAGGCTGAGGCAGGAGACTGTCTTGAACCCAGGAGGCAGAGGTTGCAATGAGCCAAGATCATGCTGCTGCACTCCAGCCTGAGTGACAAAGTGTGATTCTGTGTCCAAAACAAAACGAAACAAAACAAAAAAACAGAAACACTAATTAGTATGTATTCTCATATTCTTTTTGACTTTATACTTTCCTAATGAGTTTTCATTTCTCCTGGAGACAAGTATTTTCTTTTGCTTATCTCATAATTTTTCCTGTACTCTTCACCTTTTTCAAATGTTTTCTTTCATTCTTAATATTATCTTGTGAAAAATGTCAGTTTTTTAGTTTTATATTTAACTAATTCTTGTTTTTATATCTTACTGCTTCATCTCATCCATTTACCATTCTTCTCAAATGCCCACTATTTCTGTAAAATGCAGACATATGTATAATCATTTTTAAAAATATTTAATATGAGAAAAGACTTTAAATCAGCTGCATGGTGGCAAAAGAATAGGCTGAATGAAATAATACAACTCAAAAATAATTTGTAATGACTAACATGTACCATTTAATTATTAGAAGAGATATTATCAGCTGTCACATAAAATTTGGGAGCAAGAAGTTCTTTGAAAACCAGAAAGAGAAAAATGAAAACTTCATATCTAAGAGCAAAAAATTATTGACAACGCCAATCTACTTAAGCTGATTAATGTAATACAGTTTTTGGATAAAGTTCAATAAATACAAAATTCCTAGAAGTCATGATTAATTACACACACCTCAGAAGGTCTACCAGCACCTCAAATATTTTGGTGTTTGTGTTTTTTACTCAATAGTGTTTCGCTGCCTAGTGTGTTAACTCTAAAGCAAGAAAAATGTTATTCCAGAATAGTAAAACAAAGGTAAAGAGGAGACCAATTATTTAATTGTTTTAGGACTGGAATAATGCTTTATGTCTCCTCTAGCCTTCACAAAGGTCAACAAAAAGAGGTGATCACAAAACTACCGAATGAATGGATAAATACATAGCTCTATCACTAACCTTGTGAAAAAGTAACAACTTTCTTGAAAGGCCTCCGGTGTTTACCTAAACACCGTAGAATAGATTTATTTCAGCATATATTACCTAACTCTAAATTGTGCTCGTATGCTTATTATATTGAAATTGGACCCTGGTTTACTGTTTTTAAAATAAGCCAAATTAATTTTACACATATAAATGTTTCAACTCTTCCCACAAATTTTACAAGCAATGTGGACCTGCATAATGTTCCCATGAAGACTTTAAGACCAATGAAATAAGAGACAGAATTAGCAACTTTGAATAAATGTGAAATTTATATGCCTATATTTGGGTAGAAATGCCTAATTGTATTATTCTCCTACTGAGATAGCCTCTTTCCACAGAGGCAGTAAAGCACAGTAGTTAAGATTGCAGGCTCTGGACTCAACGCTTGGATTTGTGCCGATTTTCAACAAACTACAACCTATAAAGTCTCAGTTTACACATGGATGAAATATATGTGATGATAGTTCCCATTCCATAAATGCCTTATGAGCATTAAATGAGATAATAAAGATAAAGCATTTTACCTGGCACATAGTAAGTGCTTAAAAATTAACTAATAATTATAACTATCCATCTGCTGTATTTGACACAGCAGAATTAGAACATATAATAAAAGATAAAGTTTGCTTTTTTAGAATAAAATGTTGCAGTTGAAAACATGCAGTTCTTTTTTCACTATGTTCAGTTTCTCTACCTCCATATCTTGTATCTTTCCCCATTTTAGTTTGAGATTTTTGGTTGTTTTATTTTTTAATTTTGAGGGGACAGAAAATTGATTAATTAAATTCACTCAGTTTTAAATTTGTTCACTCATTATTGTAACCAACTTTCTTTCCAGATTGATTTATAGCATTTATAATTAGAACAAAAACAGTGTTGTAAAAATACAACAAAAAGTGTCTAGATACAAAAGCATTTTTTAAAATTTGCTGGTAAGTATGACAATCAGAATTGCAATTACTGAAAAGTGTTGCTTTCTTTTCCCTTAATTCTAGTAGAAGAGGTGGTCCATTACTGACTCTCTCACTTGAAACTTTCTCCTTTAATTTTAATTTTAATTTTATTTATTTATTTATTTATTTATTTTTGTAGAGATGATGGGAGGGTCTCACTTTGCTGCATAGGCTGGTCTTGGACTCCTTGCTTCAAATAATCCTCTCACTGTGGCCTTCCAAAGTGTTGAGATTACAGGCATGTGTCACCATGTTCACGCCTTTTTTAAAACCTAAGCAGTGATGAGATGAGACCATGTAATACAATGTAAAGCGGGGAGTGGGGTGGGATATAGGCTTTATTGGTGGGGAACTCAGTGCAGAAAAAAAAAAAAAAGATTGTGCTACTCTCCAGTAATTCATACATATGTTTGAGAGATTAAAAAAAAAAGATGACTCAATTTTTTAATTACTTTCTACATTTATATTCTTCATGATTGTGTGCATGACTTTCAGGGCACAATGACCCTGTCTACTTGATTTTTACAAAAGTTAAAGAGAAAAAAACCTTAAGACTTCACTAGATAGGTTTTCTTACTAAAATAACTGACTACTGATGGTTTCATGCAGTTAAATAAATTAACGATTTTAGCAGTAATCATAGTTGCAGCTTTTATGTTTTCTTCCTGTTTTTGTCTCTGCTTTCACTCTTTGGTATCTACAAACAATTCTGTGATATGTAATGGTCAAAAGGTATAGCATATGTTGCCCTCTAGTGATTCATACGAACATAGGAAAAGTCACGTAGACTGTCTCAGTTATCCAGATCTGTATATGGACTTCTTATGTCATCATGCAAAATCTGTATGCTATTTTCCATTATTTCAATATTTAGATTCTTAATAGCTTCAGTGTTAACATTTCAGTTTATTATTACACAAGTCCCACTCAAACTCTGTTCTCTATTCTTTATAAAAAACAAGTAAGCAAAAACAAACTTTAAGAAAACATAATAATACATGAAATTCTCAAATCAGAAAAAAAAATTCTACTTCATTTTAGTTAGTTCTAATTATATTTTTGTGGAGTAATTTTAACCAAATAACTCATTGATCCAAATGTATGTCTATTGAAGGTTAATTGACTTTTCTTAAGTGAGTATTTCCCAAACATAAGAAGTGACAAGTAGAATTGAATACATCATGAAAAGGTCTAAAATAATATATATTGTTGATATACAGTTACTATGTCTAGCAGAATTGCCAGAAATGTTTGCTTAAGAGCATCTTTGTCCTCAAATCTGACTCAGGATATCTGGGAATGCTGCCAAGCAAGCTAAGTTTTTATCTGGTTCCTAAGTGATTCTTGACTATTTCAAAAGCTGCCCTGCTCTGGGTCTTTCCAATGTCTTTTCATATCATTTCACATTTCCCTTTGCTGAATTAATATTCCTATCTTTAGGCATCACAGTTTTTCATGTATGGCATTTAAGTAAAAATACTTTGAACATATAATTTTATAACCTTTTATGATTTTTCTTAGGCAACATTGTCTCATAATTTTATCTTAATTTTATATAACAATTTAGGTTCTACATTAATGAGATTTCATTCAAAGTAATTAGATTTCTAAAGAAATAGGAGAGTTTCCTAACTTAAAATATATCACAGGAAAAATGTTCTACTATATCAAGCTATTGAAGATAATATTTAAAAAGATTTAAAAATTATAATTATTTCTTGGTTGGCACTAGAGAAATAAGAGAGGCAAAATATTTCAGGGTAAAATTTTATTTAAAATTATTTGAATAGTATCTGCTTTTATTTTTGATAAATTATTTTGAAAATATGATTGATAAAGTTGCTGACCTATAAAAATCAAAGCTTTACAAAGATTTACTTGCCATTTAAATTAGGATCAAACCCTGTAAGAAACCTGTAAAACCTTAGTTTTAGCTAAGAGCTGACTAAAATCAGAGCCAGAATTAAATACTGTATTTGGAAATTGTTAAGGTAAAAGGATAAAGAAAAATGAATCATATTTTTTGGCATTTTTGCTAGTTTTTCTATGATGGTCTTAAAATATCTTCTATTTTAAAATAACATAGTAAGAGGAAACATTTAAAAATCAAGTCTAAAATTTAACTTGAAGTTCCTATTCTATACATGGGAATTTATAAACTACTGAAGACATCTTGTGACTGAATAAGTCTGGCAATTTTGTCTCAAAGTGAGGCTCCATCTACTGATGCTAAAACAAGCCATTTATGACATGTATAAGCTATTAATTGGATGAAAACCTAATCATTTATGTTAGAAGCTTGTAAACCAATAAATCACAGCTAATCTGCATAAAATGTTTTCTCACACTGCTCACGCAAAAATCAACACAACTAGCAAAAGCAGTCCTCATTACAAACTTTTGTTAGCACCACCCAACTTTCTTACTGCCCACCCTCAGGTTCTCTGAAAGATCAGTTTACTCTCTTTCACTCACATCGTAACTACAACATACCAAACACCTGCTAAGTATGGGAGAACTCTGCATGATTCTGCAGTAGATATCAAGGTAATACTTACATTGGCCTCAGGTCTTCAAAAAGCTTTCAACCTCAGATGAGAAGTGACAAAATAAAAGAGCTAAATATGATACAAAATCATAAAATAAAGAGTACTGAGAAGGAGAAAATAATATTTTTGATAGTTCAAAAGAGGTATATCATCATTTTGTTAAAATGATTAGAGATGATTCCATAGAAAGATAACATTTGAATGAATTGAGAAGTAATAATTGGATATTGACAAGTAAAGCTATAGAGAAGGCTTTCCAGATATTCCTGAGAAACATCAGTAGAGTTGTAGAGTCAGGAATGTGAGGGCAGGGTCCAGGAAAAGTATTCTAGTTTGTTTCTTTAAGTCTTAGTGTTGTGGGTTTTTCCCCTTCTCTTTACCTAATGCCTTTGTTTGTTTATACTGCTATAACAACAACAACAACAACAACAACAACAACAACAACAACAACAACAACAAATCCAAGACTGGGTAATGTATAAAGAACTGAGATTCATTTTCTCACAGTTCTAAAGGCTGGGAAGTCAAAGATCGAGGTGCTGACAAGTTCAGTGTCTGGTGAGAGCTGCTCTGCTATCAAGACAGCAATTTCAAAGCGGTGCCCTCTGCGGGGAGTTATGCTGTATCTTCACATGGCCAAGCTCTCATGACCCAAACACCTCCTACAAGGTGTGCAAATGTATGTCCCCCAAAAACATGGTTGAATTGGCTATTAAGTTTGCAACACATGAATTTTGAGGAACATATTCAGACCATAGCACTTGACATCTGGTACCTGTACAATCTCTTGAATTTTCCCACTTCTTTGGTTCCTTCTCTATATTTGTTACTCTTCTTTCACTCCTTTAATGTTGGAGCTCCCCAGAGCTCTTTGCTCCTTATGTGTTCAGTGAATATTATCTTCACCTATAACTTCACTTTATGGTTTCACCTACTGTTTATATGATCCTATTTACCAAATATAACACTTTAAACCTCAAAAACGTATCCAGAGTACGTGCTGGGCTGTGCCTTTGAGATCCCTCTTTGAGGACTGAGTAACTAATTCACCAAGCTGCTTGGAGTGTTGTAGTTCTCATATAAATGCTTTTCAAAAATTATATTCATTAGAAAAAGCTGCTTTGTCCCATATCGTACTTTATTCCTGGGGAAGCCTGCCTCCAATACCTTCTGAATATAGAAACACAAAGGTCTATCTTATTATAGGCAATATTGGACAATTCTGAAGGGTCATTCCAAATCCAGAGCTTTCCTGAGATGGGATAAGGTCTCTTTTGAGAACGTACCCTTCATCTCAGAGTCCACTTTGGACTGGACTTTTTCTGCAATGTCTAGTTGTGCTAGACCCCCTTCTACTTTGATAACATGGGATTTTTAAAATTAAGATACTAAAAATTAAGCTCATTATCTATTTCCCTAAAATATTCTTACTCATTTGTTTCATTTGGGAATATATTGTACTGCAATGCCAGTGGTGCCATCCTCACGTATACCCTTGTTTTTAAAACATCTACTTTATCTACAGTCTGAAAGGGGCCGACCTATGTACTCCAGGGACTCACATCAGTTCCACAAGGAGTAGTCACCTAATTCAATCAGGAATTTGGGATAGAACGTAAGACAGAGATACTGAGTTATGCAATACTGTTTGACTTTAGAGTGTAAGTAACATTGGAGCCACATTTTATTTCATGCCAAGCCCAAATCAAGAAATATCTGACTTTATAGAAGAGACAATACTATAAACCTTGCTGAAGAAGCCAGACTACAAAGGGAACAATAAAGTGAATTGGTGGAGGAAACATAAATGGGGACTCACTTTCCCTAAGAAATAGTGATGGGTAAGATATAAGCTTGATTACCTTAAAGTTCCCCTGTAGGACGACTTGCTTTTTAAAAATTTGTTTTCTAAAATTACCCTGAAGCCTTGCAATAAATACATTTCCCATTGAATAAAACATTATACAACATATTCCCTGCTTGGTAAACAGCACCGCAATCTAACCTTTTGTTTCAATCAGAAACCTGAGGGATTGAGGCCCTTTACTTATAACCCAGAGCAGAATAGCCAAAAAAAAAAAAAAAAAAAAAAGCCTTCCATTTTTGTTGACACTGTTCTGTCTCTCAAATCATATTGCAATTACCTAAGCTCCGATTTTTTTTATTATTTGTCTCTCCTGACCTTCTCCAATCTGTCCTTCATATTTATGAGTGTTTTCATTTACATATTAATCTGATGGTATCATTCCCTTGTTATAATATATATTATTTCAACTTCTTCTCTGAGAGAAAACATAATCTGCTGGAATAGTATACAATGCACTTTCTTATATAGTTCTATCCCACTTTCCTAGAGACATCTCCCATTACAAAGATTGCTTGAATTTCTAATCCACCAGTAGTCATTCCATGGTTTCAAAAACTTCATACTTTCTCAAGTTTTCCTTCCTTTGTGTATTCTTCCCATTGCTCAGAACATTCTCCATCATGCTTGTGGAAAACTTCTATTTATCCTTAATCTGTCCAATTAAAAGTTATTTCATTCTTTTAGCCAACTAGAAATCATGCTGACCTTTTAGTCACTGCTGCCTCTGCACATAGCACAGTACTTTAAATAAAACAGATCTATATCCTGATTTATGAATTAACTGAAGTATCTTTTGCATGATGTAGACAGATTAGAATATTGACTTTTATTTTGCAGCTTTTTGTGCATAATTCTATTATTAAAATTAATTTATTGCATTGTCATTTTTAATGTGCATAACTCTCTTCAACAAGAATGAAAATGTTTTGAGGTCATAGTCCATAAACTTTCATATTGGCAAATGTTCCCCAGGAACTAATAAAGTCCTTGCCATCTTTAACTCAGAAATATTTGCCACATGAATGAATAAATGCTCATAGGGTAGCAATAGAAGATAAGCCTCCACATTTTGACAAAGCTTTTACCTCTCAGTAGGAAGGCAAAACTTCTGAGGAGCAAAATCCCAAAATTCCTTCTTTAGAAGAACAGAAACAATGTGCATGGGCTAAGGATGAGAATTTATCCTGAAACTAGATTGCATGAAGAAGTGTGGAACACCACAGGTAAGCTACGTTTACAGAGAGTGGTCTGTTGATTCAGGAAGAGGGAGTGAGAGAGACTGCATTATCAGCAGTCGGTTGATTACAAACCACAGTAACAAAGCAAATTTGCAATTGAGTCACACAAACTTTTTGGTTTTCTAACACACATAAAAGCTTTGTTTACATTATATTATAGCCTATTAAATATGCAATAGAATTATGTCTACAAAATATATATGGCTTAATTTAAAAAAGTTTATTGCTAAAAAATGCTAACTATCATCTGGGCCTTCAGTGAGTTCATCTTTTTGCTGGTGGAGTATGTTGCCTCAGTATTGATGGCTGCTGACTGATCAGGGTAGTAGTTGCCAGAGGCTGGGGTGACTGTAGCAATTTTTTTTTTTTTTAAGACAGAGTCTTGCTCTGTCGCCAGGTGCCAGGCTGGAGTGCAGTGGCACGATCTCAGCTCACTGCAACCTCTGACTCCTGGGTTCAAGCAATTCTCTTGCCTCAGCCTCCCAGGTAGCTGGGAATACAGGTGCACACCACCACGCCCAGCTATTTTTTTTGTATTTTTAGTAGAGACGGGGTTTCACTATGTTAGCCAGGATGGTCTTGATCTCTTGACCTCATGATCCACTCGCCCCGGCCACCCAAAGTGCTCGCATTACAGGCTTGCACCATCGCACCCAGCCACAATTTTTTAACATAAAACAACAATGATGTTTGCCATATGAATTGACTTTTCCTTTCATGAAAGATTTCTCACTAGCATACAATGCTGTTTTATGGCATTGTGCCCACAATGGAACTTCTTTTGAAATTAGAGTCAGTCCTCTCAAATCCAGCTACTGCTTTATCAACTAAATTTATGTAACAGTCTAAGTTCTTTATTGTCATTTCAGAAAGGTTGACAACATCTTTACCAGAAATAGATTTTATCTCAAGACATCACTTTTTCAGCTTACCTACAAGAAGCAACACCTCAACTGCTCATTTTATTATGAAATTGTAGCAACTCAGTCACATCTTCAGGCTACACTTTTAGTTCTCATTCTCTTGCTATTTCCACATCTGCAGTTACTCCACTGAGGTCTTGAATCCCTCAAAGTCATCCATGAGTTTTAGAACTTCTTCCAAATTGCTGTTAATGTTGATATTTTGACTTTCTTTCATGAATCATGAATGTTCGTAATAGCATCTAGAATAGTGAATATTTCCAGAAGATTTTCCTTTACTCAGATTCATGAGGAGAATCACTATCTACATCACCTACAGTCTTCCAAAATGTATTTCCTAAATAAGACTTGAAATTTTAAATGACTCTTGGCTCTATGGGCTGCAGAATGAGTACTGTCTTAGCAGGCATGAAAGCAATATTTATCTCCTTGCACATCTCCATCAAAGCTCTTGTGTGATCAGGTGCATTGCCAATGGAAAGTATTGTTTTAAAAGGAATCTTTTTTTTTTTTTCTGAGCAGTATGTCTCAAACATGAACTTAAAATACACAATAAACTATGCTGTAAACAGATGTGCTGTCATTCCAGGTTGTATTGTTCCATTTATAGAGCACAGGCAGAGAATATTTACCATAATTATTAAAAGCTTTAAGATTTGCATAATGGTAAATGAACATTGGTTTCAACTTAAAGTCACTACCTGTACCAGTCCTTATCAAGAGAGTCAGCCTGTCCTTTGAAGCTTTGAAGCCAAGCATTGACTTCTTCTTTCCAGTTATGAAATTCCTAGATAAATCTTCTTCCAGCGGAAGCCTATTTTGTCTACTTTGACAAAGTTTGGTAAGGGTCACCACCTTCAGCTCTCTCTTAGCTAGATCTGGATTAGTTGCTGCAGCTTCTACATCAGTAATTGCTGCTTCACCGTAAACTTTTATGTTCTGAAAATCGCTTCTTTCCTTAAACCTCATAAACTAGCCTCTGCTAGCTTCCAACTTTTCTTTTACAGCTTCCTCACCTATCTCTGATTTCATGGAATTGAAGAGTTAGGACCTTGCTCTGAATTAGGCTTTGGCTTAAGGAGATGTTGTGGCTGGTTTGATCTATCTATACCACTCAAACTTTCTTCATATCAGCATAATTCATGTGTTCACTGAAATGGCACTTTTGATTTCTTTAAAAACTTTTCCTTTGCATTTACAACTTGGCTACCTATTGGTGCAAGAGACCCATAGTTTTACCCACTTCTTGTTGTGACATGCCTTTCTTGCTAAGTTTAATCATTTCCAGCTTTCAATTTAATATGAGATATGGGTGACTCTTCCTTTCAATTGAACACTTGGCTATTGTTAGGTTATTAATTGGCCTAACTTCAATATTGTTGTATCTCAGGGAATAAGGAAGTCCTGGAAAAGGGAGAGAGATGGGGAGGTTGGTCAATGGAGAAGTCAGAACATACACACAATATTTATTGATTAACTTTGTCATCTTTAATAGACATGGTCTGAAATTTCCCAAAAACTATGATGACAATAACAAAGACAACTGATCCCAGGTCACCATAACAGATGTAATAACGAAAATGTTTTAAACATTGTGAGAATTGGCAAAATGTGACATAGAGACAGAAAGTGAACACATATTGCTGGGAAAATTGTGCTGATAAACTTACTCTTTGCAGGGTTTCACAAACGTTATTTGAAAAAGTACACTCTATGCTGCACAGTAAAGCAAAGCACAACAAAATTACACAGGGCAGTAGTCTCTGCAAGCCTTTTCCAAGGCTTTATTGAAATTCTACACATGCCTACAGGTAGAAAGAAACGAAGTAGTGTGATTCTTAACCTTACCATCCAGTAGTTAACATAACACAGCTAAATAAAAATAATAATGCAAACCGAATTTCAGAAACTACAATACTGAGGGAAGACCTAAAATAACCTGTTATAAATTATCTTCTAAAAATTCTAATAACTAATTTTATTGTAAAGAAGTATGGTATATAAAATATAGGTTATTAACTAGCATTATTAAATATGATTGTGAATGTATTAACAGTAAGTATATTTTCAAATATGTTTTGTACTTTAATTACATCTTTAGAAGTTGTGACATTTTAATTCTAGACCTTTTAATCTTACTTACACATTTCCCTATTGTAAAGTTTCACAACATTCACATTAATCATATTGTTTCTGCCTCCACATAAGCTGCCATATGTGCTGGAAGAGCACAGACTTCAGAGACTTGTAGTAACTTTATTTTGAATGAGTAGTACCAACTAAAAAACGCCTTGATGGAGAAGAGTGATAAATCTATATAGAAAAATTAGATATTTGTTTTTCTTTTAAGGCAGAAATGTATACACAGGTGTTTGTTCCTACACTTTAATTTTGAATGAAAAACAGAAAATGCACTAAATGTTTTCTCTAAGCAAAAATTAAATTCAATAAGATAAAGCTACATGGCTTAGAAAATGATAATAGATATGTAACCAAAAATTATTGATAAGAATAAAGATCTTTTACCCTTCAAAACTGGATGTAAAATTTTAAAAATATCTATTTTGTAAATAAAAATACTCTATAAGAATATCTGTTTAGTTAGGTACATACTGACCATAAATAAGTATTACAGTGAAAAACTAAAGTCAGTTCAATCTTACACTTATTTACCACAATATTAGGGCCATTTAGAAATTCCTTTGCAATTTTGGAGAAAAGTACTTTTTGCTTATATATCCTAACATGCATAGAATTATGGTATAATATTGATACAATATTTATATTTACTTAATCCATAAAAGATCTTTTGGTGTATGGCTGTTATATGTAACTAGTAGGCATCTTTCATATGTATAAAGAACTTAGAATTCTAAGCTAGCGCTTAATTATTTACAAGTACCCATTGTTGGAGGAAAAAAGTCTTGTATTTATTTTGACAAGAAGGCCCATTATTTTCATTTATTCAAAAGAAAAGCTATCATAATCTAACACTGAAATCAAGGGCACTTCCATCAGGAGATATTTGAAAATTTACTTCCAAGTTGCAACATCAGTACCTAATTTCTGTTTCTTTTCAATTTGGCATATATTATGCTAATATGTTGACCTCTCCCTCTTTGGATCCCATGAAATATTTCTCTGATTTCATTGTCTCCATCCCATTTGCTTTATATCCCCATTTTAAGACAATTGTCTTCTTTCTTCTTAAAATTTGGTCTTGTCAGTCTTTCTTTCTGTCCTTATGCCTCTTCCTTCTTACATCCTCATTTGTTTATTCATTCCCAAATTATCATACATTTTCTGTACTCCCGCACCAAAGCTATGGTAGATGCTCAGAATGAGTGAGGTTAGCAGGAGAAATAAGAACTTAGCCTTAGTCTTCTCAGGGTACAGAAAGGTAAGCACACATCCCATGATATGGTTGGAATACTACTGTATGCAGTGGGAGCTCATAGGCTTTCTTAACTCAGACACGTGAGTGTTTTTGGAACGTGGTGTCATGCAATACATATCAGCTGAAATAACATTTAATTGAAACCTTGAAGCATGAGTAAGGGTTAAGTAAAGAAATGAACAAACAATATCCAGAAGAGTTAAATTATTATGTATGAATACTCAAAGGTGAGAGAGAACACAATGTATTGGATTAAAAGAAAATAGATATTTCTGAAAGGCTAAAGAGGCTTATATGATTATGGATCAAGAAAGGGGCTGGTGCTGGAGTTGCTGCTTGGAGTGAATATTGGTGTGAAATAAAACAGGAGGCATAGCAGGGTCAGATCAATATAGGATACTGTAAAACACATTAAGAGACATCCTTCCATACAAAGAAAAGTGAGCGTCCATTTTGCCCTTCATGCAGGAGCCATAAAATGAGGAGTTTCATGTGTACAACCCTGAGCACAGTTCCTTTAACCGATGTCTCCTCACACTGTATTTAACTCTGCATGTTTATATCCACCATCCTAAGAAAACATCTTACTGGAAAGACCCACACACGTCTCCCTATTAGCATGTCCATATGTGTCTTCATCTTTCTAATACCACAAAACCCACTAGGGAAGACAATCATGTTTCACTTGTGAACCAAAGTCAGAAAAATAAAAGTGCTCTTCAAGTTTTGCGTTTCTGTTAGCCTCGCACTTAATCACTTGTTAAGTGCTATTAATTTTGCTTCCTTAAAGTATTAAAAACCTCTCTACTCTTTATTATCTCAACAACAATTATTTTTAGGTAAGAACGTGAGTGTTTTTCACATAGGTTATCCCAATAGCTTCTAACGGATGTTCATATCTTTTTATTTTTCCTGCATTAGGGCATCATTCACATTTTCACAAAGTAATCCTTCAAACATATAACAAGTGTTTTATAAATGCTCATGAAAGAAAGGCAGGAAGGAAGTAGAGACTGCATCTTTCATCATATAAGTAATTCATCATTTAAGGAGTTGTTTCTGCTGATCATCTACCAGCTCTCCCTGCCCACAAATACACTATCACTATAACTAAGTAATTAAAAGTCCCATAAAAAGTTTAGTTTCAGGGATCATATTTTAAAATTTTGTTAAATGCACTCATGTGACTCACATTCTATGTTCTCATCATTCTGATGTACTGGAATTCTCTAAACGTACACTGTTAATTACTCCTCACCTTTACATATATTCTTCCCTATGCTGAACAGTATCATTCACCCAAAACATAACCTCTCTCTCTCCCTCTGCTTTCTCATCACCTGCACCCCTCCCGGCCCCCACACAACAAATTCCACAGAGATCATTTTCTGTATTTCAGATGGGCTCTAACTGTGTTCTCTTATAGTACCCTGTACTTTCTTTATCATTTAAGTTATTTCCTTGTCTGGCTCTATCTCAAGTCTGCTGGTAACCACGTTCTTGCTCCTTCATCATAAGCCATAAGAAATTCTCTGGGTGGATGAAGTGTTTCTCTTTGATTGCAACAAAGCACAAGAGAGATGCTAAAGAAAGCTGATTGTACATTCCAGAATATCTCAATATTCTTTTCATACATTTATATGTATTCCTTCTACTTATTAAGAAAACTTAACTGTAAAACAGCCTCAGGCAGGTGCTTCAAGAGATATTCTAGAAGAAAGCACTGATATCATAGGAGATGACAAGTCTAAGTATGTTATTGTCGCAAAGACCTTTCAGTGGCACAAGATGTGGAGGTGGAAGACTGATACTGATGATCCTGACCCTTCGTAGGCTTAGTCTAACGTGTGTGTTCACATCTTCATTTTTAGTTAAAAAGTTTAAAAAGTAAAAAGGAAATTAAAAATAGAAAAAAAGCCTGTAGGATAATATATTTATATACAGCTCTATGTATTTTTAGTTTAAGGTAAGTTATTTCAAAAGTGAAAAAAATTGAAATTATAAAGTAAAAGTTACTATAGGCTAAGATTAATTTATTATTGAAGAAAAAATATTAATTTTTTGTAGCCTAAATGTACAGTATCTTAAAGTCTATATTAGCATTTGGTAATGTCCTAGGCCTTCCTATTGACTCACCACTCACTCAGTGACTCACTCAGACCAACTTTCAGTCCTGCAACCTCCATGCATGGTGCTATTTAGAGGTGTACCTTTAAAAAAACGTTTTAGACCATATTTTTACTATAGTTTTTATGTGTTTAGATATGTTTAGATATACAAATACTTAAGATCATATTACAATTTCCTACAGAATTCAGTATAGAAACACCCCATAGAGGTTTACAGCCTAGGAGCAATAGCTAATAACATATAGTCTAAATGTGTAGTGTGCTATATATCTAGGTCTATGTAAGTACACTTTGCAATATTCACACAACAATGAAATCACCTAAGAATGCATTTCCCAGAGTGCATTCATATTATTAAGCAACACATCATCATATTAACTATATTCTAGATTTCAGGCTTAATAGAGACACATATTTGTTTCATTGCTACTATTCCCTCAGTGCTAAATAAGGATCTTCACAGAAAATAAATGCCTGGTATATATATTGACTCAGGAAATAAATACATATCTTATTTAGAATCAATTATAATGTATATATCAATTATTCCTTAGTTGAAAGTAAGACAACACATTGAGGAAATATCTAGAGGAAAGAAACTTTTTCTTACTTTACAATATTACTTAGATACTTCTCTGTGGCCCTATAGAACTCATGTTTCTACTTGAGCTTGTGTTGTGCATATCTTCCATGTGCCCCATTTAAAGCCACTGTTCACTCTTCTTTATCAGTTCTGTGCCTGAGGGGGCTCATCACATGAACTTCATGAACAGATATTTTTGCCCTCTGGCTTCTGGTTGAGTTCAGCTGTGAGACTCATGGCAGGAGATTCAGAGGATGGATTAGGTGGAAGTCAAGGTAAATATTCCCCCAGGTCCCTCTGTGCCAAATTCTATAGGCTGGTTGGCTTTTTTCACCAACACCACCACTCTGGTGGTCCTGGTAATAAGTTCTCATTATTTGTCTCATTGTTCTTTTCGTGTTATCCCTACCGGTGATAAAAGCTTCCTGATGTTACTAGCCATGAGGGTACAGTACTGTCACACCTTGATAATTATGTATTAACTATAGAAGTACTAAATTTGAGTGGTTATTTAATTTCTACCAAGCATCTGAATGCAAACAGTACTATTCCCATCATACTATGAGCTTGAACTTCTCTCCCCATACCTTAGGGAAAGTAAATTTCATAAGGACTCTAAGAAACATATCTAATCCTTGCTCATCTATTCTTCCTGGCAATTAAATGTGGCTTTGTTCTTAAGTTCCAACCCAATAAAATGTGACAAAAAGTGATGCATACCTCTTCGGGATCTGAGCCATTGAAACCTTCCATGAACATGTCTTCATTCTATTTTCCACTTCCACAGACTAATGGAGATGAGTCCCAGAGAGATCTTGAATATACATATTAAAAATGGCAATGCATGAAGAATTGTTTAGCAAATTAGAAAATTCTATTGTATTCAAGCCATTATGCATTTAATTTCTTTTAATAATACAGAAATCATGCTGGATGAAACTGGAATAGTGTTGAAAACATAGGACTTATCTATGGTCAAATTGAATATGAATTGTGTATGATTGTCATATTTGCCTACATGTTCATTTATTTTAAAATTTTTGTTATGTTTCTATTGCATGCCATCTATTGTTGTGGATATTGGAAATAAATCACTGAACAAAAGACAAATCCCTTGTCCTCATGGAGATTACATTCTAGCAGGGGATGAGTTTGTGTCCTTTGTAGGGACTTGGATGAACCTGGAAACCATCATTCTCAGCAAACTGACACAAGAACAGAAAATCAAACACCACATGTTCTCACTCATAGGCAGGTGTTGAACAATGAGAACACATGGACACAGAGAGGGGAGCATCACACACTGGGGTCTGTTGGGGGGCAATAGGGGAGGTACAGCAGGGAGTAGGGAGATTGGGTAGGGATAACATGGGGAGAAATGTCAGATATAGGTGACAGGGGGATGGAGGCAGCAAACCACATTGCCATGTATGTATCTATGCAACAATCCTACGTGGTCTGCACATGTACCCCAGAACCTAAAGTACAATTATATATATATATATATATATATATATATATATATATATATATAATAAAATTTTAAAAAACAAAAAAATATAAAATTAGGTACATGAGATAATGCTGCACAATAAGTATTATGAAAAAAATAGAAGAAATAGAAAGTGCCAGATGGTCGGAAAATGGTTCACCAGAAAGAAAAAGTTTGAGCTCAGTGAATGCTCGCTCGTGAGGAATCACACTGTCTGGATTTTTTGGTTCTAATTTGGAAAACTTGCCAAAAGTGTATTTAACCTTAGGCAGGTAACCTCTTGTGGTCTTAGTTTTCTCATAGTAGAAAGGTTATAACAATACCTACAATATTTTGCTAATGTGAAGATTACGTTAAATAAATGTGTTACTTAGCATATTAGTGTAGTATAAACAGTCATTCTTTTAGAAAAAGGTAGTTCTTTTTTTGCTATAATTAAAGGCTCAGAAGCCAGAAACAATCAGGAAGACCCTACAAACTTGAAAATTCTTCAAAATAAGAAAAAGAGGTAGCTACTGATGAGGTAAAAAATAGCAAAGAAAAAATTTTCATAAGTTTGCCTCAGGGTAGGCAAAATCTTTCTTAAGCTATTTTCTTTAGAGTTTCTAAATCAATAGAAGAATAATTTTCTGTTGATAATTTTGGAATGGATGGGCTCCACAAGAGCTATTTCTCACTTTAAAACAATAACAACAATAAACAAAAAAATTATCAAACAAGCCCAGATCAACAGTTTAGATTATTTATAGGAAGGGAAGCAAATAATGTGGACCTTCCCAAGAGTATCGCTTGGAAATGGACATAGTGTAAGAATGAACACTCATTAGTTCACAAGTAACTAATACCACTGGTTCTTTTATTTACTATTAGTCTATTACTTTTCTGTTGCTGCCACAACAAATGACTACAAGTTTAATAGCTTAAAACAACGTAAGTTTATTATCTTACAGTTCTATAGGTCATAAGGCTAACATGGGTCTTACTAGGCTTAAATTAAGTTGTCAACAAGGCTAGATTTTTTCTGGAGACTCTTGGGGAGAATCCATTTGCTTACTCATTCAGGTTGTTGACAATTTAATTATTTGCAGCGGTGGGATCCTTTTTTTCTCTCTGGCAGTTAGCTAAGACCTGTTCCTAAACTGTAGGGGTTGCTTGCATTTCCTGGCTCAGGTCCCCTCTTCTTCCATCTTCAAAACTAGAAACAGTGTGTTAGATCTCTCCTTTCTTCTTCTATTCTCCCACTGGATTGACTCTCTTGTTTATATCTTTCACTTTGAAGAGTCTATGTGGTTATATTAGCTCACATGGATAATCTAGGGTAATCCCCCAATTGTACAATCCTTGATCTTAATTCCATCTGCAAAATTTATTTTGCCATTAAGGTAATATATTCACAGATTACAAAGGTTAGGGTGTGGCTATTTTTGGAACTATTGTTTTGCCTACCACAAATTATATATTAAATAATATTTTTAGCTGATTTTGAAAATTAATGAATCAGTTTAATTAATATTTTAATTTGTGAATTTAATAACTAAAGAATTTGCCTTTTAAGATAACAAGAGATGTTTTTATATGTTTACTGGTAAATTCTGAACTTTACTCAGCTAAATTTTGAACCTTAATTAATGTGTAATGGTAATTAATTATAAAATTTCATTGCTTAATAAATATATTATACATTACCCAATGAATTTGTGTTTAATTCATTATTGAATTCTAACTAAGAAAGTTTTAGACTATTTAAAGAAAATTATGATGCCCACTGGTTTAATCTACATATACATTTTAAAGTAATATACATAAAACATAAGTTTCAGTATTTGTTTTATGTTTGACATACATACATTTTATATTCTATAGACCTAGTTTTTGAGCATAAGAAATAAGCATAATATAATTTTCATTTATAAGAAAGTGTGATATTAGATGCTGTAAAATAAATTGGATCAATCTCTTGGGAGGGTGTTTCAGTTCCACTAAAACTTACCCTTTCACTGTCAAGATATTGAGCTAATAGTAATTATTATTAAAATTCTAAGTAGAATTTTTGAGCATAGGAATAGGTGTCAGGAAAAAAATGATTTCATGTCACCCATATAGCCATTAGCCTTCAAGGTTCTTAGTACCTTTACTCATAGAAAATCAGGAGGTTATCTTGCATAAACACTTAAATTTCTATGACTATGATTGCTTTCAAGTCAGTTCTTTAATGAATGTCTATTTTACAGGTGAAATGAAGAGATAAAGATATTAACAAAATTGTTTCCATTACAGAAAGAAAAAAAAACACAAGAAAAAAATCTCATAAATTTAATAAATTATGACAATTTATTTCACCTAAATATGTTGTTTACAGTGAAGTTAACTCCTAGAGACCGACTCTAAATCTTACACTCTGCAGAAGCTGTTAGTTTTACGGTTTGTCTGGATTAATTTGATGCTTGCTTTTCCTATTATTTTTTTCCACATGGGCTATTTTATTGATAAATCAAAAGAAAAAAAGGATCAAATAGACAAGGCAACAAGGCAGTAAAGGGCTCACTTCAGGGTTGTAGCCAATCTAATTAATTTTTCATTTGGTTCTCATGTATTGGACACTAATCAATTTGGGATTATGTTTACAGAGTTATAAAAAGAGAGGAGATCGGTCCCTCAATTTGTTGTCTAGACTGTCCAAATTAGTCAGTTAAATGATCCTGGGGGACATTATAAACTGTTTGAATAGTTTCTTGTAAGTACCTTTCCTTTTAATTACAGACCAAGTCATCAACACTTCCTGCAGATCCTGACTCTGACAGAAGGGAAAAGGTTGAAAATCAAACAACGGGGCTTTAGTTTTCAGAGTATTTTTCTTTCCTTTTCCCTGACATATTTTAGTTGAAATGTCTTTTAGCATATGAGGAGATTTGGAGTGCAGGAATTGACTATCGCTCAATGAAGAGTTTTCTGTCAGATAAAAAGTGATATTAAGATTAATGACCTTAATTCTATAAGCATTTGTCACCAGTAGGAACATACTGAATCACTGAAAAAAATTGAATCGTATGAAATAGTAAGAAGGGGCACTATATTTCATGTAAATAATCCCTACTCCAAAATGGTGCCTGCTGGAATAGAATGCTAAAATGGAATAAAAATAAAATTATGTGTTAATAAAATTTTGGTGGCACACCTGTGCAAAGTTTAAGGTACACTGATAAGATCTGAAACTATTGTTTAAAAAATTCACTGCTCTAGCATCTGGCAGTTTAACGTAATTGGCTTGAGAATACCTAGGAACTTTTGGAATCCTTCTTACATTCTATCTCTTTGCATATTCAAGTGATCACCAGGTCCCTACAGATCTGCCTGCCAAGTCTATTTACACTGATTTTGTATCATTGCTCACCTGGCCAATTGCAACATTCTAACTATTTTAGCTTACTCCAGTTAGAACTATTTTCATACCTCCTGTCTTGTGTTGATACATCCGCTATACGACTGTTAAGGTTACTTTCAAAGATATAATCATACTCTTATGCCTATAAACTCTTACATTTTTATAACTCAGAAAATGTGACTACCTGTGAAAGTCTTTGGAAACTTCATTCCATCCTACTCAAGAATTAGAAAATATCGTATAAGTAGTCACTTCACACCATAAGCTGACAGTAAATATCAGTAACTATTCAGACTCCTTCTGAAATCCCTGACACCATTCTCAGTCTTGGGCTTAGAAGAACCTCATGGATTTTAGTGCAACACCTCATTGGTGCTGCTTAGTTTTACGGTTTTGGTGGCTTAAAACATAAAATTGTATTTAAGATATCTATAGGTTAAAAGTCCAACACAGGTTCCGTAGGCTAAAATTAAGGTGCTGACAAGTTTTTCATCCTTCCTAGATCCTCTGACTCTGTTTCCTTACCTTTTCCAGCTTCTAGAAGCGCCTGCATTTCTTGGATCATAACTCTGTTCCCCAACTTTTGGACTATTGTGTACCAGAAACATCTGATAAAAATAAATAGATACTAGAAGAGAGAATGAGAATCCAAAATATATATAAGCATGTCTTGTGCAGCACCTCAGACTTTTGTAAAACCTAAAGGCTATTAAGAAGCCCTAGCTGTTTATGATATAAGACAAATTTTAGTAACTTAATAAGTGACAATTTTACTTAAAACTCAGTCAATGCATAGTTTTACTAGAGACAAGAACTGTCTCCATTCTAACAAAAACTTTTTTAATTGTAAGAACTCTGGGCAAAGGACCAGATAGATTCACTGCAGAAAAACATAACTTCTGAGGTTTCTTTACAATATTCTGGGATTTCAGCTCATTTTGGAGAAGATTAGTTGGGGCAGTATACTCTTTATCTCTAAGCATACGATGACCTGAAATTCATGACTCCCTTAGGATGCAGTTTGAAAACTAGATCAGCATTGAATCCTTTCAGAACCTCATGAGAATTCCTATTATGTTATTCTCACTGGGGTTTTATGGTTTAATTAGTACTCTGTTAAAAGCCAAGTGAAAGAATTTGGTTTCCATATCTTATTCTAAAATTCTTTCGCTGAATGTTTCCTAACCTGTGTGAGATGGTTGTAGTTATTTGACTAAAAATTTATTCCAGTTTTAAGTTTGTCAAAAACAAAGACAAAAATATTTCTGTTTTAAAGTAGGCTTACTAAGAAATCATTTATATATAACAAAGTTCACCTTCTTCAGTTACAAAGTTCAATGAGTTTAGACAAATAAATATGTACTATCTCGTACCTACCATCACAAATGAGATATCACAGCTCACTGCAGCCTGGAACACCTGGGCTTGAGGGATCCTCACACCTCGGCCTCCCAAGTAGCATAAACTAAGGTGCATGCCACTGCACCTGGCTAATTTTTTTTTAAACTTTTTGTATAAACGAGTCTTGCTTTGTGGTCCAGGCTGATCTCAAACTGCCAGCTTCAAGTGATCCCTCACCTCAGTTTCCCAAACTGCTGGGATTACAGGCCTGTGCCACAGTACCTAGTCAAGATATAGATCATTTTAATCACCCTAGAAATCCCTTTGCAACTAATCTTCTCTCACCACCCCAAGCCTCTGGCAATCTTGATTTGATTTTTGTCTCTTTATTTATTTTAGCCTTTTTAAGAATATCCTATAAATAAAAACATACTATATGTTACTTTTTGTGTCCAATTTATTTAATTTTGCATTAATGATTTTGAGATGCATACATGTCACTGCATTTGTCAGCACTCTGTAACTCTTTTTGAGAAGTATTCATTGTGTGGGTATACTACAATTGAGTTCTATAGCAGATGATGGATATTTAGCTGTTTTCAAGGCTAAACCGTTTCAAAGCAACCATGTCATTTGGTATCCCCATCACAATCCTGCTTCAGGGCTTCTGAATCAGAATTCTTGTGGTAGACATTATGAATTAGCATTTAAAAACAAAAACCAAGTTGATTTTGTGCACATAAAAGTGTCAGATACCAGATCTCCTAACTCTAAACCTGATATTATTTGTCTTAACTATAGCTATCATAATAATTGATATGCACAGTAAAAAATTATCACAAATTTTGTGGCTTAAACCGTACAACTGTATTTAAAAAATCCATACATTAGAAATCCAACACAGGTTTCCCTAGGCTAAAATTAAGGTGTTGACAGGTTTATCATCCTTTGGATGCTGAGTCTGTTTCCTTACTTTTCCCAGCTTCTAGAAGCTGCCTGCATTTCTTGGATCATATGTGTTCCCCAATTTTAAACCCAGAAATTTTGCATATATCTGTCTACTTCTACATAGTCATAGTGCCTTCTGACCACAGCTGGCAAAAGTTCTCTCCTTTTAAGAACTCATGTGATTACATGGGGCCTACCTATATAATCCAAGCTACTCTCCTCACTCTCCAGGTCTGTAACTTATTTCCATCTGCAACATACTTTTTGCCATACAAAGTATTAAGGACATATTCACAGATTTCAGAAATCAGGATGTGGACATTTTGGGGACCATTTTTCTGCCTACTATAGACCACAAGCTTCTATGATATTACAAATCACTGAAAGTTTTACTTTCATACTGAAAGTAAAGATTTGTTTCTATTTCACTTATTTAACAAAATTTGGATTTTATTAAAAATCCAAACTTCTTTGAATTTCTATTTTGGCTGGGCATGGGGTTTACACCTGTAATCCCAGCATTTTGGGAGGCAGAGGTAGGAAGATCATTTGAGATCAGGAGTCTGAGAACAGCCTGGCCAACATGGTGAAGTCTCTTCTTTACTAAAAATACAAAAATTAGCTGGGTGTGTTGGCGTGTGCCTGTAATCTCAGCTACCCAGGAGGCTGAGGCAGGAGAACTGCTTGAACCCAGAGGCAGAGGTCTCAGTGAGCTGAGATTGTCCCACTGCACTCCAGGCTGGGTGATAGACTGAGACTTCATCTAAAAAAAAATTATATTATATCTACAATGAACACATAACAAAAGATGTTTATAATCTCAAAACATTGATGTTTGTAAGTATGAAACAATTTCAGAAATTTTTATTATAAGCATACTGTTTTGTTGAGTATTTGTAAATATTAGGAACAAAAATATTTGCATTATTGCTTACTTTTTACTTGTGGACTAGTGTCAGTAAAGAGGAAACACAGTCAACTGATCAGGTGTGGAGTCATGAAGTGAGGAGATAGCATACCTGCATCTGGTCCCATTAGCTAAATGCAAATCATCACTTATTTTTAAGATATAATATATTCCTAGTTAAGAAACAGTATACATTTTACCCCTTTTCTCAGTATTCAGTGTTCCTATATGTTTCCTAAACAATTTGCTGAGCATGAAAAAATCTTTTTGTTAAGAAGATGCTTTTGAACATGAAATAGCAAAATTGCTTGAATTAATTCCTCTTAATTTAAAAGATCTTATCTTTATATTAATTTAGAAGTTTTATTAAAGACAAAAAAATCTGAGATTTGAATTTTAAAACTTCAGGTTTTGATCCTGATCTGTCATGTACTGAAAGACCAGAAATAAGCATATAACTTGTTTAAACCTAGATTTCCTCATCTGAAAAAATGTAAATAATGATACCTCCTCCAAAGAATGTAATATGGGTCAAATTAAAACATGAGTAAAAGAAATTACTTGTCATTGTTATCGTTATTTGTCTAGTACCTACCTCATAGTATTTTGGGATCATAAAATACAATATTATTTTAAATAATTCAAGACTAGAACCTGAAAATCTAGAACTGCCAATAAATATAATCATCATTATCATTGCCAACACAGCTAAAAGCCTTAGGTTTACACCTTTACTCCAAATGTTATCCAACAAATAAACAATGGACAATGTGTATACAACCGACAATGTAGAAATTTCACTGCTGGATATTTATCCTAGAGAAACTGCTGAATATCCACATAAGGAAAGAGGAGAATGACTACAGAAGCATTGTTTGTAATTGCAAAAAGTCAGACATGGCTTTTAAGGCCATTAGAATAATGTGTAACAAACTTGTGGAGTAGTCATCCAATGGATTATTGTATGGGATTGAGAATAAATTAATTAGAGCTGCATTAAAAACATCTATAACTTAAAAACATGTTATTGGGTAAAAAACAATGGCAAAAATAGGTAGGTAGGCCAGGAGTGGTGGCTCACATCTGTAATACAGCATTTGGGAGGCCGAGGCAGGTGAATCACAAGGTCAGGAGTTCAAGACGAACCTGGTCAAGATGGTGAAACCCCGTCTCTACTAACACTACAAAAAATTAGCTGGGCGTGGTGGCAGGCACCTGCAATCCCAGCTACTCAGGAGCCTGGGGTAGGAGAATCACTTGAACCTGAGTGACAGAGGTTGCAGTGAGCCAAGATCATGCCAATGTATTCCAGCCTGGGTGACAGAGTAAGGCTCCATCTCAAAAAGAAAAGATAGGTATGTAATGTACAGCCATCCCTCAGTATCTATGGAAGACTAGTTCCAGGACTCCCTGAGGATACCAAAATCTAAGGATGCTCAAGTTCCTTTGATAAAATAGTATAGTATTTGCATATACCCTACGCATATCCTCCCATATACCATAAATCATTTCCATATTACTTATAATACCTAATACGATGCCTATACATCACATTATTCTGATGGGTTCCATATAGTAATAGTCAAGCAGCCTATTCACGTTTTCTATTTTGAACTTTGTGAATTTTTTGTCTGAATATTTTCAATGTCTGGTTGGTTGAATTTGTGGATGTGAAACCCATGAAGATGGAAGGCCAACTGTATTAAGAGATATGATATCATGTATATACATGTTTAAATTATTACCCATGTAGTTGAAGTATAATGAAATGCATGAGGGAGTTGTGTTGCCACATAAAGTAAAGGATACCCACTGAAATTTGAATTTCAGAAAAATAACTAATGAAACAAATTTTTATATTGACATTAAAACAAAAATTGTAAGTCTATCTTATGAAATATGTTGGGCAACTAAAGGTTTTTAGCTGCCAACATAGCTAACAGCCTTAAGTTTGCTCAAAGTTCAGACTGCACTGGTGTCCTATGCCCTTATTGCCTAAACCTGGCAATGCAATGAAGAAGGGAAGGAAACACAGTGGGGTTTGATTGCATTGGTGATGTTTTATTTCTTAAGCTGAGTGGTAGGTAAATGGGTATTAATTGCATTCTTTTTTATGCCATTTTCAAATTCTTAAATATTTCAAAGTATGTTAAAATATTAATAAGTAAAAATGAACCATTCTTCAGGGGAAAATCTCTAGTTGAAAGATAAAACTAAGCTCCAATGTCAACAATAAAATTATATACATGTGGTCTCCTGCTTAACTTGAGCCAGTACTTTATTTCTCAAGAGTTGAATTTAAATCCATTAATACACATTACTGATGTATTTATTTTTAATTATAAAAGGAATTATTTTTCAATTAGCCATAACATCACTTTTTTGACAGGATAGCTTGAATTATTTCTCGTGAGCCTTCATTTTCTTTCCCTCTTCCATGCTTGCTAAAGGGAAAGATTTTTCTTTTTCCATCTTTAAATTCATTTCATTCACAACAGTCATTGCAAACTCCTCAGTGATGACAAGGGGTAAAGAAATAAGTAAAGCATATAAAACAAAATAATTATGAAAATAAGGACAATAAAGTGGTATGTATTTTACTTTGTTAATATTAATATCTTTCATTTATATAGCATTTACTTTGCATATCACTAACCAGGGATGGGATGCTTAATTAATTACAGAATTCAATCTAGAATTTAAAATGTAGATTTTATGTTTTGCAAGACTATAATATCAGGTAGATGGCAATCAATAAAATTATATTTGGCCACTGGTAAGAATAATAATTAATAGAATGTTTAAATCTATAAGACAAATTGCAAAGAGTTAGCCATTGATTAATTATTTTAAGCCTGAATTTAAACAAAAAAAAAATAGATAAAACAGAATAATGAGATACACCTACTTTTCCCAAGTAAAAATTATAGAATATTTTTCCATTTTACCCTATCATGGATTCACATAAAAATCACCCAGAGAGTTTAAAAAATACAGACTCTTGGCTCTCACCACAAGCAAATCTAATATAATCAGTCTACAATAGGAACCAGTCATTGGTTGCTGTTAAAACTCCCCAGGTGATTCTAATATACGGTCAAGGTTAAGGCCTACAGGCCTAAAACTTAGAAAGTCGACACTGTGTGAGAAATAGTGCCAAACACAGATGCTTGCCCTATGAATATGGTTTGGCTCCTTAGAAAACAGATTGAAAAATCTGACTCCTCCACTGGCTTTATATCAAGTGTTCAATCTAAGTAACAGAAAGAATTACAATACGTTGCACACAGTGCTAAATAACAGACATTCACTGAAATAGCTGAAATATATAAATACCTTAAAAAGTAATGGTATTTGTAGCTTACATCGTAAGCCTTGAATACTATCAGTGAAATACTAGAACACTGAGAGAAATGATCAAATTTAAAAATGTGGAGAATAAACTTTTGCTTTTTAGTCTTGGAATAAAAATACTTCGGTGTCTCCCAGCAACCCTCTGTCTTTACCACAATTAGATGGATTTAAGATAGTTAGTTTTTATATCTAGTTGAGTAACATAATATTTAGTTTATAGCCCTTTTTTTTAACCCTACCTTCATAATTAAATACCTAAATCCCATTCACAGCATTACCCACAGAATATAATTGGAGAAAGATTATCCATTAAAGAGAGAGGGCATTGCTATTATGACTTTTGAGGATTATAACCACCCACTCTCTTAGGAATCCTATTAGGGCTGAGCATTTATATTATTGGTATTGCAACTCAATTCACATATATCAAACTAATTACTCGATTTACAGTCAATCCATATTTCTAGGTGTCCTCTAATAACTTATTTATTTCTGTGTTTCATAGTGGAAGAAGTTATGTGCTTCAGAATATCTTCTTCTATGCCAGAGACTGTGGAGGTGGCTTTTGTAGCACAATAAAGCATCTTATTCCTATTAACTAAAGTCTAAACATCTGCTGTTTTACCTTTGATTTTAGTTAGAGGATCATAAAACCTTATCATAATGATTCATGTGGTTTCAGATACTGCATCTACTTTAAGTTTAAATCAGCAATAATAATACAAGCAATTGTTGCCCCTGGTGACAAAAGCTGACTAGGATCAATCTCATAAATCAGGGTAAACAGACATCATGTACAAATAAGTTTCATACTTATTTCCTTTTATAATTAAGAATAATTGTATCAATAATGTCTATTGGTGTTTTTAAATTTAGCTCTTGAGAAACATAGGTCATTTTCAGCAGACAATCACACATGTCAGCCAACTATTGAGCCCAATTACCCATAAAATACATTTATTTGACAGAATAGCTTGAAATGTTTCATGAACCTTCATCTTCTTCCTCTCCACCATGTTTTCCTAGTGAAAGATTTTTCCTTTTTTCATGTTTAAATCATTTCATTGACAACAGGCATCGCAAACTCCTCAATGATTTCTCTGCGTCAAACGAATTTCTGTCAAAAGGCTCAGATGAAATCTGTCTACTCGTGGTTGACCAAATTGATCCAGCTGCAGTACAAGATGAAACAGATCATTCATCTAAGTTTGGCCATGCCAAAAGGTTATTCCTTCCTACTTGTCTACGGTTGCTAAAAAGTGGGCAAGTGACTTTATCTCACAATCAGAGCTTAGGGTAGTTGAGTGTCTTCATTACCTGTGAACATCAATGGCTTTGGACATAATTAATCATGCTGAAATCACTTCGTTATTTTAATGAGCTTTTCTCTTTCCTCTAGCTATGATAATAAGTACATGGGAAAGAAATTTTTCTCATTATTTCTGAAACTAAAGGAGAGTAAAGGAAGTGAAATGGAAACCTGTAAAACAGAGACAGTTGTGCCTTCTGCTGCTGATTTCTCCACCTGCATCAACAAAGAACAGTGTGATGAGAAGGAAGCTTTGTGAATTTTCAGCTGCCAGGGTCTCGAACATGAAGCAAAACGATTTCATCTCAACCTCTTCAGAAGTCTTGTTTACCCTGAGCAGTTGAGAGCATACTTTTAAAAGGCTGGGAAAGAGGAAAGAATACATGTACCTAAGCTAATAATGAGTAAAAATAAATGAACTTGGTATTCTTCAAATCAAACCACTTCACTGTTCTTCTTTCATAAAGGTATAGAATAATTCCAATTTAGAAAGTTGAAGAATATGGGACATTATTTGAGAATGTGAGTATTTATATGTTTTTTATATATATATATATATATATAAATCAGGGTTCACAGACATCATGTATTACGTGTGTGTGTGTGTGTGTGTGTGTGTGTGTGTGTGTGTGTGTGTATGATAGCCCTGAGAAAGAACTTTATTGAAAGTAATTCTGAACTGTGGCTATATTAACCAAAGTTCAGAAGATGAGTCAGCATTTAAGATTTTGTTTTCCTGAAAGCAGTTATTCTCAAACTCTCAAACTTTAGTGTGCATCAGATTTACCTGGATCACAGATTGCTGAACCACAGCCACAGAGTTTCTGATTCAGAAAATCCAAAGTGGTCCCTGAGAATAATCGCTTCTCACAAGTTTCCAGCTGTTGCTGGTGCTACTGGTCCAGGAACTACCCTTTGAGAACCACTGCTTTCAAGTCACCATCTCGTACAGTAGCTATGCATTTTTTAACAGAAAAGGTAACCAAGGAATAAGCCCGTCACCATAAAGAGATTCCCAAGAGGAAGTAGTAACTTTTAGTAAGTCTGAAATGTTAGATTGATACACTGCCTCATTTTCCACTATCCAAAACAAACTACTTGTCATTAAACAAACGAGTGTGGCCATTGTGGTGAGTATCTTTCAGGGACCTCCTGCTCTTTTACATTCTCTCTTACCATACTTACAGTGTTAGAGAAAACTACATGTACTCATTTACCATGGCTTCTTTGTATTACTGAAAAATAGGATTTCATATCAACCAACAACTGTAGAATTTTGTGTCATGCATTTTAAACCTAGAACAATCATTACATATCGTTATGCAGTTTATCCAAGTCATTTGCTCTTCCTTCTTTACAATGACAGACACTAGGGGCCTAGAAGCAGAATTACATTCTCAAGGTCACACAGTCAGATAATTAAAGTCAAAGACAGCATTAGAACCAAAATCTCTGACTTTTGTCCAATATTTAGTTTCACTCACACAGTCACTGACTTATTCACAGATTTTCTTACTCATTAAACAAATGGTATTTACATATGAAATATGTACTAAAAATTGTGAGGGACTGGCCATGAAAAAGAAAAAAAGGAGTGGGACTAACATCTACTTAGTCACTTCTATGTGCCAAGCACTGTGCCAAAAGAGAAGAATTACGTAATACAGTTTCTCATTGAATCTTCATAGTCACCTTGAGAAATATTATCATTCCCATCTTTACTAGTGAAAAAACATATTGGTTGCACATAAATATTTCAACCTCAAATTTAGTGTTCTGAATAACACATGGTCTGGTCCTTGTCTAAGAGAATCAAAACCTAAACAGACTTGAACACAAATAATTTCAATGAAGTGTCGTAGGAATTCTAATGGAAATACAAGAAAGGAAGGAGTGGTAAGCTCTGCCTATGAAAGAATGTTAGCAAAGCTAGCATCAGTCACATATTATATATTAGGAATTAACTTACTCCAAACTCATTTGATTCTTATAATGGCCCTGTGCAGAAAGGACTATTATTTCTACTTTACAAATGGAAAACAGAAAAGATTGTGTCTAGGTCCACAAAGCAGACTTCTATTAATTTTTATTTTTTACATAATATTTTAAGTTCTGGGATACATGTGCAGAATGTGCAGATTTGTTACACAGGTATACACATGCCATGGTGTTTTGCTTCTATTTTACGTTATAGGTGTCCGATTCTGAAGCCCATGCCTCTCTCAGATGTGCTACTTTATATCGTACATATCATCAAGTTTGATCTCTCACTTTCGTGTCTTTTTTTTAGGGGGGGGGAGGGCAGCATTTCCTTCTAAAACTTCTCCAGTATGTGGAGTGTTCTGCTTTTAACCTGCACATTATTGATAAACATTCCCTCTTCTCTAGGAGTGAATCCCACACCTCCCAAAAGGTTGCTTCAGGGCACTCTGATGGTGAAAGATGAAGACTTGCCTGGGCAGGGTACAAGAGTTGTTGCTGGCAAGTCTTTACCCTTACTCATTGCTTCAGTTCATCATCATAAGATGTTTTGTTTTTCTGATAATCATATCATTATGAGATTTACTCTTAATGGAGCAGACTAAGCAGAGAGAACATCCTCTCCTTGGAGAACCACAAATAAAAATAATGTTCCAAGAGCATTATTTTGATAAAGAAATGTATTCACTCTGAAGATAAATAGAGTCGATAAGCTCAGTGTCTCTGAAGACTTTCCCAAACTTTCACTTTGAAAAAATTAATCCTACAAAGGACAGTGCTTTAGGAAACAAGTGGTACAGTAACTACATTCTGTTTTATTAGAGGAAGATAGGTTTCCTAACCAGGGTAACAAGGTTCTTCACAGCTATCAGCCCCTCAGACTGATTACATCTATTTAAAACCATCATGGCCAAGCAGCATTTGTTGATTCCTTGGCGGATTGCGGGACTCTGGAGGCAAACAGCCCTGTGCACGGGGAGAGCATTATCCTGGGCAGCTGAATGATGCCTGACTGCCGACTGCTTCCCTGTCACTTTGCTGTTCTGACAATGCCATGGGGGACTCAGCTTGAAGAACCTCCAGAGACTAATAACCCAAGCTCTAATCGTTAGCATCTCCCAGAATCTTGTAGTTCTCATCTCCTCCAGATTTTCTGGCTGCTGTTTGTGTAATTGAAGAAAAAAACACAGCCAAAGGGAGGCAATTTATCTTGTGAGCCTCTCTGTGGTAGAGCAAACTAGCTGCGTTGCATAACAGAAATCCAGACGAAGAAAATAATTGATCATCAAGGGCCTATGGGTGTGGTCTCTCCTGGTATAATAAACCTCAATTTTAAGATTTTTTAAGAAGTAGTTTTAAGTGGAATTAAAAATCTTTGGGCTTTAAAGCAGTCTTGAAGAGACATCTTCCTACCAGAAAAAGCAACCTCAGCAAAGACACTTGCAGGAAAGTCTGCATTATTCAAAGCCCAATAAACATAGGGAAATGACATCTTAAGCCAAATAGTCTATCTTGTGCTAACTGGCTTTGAATCATTAAGTTAAAAGCGTACTGAAAGATTCTTAGTCTAACATAACCAGTTAGATGCAGGGTATAAAGTATAATGCAAGGGTGTTGACAGCATCGTGATATTTAGTCTGCCATTATTTTCTTGCCTATCACAATAAACATATACTCGTAATACCACAATCCAGAGAACAAAAGTCATGCAAAGCCCAGACTAAAGGACACCACAAATGTACAGGTCATACATTATTTTACAAAACTCTCTAGGTATTCAGATAAAAATGCAAGCAATCTCAAAATATCTTTAGGGTTTTCAGTTTGGTAGTTTGCAGGCCCAGTAGATACACAAAAGCAGCAAGAAAGGAGGGGACCTAACAACTACTTAGCAATATTAACAATTTCAGCATCACCTGGAAAGTTTTTAGAAAGCTCAACCTTGAGCCCAGCCCCAAACGTACTGAATCAGATTCTGCATTCTAACCTGGGCATACACATTATCTGGGGCTCTTACTAATTTCCACTGGTTAACCTTCTAGAAACTTTACTTCTGTCAGCTATGCCAGAAGTAAGAATAATAATAAAAGTATACAAGTGTACACCAAGGATAAATAGGATCTGAAATATTATAGAAAGACATCACAAAATATTTTTGGTCAGTTTAGACGCTTATTTTTAAGTTTTTAATATGTATATAATTTTTATCCCTGGTTTCTTTTTTCTCTTTGAGCTTTACCCTCTGCATGTCAACTAAATTCTGGCACCATCATCCCAACTTGTCCTTTTTATGCTTGGGGACTGAGGAGCTGATGCCCACCTGAGGTACAATGGCTTCATGGTTATTAAGCTTCCACTGATGGAGTTACACCTCACCTAAGCCACTTATTATGAGGCCTCACTTAGTAAATCTCCTTTTATCTGATATTACTTCAACTCACCCCTCTTACTAGTACTTCCTTCTCTAATGTTTTACTAGATCTGCCCTCCCCTGGGAAAAGGTGATCCCCAGGATGAGACTATATCAGTGTGATTAAGGTAATCATGCTGGACAATTAAATGGGCTTTTAATATGGTCCTCTGAAAGCACAAATGTTTCCAAGGCCATAAAAGTGCTAAATATATTATCTCTATCCCCCATATACCTTGGTCAGAGTAAAAGATTGGAAACAGCAGGAAGTCTCCAAGACTATTTTCAACTAATTGGCACTAATAATTATATGCATTTACAATTTTAACAATAGCAAATAAAAGCACAAAGCTACAGTACTGAAGAATTCTTATGCAGCCCTTTACGGGAGCTGTTTCCTCCTGAATTGCCAAAGAATAGAAGCCAAAAAATTAATAGCCCAGAAAAAAAAGTTAATTATAAACAAAGTCCTACTAATACAAATTTCAGTGGGTGAAAAGGAGGCAGGCTGAGCTCCAAACAATACAAGTGAAACCAATGCCTATAAGAGTAAGGTGGAAGAAGAGGCAGGGTGCTGATGATGAGATCCAAAAGATGAGAGTTATTCCTACAGAATCAGTTTACTCATTCAAAGAAAAAATATTCTGGCAAAATTCACAAAAAAAAATGGGAAATCAGTGAATTGTTGCTCATGGTTTTATTTTTTTTCTTTCTTTGTTTTTTTTTTTGTTTGTTTGTTTTGTTTTGGTTTGGTTTGGTTTGGTTTTGTTGTTGTTGTTGTTGTTGTTGTTGTTGTTGTTTTTGAATGGAGTTTTGCTCTTGTTGCCCTTGTTGCCCAGGCTGGAGTGCAGTGGTGTGATCTCACCTCACTGCAACCTCTGCTTCCTGGAATCCAACAATTCTTCTTCCTCAGCCTCCTAAGTAGCTGGGAATTATAGGTACCCACCACCATACCCAGCTGATTTTTTGTATTTTTAATGGAGAGGGGGTTTCACTATGTTGGCCAGGCTGATCTTGAACTTCTGACTTCAAGTGATCCACCTGCCTTGGCTTTCCCAAAATGCTGGGATTACAGGTTGGAGCCACCACGCCTGGCCCAATGTTTTCATTTCTAATGTAAATGTATTATAGCATGTATTTGTCTGTATTACTGAAATTCCCATATTGGAGACTATTGAAACCAATATTTAAGTAAGCAAATGCATATTCTGGCTGTCCTATTGTTCATAAGCTTTAGAAATTGCAGACAAATGGCTGCAGTTGCCCATTAAACATGTTGATGATTAATTTTAGTTGTGCACACACTCAGATCTATATTTGGAGTTGGAGCATTTTAAGTGTTGAGCATAATATCAATTTAGAATACACTCCTTTAACAGAAATTCTGAAACGAAACACAGTAACTTCTTAATCATTGCAAAACAGCTACTTTCTTTAGATTGTAGCTGATTTTTAAGAATTGATTTAACTTGTTTACAAAAAGATTTTTATTTAAAAATAATTAAAGGCAGAGTTCACTGACCTTCTCTAATCTATTTTTCTTGAACTCTCTGTGTAAGGACCACTCCCTGGGATATCTCATTCATGAAGAAAGGATTCAATCCCAAGATTTCAGATTCAGAAATCTCCCTGTTTGATTACAACCACCTGTTGCTTCTTGTTTTCTTGCTCATGTACTTCCATTTTGACTCTTCATTATGAACTCTCTCTCCCTGGCTTCTTTATATACCTTCAGATAGAAGTTTCATTGGCTTCCATTTGAAGACTGGAGCCCCCACCAATTATTTGCTCCTTTTCCCCTTGTTCTCCACAGTTTACCCCCTTTCCTTCCATGAATAGTGCCAGGTCAGAGATAACCAGGTCCACACATTTGTCTTTCCACAATGTCAGACTTTTATTGATGCTATTTCAAACACAAAAGCTACAGCTACATGGAGCTCCCAAGGAGGCAATTCCTCCTTGACTTCCAGTTCACTCAGCAGTCAGAGCCACAGGCACACAGGCTCAAGCCATTCTATAAGTCAGTCCATACTGAAAACCATACATAATAGCAGAGTTAATCAATATACAAATATTATAGATTAAACATTCCACAACAAACAAGGTAATACTTAACATTAAGAGAAAGGGGATAGGAAAAAGGGTTAGTGAACCCAGTCCAAAGAGAGCAGCATGCATAAAAAGAATCTCCTGGTCTGGGCCAGGCGTTCTGAGAGTCATACAAGAAATAGTCTTTGATGTGGGCAGAGCTTTTGATGGCAAATGTTGGGAGGCTTATCATGAATCACAAGACAGGGTCAGTTAAGACAACCATTTTGAGCTGCTGAAGTCCTTCTCTTTTTATGGCCACTAGGCCCCCGGTGAGAAGTGTTATGGAAGAGTGTGCTTGTTTATGTCCTTGTCTTGTAGGATGAAGTCTTTATTTATTAAGCAAAGCAACTGATCCCTGTTGGCAAAGTGCCTTATGAAATGTAAGATAGAATCTGTTTCTAAGATGAAGTTACTTATGTCAAGGATATGGTACATACTCTCTAAGAAAATTGCATCTATTTCACATGAGTTCCTTTGACTTCTGCTCTGTCTTTGGGAATGTTCCAGTATTCTCCTTCATAAAGCAAATTCTTCTGCTTATTTCTTAAGTCCCATGACTGTAGGACTCCCTGGAACCCTCTTCTTTTCATTATTCTCATGCCTTCAAGTTGTTCCTTTCTTTCCAAATATGACTGAATCTCCTGCCCTAAAAGGATGATATGATAATGTTCTTGCAGACATAAATTTATTGTCCAACTGAAACAAATTCATTGTGTATCTGTATCTCACATCTATTACTCTCAGAAAAATAGCATACACTTATCAGTCTATATGTACTTTTCATAGGCCAATACTGCAACAGTTTTTTTTTAATTCAACCTAAATTAATTCCTTGAACTTACTTTACATTCAGTAGCTAAGAAGGATGTGATAGGACTCACTATAACTTGGACAAATCTCTGAAACAATGGGTTGATCACAAAGTCTAAACACATGCAACTGCTTGAAAAGGAAAATGAAGCTGCAAAGGCCCCAACCAAGAAGATATGGAGAAATCCAGAGACCGGAAGTCAAGACACGCCTATAAGTGCTAGTTCCTTAATTTCTTAGTGCCTAATTTTTAGGATCAACTGAAAACTAAGATTTTTTTTAAAGAGTCTTAAAATATTAAGTACAAAAATTATTTAAACTTAATATTTAACACATAAAATGCTGTAAGTCTTTGCAAAGATTTCTGAATAATAAAAATATTGAAATAGCCATTGGCTGATTATCAACAAAGGCGGACATGAATCCAATAAGATACAGTTTGACTTTTTTAATATTTGCATATTTTCTTTTAACAGAGCAAATTAAAGTTATTTTAAGCAATTAAAATAAAATTGCTTTTTTGTTTCAAAAATTATTTTTCACAGCACATTAAGAACATTTTTCTAGCTTACATGGCTCATTAAAAAAAAATACTAGAAAACCTAAAAAGAAATTGAAACGTAAAGTTATACATTACGTGTAAAAAGACCTTTCTTTGTTCAGATGATTTCTGACCAATGATAACAGATGTTAGGAAGCTTTCACATTATGTGATAACAGTTTACTCTGACACTTTATAAAACAACCAAATCTCTCCTATTGGACTTCAGCAAAATGCGGATGGAAGAATATGTAGAGCACCCCCAGACACATTTTTTTTTTCATCTCATTCAACACCATCCAAATTAGTGAGTGTCTTCGTTTTTGCTACATGCAGAAACACTCTTCAAGCATATGCCTCAAGTAGTTATTTGCTATTTTGAAAGACAGAGTGATGTGAGTGTTCAGGTCTTTAGTTTTTACTCTAAGGACAACCACCAAATTAGCTCTTACATGACCTTCAAATATAAAAATTTTACAAAATTATAACAGGGACCCAAAGTTCTCACAGTGTCTTTTCCTACCCATCTGTCGTCCTTCAGAAAGCTACTAAACATAATACTTTTCCACATTTTAGCTTTAAATATATTATTCTAAAATATTTTAAGCTCTAGGTGATCTATCCATGAAGGAAATGCATAAATCCTTTATTTTTAAAGAATCAAACTGTCATTTTTAAATGAGAATGACTGTGTAAAGTAAATTCAGCTGAAATAACTTTTCTCATCCAGAGCACCAATATCACAAGCACAGAGGTAAAATAAGATGTAGACTTTGAGACTGAATGTTCAGAATGACTATCCTTGTTTCAGAAAAGTATGAAGAGGCTTATTTTATTGCAAACACTCCTCATGTAAAAATATTTTTTTCATAATTAGCGGGCTTCTAAATTCTTTAGTGGGCTTTACGTTGTTTAAAGTAGCAATACTGACTGTACATATGCTAAAATAGCTGCCAGATGACGGCTGTTCCAGGACACTCCCACAATGTGTAGGAATAGGGTAGGAGAGAGAAGAAGACCAATGCAGAACTGACAGTCCTGATAGGAGCAGATGGTAGTGAATACTCAAAAAGCTTCTTAATACATACAATTCCTTATTCCAACTAATTGTATGGGGACTTCCACCATGCCAGAGTTTTCGAAGTTAATTGCCTCTGTATCTGCTGCCATAGCTGTGTTTGTCCAAGGAGAAAAAGCGGGGTGGGGGGACAGAAGATGATATTGTGTGAACTTTTTGGCACTCTACTATTTACTTTTCAACTGTCTATCAATTATGTAATCTCACAGTTCATAGATTTCAGAAAGTGCAGCCAGGAATAGATCGGATGCCCTTTGGGCTAGAGAGTAGAAAAAAAAGAGAATGGGGAAGGGTAAAGTTTAGAAATGACTATGTTCAATTTTAATAGAAAACTATAGACTCAAACTCAGTGTTGGAAGAAAAGCTAACTTGATCAAAAAAATAAAATCAGTTTATTCAAAGAAAAGGTAGGAGAGATTGAAGGTTGCTCCTGTACCTGGTTGAGTTTCTGACGATGTATTCTTCCTGTACATTTCATTTAGGAAAGGTTTCATTTCCACAGGTCATTTTTAAAGCACTTGCTGTCCATCATTTTTACTTATAGAGCACCCATTACATGCTGATTCAGAACTATAAAGGATGCAAAACACACCATGTATTAGGGTTTTCCAAAGAAAAAAAGCAATTGTGTGTGCACATGCAGAGTGAGAGAGAGACAGGGGAGAAAAGAATTGCATTATGTGATTGTGAAGGCTGGCAAGTCCAAAATCTGCAGAGTAAAGTAAGTTGGTAGGCTGGCCCAGGGAAGAGTTGATTGATGTTGTGGATTGAGTCTGAAGACCACCTGGAGGCGGACAGAATTATTTCTTCCTTGGGGATCTCAGTATTTGTTCTCTTAAAATCTTCAACTTATTAGATAAGGCCCACTCAAATTATGGAGGGTTATCTGCTTTTATTCAATGTCTACAGATGTACATGTTTATCTTATTTTAAAATATCTCTACAGCAATATCTAGACTGGTGTTTGACTAAATATCTGCATACCGTAACATAAAGTTAACATGTGAAATTAATCATTACATACCTTACTTGATTAACTAAAAATGAAATAAATTTCCATAAAGATACTCCTCAAGGACCCATTTCACATCCCTATACATAAAAATGTCCATCCACTGGGAAGATCTGCTTAGGAATACTAAACTTTATTAATTTAGTTTCTTAGGGGCATTATTTAAATATTTCATTTTAAAAAATAAAAATTCTGAAATATCAAAAATTCATTTTTTTCTCCTGATATCTGAAAATATATTTTTCAACACACTTCTTAGTTGTACAGAATTGACTTAAAAGCAAATGATTTTGCTGTTTCATAAACTCTGGGACTTTTAAAGACCTGGATAGCCTGAGGCTTAATATTTTAGTTCTGGTTATTTAAAAAGTCATTATGATTGGTATGATGTGTGTGGAAAAGGTAGAGGGAAGAGAAGAGACAAACAGATTTCCTGGTTATTTCAATTCATGTCACTGAAAATGCCATTGGGTGTAATACAATAAAAATTTCTATCTCTAGAAATTCTGATTGAGAAAGAAAGAATGCTATATACCTTTAACTACAAATGTGTAAATAATAATTATAAAAGTGCAGTTTATTTTATGTGCTGCTTCATTGTTGACAAAATGTGTTATCTAGTTACAATTTGCTCATTTGGCCTCACCAAGCTTTTTTAAGCCACGCAGGGCAGCTCCTGTTGGATCCCTGCTTCAGAATTGGCAGCTGAGGGTGAGAGCAATCATGAAACTTGCTTTTAGCCACTTAGCTGGTAAGCAGCAAAAACAGGATTTAAATCATGTTTATCTCATTCTAAATTTAAAGAGACTTGAGGGCTGGTCAGCTGCATATTAAGCTCCAGGTATGTTCCTCGCTTTCTTCATCTATTGAATGGGAATAAAATAACACATCACAGAACTGTTTTGAAAACTATGTAAGGTAGAGCAGGAAAAGTTTTAAGTGCAGTATTTGGCCAAGCGGAAATATTCTATTCTTGCTATTAAATTCTTAATTGGCAATAACCACAACTTTGTCCATGAGCCACTGAACCCCAGCACCTAAAGAAGAGACTGCTTGTTTTGCACTATAGGGTTGCTCAACTGCAGGGGTCCCCAACTGCGGAGAATACAACGTATTCAGTGTGAAAGGTAGCCCTTGGAGTTGAACAGTTTCTGGTTATTATGGCAGTACAGAAGCAGCTGGCACTTTACTGTCAATAGCCAAAATGTTAGTAAAGGTAGGAATAGCAGCTCAGAAAAAAAGAAACTGGGAGAGAGGTGGTCAATTGAAGCAACACCCACTGAGGCTGAGCACTTTAAGGTATCTTGTTGCTGACAGCAAGGAGAGCTGCATGAGGCCAAATTTTGTAATGTTCTCTACCCCACCACACCCTAGTGATATGATGCCTTCCATGTGCCTCATTCTTATCTCTTTATATAAATTTAGAGATGGACAATTATAAGCAAAATTAAATGTTTCGTTGCTTAAAACTTGCGGGTAGGTAAACAAATCATGTTAAACCTTATTTTCTGACAAATGACTTTATAATCACATATTTTAAGTGGAAGGTAAATGTATCCACTTGGTATATAGAGAAACTGAGAAATACAGAACTTAATTAGATTGTACTAAGATTTACAAATCAGTGAAAACCCCAGAATAAAAGTCAATAGATTTTTTTAATTTATATTGCCTATTCAAAGAATCAAATGGCATCACTTACATTTCAGAAAGAACAGTAGATCAACCTAAATTTCCTTCTCAAACCCTAGATAATATAAATCTAGTATTCCAAAATTAAAAGAGCATCTTAGATTAAAATATCAATATAACTGTCTTCAGAGGAATCAAATAAAATATTAAATCTAAAAGAAGTTTGTTTATACTGACAGACTCAGTGAAAAAATATCAGTTTGTTTAAGCAATAAACCCGTGAAAATCAAGTCGCCAGACACAAGTGCTTATGGGCAACATTATCTATTATTATGGTCCCAAACAAATATTGATGACAGCAAGACAATACATCTTGAGCATGTAAAACAATTATTTGCCATTCTATTTTTTTCTACTACCTTTTTTAAAACATATTTTTCAATAGCAACACATGAGGAAGACTGACTGATGAGAAAGAGATCAGTATTAATTTAGAACTTCCTGATTCACTGAGCAGCTAACAATTCTTGCCATTACTTCATTTTTTTTTTTTTTTAATGCAGCATCTTAAATGTGTTTAGCTTTGAGCATAGTCAATGGAAGGAAAAGATGTTATTCTAGATTCTGGCTTATGGTGGGTTCTTTCAGAAGCTACACTGTGAGATTAAGATTTATGTGCAAGTAATCGGGGTGATAATCCAAGGAGAGTGAAGAAGTGAGACATGGAAGGGAAAGAAGCCTAGGATGCCAAAATAGGGTGCTTAATAAGCAAGCTACCATTGTGGTATATTTTAGGTACAAAACTAGCTTAGGTACTTTTGATAGATAGTGAGAAATGTGCCCAATGCTTTTACAATGGGAGGGGAGAGAGAGCTGGGGTATTTATGCACCAATTCCTATTTGTCATTTGTGGTCTGTTGATGGTTAGAAGTCTTGTGGGTTAACTCCCTGGCACTTCCAGTCTACCCTGCCTCAAGACTTTGTAGCCATTAAACAGCGTTTGGAGTAAAACCCAAAAATATTTGCCTTTTCAAGGCACTGAGTGCCAAAAGGATAGGTTGAAAACTCATAATGCCTGTTATCAGTTATTAGTCCCAGATATAGACTGGATTCATAAATACCATGTGCCATCAGTCTATGACACTTCTGGTGCACAGTCTCTCTTCTGTTTACCTAAGTGGTAGCCTAGGAAAGGAATTCTCAATTACCTTGGTAGAATCATATGAGATATGCAGCATTAACATAAGATTGATAAGCGTTCAGGCATCAAAATTTGAAAATTTTAAAGTTTCAACCTTTCTAATACATTAAATAAAACCAAAAGTTATTCTCTAAAATACTTGTTTGATTCCCTGAATTGGTATTTAGTGAAACAGCGAGGTTAAAATGGCAGCTTGTGTTCTGAAATGCTTATAAACAAGAGTCCATTTTACCTATACCACAAACTATAGTGTCTTTTTTATGAAAAAAAAATTATTTTGCATTTTATGCATCAGAAGCGTGGAGAATCAATAATTCCTCATGTATATTCTCTCTGAGTGACATACTTGCAAAGAACCTGTCATGCAAAAAACCATGAACAGCTTGAGGCAAATTCTATTTTTGCAGAAAAGTTTACCTTTTAGGAGAAATTTAGTTTGACATCAGATTGAGTAACTTTCAGAGGGCAGGCAATTATCAAGATTGCAAATAGCATTCAAAATGGGAAAAGATTACCATGATATATTACATGCTAGTTTAAAACTGGTCATAGAGAAGTACAGCACATTACAATTTTAGTCACTTGGAAAAACAAAGAAAAAATATATGCACTTAATATTTAACAACATTTCTCAAAGAAGAATTTGTTAAAATTTTTAAGATGTTCCAGAGACCCTGTAACAATGGACAGCATGTATTTTGGTGTTATTTATGAAACGGAATCAGAGTGAAATTTGTTCAAGAGACCATTTTTAGGAAAGATACTAAATATTAATTCAAAACTTTGAAAATTTAGTACTATGCTAAGAAAATGCACTTGCCCTTACAGAGTTTAATTCACGTGCAGATGTCAGTATATGCATATCAAAATTTAAGTGATAGTAAAAACATCAGATAACTGTCTATAAATTATTTGGAAATGATAGTTTGAGATAATAAGTGCTAGAAGTTCATAGGAAGGCCTTATCACTAGTGATGACTGTGGAAAAGAAGAAGACTGAACTGTACCTGAAAAATTGGTAAAGCTTGGATAAGGTCAATCATGAGGTTAAGGTCAAAAGAAAAAAAAAATAGTGGGTATATAGGCCTTAAAAAAGTACTACTTAGAACAGCATCTCACATAATGATTATTGCTATAGTAGATATTTAATAACACAATATTTCATATCTCAGTATTATTTTTAAGCATTTTAACAGTCATCAAAAGGACAGATGAGTTTGAGATCCGTTTTAGACATATAATTCATCTCTGCATTCTGTTTAATATTTATATCAATCCTTCTCAAGTATCATGCTGTAGGTCACCCATTAAAGGATTTAATGCTACCATATTTTGAAAAGTGTTTCTTAGAGACACTTAGGAGATTAAAAAAAAGTCCTTGTTAAAGGTAACTGTAAATAATCTTTAACCTGCATTATTAAAGGCTTAATTTTCAAGTCAATCCAGATTTGGTTCCTCTGAGAAAAATAGTGAATAAATTACATAGACAAAAATAAAAACTTTGACCCCTTTATCACTGATTTTGCCTTTTTAATAAGAAGCAATTGATTTTTTTTTATGTTTAGGGACATTAGTTTGCTATCTAGACAATATAAGTTGGGCAAAATTATCTCAAAATGAATAATAACTAAATGTCATATATTCATTATTTTCTAGATGCCACACTAACAATGTCCCTGAAATCTTCCTTGATAACTTGAGTTACTCGACACCATAAATATGGTTAAAATTTAATGGAGTTTAAAAATTAGGTACCAGGAACATTTTTTATGATATGCTGCATCTATATTCCCATTTATTACTTATAATTACCTTTTGAGGTAATAATATTATCTCTATTTTACAAATAAGGAAAAATTACCAAAAGGCTAAGAAATATACCCAAGATTTTAAAGATAGTATAGATTTGAACACAGGATGTTTGAGAAACATGCCTGCATGTTTATGAAAGTTAATTTATTAACTTTCTTTATTATAACGAATTTTGTCTGCCTTTGTCCTGTCATCGATTAATCTGACAAAATCTTCAACAATCATCATATACATCATCCCCAATGTATCATCTCTATTATAAAATGTTCACCATTTTCCTTCTCTTATTCTGATTCTCCTGATGCTGAGGCCTCTGATACCTGTGAAGCTTCAAAAGGGCTCTTAACATGACGATTGCTGATGCTGTTTATCATTATGATTAAATATAAATGAAGCTATTCTGTCTGAACATATTGTCATGCTATAACAAATTAGTGGAATTAGTGACACCGCTATGTACCACCCAACACTCTGTACTCTGGATGCCGCTACATTCATTACTGGGTACTAAACCAGCTACTAGGACATGTTACTACAGGAGCAAATGGTCCTAGTAATATTACTCACCGCCAAGCACTTAAATCATGCTATATTCTGTGACTAATTGAAGAAAAAACTCTATTTTTTATGTTAGTCTTGTGTTGGCTCCAAAGCAATGAATTTTGTATACTTTAGTACCTCAAAGGAATTTATATACAAATAGCACTCTTTTCTCCACTTTATTTTAGGTTCCAGGGTCCATATGCAGGTTTGTTATATAGGTAAATGATGTGTCACAGGGACTTGGTATACAGACTATGTTATCACCCAGGCAATAAGCATAGTATCTGATAGGTAGTTTTCTTAATTCTCTCCTTCCTCCCACCCTCCATCTTCAAGTAGGCCCCAGTGTCTGTTGTTCCCTTTTTTGTGTCCACATGTACTCAGTGTTTAGCTCCCACTTACAGGTGAGAACATACAATACCTGGTTTTCTGTTTCTACAGTATTTCACTAAGCAAAATGGCCCCGAACTCCATCCATATTACTGCGAAGGACATGATCTTGTTCTTTTTAATGACTGCATAGTCTTTCATGGCACATATGTACCATATTTTCTTTATCCAGTCTTCCATTGATGGGCATTTAGGTTGATTCCATGTCTTTACGATTGTGAATAGTGCTGCAATGAACATACATGTGCATGTGTCTTTATGGTAGAATGATTTCTCTTCTTTTGGAAATATGACTGATAATGGAATTGCTGGGTCAAATGGTAGTTCTGTTTTTCATTCTTTGAGAAGTTCCCACACTGCTTTCCACAAGAGCTGCACTTTACATTCTCACCAGCAGTGTATGAGCGTTCCCTTTCCTCTGCAACCTCACCAGTATCTGTTATTGTTATTTCCTGATTTTTTTTTTTTTTGAGAGGTAGTCTCACTCTTGATACCCAGGCTGGAGTGCAATGCTACCATCTTGTCTCACTGCTATCTCTGCCTCCCGAGTTCGAGCGATTCTTCTGCCTCCCTAGTAGCTGGGATTACAGGTGCCCACCACCACCACGCCCAGCTAATTTTTTGTATTTTTAGTAGAAATGGGTTTTCACCATGTTGGCCAGGCTGATCTTCAACTCCTGACCTCAGGTGATCGCCTGCCTCTACCTCTCAAAGTATAGCAATTACAGATGTGAGCCACCACGCCCAGCCATCCTGACTTTTTAATAATGGCCATTCTCACTGGTGTGAGAAGATATCTCATTGCGGTTTTCATTTGTATTTTTCTAATGATTAGTGATGTTCAACATTTTTTCATAGGTTTCTTGGCCATGTGTATGCCATCTTTTGAAAAATGTCTGTCCATGTCCTTTGCCCACTTTTCAATGAAGTTGTTTGTTTTTTCCTTGTTAATTTGTTATAAATTCTGAAAATTAGACCTTTGTCAGATGCATAGGCTGCAAATATTTCCTCCCATTCTGTAAGTTTTCTGTTTAGTCTGTGGATAGTTTATTTTGTTGAAAAATAGCATTCTTAATACTGACCTGAACCAGAATCTATGTGTACTAGGCTGGAGGGAGCCAAACTGATGTGACTGACACAGCACTGATTTCAAAATTGTCTCCTCTGGTTCAGAGACTTGAGCACATAACTTCTCAAGCACGAGCTTTTTCCTCACAAGCTTTTCAGTTCCCTTGCACCTGAAACTCCAGTATTGGACCTTATATAGATTCCCAAATACATTGAAAGGTATAGAAATTAGACAAGTTCAATGGAGAAAATGTGCAACTATCATAATTCACCTTCATTTTTGAAATATATGTTTATCTGGGCATAACATTTCTAGGTTTATGGCTTGTTGTTTTGATTTTACTTTATTTTCTTTCCTTGAATTAAAAACACTGCTTCAGTCTTACCAGGCTTGAATCGTTTCTAACAGGAAGTCTTCAGTTTTCCTTATGTTTATTCCACTGTACATGCATCTTTTATTCTATGGCTGCTTTTATGTTCTATAGCTGTTTTTATGTTCTATGGCCTGGGTGACAGAGTGAGACTCTGTCTCAACAAATAAATAAATAAATAAGAGAAATTTAAATGACAATTTAGTAGCTCTAGGTTTACTTAGTCAAAGAACTTGTAAGGTATCTGAGAGAGAACTTTATAATATTAATTTTAAAAATCTAGATTGTAGGTGATGGAGACATCTATCTATCTATTGGAAGACAAAGCAAGAAGAGGAATATCAGAAAGTAGCTTTTGGTGGGAGCTGACCATTTATGTCTCAATTGATTATACAGATTACATCACCACAATGATTGAATGACTGCATGGCTCTGAAATATGTATGTGAAAATCCGGTTTCTAGTCTCTGCCAAGTAAATCAAAATAGCTATTTGATAAGAGAATAAGATGCTTTATCAAAACAGTATTCTATTTGGCCTTTTGGGACCTTTTAATAAAAGAGCAAATTTGAAACATAATTTTTAAATTAAATTTTAGATATTTTATCTCTGAATAATTTATTAACTAAAATCAATTTTGCCTTACTTTCCTAACTTGTACTATTTATTTTTATATTAGAAGCATAATCAAAACTGATAGATTTAATATCCGTTGACATTTTTCTATTTGTTCTGTCATTTAGATTCTAGCAGCTGTTCAAATGCACATCATTAGTTTGTATTCATTGTTACTAATTTTCTCTAAATAGCCAAGAAAAAGGACATTGTTGTTCAGTTGGGACCACAAGAGTACACCACCACACCCATCTAAATTCTTTTTTTAATATATATATATACATATATATATATTGCGCTTTAGGTTCTGAGGTACACATACAGCACATGCAGGATAGTTGCATAGGTACATACATGGAAATGTGGTTTGCTGCCTGCATCCCCCTGTCACCTATATCTGGCATTTCTTCCCATGTTATCCCTCCCCAACCTTCTGTCCCTCTCGTAGCACCCCCCCTCAAGAGACTCAAGTGTCCCAGCTAAATTTTTAATACTTTGTACAGATAGGGTCTTGTTATGTGGACCAGCTGGTCTCAAACTCCTGGCAACATAGATCTACCTCCTGCCTCAGCCTCCCAAAATGCTGGGATTACAGGCATGAGCCACTGTACCTGGCCTTTACAGATGTTTGATTTAAGAAGTATTAAGCAATTTATGAAATCTGTATTATCTGTTTGTAATATAAGAAAAAACAGTAGAAATCTTCCAGAGACAAATTATTTGGCTTTTCACTTGCAAATAATCTAAGCAGCTTGCTTAAAAGCATAACAGTACCACTAAAAAAATGCAGGGAAAAAAATTGTATTCCCTAATATAAGATGATTACAATTTGTTTTCTATTGTCTTTCTTTATTTTAGAAAATATAGAATAGATAAAACTTTCTCTTACAAATACCATCACTCAGAAATTCTAATAACAAACAAACTGAGTTTCAAAGGAGGAATAAAAAAAATGTTACCATAATTCTTTAAAATTTCACCTAATATTTCCTAAAACCCAAAAGAAATAAAATTTCTTAATTAAGAAGTTATTTAAAATGAAATAAGTGAATCTTAATCATTTTAAAAATAAAATTAGATTCAAATAATCATTCATTGGATATGACTCGAGTGGGTCAAAAATTTTTCCCTAAATATTTTAATGTTTTCTGTTTATATTTTAAAATTAAAGAGGCCTTTTGTGGTGATGATCCAAATTTTCTCTTCCACCTCTACTTTTTCATATAAAATCTTATCAGAAAAAGGTAGAAAAGATGTGTGAGTAGGGCTAATAAACTGAATGAAACCATAATCTGTTTTCAGTTACTGTAAGCCTCTTTAAAGGGTAATTATTAAGTGTTAAGACCACATAAATTTTTTTACAAGAATTCATTTTATTCCTTTTATTTTTTTATTCATTTTATTCATTTTATTTTTTTACAAGAATTCATTTGATAAAAAGCTTTAGGTTGACCAGAAAGAAACTCAGAGCTACACATTCCATAAGATTAAAAGTAAGTGCTAAGTGTTTCTATATCACTATAAATGATCTGTTTCAACAGAAAAAAAAGACGATAAAGAAGGGAAAAAAATACAACCAGCAATGAGTCTGAGTAATGCACTCTTAGAAAAAGGAAATCAGACTCTAGTTGAAACTATAAATTGAAATGCTGCATTATTCACTTTCTGTGCAACTGCATATAAATTTGAACTGCTATTTGTAAGTGGGTGGTTCCATAGTGAAGCCATATAATGTGCAAAGATGTTTCTGCAATTTATCAGTGATATTAAGAAGTATTACCTAATATGTTACAGAATACTATACATTGTATATGGTGACACTCTTAGAAATTGGACTTAGAATAATAATCTGTGGGCAAATGACACAGTGACTTTTTAAGGAAAAGGAGAGGACTGTGATAAACTCCATCAGTCTTAAGACCTCATCCTCCACAAAGAGCTTATTATATGCTGCTTTTAAAATTGTGTGAATAATCTTGAAACAACAGCAGGAAAGAAAAGTAGCAAATGCTAAACGAAGTTTGAAATCTATTCTATATATATAAATAAGAGAGATATCATTTGTCAGAATCAGGAGATGGGGAATTTTCAGCATGTTTCTCAGTGGTGATCCCATCCAGCAAGAAAGCCAATCACAGCATGTGTCTTTCTTCTAAAAAACTCATCCATCCTTTTTCTCCCCACCCTAATGTACTTGAGATGTCTCTCACTTAAACAAAGTTTGAGAGATTTTATGTTGCATTGGTGATTGTTTCACAGTGGCATTTCTCAGTAAGTTAAGAAAAAGTTCAGGGAGATATGCTTAGAAGGTATAAAATGCCCTGACACACGTGGCCATAGAAATACGCAAGTCTATAAACAGAATCCACCACATAAACAGAACCAGAGACAAAAACCACACTATTTTCTCAATAGATGCAGAGAAAGCCTTCCACAAAATTCAACAGCCCTTTATGCTAAAATCTCAATAAACTAGGTATCAAAGGAACATATCTCAAAACAATAAAAGCTATTTATGACAAACCTACAGTCAATATCATACTGAATGGGCAAAAACTGGAAGTATTTCCTTTGAAATCCAGCACTAGACAATGATGCTCTCTCTCACCACTCCTATACAATATAGGATTGGAAGTTCTAGCCGGAGAAATTAGTCAAGAAAAAAAATAAATAAATAAATAAAGTGTATTCAATTAGGAAAGGAGGAAGTCAAATTGTCTCTATTTGCAGATGATATGATTGTATATTTAGAAGACCCCATCATCTCAGCCCAAAATCTCCTGAAACAGATAAGCAACTTTAGCAAAGTCTCAGGATACAAAATCAATGTGCAGAAATCGCAAGCATTTCTCTACACCAATAACAGACTAACAGAGAGCCAAATCGTGAGCAAACTCCCATTCACAATTGCTACAAAGAGAATAAAATACCTAGGAATACAACTAACAAAGAATGTAAAGGACCTCTTCAAGGAGAACTACAAACCACTGCTCAACAAAATAAGAGAGGACACAAACAGATGGAGAAACATTCCATGCTCATGGTTAGGAAGAATCAATATTGTGAAAATGGCCATACTACCCAAAGTAATGTATAGATTTAATGCTATCCCCATCAAGCTACCAATGACCTTCTTCTCAGAACTGGATAAAACCACCTAAAACTTCATATAGAACCAAAAGGAAGCCTGCATAGCCAAGACAATCCTAAGCAAAAGGAACAAAGCTACAGATATCATGCTACCTGATTTTGAGCTATACTACAAAGCTAGAGTAATCAAAACACCATTGTACTGGTATCAAAACAGAGATATAGACCAATGGAAGAGAACGGAGGCCCTTGAGGCAACACCACACATTTACAACCATCCAATCTTTGACAAAACTGACAAAAACAAGAAATGGTGAAAGGATTCCCTGTTTAATAAGTGGCGTTGGGAAAACTGGCTAGCAGTGTGCAGAAAGCAGAAACTGGACCCCTTCCTGACACCTTACACTAAAATTAACTCCAGATGGATTAAAGAATTAAACATAAGACCTAACACCATAAAAAATCCTAGAAGAAGACCTAGGCAAAACCATTTAGGACATAGGCGTAGGCAAGGACTTCATGACTAAAACACCAAAAGCATTAGCAACAAAAGCCAAAATAGACATATGGGATTTAATTAAACTCCAGAGTTTCTGTACAGCAAAAGAAACAATCATTAGAGTGAACCAGAAGCCAACAGAATGGGAAAAAAATTTGCAATCTACCCATCTGACAAAGGGCTAATATCCAGAATCTACAAAGAACTTAAACAGATTTACAAGAAAAAAAAAAACAAACAAATCCATCCAAAAGTGGGTGAAGGATATGAACAGATACTTTTCAAAAGAATACATATATGAGGCCAACAAACATATGAAAAATGCTCATCATCACTAATTATTAGAGAAATACAAATCAAAATCCCATTGAGATACCACTTCATGCCAGTTAGAATGGTAATCATTAAAAAATCTGGAGACAACAGATGCTGGAGAGGATGTGAAGAAATAGGAACACTTACACTGTTGGTGGGAGGGTGAACTAGTGCAACCATTGTGGAAGACAGTGTGGCACTTCCTCAAGGACCTAGAAATAGAAATTCCATTTGACCTAGGAATACCATTACTGGGTATATACCCAAAGGATTACAAGTAATTCTGTTATAAAGACACATGTACACTGTTCATAATAGCAAAGACCTGGAACTGTATATAATAGCAAAGACCTGGAACCAACTTAAATACCCATCAATGATAGACTGGACAGGGAAAATGTGGCACATATACACCATGGAATACTATGCAGCCATAAAAAATGATGAGTTTGTGTCCTTTGTAGAGACATGGATGAATCTGGAAACCATCATTCTCAGCAAACTGACAGAAGAACAGAAAATCAAACACCGCATGTTCACACTCATAGGCAGGTGATGAACAATGAGAACACATGGACACAGGGAGGGGAGCATCACACACTGGGGTCTGTTGGGGGGAAGAGGGGAGGGACAGCAGCAGGGGAGGGAGATTGGGGAGGGATAACATGGGGAGAAATGCCCATGTAAGTGATGGGGAAATGGAGGCAGCAAACCACATTGCCATGTATGTACCCATACAACAACACTGCATGATCTGCACATGTACCCCAGAACCTAAAGTACAATTTAAAAAAAGGAAAAAACAGGTAATTGAAGACTTTATGTAGATTTAAACTTCTCAATTCTGCATAATTCTTAATTTCACATAATTTTCCTTCATTCTTAAATTAGCTTTTAAATAAATGTGGATTAAGTGGTATTCTTCCTCCCACTTAATCTACGTTTATCTGAAAATTCACTAGAACTTGGGAGAGAAGCTTTCAATTTTATTTCCTCTTCTTTCTTAAGAAAGAAAGAAGATTAGGCTTACAGGCTATCTAGTATGATTGTTACACTTTTGAGCCATTCCAAACAAAAAAAATCCAGAGGATGTAAACTATAATTCTACATATCTAAAATCAAGAATATTGGCTAAGAAAGACAAATGAAAGGCATCTTGGAGAGTATAGCTGCTGAGAAAAGCATGGGATTTGAGTGAAATCAACTTAATAAAAGCTGAATACAAATATTAGGTTATCATCTGCATAATTTTCATGTTAAGTTTAATTTTCATGTTCACGTGAAATTCTAATTTCTTATACATTGAAATTCTTTTGAACTCAGTAGGACAGTGTTCCAGATGTCATACTTAAATGCACAAAGCTAATAATAGCATTCTCCAATGTTACCAAGAAAATAAGAAATGTTACCAATTATTACTGGTTATGGTAGAATTTCAGATGAAATTACTGGAAGAATCTGCTATTGTATGAAATAGATTATTGAATCATTTTTTTTTTTTTTTTTTTTTTTGCTTTGAATGCCAGCCCTAAGGATATATATGTTTTGAAGGCAGGAACCTGGAGCCAAAGCCCACCTAAATCAGCGGGAACATTGCTACCGGCACTATGTAATTCAACAGGTTGTACTGCCTTCCAGTCACATTGCAAGTTGAATAATGTAAGTACCACTGGAATGGGCTTCCTTTCCTCTGCTTTATGCTTCAGCTTAGATGACCTCTTAATGTACCTCTCTTGTCATGCGCTCTTTTACTTTTTCCTAGAAGTACATTTTCTCTTTGGTAAGTTTAGATGCAGAGCCTGAGAATGTTAAGCTCAACCTGTTCTCTTCCTTTTATTTTTTGAGAATCTATCTGCCCATGGAAAAAAGATGTTCTCTGGTATTCCCCAAGCTAAAGAAAATGTTTAGCAGAAAAGGCTCTCCTCCTGCTTTGGAAACCTATGAATTATCTATCACCGTCTTGGATAAGCCTATCTATTTGTGTGGTTCAATAATAGAAAGCACATATAAGACACCATATGCCATCAGTAAATGATTAAATGTGACTCCAAAATAAATAACCTACATGGTAAGTTATCAATGATTCTGATTTCCTGGTGAAAATTAATATATACTAAATATATAGCTATTTAATATAGAGTGTGAGGAGTTTTATTGAACACAGAAGAACAAAAGAAATTTAACACAAGAAAAAAAGTAGAGAGAAAATTACATATAAACTAAATTATAAAAGGTAATTTAAAGTATCTGGTTGAGCAGTTTATGCAGCATAGTACACTTGAGTGGTGGAATAAAAGTGACAGAAGAGTCATCCCAGATATATCATGATCAACAACATGAATACATGAAATTTCAAGTGCTCTTAGGAAAGCAAAAAATGGAGTTGAGAAGTAAAGCACATGGGAGATAACAATACAAGATGATACTGTCTATGTAGGGATCTTGGCCTGGAGAAAATGAAAGCTCATCAAAGTTTTCTCATACGGGCAGTATGAGAAAATATAACCAAGTCTATAGTTTAGATGTATTATGATAAATAGTGAGAATGAAACTTGATTGTATGAATTAAAGTCTGAATATAGGTGCAAATTTGTCAGTTAAAGAGCCTACAGGCAGGTAGACAACAGGCTCTTATAAATGTTCATGCATGATATAATAAGGGTTTAGAGATGGTGGAAGGTTGTAAATGAGGAAACAGATTAAAGAGACATTTTAGGAGAAGAATCAACACACCATTGATTTGATTATTATAAAGGGGAAAATAAAAAACAAAAAATAAATTAATTTGCAATATAAATAATAGATGTCATAAACTGAATACAACTAAATATTCTAAGAGTTTTAAAGGATCTCAGAGAGTTTATCCAATTTTTTCCAGTGAGTTATTTAATGCTTATATTTCATCATTTATGAATATTTCAGACAGATTTACACATTCTGACTCCTCCAACACCTCATCATTATATTAAAAAGAAAATTTATATTATCTAGGATAATGAAAGACAGCAAAAATTTACATTAATTATTTTGGCAACAATGAAAATTGTAATTATAACTATTATAATAGCTATTACTTATGTGGCATTTATGTGTAAAGCAATGTCCTGTAGGCTTTGTATAAATTAAATTCCTTACTCTTACAAATAACTTTATAACATAGATACTATTATTAACTACATTTAGAGACAGAAGAAAACACAGGAGCATAAAAAGTGGTTAAATAACTAGTCTAAAATCAAAGTCTAGTAAGTCAAAGTCAGAGGCCTAGTAGTGGCAGACTTAAGATCTGAACACAGGTGATCTCACTTTAGCAGCTATGTTAGTAATTACAACAGTATGCTAGGCTTTAGTTAGTATTCAACTTGAATAACCTCTCATTTCAATAGGCACAATTCTAAACATCCTAAAATATGCAAAAATCAATACTACTCTTAGTCATAAATAGCATAAAATGTAATGGAAAAAATACTAGTCATAATAGCAACAATCTTGAAAGATGTAACAATGAGAACACATGGACGCAGGGAGGGGAGCACTATACACTGGGGTCTGTTGGGGTGAAACAGGGGAGGGACAGTGGGGGATGGGGAGTTAGGGAGAGATAGCATGGGGAGAAATGCCAGATACAGGTGAAGGGGAGGCAGGCAGCAAATCACACTGCCATGTGTGTACCTATGCAACAATCTTGCATGTTCTTCACATGTACCCCAAAACCTAAAATGCAATAAAAAAAGAAGAAATCTAATTTTTAAAATGTAAAAAAAAAAAAAAAAGGAGAACTATACATTTATTGTAGTCAGTTACGACTGCAATAACAAAATATCATAAACTGGGTGGCTTAAATGAACAAAAATTTATTTCTCACAATTCTGGAGGTTTGAAAATCTGAAATCAGGGTGACAGCAGGATCATGTTCTTGATTAGGGCCACCTTTCTGGATATATTTCTGGTTTTAAGACAGCCATTTTCTTGCTGTGTCTTCTCATAGTGAAAAGAGAGCTAGGTACCTCTCTAGCCTCTTCTGATAATGGCATGAATCCCATTCCTGAGGACCAAACCTTCATGATATAATTACCTCCCAAAAGCCTTACCTCAAATACTATCACATTGGAATTAGGATTTTAACATATGAATTGCAGGGAAACATCACAAATATTCAGTCTTTCTCAAGAGTGTTAATGAAAATACAAAAGAGAAATTGAATAAATGGAAATATTCTGTTTATAAACAAAATATAAATTTAGTATTACACGACAATTTTTCTCAAAATGAATCTATAAATTCCATTCAATGTCAATGAAAATCCTAGAAAAATTTTTCTTATATACTTCAAAAAGCTGATACTAAATTCATAGTTAGATAGTAACATTAGGAATACCAAAAAAAAATTCCAAAAAGTAAAACAAAGGTGGAGAAATTACCCTACCAGCCACCGAGGTTTATTATAACACCATGAAATTAAATGAGTGATGGTGAACTTTAAGTAACTCCAATAATATTCTACAATTAATAATAGAAAATTTAAGATAATGGTGAGGGGAATAGAAAAAGTTTAAGAAGTAAAGATAATATTTAAACTGGGTAAAGTTTATACCAAATAATCTTTAAAAAATAATTTTAATTCTTTATCACTTGACATGTGTATAGCATTACAGTAATACAGTTTAAGTGCATATTTCATAATAAATTTTTACCAAGTTAAAAAAAAATAAAAGTAGAAGAATGCTGTATTGACACAGAAAATGACAAATAGATCAATGGAAAAAATAAATCAAATAATATGAAAATCTGAAACATAGCATAATATTCAAATTATTTGATAAATGCTTTTGATACAATTGGGTAACCACATAGAAAATAATATATTTAACACCTGAATATACAATACACAAAATAAATTTCTGAATGAGTAAAGACTTAAAAACTATTTAAATATAGGATATATCTATATAATTTTTGTTCAGGTAGTATTTCTTAAACAAGACACAAAAAACATTACCTTAGGGTAAATTAATATTAAATTTGACTAACAATTTTGTTTCATTTAGGGAAAAAATAATGAACAAATAAAAGAACAATAATAAAATTGAAACAATTTAAGAGAATTGTTGAAGAAAATACTACAGAACAACAAAGAATTGTTATCCTGAATTTTTTTTAAAACATACACATAAAAATAACAGAGTTTCCCAGACATTATTGCCTGAAAGAAACAGACTACTTAACTTAAAAAAAAAAAAAAAAAAAAAAAAAAAAAAAAAAAAGATAAACAAACAATGGGTAAACGAAGAAATTTTAAAAAATAAACATAAAAGGTAAAAATATCTGAAGAAAAATGAAAATGGAAACACAATGTCCCCAAATTCATCCTGTAGCAATATGTGCCTACATTAAAAAAAGGAGAAAGATCCCAAATAAACAACCTAATATTAAATCTCAAAGAACCAGGAAAACAAGATCCAACTAAGCCCAAAGTTAACAAAAGAAAATAAATATTAAAGATTTCAGGACAGAAATAGGTAAAATAGAAAGAAAAAAAAAGTGGAAAAGTCAACAAATTATGAGTTTATTTTTCAAAAGGTCAACACAATTATAGCTAGACAAAAAAAAAAAAAAAAAAAAAAAAAAAAAAAAAAAAAAAAAAAAAACTAGAAGACTCAAATATAATAAGAAATGAAAGAGACATTAAAACTGATACCACAGAAATGCTAAGGAACATAAGAGATGATTATGAACAAGTATGCATGAATAATCTGGACAATCTATAAGAAATGAACAAATTCCTAAACACATACCACCTACTAAGACTGAATCCCAGAGAAACAAAAAATCTGAACAGACTAATAATGAGTGGTAAGGAGGCCAAATCAGAAATAAAATGTCTCCCACCAAAGAAAAGCCCAGGACCAGATGGCTTCACTCATGAATTCTACAAAACATTTGAAGAAGAACTACCATCTTTTTTTTTTTTTCAAACTCTTTCAAAATTTTTAAAAAGATGGAGTACTTCCAAACACATCACACAAAGTCAGCACTACCTTGATATCAAAGCAAGGCAAGGCCACTACATGAAAAGAAAATTACAAGCCAATATCCCTCATGAACATAAATGCAAAAATCCTCAGCAAAAAAAAAAATAAATAAATTTAATAGCACATTTAAAAGGATCATTCACTATGATCAACTGAAATTTATCCCAGGGCTACAAAGATTGTTCAACATACGCAAATCTATAAATATGGTACACACCATTAAAAGAATGAAGGACAAAAATCATGTAATCATCTCAATAGATGTAGAAAAAGCATTTGGCAAAATTCAATATTTTATCATAATAAAAACTCTCAAAAAATTATGTATAGAATGAATGTAACTCAATACCATAAAGACCAAATATGACAAAACCACAGCAAACATTATCCTCATCAATAAAAGGTTGAAAGCATTTCTTCTAAGATCCAGATCAAGACAAAGGTACACATTCTCACCATTCTATTCAACACAATTCTAGAAGTCCTAGCCAGAGCAATTAGGCAGGAGAAAGCAATTGAAAACATCCATTTGGAAAGAAAGAAGATAAATCATCCTTATTTATGATGACATAATTTAATGTATAAAAAACCCTAAAAACAGTTTCAAAAAACTATTAGAAACAATAAACAAAATCATTAAAATTGCAAGATACAAAATCAGCATGCAAAAATCAGTAGCATTTCTATATACTAACAACAAAGTTTTTGAAAATAAAATCAAGAAAGCAATTCCACTTGCTGCAAAAGATAATCAAATACTTAGGAATAAATTTCACCAAGAAGATGAAAGACTTGTGCACTGAAAACTACAAAACACTGATAAAAGAAATTGAGGGAGACACAAATAAATGAAAAGTTATGCCATGCTTACGGATTGGAAGAATATAGTGAAAATACTCATATTCCTTGCTATGGTTTGAATGACACATTCAGCATGTATTGAAAAATTAATGCCAAATGCAACAGTTTAGAGAAGTGGAGCCTAATGAGAGACGATTAGCCATGAGGGATCTTATGAATAGATTAATGGCATTAACTTAAGAATGGGTTTACTATTGCAAGAGTGGATTTCTTATAAAAGAATGAGTTCAGCCCCCATTGGCTCTCTCCTCCTCTCTTTACCCTTTCATCTTCTGCCATCAAGAAGCCCTTCAACAGATTCCAGTTTTTCAATCTGGAACTTCCCAGCCTCCAGAACTGTGAGGAAATAAACTTCTGATATTGATAAATTACCGTGTTGGTAATTTATCAGAATATAACAGAATATAATTTAATATAATTAAATTCTGGTAATTTAACAGAATACTACCTATTGGTGATATTCTGTTATGTAGCGTAAAATAAACTAAGACACTACCCAAAGCAATCTACAAATTCAATGCAGTTGCTGTCAGAATTCAAGTGACACTTATCATAGAAATAGAAAAAAAAAATGCTAACATTCATATGGAATCACAAAAGACCCTGAATAGCCAAGCAATCTTGAGTAACAAGAACAAGTGATCCTCCTGCCACAGCCTCCCAAGGTGCTGGGCTTGTAGACATGAGCCATCATGCCCAGCCCACTGATTTTTGATAGAATTAATTTGTATTCTTCTATTGGCTTGAGTGATACCTCATCTGTATATAAATTTTTTTTAATAAATAAATAAATATAAAAATGGTCAAGTATCTAGCTAGACATTTCGCAAAGAAGACTTAGAAATGGCCAACATATATAAGAAAAAATACTTAAAATTACTATTCATAAGAGAAATGTAAATTAAACCACAATGAGATATTACTTCACACCTGTTACCTGCCTATTATCAAAAAGACAAAAAATAATAAGTGTTGGCCAGAATATGGGGAAAAGGAACCTTTGTACATTGTTGATAGAAATGTACATTGGTGCAGCCATTATGAAAATCAGTATAAAGTTACTCAACAATTAAAAATAAAACTATAATATGATTCATCTATTCCCCACTGGGTATATAAACTAAAGAAAATTCATTTATATTCCCCACTGGGTGTATAAAATAAATTAAATCAGTGTATCAAAGAAATACCCGGATGCCCATGTTCATTGCAGCATTATTCATGATAGCCAAAATATGGAAAATATTTATCAACAGATGAATGGATTTCTAAAAATTTTGGCATATATGCACAATAAAATACTATTGAGACTTTAAAAAGAAGGGAATCTTGTTATCTGTGACAACATGGATAACCCTGGAAAACATTGTGTTGAATAAAATAAGCCAGTCTCCAAAACATAAATCAAATTATTTCACTTATATGAGAAATCTAAACTAGCTGGATTCATAGAAATAGAGACTAGAATAGTGGTTAACAGAGTCTGGGAGTTGTTAAAGTATATAAAATTTTAGTTACATAAAAATAAATTGACAATATCTATTGCATAATATAATGACTATAGCTAATAGCAATGTATTGTATTGTCGTCAGTTGCTCAGAGAGTAGATTTGTGTTCTCACCACAAAAAAGATAAGTATGTGAGATAATACATATGTTAGTTAGCTCAATTTAGCCATTCCAAAATATATACATATTGCAAAAAAAAAAAAACATATTGTACACAATAAATCAGTGCAATTTTTATTTGTCAATTAACAAAACATGGGAAAGTATGCCAATAAATTTATCATCCAGAATTCAAAAACTTCTTATAATGCTAGCTTATCATCTCTCTAGATCAAGCCACCATATTTTTTGAAAAATAATAGCAGTAATCTTTTAATGCATAAACCAGCTTCTACTTTTCTCTTCTTCAGTCTACTCTTAATACAACACTTAATCTCATTAAATCAGGAATTAGATTTTAACAAATCTGGAAAAAGTATTTGTTTCATCTCAATTTGAGCCATATCCATAGAATATAGGGTAATTATAAATCCAAGTTTGCCCACAAGACTCCTGTTTATGTTTTTTTGGTCCTAATCTATGCATTAATAATGTCCCTTTTCACTATTTAAAATTTTCTGTTAGATAATAAATGTATAGTTATTTGGCAAAATCCAGTTACTGTTAAATCTTTTTTTTCTCGTCTTGTACCACTTTCCACCCCAGCTATTCAGCGTCAGCACCATTCCCTACATGTTCTTGCCTTAAAGATATTTATATGCATCTTCCATTTTCTCTGCCTGGAGCATCTCTTGTCTCCATCTCTCTTTTCCTCAAGATTTTTAATAAAATCTCATCAGTGAAAGGTTGTTTTATTTATAGTAACACTATTCTCCTCACACTTTGACATAATACACTCCATTCTTTAACTCTGCTTTATTTTTCCCTTACAGATTATACTACCTTTTTACATGTTAAATGTTTTCTTATTTTTCCTCTTATTCTTCTAGAATAGAAGTACATTAAGAGCAGGAATTTGTACTTGTTCATTCACCTCCACTGGTACCTGTCACATAATATGAACTCAATAGAAATGTGCTTAATAAAAAAAGAAAAGGCTAACTGTATTGCAGAATATTTTACATGAAGTGATAAAATTTATGTCAAATATTAAGATATAAGGAAATAGTCCTATATGCTATTTCACACGCAAACTTTTGATAATAATTTTTGATGAAGAAGAAAGAAAATATGACTGGAAATGGTGTCAATGGTCATCTCAACCTTATCTGAAATGCTTTCATACTTTTATTAACAAAAGACAGGGTAAGTATGAGAAGCTTGACAGTTTTAAATTCACAACAGTGGAAATACTGGTATTTTCTTATTATTCTTTGCACTCTTCTATATTCTGATTTCTTGAAAACGTTATATGTATCAATTATTAACCCTCTTATAAATTGAATAGTAAAGAATTATGATTTTTTCTCATTCATTAATAATTTATAAAGTCTTTGAGAAGATGCAAATTTATTTAAAGAACATGTTTATTAAGCCAACATACCCGTTTGGATACTGCATTTAGTGAAAAATATTGAAGCTAAAATAATAAAGAAGAAAACAAATAATGTTCCAGAGTCTTATTTTCTCTGTAATTGAAAAAGTACTTTTTAAAAAAATTATATTAGCAATTCTTACAAAATTGCTCTCCTAGTGTTTGCTCCTGGTATAGTTCCTGCTAGCTCCTTACTTTCACCCATATCTCTCTAACCCTAACTCACTAAGCTCCTTCTGTTATTTTCCTGAGCTTAAAAAGAAAATTACATATTACTGAAATCATTTAACTTCAAATGTTTTCCTCATCAAGGCAATAAACTTAAGACCCTGCTCCACCAATCTGACAGAACTGACACTCTGCTTGTGAAAAGCATTTTATGAATTCTAAATCATTATATGCTCATTAGGTTCCCTTATTATTTGCTAGGAAAATAACAATTCTCCCAAAATTTAGTGATAATTTATATAAGGGAGAAGATGTGAAAGAAAATTAAAGATAAATACAGGAGATAATAGAGATTTTTCCATTAACCCTAAATTAATAACTGGACTAGTAACAGAAAATACTCAGCTGAAGCTCCTCTTCGGGTTTTTGACACAAACTTCTCTTTTCTTCAATTTCTTTTGTAATAATGTATGACAAATATGTTTCATGTGACCCACAGAAAATATTACATTTTAGATGTTTGTTTTCAATAACAATAATAAGGTACTTAAAAGGTTCTACTGATGGGAACTTTATTTGAAAACAAATAATACAGAACTACAATCGGATACCATGTTACTGCCAATAAAAATAGTTTCAGCAAACCTAGAAAAAGCAAGCAATTCTTTGGAATTTTTATCTTTTTATCTTTCTGATACTGAAGAATCTACAAAAATCAATCAAGCAATTCAAAATAAATGAAAACTTCAAAGAAATTGTTTTTCAAGTATATGCCCAGAAATAATGAAAGATACCAAATTATATAGAAACATGCACATTGTAATCAGAAACCTTTCAGTTGCAGGCTACATTTTCAGCAAATTACATTCTATGAAGAAAGCCTAAAATTATCACTAGATATGGTGATAATATCATTCTATCCAAAAAATAAAGTGGAATCTACTCTTTGGGTGATTATTTTTTCTTTTTATGATTTAGTTTCTTTCCAGAATAAAAAAAAAATATTTTGAATAGAGTGAAGCAGTGATATAAAACAGGATGAATAGCACACTAGCAAAAAACTGATATTTATGCATGAAAAGAAGATAGCCTATCTAGTATTTTTGTCTTCATTTACAATCAGTTCCACCCAGATATGCCTACCATGTGCAAGACACATCATCACAAATAAAAGTTTTCCTTGTCTTCTACTTTAAGGTGACTTGTGACTAAAACTTTCCAGAATTAGAATCTATATTTTCAACATTTAATAATTAACTATAGTTATTCCAAAACTATTTCTAGAATTTGCCCTACTGAAGCTTTTAACATGTCTATTTGGACTTCATTGTCACCAAGTTTATGTCTTCAGTATATGGAATTATTTGATGTTAGTGAAAATAATGTTTTTGTTTTTATCATCTTGTTTATAAGACATCTATTACAAGGGGCTTGAAGTACAAGCTTTGTCAGTTTGTCATTACATCCAAGGGGCCTATCATGGCATCAGATAGCAAGAAGACACACTGAATAAACAAATGAAAAAGTAAATTCCAAACTTTTACTGAAGTATTATACTTGGTAAATAAAAAGAGAACACTCTCCAAATTCATTTAGGGATTTCATCTAATTGTACTCTACTTTCCTATGAGGTCTTTTTAGAACTTTCTAAAGTGATTCTAGAGATTATGCAAAAAGAAAATAATAATAGCAAAGACTTTTTTTTTTTTAAAAGGTTGACTAGGGGCCAGGTGCAGTGGCTCATGCCTGTAATTCCAGGACTTTGGGAAGCCGAGGCATGTGGATCACCTGAGGTCAGGAATTGGAGACCAGCCTGGCCAACACGGTGAAACCCCGTCTTCACTAAAATTACAACAACAACAATAAAAACAAATAGCTGGGATTGGTGGCGTGCACCTGTAATTCCAGCTACTCGGGAGGCTGAGGCATGAGAATCGCTTGAACGAGAGAGGGGCAGAGGTTTCAGTGAGCGGAGATCATGCCATTGCTCTCTATCCTGGGTTACAAAGTGAGACTCCATCTCAAAAAATAAATAAATAGTAACAAAAAATAAAAAGAAAAGCGTGACTAGTTTAATACAGAAGATATTTCTTCCATATAAAAAACTAAATTTAGAATTATCAAACTTTATGTGGTATAGAGATTAATAGCATAGACTAGTTAGCCTAATATATTAGAAATTATATTTACAATAAAAGTATCATCACTAGAGTAAAAAGAAGTTGGACTTTTAAATATATTGTATTGAAACAATTGGTTAATAACCACTTAGAAAAAATTAAATACTTTCTTCATACTTTATCTCAAAATAAGTTTCAGATAGACTAAATAAATACAAGAAATGGAAACATTAAATCCTGTAGGTAAGTATTTGTTGAACTCTCAGAATGAATAGTAAATTTCTGAGAATATAAAAACAGGTTAATTCGTAAAAGGAAGAAGGTCAACTGGTTTTACTACATAAAATTTTAACACATCTGTATGTCAAACTGATTAATAAAGTTAAAAACAAATAACAAGGGTGAGGAGATAACTGTAACAAATATGAAAGTTAGCATATCCTTAATAAATACTGAAATATAAAATTAATTTTAAAAATTACTTTTCTACACCCAGTGAAACTACAATGACCATTATCAAATCACTCTCAAATGGAAAATAAGTGATGAAGGAAACAATAAAAAAAATCCAAAATCACTAATGAAGAAATGTAAAATAAAATACCAGATATGATCTTCCACCTTTTTTGTTTATAAACTTTTTTGCAAAATAATAATTCATTGTTGTGTGAAATCAGTCATACAGGCATTCTTACACCGGATAAATGAAGAGACCACATTACCCTTACCTTCTGAGAAAGCACTCTTAACAGGGAATAACAGGACAGTGATATTTTTTTACATATGCGTAGAGCTTACGAAACCATGACATCATGTCATGGCTAAAAATGCACTAAGTCTACAATCCAAAAATATTTTCAAAACAAAACAATTTCTTCCATTTCTAGAACATTATTATGGAGTTATCTTAGACCAGATTAACATTTCTTAAAATTCTCTTTTCCCCTTATCTAACACCTTACTCTGAAAGGGGAAGCTGCCCTCTCCAACGCATCATGAAAAATTTCCTGCTATACCAGCTCAGGGGAATCATGTCCCTCTACATTTTCTTTACAACACCCCCACAGTTCTGCACCAACAAAATAATAATTAAAAAAAGTTAATACATCTGGCAAATCAGGACATTGTGGAGAGAAGAGTGAGTCAAGAGAATTAGAAGAATAGAACTTTTCTTTCCTTAGTTGGGTGGGTGAAAGACTTAGGAACACTCCTAAATTAATATTTTGTTCTAGCACACAAAGGAAACAATCAATATACTCTCCAAACTGTTGTGCAAAGAAGGATCCACATGCAGCATTTAAATAATAACAAAACCTTGCATTTAATGTCTATGTCTATTTGTATCTATGTCTACTAACTTAGAAATAAAGTAAATTATAAATCATTCACAGAGGAAATATTGTACAGTGATTAAAATATGCATTTGAAGAATAATTAATTACATGAGAAAGATCTAAGTAGGAAAAAAGCAGAATAGAATATGCATTTCCAATATGACAATATTTTTACAGGGAGAAAACTAAAAGACGTGCACCAAAAATGTTGCTATTGGTATTCCAGGCTCTTTCATCTGATTCTTTGTACACTATGTATGTTCTAACGTTCTGAAGTAAATGTATTTTTTAAATATTTTTAAAAGTGAAATGAAAATATAGAAAAATGATACTGTAGTATATTGGGTTTCATTTTCATCTCTGTACCCATACTGACATAAAAAAGGTGGCTAATTGCCAGTCAATCCAAGTAACTAAGAAGTTAAAGCAGTAAATTTTCTTCCATTACATGCAGTTAAGCATTAACATTCCTGTTGTCTTTCTCTCTGCTATTATTACAGCAATGAGAGGAAACAGCATAATCATAAATCCAAACTCAGGATGATGACTGACAATCTGTTGGTTAAAGAAACTCATTTACCTAGCACAAGTCTAAAGAGAGACCAAAGAACTAATTTATCTTTTGATAAGGTCCCAATTCTAAATGAGAGGAGAAATGGCAACTCGTTAGTCTATGTCTCTGATGCCACAGTTCTAATTTAACACATTACTGAGAAGATAAATCTTTGAATACATCCTGCATAAATAACCTATTGTCATAAGTCTATTAATAAAGCATGAACAATTAGCCTGGGGACCTCTAGCACTCTTTTCATTATATTCTTACAAACTGTTAAGTATATGCAAATATTTATAGAGTATATTTAGGGAATAAAAAGTAGTAATCCCTGGTAATCGTCCAACCTACCTCCAGTTTAAAAAACAATACACTGACTTTTAAAACCTCTGTGTAACCTTTTCTACTTAGCTATAAATACTTTCCTAAATTTTGCATTTATTATGCACTTACTTTTCTTTCTTGATTTACTAGATGTTTGTGTCTCTAAAATTGTTTTATTTAGTTCTGAATGTTTTAACATTACATAATGAAATGTACTATATTTATATTTCTGTAATTGCTTTCTTGACTCAATTTTATGTCCCAGAGAGACTTCTTTGTTCATATATTCACCAAAAAAATGCATTTTTTTCTTTTCATTGGGTAGATATAATTGCATTTTAAGAACACAGAACATGCAGTGTATCTTTTCTATTATTGTCTTTCCCATTATTGATGGATTTGATTCTGAGTAATTTAATTTTTCCTTTTTTTTTCTGTGACAAGCAATATTGCTTTGACATCTTTTACATGCTCCATGGCACCCAGAAAAAATAGTTCTTAGCATATATCTCTAGCATGTATATCTAGAAATGAAATTGTTGGATCATAAGATAACTGATGTTTTCTAGAGGATTTTTACCTAAAGAATATTTGATTTATTTTGCACATTACTAGATTTTATTTGCTGACACTTTTAACTTTGATTCTTGGTTCATATCTCAAGTTAGACTGTCTGTTATTTATCTGTAATATTCTTGTTGGGTTTTGATATCAATATTGTATTAATATTACCAAGATGATTGGAAAAGTAACTCCTGTTTTTTTTTCCTAAAAAAGCATTTAAGATGAGCATTATGTGTTCTTGAATATTTTGATATCTGTAGTTAAACTATGTGGACCAAAGGAGATTATGGTTTTAAATTTTTAAGCTAATCATTGACATGTTAATTGTCATAGAAACATTTTACCACCCAGATACAATATTCAATTGCAACAGGATTTTTATAAAATTATATTATACAATTACTATTTATTATTATAGATTATTATAGTCTTTATGTTTCCTGAACACTTTGTTTCAAAATTATTGAATTTGATTTTTGTAATGTCTAATATATTTTTATAAGCTACAGTATCTCTACTTTAACATTTTCATTCTTAATGTTTTTGTGCCTTCTTTGCTTTTCCCATGATCAAACATTTTAGAGAACCACTTTAAAAAACTAATATTTGTTGGTACACTTTACTGTATTTATGTTCTATATTTTTATTTATTTTCTTCTTTCTTCCATAACTTTGGGATTTACAACTAATATGGTTTGGCTGTGTCCCACCCAAATCCCGTCTTCAATTCCCACGTGTTGTGGAAGGGACTTGATGGGAGATAACTCAACCACAGAGGCAGGACTTTCCTGTGCTGTTCTCCTGATAGTCTAATGTTTTTAAAAATGGGAGTTTCCCTGCACAATCTATCTCTCTGCCTGCTGCCATCCATGTAAGATGTGACTTGCTCCTCTTTGCCTTCTGTTGTGATTGTGAGGCTTCCCCAGCCATGTAGAAATGTTCATCCAATTAAACCTCTTTATTTTATAAACTGCCCAGTCTCAGGTGTGTCTTTATCAGCAGTATGAAAACAAACTAATACAGTAAATTCATATCAGTAGAATGACGTGCTGCTGGAAAGACACCCAAAAAATGTGGAAGTGACTTTGAAACTAAGTAAAAGGCAGATGTTGAAACAGTTTGGAGGGGTCAGAAGAAGACAGAAATATGTGGGAAAGTTTGGAACGTCCTACAGACTTGTTAAATAGCTTTGACCAAAAGCCTGATAAAGATATGAACTATAAAGTCCAGGCTGAGGTGGTCTCAGATAGAGATGAGGAATTTTTGGGAACTGGAGAAAAGGTGACTCTTGTTATATTTCAGTGAAGAGACTGGCAGTGTTTTGTCCCTGCCCTAGAAATCTGTGGAACTTTGAACTTGAGGGAAATGATTTAGGATATCTGGTGGAAGAATTTTCTAAGCAGCAAAGCATTAAAGGTGTGACTTGGGTGCTGTTAAAGGTATTCAGTTTTATAAGAAAAGCAGAGCATAAAAATTCAGAAAATTTGCACCCTGACAATATGATAGGGTCTGTGCCTTTTAATTGGGGAATTTAGCTCATTTATATTTAAAGTTAATATTGTTATGTTTGAAATTTATCCTGTCATTACGTTGCTAGCTGGTTATTTTGCCTGTTAGTTGATGCAGTTTCTTCATAGTGTTGATAGCCTTTATAATTTGGTATGTTTTTGCATTGGCTGGTACAGATTTTTTCTTTCCTTGTGTTGTGCTTCCTTCAGGAGTTCTTGTAAGGCAGGCCTGGTAGTGACAAAATCTCTCACCATTTGCTTCTCTGTAAAGGATTTTATTTATTTGCTTATGAAATTTAGTTTGTCTGGATTTGAAATTCTGGGTTGAAAATCCTTTTCTTTAATACTGTCTATTATTGGTCCCCACTTTCTTCTGGCTTGTAGGGTTTCCACAGAGAGATCTGCTATTAGTTTAATGGGCTTCCCTTTTTGGGTAACCAGACCTTTCTCTCTGACTGCCCTTAACAACTTTTCCTTCATTTCAACCTTGGTGAATCTGATGATTATGTGTCTTGGGGTTGCTCTTCTCGTGGAGTATCTTTGTAGTGGTCTCTATTTCCTGAATTTGGATGTTGGCCTGTCTTGCTAGGTTGTGGAAGTTCTCTTGGAGAATATCCTAAAGAGTGTTTTCCAACTTGGATCCATTCTCCCCATCACTTTCAGGTACACCAATCAAACAAAGGTTTGGTCTTTGCACATAGTCCGTTATTTCTTGGAGGCTTTGTTGTTCCTTTCCATTCTTTTTTCTATAATCTTGGGTTTCATGTTTTATTTCATTAAGTTCATCTTCAATCTCTGATATCCCTTCTTCTGCTTAATCAATTCAGCTATTGGTACTTGTTTATGCTTCACAAAATTATTGTGCTGTGTTTTTCAGCCCCATCAGGTGGTTTATGTCCTTCTCTAAACTGGTTATTCTAGTTAGCAATACCTCTAACTTTTTGAAGGTCCTCAGCTTCCTTGCATCGGATTAGAACATGGTCCTTGAGCTCAGAGGAGTTTGTTATTATTTACCTTCTGAAGCCTACTTCTGTCAATTTATCAAACTCATTCTCTGTCCAGTTTTGTTCCCTTGCTGGCAAGGAGTTGTGATCCTTTGGAGGACAAGAGGAGTTCTCTTTCTTTGAAATTTTCAGCCCTTTTGTGCTGTTTATCTCCATCTTCCTGGATTTATCTACATTTGGACTTTGATGTTCGTGACCTTCAGATGGGGTTTTCTTTTTGTTGATGTTGATGCTCTTCCTTTCTGTTTGTTAGTTTTCCTTCTAACAGTCAGACCCCTCTGCTACAGGTGTGCTGAAATTTGCTGGAGGTCCACTCCAGACCCTGTTTACCTGGGTATCACCAGTGGAGGCTGTAGAACAGAAAAGACTGCTGCCTGTTATTTCCTCTAGAAGCTTCATTCCAGAGGGGTGCCCACCAGATGCCAGCCAGAGCTCTCCTGTCTGAGGTATCTGTCAACCCCTGCTGGAAGGTGTCTCCCTGTTAAAAGGCACAGGGGTGAGGAGGCAGTTTGTCCCTTAGCAGAGCTCCAGTGCTGTGCTGGGAGAACTGCTGCTCTCTTCAGAGCCAGCAGGCAGGAATGTTTAAGTGTGACAAAGCTGTGCTCACAGCTGTCCCTTTCCCCAAGTGCTCTGTTCCAGGGAGATGGGGATTTTTATCTATAAGACCTGGACTAGGGCTACTGCCTTTTATTCAGAGATGCACTGCCCAGCCAGGAGGAATCTAGAGAGGCAGTTGGGCTGCAGAGGCTTTGCTGAGCTGTGGAGGGCTCCAGCCAGTTGGAACTTCCATGTGGCTTTGTTTAAACTGTGAGGGGAAACCCGCCTACTGAAGTTTCAGTAATGGTGCATGTCCCTCCCCCACTAAGCTCCAGCATCCCAGATCAACTTCAGATTACTGTCCTGGCTGCAAGAATTTCAAGCCAATGGATCTTAGCTTGCTGGGCTCCATGGGAGCTACCTCTGTTGAGCTAGACCACTTGGCTCCCTGGCTTCAGCCCCCTTTCCAGGGGAGTGAACAGTATGTCCTGGTGGCATTCCAGGTACCACTGGGGTATGAAAAAAAAAAAAAAAAAAAAAAAAAACTCCTGCAGCTTGCTTGTGTCTGCCCTAGTAGCCATGCAGCTTTGTGCTTTAAATCCAGAGCCCTGGTGGCATAGGTGCCCAAGGGAATCTCCTGGTCTGCATGTTGTGAAGACCCTGAGAAAAGCATAGAATCTGGCCTGGAGTGCAGTTTCTCAAGGCACAGTCCCTCACAGCCTTCCTTGGGTGAGGGAGGAGTACTCTGACCCCTTGCATTTCCCAGGTGAGGTGACACCCCACCTTGCTTTGGCTCACTCTTTGTGGGCTGCAACAACTATCTAACCAGACCCAATGAGATGAGCTGGGTATCTCAGTTGGAAATGCAGAAATCACCACCTTCTGCGTTGATCTTGCTGGGAGCTGCAGTCTGGAGCTGTTCCTATTTGGCCATCTTGGATCTTCTCTCCTGAACTTATATTTTCTAAATACTCAAAGTGAGTGATAAAAAAAATGATATGCCTGGACTTAAAACTAATATGCAGTTTATACGAGACATACCTCTAATGTAAGAAAAGAGGAGAAATAAAAGTAAAAGGATAAAAAGAATGCTAACATTAATCAAAAGAAAGTTTGTATAGCTATATTAATATCAGGCAAACTCGTGTTACGAGCGGTCATTGTACAGATTATTTCATCACCCAGTTATTAAGACTAGTACACATTAGTTATTTTTTCGGATCCTCTCCTACCTCCTGCCCTCCACCCTCTGATAGTCCCCAGTGTATGTTCTTCGCCTATATGTATTCATGTGTTCTCATCATTTAGCTCCCACTTATAGGTGAGAATATGCTTTGTTTGATTTTCTGTTCCTATATTAGGATAATAACCTCCAGCTCCATCTATGTTCCTACAAGGACAATCTTGTTCTTATTTATGGCTGCATAGTATTCCATGATGTATAGGGACCACATTTTCTTAATCTAATCTGTCATTGATGAACATTTAGGTTGCTTCCATGTTTTTGCTATTGTAAATAGTGATGCAGTGAACATACCTGTGCATGTGTCTTTGAAGTAGAATGATTTATATTACTTTGGGTATTATACCCAGTAATGGGATTACTGGGTTGAATGGTTGTTCATTTTTTAGGTCTTTGAGGAATCACTAAACTGGCTTCTACATGGTTGAACCAATTTACACTCCCACTGTCAGTGAAAAAGCATTCCTTTTTCTCCAAAACAACACCAGAATCTTGTTTTTGACTTCTTAGTGATAACCATTCTGACTAACGTGACATGATATTTCATTGTGGTTTTGATTTTCATTTCTCAAATTATCAGTGATATTGAGCTTTTTAAAACGATAGTTTGCTGCATGTATGTCTTCTTTTGAAGTGTTCATGTCCTTTGTCCAATTTTTAAAGTGATTAATTTTTTTGTAAATTTGTTTGTTTCCTAAAGATGCTGAATATTAGACCTTTGTAAAATGCACAATTTGCAAAAATTTTCTCCCCATCTGTAGGTTGTCTGTTCTCTCTGTTGATAGTTTATTTTGCTGTGCAGAAGCTCTTTTGTTTAATTAGATCCCATATGTCAATTTCTGCTTTTGTCCAATCGTTTTTGGCATCTTCTTCATGAAATCATTGCCCATGCCTATGTCCTGAATGGTACTGTCTAGGTTGTCTTCCAGGGTTTTTATAAATTTTGAGTTTTATGCTGAAGTCTTTAATCCATCTTGAGTTAATTTTTGTATATGTTGTAAGGAAAGGGTCCAATTTCAGTCTTCTGCACATGGCTAGCCAGTTATCCCAGCACCATTTAGTGAATACAGAATTCTTTCACCATGGCTTGTTTTTGTTAAGTTTGTCAAAAATCAGACAGTCGTAGGCGTGAGGCTTATTTCTGGGTTGTCTATTGTCTTCCATTGGTCTATTTGTCTGTCTTCATGCCAGTACCATGCTGTTTTGGTTACTATAGCCCTGTAGTATAAAGTTGGACAGCATAATGACTCCAGCTTTGTTCATTTTGCTTAGGATTTTCTTGGCTATTCAAGCTCTTTTTTGGTTTTGTATAAATTTTAAAATAGTTTTCTTTCTAGTTCTGTGAAGAATGTAAATGGTAGTTTAATAGGAATAGCATTCAATCTATAAATTGCTTTGGGTACTATGATCATTTTTATGATGATGATCCTTCCTATTCATGAATATGGAATGTTTTTCCATATGTTTTTGTCATCTGATTTCTTTGAGCAGTGGTGTGCAGTTCTCTTCATAGAGATTGTTCACCTCCCGAGTTAACTGTAACCCTAGGTATTTTATTCCTTTTGTGGCAATTGTAAATGGTAGTTTGTTCTTGATTTTGCTTTTGGCTTGCCTGGTTTTGGTGTATAGAAATGCTGGTGATTTCTGTACATTGATCTCATGTCTTGAGATTTTGCTAAAGTTGTTTATCAGGTAAAGAAGCTTTGAGGCTGAAACTATGGGGTTTTCTAGGTATAGGATTATGTCATCTGCAAACAGGGATAGTATGACTCCCTCTCTTCCTATCTGGATGCTTTTTATTTCTTTCTCTTGCCTTATGGCCTTGGCCAGGACTTCCAATACTATGTTGAATAGGAGTAGTGAGAGGGGGCATTTGTCTTTTGTGCCAGCTTTCAAGGAGAATGCTTTCAGCTTTTGCCCGTTCAGTATGATGTTGGCTATGGCTTTGTCATAGATGGCTCTTATTATTTTAAAATATGTTTCTTCAGTACCTACTTTATTGAGAGTTTTTAACATGAAGAGATGTTGAATTTTATTGAATGCCTTTTCTGAAACTATTGAGATAGTCATGTGAATTTTGTCTTTAGTTCTGCTTATGTGTTGAGTCACATTTATTGATTTTCATATGTTGACCCAGCCTTGCATCTGAGGCATAAAGCCTACTTGATTGTAGTGGATAAGCTTTTTGATGTGCTGCTGAATTCGGTTTACCAGTATTTTATTAAGGATTTCTGCATCAGTGTTCATCAAGGATATTTGCCTGAAGTTTTCTTTTTATATTTTTATTGTAGGTTTTATTTCCAATTATGTGATAAATTTTAGAATGTCATGCGGTGATAAGAATGTATATGTTGTTGTTTTCAGGTGGAGAGTTCTGTAGATATCAGGTCAATTTGATTCAGGTCCTATATATTTTTGCTAATTCTCCATCTTGATTATTTGTCTAATATTGTCAGTAGTGTGTTAAAGTCTCCCAGTATAAATGTGTGGGAGTCTAAGTCTCTCTGAAGGTCTCAAAGAACTTGCTTTATGAATCTGGGTGCTTTTGTGTTGGGTGCATATATATTTAGGATAATTAGATCTTCTCATTGAATTGAACCTTTTTTATTATGTAATGCTCTTCCTTGCCTTTTTTATTTTTTAAAAAAATTCTTTGTTAATTTAAAGTCTATTTTGTCAGAAATTAGGATTGTTAGGATTGCAACCACTACTTTTTTTTTCTGTTTTCCATTTGCTTGGTAAATTTTTCTCCATCCCCTTATGTTGAGCCTATGTGTGTCATTACATGTGAGATAGGTCTCCTGAAGACAGCATACCAATGAGTCCTGTTTCTTCAAACACTAGCTTGCCACTGTGTGTTTTTAATTGGGACATTTAGCCCATTTACATTTAAAGTCAGTATTTTAATATGTTTGGATTTGATTCTGTTACGATGTTAACTGGTTATTTTGCAAAATTGTTTATTTTGTGGCTTTATGCTGTCACTAGTCTGTGTATCTCAGTGTGTTTTTGTAATGGCTGGTGATGATCTTTTCTTTCCATAGTTAGTGCTTTCTTCAGGATCTCTTATAAGGCAGGTCTTGTGATAACAAATTCCCTCAGCATTAGCTTCTCTGAAAAGAATCTTATTTATCCTTCACTTCTGGAGCTTAGCTTGACTGATATGATATTCTGTGTTGAAATTTCTTTTCCTTAAAAATGTTGAATATTGGTCACTACTGGAGCGCTGGGGCATATTGAAGTGTGGAGAGTCAGATGGAAAGTAGGTAAAATAACTAATGGGTAACAGGTTTAATTCACGGGTGATAAAATAATCTGTATAACAAACCCCCATGACACAAGTTTACCTATATACCAAACCTGAACATGTACTCCTGAACATGAAATCAAAATTAAAAAAAAATTAAAACACACACACACACACACACACAAACACACACACACACACACACACACACACACACACACATACAAAAACCAAAATTGGTTTCAATAGCTTCTATTATAAAGTATTACTTAAAGAACTGACAACTCAATTAAAAATTCAGATACTAACTCAGTGGTTCTCAAAGTATTGTCCAATGACGCATTGGGTCTTGAAAACCGTTTTAGTGGCAATAAATTAATAAATACCTATACTAAAAGTTTTATATTTCACTGCTATGTATTTAAGTGGGAGAAAAAGCTATTTTCATTTAAAAATGTCCTTACTGAGCAAAAAATGCCATTAATTTCATCACATTTTATCTTTTGAGCATACATTTTTTAATATTCTATTTTATAAAACATGAATTATGCATAAAAAATTTCTGCTCCAAACAAAAGTATGGTAATTTTCCAAAGAGTAAACACTTGCACTATTGTTTGGACTATGAGCTGAACAAAACATAAAGAACCATTTACTTGAAAAATTGACTGACAAAGTACTGTTATTTAAACTTGAGTAGGTGACAGACATTGTTCATTTCAAAAACAAATTATATGAGTCTATTATTTCAAGGAAAACAACTGCCAGTATTTTTTGCCAGTGGAAAACTTGTATCTGCCACTATGATCCTGAATGCTTCTCAGTACTGAAAGGCTTTTATTAGAAGTTTGGTGATGGTATTAACAGATGTGATTGGGGGATATTGTATGATGAAATGTATCAATATTTAGAAAATCTGCATATCACTGTAATTATCAAATTATTAATGTACAGTATTATAAAATCATGCATGAGTAAAGATACATCTGAAGTGCAAAAGAGACCACTGAATTTTAACGTAACTGAATAGAACTTTCATTGATATGTTTTTAAATTCCACATTGTAACTAACTCTTATGGAACTACAGCTTGTCAAATTGCAGAATGCTACCAAAAAAAAAAAAAAAAAAAAAAAAGATTTTCTACAGTTATCAAAAATATGCTACTAAAGTACTCCTCCCTTTTTATACAGATCCACATAAATTAGATTTCTAGAAGAGTAGAGCACAACAGCTTTAATTCAGAAGCAGATGTGTGACCACTTAATCATTAAACCATACACTAAAGAGACATGTGAAATTGTAAAACAATGCCACACTTCTTTCTAAATTCTTTCACTTTATAAGAGGGGACATTACTTTTTATTAAAATATGCTCTTTGTTTTGATATATAATCTAATATTATTAAATACTGATTTTTACATTTTTGAGTTTTAATTTCTAAGGTAGGTATTAATAGACATAACTCATGTAAACAAAATTTCTTCATGTTCTCAATAGTTTTAGAGAGTTTAAAGTTAAAAGTTCTCTGCTGTAGAACAACTTAACAAATAGTTAAGAAGTCTAGTCAAATTGACTTATATCACTAAGTACCTAACCATCTAATACTACACACTCTTTAATAGTATATACATTTAGAGAAATTAATGAAATGCTGGGTCAGAAAGGAACTCTCAACAGTTTTCTAAGTACGGAGTACCTTGAAGTACAGAGTATGTTCTCTGATCAGGGGAGATTTAAACTAAAACTTAGTTAACAATAACCATCATATATTTAGAAATTAGTAAACGTACTTTTCAATAATCTATGAGTTAAAAGATAAACCAAATGTTGATTACAAATTATTTAGAATTAAATGACAATGAAAACAGGGTATATCAGATCTTATGAGATGCAGCTAAAGCCATAATGACATAGGAAATTATAGCCTTAATGGATATATTAGAAAAGAAGGCTAAAAATTGATCTTAAGTATTAATCTCCAAATAATATTAAAAAAAATAGGCCGGGCGCAGTGGCTCACACCTGTAATCCCAGCACTTTGGGAGACCGAGGCAGGTGGATCACGAGGTCAAGAGATTGAGACCATCCTGGTCAACATGGTGAAATCCGTCTCTACTAAAAATACAAAAAATCAACTGGGCATGGTGGTGCATGCCTGTAATCCCAGCTTCTTGGGAGGCTGAGGCAAGAGAATTGCCTGAACCCAGGAGACGGAGGTTGCAGTGAGCCGAGACTGCACCATTGCACTCCAGCCTGGGTAACAAGAACTAAACTCTATCTCAAAAAAAAAAAAAAAAAAAAAAAAAAAAAAAAAAAAAGGCAAATCAAACCCCTTAGAATGGAAAAATGAATAATCAAAAATTGAAAACAAAATATACAAAGAACTGCTGGTGCCCACAAAGCCAAAGTTAGTTTTTTATGTGTTAAGTCTATTGAGGCATAATTCGCATACAGTAAAAGCCACCCTTTTCTAGAAACAAATTCCAAAAATTCTGACAAATACATAATTATGTAACTAAACACCTAATTTCTTACTGAGGGACTGTGTTAAGGAAAAATAACTTTTCTTCCTGAGTCCACAAGGGACATGGTTTCAAAGGCAGGAGCTTCCCAGCACCACACCTCCATCCATGCCCCCATCTGGGAACCTAGAGTTCTTTGTCTGACTTTCCCACAGATGGCCTAGGTAGAGGAATCCAGGTGGGCTTCTTTGTCCAAAAAGCCTGTGGGAAGCTCTGGGAGGAGGGGTCTTTGTTGCAGACTAAGCAGCCCATCTGGTATCAGAGTCTAAGATCAATCACTCCAGAGGAAGTCTGAAAGAACTCCTCTCATTGGATGAAAACATGAATGAGGAGGGAATGGCTCCTTACCTATACAGATTCCTTCCTTGGATCTCCTCCCACTGTAGCCTGGGAGCTCTCTCACTCTCATTTTTACTCTCTCTGCCTAATAAATTGCTCTCTGCGAAACTCTTTGGGTCCATGATATTCATTCAAATGGTGAGCTCACCACACCTCCAGGACCCAAGGACCTGGGCATATTGGAGCAGGAAACTGGAATCATCTTCTGGACACCCTTGCTCCCTCCCCAACTTACGTCTTTGGCAAGCCAGCCAGAAGTACATCAGACTTCAGATTGGTGACTGGTATCGGACCCCTTTGGCTTGCTAATCTGTCCTTTCACTTCTTTTAACTTTTGTTAAAGAGGAACACTGGGTAGCTGGGCCCATGTGAGGCCACATGCAGCAGCAGCTGGGCTGAATGGCAGGTGCAGCCTCCTACATGAGCCATGCCCAGCCTTTCAATAGCAGTGCTGCCAAGATTTGAAGACACAAGCATCAGGCTTTCTCTGAACCCGCTTCCCTTTCTTGCTGTTCTTGCTTTCTCTGGGCCAAGCCGAGGGCCAGCAGGAGGAAGAGTGGTCCCAAACTCCCAGTTCAGTCTGGTCGAGATCAGGCCCCCCCGACTTAAACCTCCTGAGAAAAAGCCATATATGTGAGCCATGTCCAGCCTCTCAGACCTACAGCAGTGGCATAGCAGCAGTGGTGCTAGGCCAGGCAGTGGGAACGAAAGCCACCTGTGCAAGCCATGCCCACCCTCTCAGACCGCAACCTCCTGGGTCCAGATTTCCATAAGGCAAACTCCTTCCTGGCTATTTCCTCTAAGATATCTTCTACACATGAGGCTCTTGGGGTGGCAGTCTAGGGTGGCAGTCAGGGACCTGTGCCCACTGTTCCCTCAGGCTTATGCCTATGAGGACCTCCTGCAGTATAAGTGCACAGGGCCAGTTCCCTTAGTCCACAGTGCTAGGTTATGTCCTAACAGAGCCAGAGTCTATCAGTGGATACTGGAGGCTATAGGACGTTGTGTTTTTTTTCCACCCCCAATTTCCCAATCTAACTGAACGGTGCCAGAATTTAATGATGTACAATTTGTTTTGCCTAAGATTGGCTCTTCATTCAGCCGAACTTCTCCATCTAGAATACCATAGTCAGACCTGGTTCAAGGCTCAAATAGTTAATTACAGGCCCCACAACCCTACGGCACATTCCTATGATGGAAAGTGGGGTGGGGGAGGAGGCCTGGGTCCCCAGGGCATTGCTCCACAAGGCCATGTGGCCAGCCATTATCTTCTTTAAGATTGTTGTGCTTGTGGGTCCCTCTCAAAGAGTTTATCCCTCTAGGGCAGCTTTATGGTCAGGCCTATGTTAACAGAACTCTTGCTGGGGAATATTGGCACCCATCGCCCAAGGCTCACTGGCCTAGTTTTTCAAGGATGCTCCAGTACAGGGCCACTAATCCTGGCAGTCTTAATGTCATTAAGGTGGCCATAAGGACATTAGACAGTGAGGATGTGCCCATGACACTGGTAACCGTGATTAAACCTGGCACATGGGGGGCCCAGAAAATGATCACACATCTAGGGCACAAGGAAACTACAAGGTGCTATAAATGGTGGATGCCCCAGGACTAGCAGTTTCAAGGAATAACCAGGGATGCAGGCATCCCTGTGTTCAATTTCAGATGGAGGCTATGCTTCCCAAGGCAAAAATCACCCTTAAAGTGTATCTGGGATAACTGGGACCAATTTAAACCATGATCTTTGAAGACACCATAGGAAAAAGCAGAAAGAGTTGTTCTGCCCTGGAGACTTGGTGCTTGGTAAGTCTCTCCCCTCAGACTCTCCCTCTCTACACCCATCTTGGGAAGGACCATTTTCAGTTATTCTGTCAACCTCAATGGCCGTTAAGGTGATAGGAATTGACTCATGGATTCAACACACTCAGCTGAAGCCTTGGACACCTCCTGAAGAAAATGATAGGCCCTCCACTCCACAGCCTGAAGTTGCAGGAGTTGACCCTTTGTATACCTATGAGCCATTAGAGGATCTACGTTTGCTCTTCCAACAAGATCCCAAGGAAAGCAACTACTCGTAAGTCTAACTTAAATCCTGGCATTAACGGGACTATCACTCTTAACTTTATTATTTGTGACCAGGCTCTATGCAGTTGCCCCTACACATTGGCCTAATGGCTCTTCTCTTCTCCTTCCTAGTGCCCCCCCACCATGACAATTTATACTGACTCTCAGGTGCACAGTCTTTTCTTGCTAAGACTACACCATACTCAAACCCCAATTATTCCTTTCATGGGGGTTGTGGAATAACAGGAGGACTTGGTACTGGCATTGGAAGAGTTACTACCCCTACTCAGTTTTACTATACGCTATCTCAGGAGTTAAATAATGACGTGGAAAAGGTTGCTAATTCTCTCTGCAGAAGCAGCTTAACTCTTCAGCTGCCATAGCTCTTCAAAATGAAAGGGCTCTGAATATGCTAACAGCAGAAAGAGAAGAAACTTGTCTCTTTCTTGGAAAAGAATGCTGCTACCTTATAAACCAATCAGGTATTGTTAAAGAACCCAGGGACCAAATCAAACACAGAGCTAAAGACCTTCAAGAAACAGAATTTTAGAGCTTCTTTAACAACTGGCTGTCCTGGCTCTACCCTCTTCTAGGCCCATTTATAACCATTCTGTTATTGCTGGCCTTTGGGTCTCTCATCTTTAACCTTCCTGTAAAATGTGTTACTTCTAGAATTAAAGCTACGAGGCCACAGATGATCCTGCAAAAGGAACCCCAGATGCCCTTGGCTCATAAGCTCTATCATTAACCTCTGAATCAGCCTGAACCCCTGGAAGACACCCCTCTGGGGGAAACCTCAACTGTAGGGCCCCTTCTATGCCCCAATTCAACTGGCAGTAGCTAAAGAGTGATTGATGCTCATGTCCCAACAGCAGCTGGACTTTCCTGTTCAGAGTGGAGACTGAGGGACTGTGTTAAGGAAAAAAAGCTTCTCTTCCCAAGTCCACAACGGGTGTGGTTTCAAAGGCAGGAGCTTCCCAGTGCCACACCTCCATCCACACCCCCATATGGGAACCTAGTGTTGCTTGTCTGACTTTCCCTTGCAGGGGCTAGGTAGAGGAATCCAGGTGTGCCTCTTTGCCCAAAAAGCTGCAAAAAGCTCCAGGAGGAGGGGGCTCTGTTGCCCCCAAGCAGCCAATCCAGTATCAGAGTCAAAGATCAATTACTCCAGAGGAAGTTTGAAAGAGTTCCTCTCATTGGATGAGAACCTGAACGGGGAGGGAATAACTCCAGGGTTAAAACCCTGATGCTCCTTACCTATAGGGATTCCTTCCTTAGACACCCTCCCACAGCAGCATGGGAGCTCTCTCTCTCTCTTTCTCTCTCTCTGCCTAATAAACTGCTCTCTGCTAAACCCTTTGGGTCCATGACATTTATTCGAAAGGTAAGCTCACCACACCTCCGGGGCCCCTGTCCTGATTCCTGGAGTGAGAGAGGCCGAGGACCTGGGCACATTGGAGCAGGGAACTAGGAGCCTCTTCGGATGCCCTTGCTCCCTCCTCCATTTATACTAACTCCCCCAAATTACCTTATACCCCTTTATGATCAGTTTCTTGCCTTACAAGAGCCCATGACAATTACTCATTTGTTTCCTGTATCTATAACTATAAATGGAATCATACAATATGCAGATATTTGTGTCTAGCTTCTTGCCACAATAAATTTTAGATTCTTCCATGCTGCTTAATTTATCAATAATTCATTTTTATTGCTGAGTTATATTCCACACTGCAGGATGCACCATAGGTTGTTCATCTATTCAGTAGTAGTTAAATATATGAGGAATTTTCATATTTTGTTGGTTATGAACATAACCAGGACTGACTTCATGGGCACATGACATGAGCAGTTGCAGGGTGCCTGTGATTTGAAGAACCTTAGGCCTGGTTTAATGCTCTGTTGTTATCATCCTGAAATTCTTAATAACTTTATGTTTAAACTTGTGTTTTATATATGAAGTCTGATGAGACAGCATAGCATGGGGTAGAGCAGAAGAGATATGTGCAATATATGTATCCTCTGTCCTTGCTACCTGGCTCATGTCCACAATCCCCCATAAGCACAGAATTCTGGTGGGCCTTGATGCTTCAGAATTCAGTGAGACTTATAGCAAGTACAAAGAGAAACTATATGTCTACTGCTGAACACTGCCAGAACTGACATAAGAAACAGAAAACTGAACAATTTATTCTTAAAGAAATTAAATGAATAATAAAAATATTTCTCAGTGAAAATGTCAAATGGCTGTATTGCTCAAGTACTCTAAACAGTTAAACAGACATTAATTTCAATCGTGCACATACTCTTTCAGGAAAAAAAAAGCAGTGGAAATACCATCAAATTCTTTGTATTAGACCAGAATAACATTGACATCCAAATTTAACTATGACATTTCAAAAAGGGAAAAAAATTGCATGCCAGTCTTACTCTTGAACATAAATGAGAGATCCTAAACAGCATTTAAATACTGAATCCAGCAATATACAAAAGGAACTGCCTTATGGCCTGGTTGGCTTTATTTCAGTAATGAAAAGCTGGTATGCCAATTCAATAATTAGTATAATTCACTATATACAAAAATTATATAATCATTCCATTGATGCAAATACAGCTTTAATAAAATTGAAAATTAACAAAATAAAAATTCAGCAAAGTAGGAATTAAGGAAAACTTTATTAACCTAAAAATATCTACAAAAAAACCCCACACATATATTATACCTAATTGTGAAATGTTGACAGAAATTCTTCTGGGATTAAAAATTAGAAATTGATTACCAAATTATCCTTTATAGTCAACATTTTGTGGAGGTAAGAATTAAAATTGTGAGGATTATAATCTATGAAGCAATCTGTCATTATTTGTAAGCTATGTAACTGCTCATGTAAAAAAATTCAAAAGAATACACAGTATTAGAATAATTGAGTAAAACACAGCTGATAGACATTAAGTAAATATACACACATGCTAAAAGTATAAAATTTAAACAACAGTATTTGTGAGAACTTCAAAACATATTTAAAGCTAAATCTGTAAATGACATTAGTAAGACGGCTGAATATAAATTCTCCAGACTGATTCCATCATCATGGGAGGTGTTGATCAGAGTACAAAGTTTTGGACAGACAAAGGAAACAGGTTTTGAGATGTATTGCACAGGAAGGTGACTATAGTCAATAATAATGAATTGTATGTTTTAAAATAACTAACAGAAAAAATTTCAAATATCTCGCCATAAAAAATGATAGGCAAGAGGGCTGATAAATATGTCAATTAGCTTCATTTAATCATCCCATATTGTGTACTTACATCAAAACATCACAGTGTCCCCCATTTATCATTATTTTAATAAAAATATTAGTTAAAAATAAAATACAAAAATAGCTTTTATTTCTTGACAAAAAATGAAAATATTTTCAACAGGTTTACTCAGGATACTGTAAGTACATTTTGAGATAACTAAAAGAAGATCTTATTAGAGTAATAAACTAAGTTCAAGGATTAGCAGACTCAATATCATACTGACATTAATTCTCTATGGTATGTTTATTAGTTTTCTATTGCTAAGTAACACATTATGACAAACAGCAGATTAAAACAATACCCGTTTATTATCTCACAATCCTATAGGTTAGAAGTTTGGGCTCAGCTAACTATGATCTCTGTTCAGCTTCAATTATCAGCTGCATTCTCAAAGCTCACATGGTTGTTGATATATTTTAGTTCCTTGATGTTATAGAGCCAAGATCCCTGCTGGCTGTTGGCCATAATTTGTCTCAGCTTCTAGAAGATGATCCTTAGGTCCTAATAGTATGCTATTCTCACAGCATAGCAACTTACTTCTTCAAATCCAGCATGTAATTTGCACTATATTATGCTACAATAAAGTCTTTTTTAATGTAATGTAAACACATATGTGACCATCCTATCACAATGCTCACAGAACATAACTGAATCAAGAGAGCAACTGTAGCATACTATTCACAAGTCCTGCACATATTCAAAGGAAGAAAATTATACAAAACATGTATATTAGGAGGTGGTAATCTTGGGAGCCATCTACATCCTGGGATGTCCAGGAGCAAAGACAATTGCTTACTACAGCATACAACCCCAATATAAATCCTAAATGTTTTTGAATAAACACAAGGCCAGGCATGGCAGCTCACACCTGTAATTCTAGCACTTTGGGAGGCCGAGGCGGGCAAATTACTGGAGGCCAGGAGATCGAGACTAGCCTGGCCAGCATGATGAAACCTCATCTTTACCAAAAATTAAAAAAAAAAAAAAAAAATTAGCCAGGCATGGTGGCACGTGCCTGTAATCCCAGCTACTCAGGAGGCTGAGGTGGGAGACTTGCTTGAACCTGGGAGGCAGAGGTTACAGTGAGCTGAGATGGTGCCTCTGCACTCCGACTTGGGTGACAGAGTAAGACTGTGTCTCAAAAAAAAAAAAAAAAAAGAAAGAAAAACAGAATCTAAAGTTAAAATGGAAATTAAAAAATAGTGAACAAAGAGACAAATATGGTAGAGACAAATATAAAGTGGAAAATTTTCCATAAAAGGGCATTCAACTGCTAAAACAAGAAATTCACTAGAGAAAAGGAACATGTGCGTCATCAAGACACTCAGTGGCAGCTGCCCTCTATACTCCAGGACTTCGACAGGAGACAGTATTACAGAACTAGTTTCCTAGATATCAAGGTTGAGAATATAATTGTAAAACAAACAAAGCAGGCCGGGTGCGGTGGCTCAAGCCTGTAATCCAGCACCTTGGGGGGCCGAGGTGGGTGGATCACGAGGTCAAGAGATCGAGACCATCCTGGTCAACATGGTGAAACCCCGTCTCTACTAAAAATACAAAAAAATTAGCTGGGCATGGTGGCGCATGCCTGTAATCCCAGCTACTCAGGAGGCTGAGGCAGGAGAATTGCCTGAACCCAGGAGGCGGAGGTTGCGGTGAGCCGAGATCACGCCATTGCACTCCAGCCTGGGTAACAAGAGCAAAACTCCGTCTCCAAAAAGAAAAAACAAACAAGCAAACAAACAAACAAAGCATGGTGCAAAACAACAACAACAACAGAAAAAGTACAATTATTCTAATGACTGTTAAGAATGGACTAAAATTCAACAATACAGATATGACTTAAATATGGAATTGTTTAGCAAAAATAAATCAGAACAAAGTTTCTGGAAATTCTCTGCCTATGCATATTGAAAAGGAGAAAGCCTATTTGGGAAACAATAGTGGGGTGTGGCTAAATGGCCACTTGATAAAATGAGCCAGCCATGTCAACAGAAGCCAGGAGTCAGAGAATATCAGGGCTGTCTTTCCCAACACAAGCCCAAAGTACAAGGACCTGGAGGAAAGGTCTCAAAATATGGGGCATGTCTTCAGTTCGGGCAGACCAGGATGCCCCTGCCCAGTGCCACAGGGGTAAACACATTCTTTTCTGTCACACTAAAGAAGTTGGATCAGAAGTGGTTCACATTCACACGGTATAGACAACTGTACACATTTACGGTTTTATCCCAAGCTATATTAACTTCTTCACTCTATGTTTAATATACTTAAACCATTGATTATTCCACATAATATCACATTTGTTCAATATGTTGATCCCTTATGATGATCAGGCCAGATGAAAAAGAAATGAGAAGCATGTGGTGGGTCATTATAAGACATATGTTCTCCAGAGGATAAGAGAGAAACCCAAAGAAGATTCAGAGTCCCACCATATAAGTGAAGGTTTTAATAGTCCTGTAGTAACAGAACACAGAGACATGCTTGAAAAAGTCAAGGAAAAGTCATTATGTCATTTACCTTCCACTAATAAAAAGGAAGTATAATGCCTGGCTAGATTCTTTGGGTTACAGAGATAAATACCATATTGACCCAATTACCTAGTGATGTGGAAGTCAGCAGGTTTGCGTGGAGCCAAAGTAGAAATAAACTATTCAGCAGGTCAAGGTTACAACAAATACCCCTCTTCTATTTGGGCCAAACAACAAATTAGGTCCTGTCATATTAAAGGAATCTGTGATTGGCCATGCACAGTGGCTCACACCTGTAATTCCAGCACTTTGGGAGGAAGAGGTAGGCTTATCACTGGAGGTCAGGAGTTTGAAACCAGCTTGGCCAATGTGGTGAAAGTCCTTCTCTACAAAAAACAAACAAACAAAAAAAAAAAAACAAAAAACACACACAAAAATTAGCCAGGCATGGTGGCATACACCTGTAGTCCAAACTACTCAGGAGACTGAGGCAGGAGAATCACTTGAACCTGGGATTTGGAGGCTCCAGTGAACCAAGATTGTGGTTGCAAAGGATACCTTTTGGACTTTATGCAAGCCCTAATAAGAGAATTTCAGTGTCCGCCCTCGGTTTCTGGAGGAAGGTCATGCTTTTGGTAGTGGAGAATACCCCATTCAAATAACTGCTGGCATGCTACTGATCCTGATAGAGATGAAATATCTGGTCATGGAATATAAATTGACTATGAGTCCAGAGGGGTCTATCATGTAGAAGGTTCTATTAGATCTACCACCAAATCATACATTTGGGTAAGATAGGACACAACCCACTGTAAAATGGAAAAGATTCTTTCAGGATCAAGAAGGCAGAGAAAACAGAAGTAAGCTGAAATGGCCCATTTATTCCCCCAACTCACCCATCTCTCTGCCACCTGTGACTCTCCCTCAACCAAAATATAGCCACATGTGGGGTGCCTAAAGGGTTTCTGTTTTTACTTAGATTTGGCTTCTAAGTAGCCTTTACTTCCTGTAAACACATCAATGTAGTTTAAAGTATATATTTCATATTTTATGTATTATTTCAGTCATATTTATTGAGACAGTAAGAGAATGTTCTCTGACACACTGCTAAAAGTGGAATACTGGTATCTCTAAGTCATTATTTCAATCAAAGCTATTCTTTCATGTACATTTCATAATTCTAAATATAAACAATTAGACTATGAGATTATATATTAGATTACTATATCCTAATAATCTAACATGACTGACAAACCAGCATTTGATGTACTGCTTAGTGTATTTTCTTTTCAGGCCTGCCCTTTGGTCTACAACACTGCCAATCTTGAAAGCTGAGTTAAAAGATGTGAAAAGAGCATAGTGAATATATATGACAAAAGAGAGAGAAAACACTTAAAACAGATTAGTTTATTCTCATTTTAGAACTCAGCAAGTCAACAAAGCAATCCATCAGTATTTGGAGAATTAAATCTTTAAAATTAATTTTGATAAACATGGTTGAAATGTGCTATTAAACATATTCATCTTTTGCTTTTATTTCTACCTGAAATATGGAAAAGCCATAGCACAAATTTAAAACATGAAAAAGGCATTCATATTTTAATATTCTATCTGGATATAATAATGGATTATTGGCTATATTAAAATTTGTATGTATATATGTACATATTTTTCCATATTTCTACATATTTTGCAAGAAAAATGTGAGAATTCACCTACTTATTTTGAAATTTCTGAGAAAAGGTAGGTGGCAGAAAATCCAAAGCGAAGCTTAAAACATCCTTTTCCTGGTTTTAATAATGTTTGCAATAGATCTATATTTTAAGCTATGAAATAAAATTATCATCGTATGAAGCAAGTACTTAAAGTTAATATGTTTCTAAGTGTTTTGCAATTATTTTTATTCTAGTAATTTATATAAATAATGGGATAACTTAATAAGGATTATCAAATGCTCTATTGCAAATTGATGAGAAGGCAAAGAAATAACGAAAATTCTGACTCACTAAATGTGCTTCGTATATGACCCTGGATGTTAGATTTAACAAATGAATGTCTTTTGAAAAGTGTAATTAAGAGCCAGGCACAGTGGCTCACGCCTGTAATCCCAGCACGTTGGGAAGCCCAGGTGGATGGATCACGAGGTCAGGAATTTGAGACCAGCCTGGCCAACATGATGAAACCCCGTCTCTACTAAAAATACAAAAACTAGCTGGGCGTGGTTGCGGGCGCCTGCAATCCCAGCTACTCCGGACGCTGAGGCAGGAGAATGCTTGAAACTGGAAGGCGGACGTTGCAGTGGGCTGAGATCGCACCACTGGTGGCACCCTAGCCTGGGCCAAAGAGTGAAACTTCATCTCAAAAACAAAAAGAAAAAAAAAAAAACAACAGTGTAATTAAGAGATGAAATAATGTCTATGCGAAGCAAGAGTGACACAATCAGACAGATTCTCCATTCTTCATAAAACAATTATGAATCTTTATTATTTAATAGCCTCATAGAATTAGACCAACTTAGGTTACATCTCCATGAAAGTGTTCAATTTCACAGTGAAGATAATTGAAATAAATTAAATGTACATACATAGTTTCTGTCCTCATTATTTGTGGATTCTGTTTTTGTTAATTTGCTGACTCGATAAAATTTACTTATAAACCCCAAATCAATATGCACCTTCTTTACAGATTATTCCCTAATATGTTCAGTGCTAGAAAAATTTGATTTGTCTAATGCACATATTTCCAGACATATCCTCTGCCTTGTTTCAGCTTTCATGCAGGGATGACCCGAGAATGGAGACGGCAGGGGGCAGTGCAGAGCAGTGCAAGAAGTCCAGGCTCTAGGGGCCAGCTGGAGTGTCTGAATCTTAATTCTAGCACCTATCAGTGGAGAGGCCTGAGGTAAGTCACTCTCAACATTTCTGAACCTCATTTCCCTTTTGTAAAATAAATAGAATTTACTAGGATGGGTTGGTTTTAGGTTAAGATTTATATCGTAATCTATGTGAGTCATGTATTACACCACACACACACACACACACACACACACACACACACACATTTATTTCCTCTAGGAGCAATAGTATGCACAGAAATTTTATAGAATATAACTACCATATGCAACCAAGTTTGACTGATTTTACATATATATCCATATATTATATGCAAAAACACATGCACATATACATATATATATATAAACTTATAGAATTTAACTCTAACTTATTCATAACGATATGGCCTAAAATATTCTTAAATTGTATTTTATTCTACAAGTAATAAAGACATGCTTTTGTATAAGCAGAGTCACAAATGCTCATATTATTTAGTATTTAAAGAGAATAAAAATCATGTACTAATGATAAGATAAATCATAGATTTAAGGTCAGTAGCATTTTGCTGAATTAAAAATGTAACAGCAAACAACAAAATTAAATGACTTTTAAAATATAAAAACAATACCAGAAAAAATATATTGCCTATTACAACAATTTACAAATTATGGCTTTAAACAGCAAATTTAAATTTGCTCTTCAAAAGCAAATTTTGAGGCCAAACAGAGATTAATCTCTAATTAGTTACTAATGTAAAGAAAATTATAATTTTCAATTTTATTTTCATATAACAAGAAGTATGATGTCTTTTATTCTATATTTATATTTTCAGTTGTTTTTATTCCACTGTTTATAATGGACATTATTGATAATAGATATGATGAATGATGGAAGTACGTTGCAAAGACATAACATAAATCAATCTCTGTTTTATGCCCTACTTTCATTGGCAGCAAACATCACCTGCAGTCTATTGCCAATTTAGAAAAAGAAAAGAAAGTATTCTCAGTTTCTTTTATAGTCTAATGATATAAAATCCATAGCTTTGACTAATAATTGAATTAAAATTTCTTAAACTGGTAAAAACAAAACACGATTTAAAAAACTATTATTTAAAATTGTGACCAATATCTGCCTTCTTAGATGCATCAGTCTTGAAACTGCCTTTGCAATAGACTCCCTTCTGTTCTGGAAAACCCACTACAACATGTCTTACAATTATACTAGTACAGACAGAAACCTATCTATTCTTGGGGACCATCTGAATGCAGTGGTTTCAACACGAAACCTTGAATCATGATTTTTCTACTATTGTTTGAGATCTGAGAATGATTAACAGAGTGTACAGGGTATTCTTTCATTGGAACGCTTGATGTTTCTAGCAGACCTTCTGGATACTACCTCATTCTTAAATAATATGCATCTTTGATTAAATTTCTATTATATTATTTTGTTCACTGCAATGAAAATTATTCCTGTTCTTAGAAATGAAATACATTGAATGTGGTAGATCATGTAAGTATCCATATTAAAATTATAATTTGAACTAGTTTTAACATCTTACCGATTTTCATATCAATTGATAAGTTTAATAAAATCTTTAGTATACATTAATTTTATATTTGTATGAATCATAATTTTATATTTAAAACTTATACCTTAAAAGTATGAAGAGGCTTTTTTTATGTAGACATGAAAAGCAAGTTTTATTTATTTATTTATTTTCTAAATAGAATTAGACTATCCCACCGTATACCCATGAATATTACTGGTTCTTGCAGAATTTTGTGTTCAGGGTATCTGGAAATGCAATATGGAGAGCAACAGAAAAATACAGATAGGCTGTTGCTCTTCATGTAATAATGAGAAAAGCCTGAAAAAAAAAAAAAAACTGAGCTAAACTATCTCATTAGCCTATTAATTGTGACTTTAAATTTGCAATTAATTAATTAATTTTAAAAGCAGAAGCAGGGAATGATCAAAAGATAGTAAAAAGTAAAACAAAATGACTGGTGCAGAGTATATGCATAAACAAAAAAAGACGGGAGATGAGGTTGAAACATATAAGGGAGAAGTTTGACAATGGCTTCATATCACAGGCTGAGTAAATTCCACTAATCTGTAAACAGTACAAAGCCACTGGGCATAAGGCGTATTAGAGTGAAAGAAGCAGAGTTAGAAACAAACAAAAAACTGAATTCAAATCCCAGTTCCACGCTTTTTCTGCTGTGTTACGTTGAGAAAGTCGTCTAACATCTCATATCCTTAAAGGGCCTTTGAATGTGCCACTCACGATTATTATGTGAATGAAGTGAGATAGAGTTATAGGAAAGCACTTTGTGAGCTACTCAATGCCATGCAAAGGCCAGTTTTTGTGTCCTTAAAAGCCACAAGAATAACTTTTTGAACTAAAATAGCTGTTCTTTCTAGTGGAAGGTTTTTGAGATGTTCTCATTTTCCCTTTAGTTATGCATACACTAAAATTAAATAATACATCTGTGTATTTCTGCTCTTTCCATAAATTAGGTTGACCTTTTCCCCATAATATTATTGTATTTTTTCCTCTTACCTTAAAGAACGACATATTCTGAAAGCACTTTTTTCTCTACCACATAAATCTACCTAATGATTTCAGCTCCATATTATGTAACTAGCTATGGCTACACTGTAACTTTTAATTTCACTGATATTCCTTCCCAGTTTATTAAATAATTCTCATTTAGAAGTAAAAGCAGTCTTTTATATTTCTACCTACTGATTTTCATACTCAGAAGAAAAACATTTGAATATGAAAGGTATTGATGTATATATACAGCCCACTCATTTTTTTCTTCAGAGTGGGCCAAGATGATACCTAATGCCTACTTTGAAAATATTAGGTCTACATGCAAAATCTTGTTAGACAATTTGACAGATGAATGTTTCTTGGACAGTACTACAGTTCTGTCTCCTCCTCATAAGCAGCCTTTCTCTGTGGCTGAACCAACTGGAAATGTTGGTGTTATAGTTCTTTGAAGGGCCACAAGTTTTTAGATGTGACTTTCTTACATTGTCTTCAACAAATTGCCTTTTTAGATATTTTCAAAGAAGTCATTTTCTCTGAATATCCAGCATATTATTACATTTTTTTCAGACAAGTGTTAACTTGAATATATTGTTTCCTCCAGAATAGCACTGCAATTTCACGACTTGTTATTTCTGTACCCAGTTAGGCTGCGGTTTTCATCACATAGTACTTGTCTAGTCTACTTTCATTTCTATTCTCTTTCTTTAAAATATATTTTCTAGGAATAATGCAAACAACACTTTTAGAAGCAATTTAATCTTTCTTGATTTTCTTTGGCAATGATTTTATTATTACTTCTTGATATATTTACTATTCATTTAAAAAGAAAAAAGAACACTTATCAAACCTAAACCTCTCTATCTGGTTCTTTTCTCCTGAATTTTCAATCTCCTTTTAACTAATTGTAGTTCACTGGTGATCACAGTGTTAATAGTAAAGTGAATTAATATACTTCAAAGTAGCATATCTCAGGGGATGTCTCATTTCTACCTCCTGAGAGGTGGCTATAGAAAGCAAATGGCAAGGTGCTAGCCACTGTGTGTACCCAAAACACACACACAAAGCAAGGCGTTTTCATGCTGCACAGACGCTTACCCGTTGACATTGTGGTTCTCAGAATGCATAGTTTTTATCTTAGTATATGTGAAAAGCCTGATAAAAATTGTGCCAATTAATATATAGTTCACATAATTAATTCTTAGAGAGATTTGAGCTTTGTGAAACAGACCTTTAGACTTGAAAATTCTAGATTTACATTGTAACTCCAATACGTTATGATCTGTATACATTACATAAATTCGGCATTTCTTAATTTAGAAAATAGGAATAATAATAGTGGCTGTTTCACAGAGTTGTGAGGCATCAATGAGATGATATACTTGAGGGCATTATAAACAGTGTGGTATTGCATGAAAATGTGCTTTTAATGTCATTTCTAGTCACAACATCCTCACACTCAGGTTTGGGTAGCATGACATTAAACAAAAGGATAGATACTTTAAAAGATGATTATTCTTATATTTCCTAATATGTGATTACCAGATAAATTAAAACATAAAAAATTATAAACATGATAGTCAAATGTATTTTATTAGATATCACCACAGTGTGAATGAATATTTTCATGTCATTTTTAGTTGATGAACAACTAAATTAGTTTTACATAGGTATTGTCTTACAATATTATATCAATATTATAGAAGTTAAAGGAACATATTAAATGTGTAATGGTTTTATCAAATAAGGATACATTTTATTGGCTTTGGCTACAATCCTATCCCATTCACTCCTCTCTTTCTGCTTGCAAGATTTCTGACAAAAGTCAGAATTCTTACCCTTGTTTGTCATCAGTAAGGTGCCTTTTTCCTCTGGTATCCACCCAGCTGTTTTCTTTGTCTTTGCTTTTAAGCAGTTTACATATGATATGTCTAGGTATTCTTTTTTATCTTTTTTTTTTTTGTTTGTTTGTTTTTTTTTTTACTTTGTTGGTATTTTATCTTTCTTTTCATTCCTATTCTTTCTTTGGATTCTATCTAAGTATTCTTTTTTTTTTTTTTTTTTTTTTTTTTTTTTTTTTTTTTTTGAGGCGGAGTCTCACTCTTGTCGCCCAGGCTGTCATCTCTGCTCACTGCAACCTCCGCTTCCTGGGTTCAAGCGATTCTCCTGACTCAGCCTCCTGAGTAACTGGGACTGCAGACACACACCACTATGCCCGGGTAATATTTTGAATTTTTAGTAGAGACAGGGTTTCTCCCTGTTGGCCAGGATGCTCTTGATCCTGACCTCATGATCTGCCTGCCTCGGCCTCCCAAAGTGCTGGGATTAAAGGCATGAGCCACCGCACCCGGCCTCTAAGTATTCTTTCTATTTGTATTCACATTTTATCTTTCTTCATGTTCGTATCCTAGCTCTGTGGTTTGGTATCATTAATGAATTTTGGAAAGTACTCAGCTATTATTTCTTCAAATATTTCTTCTGCCCCATTCTTTCTTTTTCTCTTCTGACATTCCAATTATGAGTATGCTATGGGTATGTTTTCACATTTCTCCACCATTCTTGGATCTTTTTTTTTAAATAATTACTTTCACATTTCTATTTGTAACATTTCTATTGAGCTATCTTTAAGTTCACTGAGGTTTTTCTTTGTCTCTTCAGACAGTATTCTTTCTTGCCCTTGGTATTTGTTTAATCGTTTTGTTGAAAGTAGCACATGTTGTATAGGATAAAATGTACTGAAATAAATAAGCTTTTAGTGAGAAGATTTGCATGAATCTGACTGGTGGTTGGGCTGTGTTTAATGTTTGCTGTAGTTACAGGTATCAGAAATTTCGAATTTCTCTAGTGTCTTTGTTTTTGTATTCTCTCCAGGCTTTGCGGCTTCTCGTTATACTTCTCAGAGACCATTTACATTTTGTAGCTCTTTTAGTTGTAATCCACTAAAATAACACTACAGGCTTACTGGTTTACTGTAGGTGTGGTAGAGGAAAGGTATCTACAATCTCCCAATTAAGTCTTCTCTTTTAATAGGCCCATGTCTTGGAGGTGTTTCACACTTCACAAGTGTTTCTGTCCCTCCTCCACAAATGCAGGATTTTTTTCTTTCTTTCTTTCTTACCCTTTAGTCTTTTCCCTGGACAATGTTCCAGATTTACTTTGTTGCTCCTGGTGACTACACTACTGTTTCCCCTCCACTCCTTAGGTGTGACAGAAAGTCTAGAAGAACACAGGTAGAAAAGTATTTGAGCATTGCCCTAGGAGAAGCCTTTCTCTCAGAGAGTTGTCCTTTGTTATAGGGAAGAATCTGGGAGGATTATATCAATATTTGGTTACTCTTCTCTTCCCCTTGACAAAGGCTTGAGGTTTTTTGTTTGGTTTTTTTTTTTTTTTTTTTTTTTAATCAGATGTTTACTGTAAGAGCCCAGTAAGATTCCTGGAGAAAAAGTCCATGATAGGGTGGAAACTCCTGTGATTGAGGCCCCAGGAGTTTCTTACTCTCAGCTTACAGATGCTGTACCTCTGGCAATTCACTCAAATTATTAATGAAGTTGTCCTACTGCTATGATTTCCAGTGGCTTTCACTCCATCTAAGCAAATTTCAAGTACTGTATCTCTCTCAATGTACCTGTCTCTTCAGATTTTCTTGTGGCAGTTTTCCAGGACCTCAGTCCTTTGTGAGTCCATGAAAAGTTGAAGGTTTTCAATTTGTCTAGCCTTTACTTGTTGACATTACATTCTGTTCACACTACCTGGTTCATCATGTTAAATGATTTCAGATGTACCAATATTTTAAAGCAAATTGCCTTTAATTGACAGAATTATCACTTGCAATTTCATTCTTTGAATAACCATAAAGTTTTGCAGCACACAAAGCACTAACAGGTCACTTAATTAACATGACTCTTGATTTGTTTTCTTCTTCTATTCTAACTTCTATTCATATCATTTGACACTTAGGAAAAAAAGCATGCCAATCAATTCCTGTTGTTCTTGAATCTTTCACTTAGTAAAATCGAAGTGATGTCTTCTATTATTTCCTATCAAGATGAATGACGAATACAATATTGGCTTTGAAACTCATGTCTGGCCAAAATTGGTAATATAAAGGCATTAATATGGTACATGGCTGGTGCTGTAAGTTCATCTAAAATAGCATGTTCCCGAAGATGGATTAGAGAAGGAAAAGAACCTTCCATGTGGGTTCTGTCATCATAATTCATCATGTTGTCCTGGACAATTAAAGGACATTTCTGTTATTTCTTGCTACTTGTGTTAAAAATCCAAGTCAACAAGTCTGTTTCTCTGGAGTGCATTCTGATAAATCTTCCCCAACAATTCAAACTCAATTATTTCCAGTAAACCATGAAAATGTGTACAACCCAGAAAACTTGAGGGGTCAAAAAGATGATGAGCACAGTGGTCTCTGGGTGACACTTCAGGGTGCAGAATTAATAGAAATTAATTTTACTTTCTATTGTTTAGTAATGATTGGAGTTAAGGGATGTGGTGGGTTGGAATAATTAATAGGTAAGTTTAACTGGGAAGTGATTTGCATCACCTCCACCTCAGCACAAAATTTCTTTTTCCATACCTTCAATGAAAAAACATTTGTTTTCTGTTTACTGTTGTGTGAAAGTGACAAGGTCAAGCATGATGCATGATCTGCCAGACAGATTATTTCAAACATATATCACTATAAAAAGGAAGAAAATCATCCGCATGTATCCCATAATTAAACTATATCTTTAGAAAAACTATTCCTCTATTTTTTTTCCTTTTCTTCCTTTCTCTCCACCCCTACTTTTATTTATTATACTTTAAATTCTGAGATACATGTGCAGAACATGCAGATTTGTTATATAGGTATACATTTGCCATAGTGGTTTACTACACCCATCAGATCGTCTTCTACATTTGATATTTCTCCTAATGCTCTCCCTCCTCTATGTAGCCCTCCACCCCTTGACAGGCCTCAGTGTGTGATGTTCCCCTCCCTGTGTCCTTATGTTCTCATTGTTCAACTCCCACTTATGACTGAGAGCACACAGTGTTTGGTTTTCTGTTTCTGTGTTAGTTTGCTGAGAATATGGTTTTCAGCTGCATCTATTTTCCTGCAAAGGACACAAAGTCATCCTTTTTCATGGATACATAGTATTCCATAGTATATATGTGCCATGTTTTCTTTAGTCTATCATTGATGGGCATTTGGGTTGGTTCCAAGTCTATCCTATTGTTAATAATGTGTATGTGTCTTCATAGTAGAATGATTTTAATCCTTTGGGTATATACCCAGTAATGAGATTGCTATGTCAAATGATATTTCTGGTTGTAGATCCTTAAGGAATTGCCACATTGTCTTCTACAACGGATGCACGAATTTAACTCCCATTAACAGTGTAAAAGTGCTCCTATTTCTCCACATCCTCTCCAGCATTTGTTTCCTGACTTTATAATGATTGCCATTCTAACTGGCATGACTAAAAATCACTGAACAATTCAGAAGTGCCTTTTAGGAATGGTCTCACTATGGTTCTAATCGATTTTCAGAATGTCTACAGCTATGTAATTTGGTAGTTGACAGTTATATCTTCTTTTTGTTCCTTGTTGGATAATTGGAACATATTCATTATATTTTTATTGCTCTCTGACTTTAAGTGATCTCCTCACTTGAGCCACTGTTCTTTCCTTTTAGAAAGCCAAAAGATAGCAGAAACATACTATTTCAACACACATAACAATTGTGAACTAATCGTATATGTGAAAACATTTTCCTGATTTATGACTCACCCAGTTTACATGTGGGTATTCTGAGCAAGCCCTCACTTAACAAGCCCATCATAGTTAAATGATACATAGTATCTTATTAAGGAAAGTCTGGGAATTATCTAGTGAAGTTAGAGAAATAATACATTTAGGCAGATCTGACATTAAATCTAGTCATTTTCTCAATTATCAAATTAAGATACACATTTACACATTGAGATAAGATTCATCCAACAATAAGATTCATCTATTATATAAAATAAATCTGTAGTTCGTATTCTACTTTATTAACCCCCTCTAATATCATCACCTTCTGAAACAATTGCCTTCTCTTTCTGACACCCAAAATCACTGTAAACTTCTTTCCTGAATAGTCACATCTACAGGCTAAGTTTATGTAAATGCATTTTCTTAGTTTAATTGAGCACGCACTAAGTGCTGGATGCTTTACATACTTTAGTTCATTTAAGTTTTACTACCTATTAGGCTATTAATGAAGAAAGTGAGGAACAGAAATTTTGGGTAACTTTAAGCAGGTACACACCTAATGAGCAGTTTATCTACAATTTAAAATGGAATTATTCCGCCATATCCTGATGCCCTCTTCAACCTTCCTCAGCTATCCTGTTTCACGGATGGATACTCAGAATATGAAAAGTCATAAACCAAGAAAGAAATAGGTAGGTTTTGAATATAACTATGTTTCTATGCAATTTCTTACTGTTCATAGTAAGATAGTTATAAGACATTCAGTTTGGAAGAAGTATACCACTGGATTTCTTTGCATGGTTAAAATAGAAAGTTTTATTTTGTGTTAGTAGAAAATTGCATTAAAATATATGAACAAATAAAAAAATGTCTTAATTCTTAATTGAGTGATGGCCATGACAACTTTATAATCTGGGCAAAGCTTTTTTATTAGAAGCCTGTCTAAATTGCATATCATGATAGAAATGAACTAAGCAAATAAATTATTTCTCTTATTACAGAAATATATGATATCAAGAACTCATTTTCACTTTGAGATTTTAAAGTAAGCATATAGATAGCATTAAGATATGAATAAACATGAGTGATAGATTGAGTTGTCTAAGAGCCAGCCTCAAGTAGAGAAACCAACTGACTTGAACAAAGGATCTCAGTAGAGGGAGATTTATGTTATTCAGCTGAATTACATTCCTTTATAGACTGCTGCAGATGGGTTGCAGGAAAAGCAGCCATCTATCCGACTTAAATAGACTGTGTGCTAGTACTATAGATATACCATTAATTCATTGCTGGGATTGCTGTAGGCATGGAACTGGCTTTGTTCTTTGAAAGTCTCCCCCAGATTAAACAGAAATGCAATTTATCAGGGTGTCAAATAAATAGGTTCCATACAACACTCTAATCAAGTTGCAATGACATTGCATATTTAAGCCTCAATATTGAAAATGGTTAAGTCAGCAGATACTTACACTCTGCAGAACTCTATGTCGACCACTGACAGCCACTTGCCATTTTTCACAAAGCTATTATCTTCTATATGTAAATAATAATATTGATATCTTTAATATGTGCTGAATATTGCAGTTATGATACTGATTCTCTTTTGTATAGACTGTCTTAATTTTTTACAAGTTTCTGAAATACATATTATTATCTTAAATTTAGGGATAATAAAATTGTACAGGAGAAATCAAGCAAGTTGTCCAAGATTATAAAACTAAGAAGTGAAAACCTACAATTCGAACACAAATATCTTGTCTCTAATTCCAGTATTCTTTCCACGGCATGTTCTGGGATGGGGTTAGTATAAGTGAAGTATATTATGTTCTAAGTTATGAGTAAAGCATGCATACAGGTAACTATAGTAGGAAAAAATACTGCAGGCATTAAGTATAGCTACATTCTTGAAGCATTTCTAGTGTCTCCCTTACCCATCAAGTCATAACATAAAAGGATAGCATTACCTTAAAATAATTCATGGGCCAGCTGCTCTCAATAGCTTGGAATAATTAGAAACCTAGATTTAATTTTGAATACTAATGAATATTGTTGTCTTCAATCCTATGTTACTAAACATACTTGCTTACAGGCAGGCCACACAATTTATATAAAAGTACTTTAGGTCTCTTTTACACATATGAGATCTAAAAGGAGTAGGAAAATATTGACTTAATGTGATCAAGCACCAAAGTTACTAATTTGGAATAAATCTGATATTAAGACCAAAAACAAAAAATTAAACAGTTTTGATGTTACAGTAGATACAGAGTTCACTGAAATGTTTTCAAAGAGTGGCTGTGACAGTCTGATATTTATAAAAGCATATATTTCCTGAATTAGACAGATCTGACACTTTACAATTTAAAGCATTAATGATTCAGTATCTGCATTTCCAATTCAATTGGCAGCACATTGTCTTCATCCTACATTTCCATTACAGGGAGATGATCTGTCAACATTTAATGCCACACACAGACAAATCTTCACCTGCAATTTCAGTCTCAAATGACTCCATATTAATGAGTAAGTATCAACACGTCAATGCAAAACCTCATTTAGGATGCATGGTGACCAGAAGGATGAAATAATTCTTTTGTAGGTAATCAGCGGATTAGGTAGAAAAAAAAAATACTTTTTCTGCCCAGTTAAGCCAGACTCTCTAGGTAACCAGATGTTTGGCATATCAACTGACATTCTAGTGCCTAATAAATATATACAGCCTGGTTAGAATTTCATGGAAATGACTTCATTTTAAAAAGAGATGACTGGAACAAGTTTTAGAATAGCCTGATCAGAGGGCAGAAACTATTCAGTTTCTTCCTTTCCACAGGGTTCTTATATGTAGGTTCATAGCATAATAATACATATTTTTTAATATTATCTTTGATTTCAATAAAACACAATATACTAAATAAAACATTACTATATTATTTAAAATAAATGTATTTCTTAAAAACGTTAAAAAACTACATTTTTTAAAAAAATATTCATTTCTTCTTCATTTTAACTGACCTTTGTCATCTCTTCAATTATTTTAATGACATATAAGGCTAAACATAAGCAATTACTCATGTTTTGTAATTTTGAATTTTAAAATTACTTATCAAATATTTTTATATGCCTAGCATTGTGCCAGATATTTGAGAAATTCAAAAAAGAATACAACTCTTTCTAAGCCTTCTAGAAGTTCACAATATTGTTATAAGACATATGTCTATCATATAATACAGGGGAAAATGTTATCATACCTCAAATTAGTGACAGATACAGTTAAGTGCAATGAAAATTACCCAAGGAAGAAGATGAGATGGAGAACACTGAAGTTCAATTTCACTCTTGAAATGACTAAACTAATTTTACTATTTTCTAAACAAACTATTTTTACTAACCATATTATGTATGCATTTAAGGAAAGTATAAAATTTAAAGCCTTTTTTTAAACAATGAAAAGGTAACAAGTGGATTTCATGTTCCCCTCACGCACACATATGATCCCATAATCAAATCCATGCAAATGAATACTTCTTTTTGTCAATTATAATAACAAAGTTAATCCTGAAAATAGTATATGAGAGATAATTTTCGTTATAATAAAATAGAACAAAAAAAACTTTATTTCATGGTGTCTCTGAAGATGTGCACATTTACATAAATTACACCATTTGAATGTGTGTGTTTCCATACACACATATGTATAAATCTAATATGTGTGGTTATATGTGTGTGTGTTTGCATATGTGTGGGCATGTTGATTTATTCTGAGACACTAATTCTCCACCTTACCTTAGAGATCAAAATACTATATAGATGCCTTGATGAAACTTAAGCCATAAAAGCCTAACAAAGTGGTAGCAAATTAATGATTGGCAAAAGGTCATGAGGAATATTGTATGGCAATTTTTCAATCACTGCAATTGTAACTAATATTACTACCTTCTATATCATCTTCACTGAAATGAACCTCAGAAATAAAAACAAAAGTCTCTTTTTTGTTCTCTGGTGTAAGCAACTCTTTGGAAATGGATTAAGTAAACATGAGCCTTGTGCATTTGATAAATATGTATGTCTTATTTCTCCTTTCCTACTGCTTTTCATCCAGCTTCAGCTGGAAACCAAGCAATAAGTAATATTTATTCATTTTAATAGTATGCTTAGTAGAAGTATTACCAATATTTCCTATGCTTAAAAACATCCCCAAATGCATTTTGTGTTAGGCTCAGCATTTTCATAGTAATTTACAACTTAAAAGGGTAAACTCTATTATTCTATGTCAAACCAACAACTGGGTAAGTGCAGAATGTTACCCTGTGAAGTATGACCAAATTTATTGCTGCAGTCATTAGTACATATTGATTCTGCTTATAACAACCCAAAGGGAATAGTAAAGCTATTACGCTGGTGTTTGGTCTCTCTCTCTCTCTCTCTGAGAGGAACCAGGCTTGGCACAGCCATGTTTCAAGAAACATCCAATTAGTTCAGCAATCAATGCTGCTCCTTTTCTTTTGGTTATTATTAATACAACTAGTCAGTGACATGAACTTCAAGATCTCTGACTGTGTCTTACAATCAAATCTGAGTAACACTACTGCTTTTTTGCAAAGGCAAATTTATTGTATCACCTTTGATGTCATACTTTTTCTATTTGAAATCATTTGATAATTTCTATTTGTCTTATGTTAAAAAAAAGGCATTCAAATTCACAAGACAATACTGCCATGTAGTAGATCGTTTCTCATAGGCTCTCTTATTTCCATATCCTAGGCATCAACATTTTACATCCATGTTTACTTGGATGAGCTCCCACTGAATCCTGGTAAACATATTTGGAAGTCAATTTGCAGAATCTAAGTTTTCTTTTTCTAATAGAAATCAAATTGTAGGACTTTGCAAAAGAGAAAACTCCTGCTATTACTCTCACATCAAACACAAGCCTCTCTTTTACTAATCTGGTTTGTTCTTTTCCAGAGGAGTACAATTTTCTGGTTTGTAAGATTATAGACTACTGATCTGCTTATACTAGTGATCCATTTGTACTAGTGACTCACCTATATTAGAGGTCATAGAGCTGAGTTTGCTTAGTTGTGGTTAAATGTGAGCTTTGAGCTTTCACTTTCATCAGTGAAAAGTGAAGTCTCAACATTTAGATATAGACTTAAGAGAGTGCAGAGTCACTTACATCCCTTTGGGCTGTAACACATGCGTCAAATCCAATTTTATAGAGCTCTGTACTAAGTACACGCTTGCCTCCTAGCTGGTATTGTTTCTTGTGTACAAACAATCCACAAGATTCATGTAACACATTATTGACTTACCCAAGGCAAAATTTTATCATTTTGTGAGGAGTCCCTTTTAATAAAATCCAATATACATTACATAATTAAAAACCTAATCTATGTCTCCCAACAAAACAAAACCTAAAACCTGCAGTTGAGATTACAATTTGAATGTAAGAAATGTAGTGACTTTTATCCAGGACTATGACTAAGTTTCAAATCACTGTCAACTAGAATAATCCTGATGGACAAACTATGAGCTGCAGGACCAATCCTGCTCTGCTTGCTTTGGTAAACAAAGTTTTATTTGAACACTGCAATGCTCCTCAGTTTACTATTATTTATTGCTACTTTTGCATTACAAAGGCACAATTGAGACAGAAACCACATGTTCTACAAAGCCAAAAATATTTAGTATTTGGTCCTTAACAGAAAAGTTTGCTGACTCCTGGACTATGTCACACTTTCTGTAATGCTACATATTGAAGTTCTTAGAAGAGTCCATAATATATAGTAGCTACTCATTAAGTTTCATTGTGTGAATGAATGAATGTAATATAAATATTTTTGTGCATTTTATAGATTTGTAGGGAAAAGCTCTGCCTTAGAGATTGTATTAGTCCATTTTCACACTGCTATAAAGGAATACCTGAGACTGAGTAATTTATAAACAACGGAGGTTTAATTGACTTACTGTTCTACATGGCTGGGGAAGCTTCAGGAAACTTACAATCATGGTGGAAGGTGAAGTTGGGCAGCTACCTTCTTTACAAGGCAGCAGGAGAGAGAGAGAGAGAGAGAGAGAGAGAGAGAGAGAGAGAGAGAGAGAGAGAGTGAGAGAGAGAGAGCAAGCACAAATAGGGAAAATGTGCTCTCCAGACACTTATCAGACAGATCTCATGAGAACTCCTTCACTATCCTGAGAACAGCATGGGGGAAACCACCTTCATAATCCAGTCACCTCCCACCAGGTCCATCCCTCAACACATAGGGATTGCAACTGGAGATGAAATTTGGGGAAGGGGGACACAGAGCCAAACCATATCAGAAGTGGACCTAAATCTATCTTTCTTTTTGTTCTCCTTCCTTTTTTCCTGACATCCCTCCTACCTGCCTGCCTCTTTTTTCCCTTCTCCCTCAGAAACTGCCTCCGAAAGCTTAAGTTTTTCTCTGATGTTCTCCTGCCCTCCTGTCTCTCAGTCCAATTCTCCCTTGAGACTAGTCATAGAAATTAGAATCCCTCTTCACCAGGATGGGTCATAAAAACTAAAACCACTTTTTCCCCAAAGCAGCTATAAAAACTAAAAACCTAACTTTCCCTCTGCTTTTCTGTGTAAAAACTGGCCATAAGGAAATTATCTGACCTATCTTGTTTGAATTTAAGTCATAAGACTCTCATTCCATAAAGGGTCCTGCCAATACCAAGAAGGAAGGAATGCATGCTCCCAGAGGCCAAGTAGAATCTAGACAGACAGACCTTGCTGGGTTTCTCCACTCAGTCTATAGCATTAGATCATATACTTACCTTCCAATCATATTTCTACATAGCTGTTTGTACTTTGTTGAACCTGTTACCAAAAACACCAGGACCTTTGGTCTAGGTCTTGCTGCTCGCCACACAGAAAGCCAATAATTAAGACTATGAATATTGCCAGGGAAGAAGGCTTTAATTGGGTGCTTCAACTGACAACATGGGGGCTCAGTTTCATATCCCTGACAAACTAAAACCAGGGGTTTACACAGCAGGGAAGAAATGTAACAAAGTGTAAGAAAACAGGAACTAGAGAGGGGCAAGGAAGGAATCATGATGAATGAGGGATCTGGCATCTCATTGGATGTGGTAATCTGGTGAGTTTCAGTTCTGCGATAATTTTTTTTGAGAGGCCCTAAGGCCATTTCCTGAGGAAGGAACTGCGGTAAAATAAATTTAAGCTTCAAGCTTTAAGACCAGAAAGGTCCATTTCTAAGGCCGTTAAAAATTAAAAATAAATTAAAAAAAAAAACTCTACAATATTATTGGGACGGTTTCAAACCTAAGCATGAAAATAGACAATGTCCTCTATGTCTTTGGTTCTTTATTCTGCTGAAGGCCCCCATATACACTTAATGATGAATACATGTGCCTTTTCTTTTAATCTGCCTCTTGTCAGTGATTTTCAGCAAACCTTTAGAGGGCAATGGGGAAGTTTTTCCTTGGCCCCTACACTATCCTGCTTGAAATTTAAGGAAATGAATGTGTACCACACAGGCAGAGCCTACCTGCCTCAAGCATGCCAGCAGACTCATCACCCTGGGAATACCTCAGGGAGCCAGTATCAGATGACACACTCTTATTCATACTCAGCACATGCTCTTACATACCCTCTTCTATCTCTCTAGCCAGTAGACCATTTGTGTCATGAAATGCCTAAATAAAAGCTTATTTATGTAGAAGTCTCTGCCACTGTTTTATTTTCATGGACTCATGTGATGGCTAATTTGCAAACTTAAATGTTGTATGGGTGATCATACTGAATTGCAACTTTGCTTCATGTTCGATTTAGCATTTCACATAAGACAGGCTTAATGTTTTTCATGGGAGAAGTAATAAAAGATAAAGAGAGCTAGGAGGAAATAAAAAAGATGAGAGGTGGGAAGAATAAGATTAATAAGAATGCTATAGCTATAGTTTTTTTTTAAACTGTCTGCAAATATAGAAGAGATAATCACTTCTCCCCCAAAATGCTGCACCATTTTTTTGTTTAGCTTTCAAAATAAATTAACTCATAAGCAATTTATCTTTTCTTTGCTGCATCATTTGGATGTTTATTTTCCTACATGGTTATATTAACTTCTTGAATCATTTACTTTTGAATCAACTCATTATGTCAGTATTCATTACAGTGGTGTATACTCATAACAAATTGAACTAAAAATTAAACTAAGAAATCAAGAGCAACAAAACAGACAAACCCAGACATAATGCCAAATAATGGTCCCGACAGAGCTGATTGGAAGTTTGGCCATAAACATTTACTATGTGAAAGAACATAGAAGTTGTTAAACACAAACTCCATAAATTTGGTCAAAGCTTATTTATTTAATCATATTCTTTCTCAACTTACTTGGACTTTGATTTTTACAACACCGAAAGAGAAATTTTTAATGTATGAAAATTGTCTCCAGAGTAACCTTATTTGTTATAAACTGTTTTAAGTGGTAGAAATTGGCTCAATAACTTCTAAAGAACAGAAACAAAAAATAACTCTTAAATTTTAAAAGTCATTTGGAAAGTATTTAAATGCTACCTTTAACAGTTATTTGAAAATTGATGCATAAATACTATAATTTAAAACATTCTCTAATGCACAATCTGAACATGACCCTGAGACAGTATTTATTATTTAAATAACAGAAGATGTGTACTATGTACATTGCTTTAAATTTGGTTATTGGCTTCTAAAGGGATAAAGTGGGGAGGTTGAAGAGGAAAGGAATTATCACTTAATTGATTATCAATACATTTATTAATATGTAAAAGTTGGAATTCAGAGTCAATTTATTTCTACCATGCATCTGAACACTATTATGCTTTTGGTCTATATGTTTTCAATGCAAAATAAAGGTAGGTATGTCAGAAAAACATTAACTATATATCCCATTTCCCAATTACTCCTTCATTATACTTCTATGATATACTGTTTTCTGGGAAAAAAGAAAAATATTTATTAAGATAATCTCTCATGACACTTTTTAATTGAATATGAATTTACAAACAAGAAGTTGGTGTGACAAATGTAAAAATTCTGAAGCGTTTTGAAACACAATTTTTGAAAGTCACTTTTTAAAGCCTCTTGAACACATCCATCTGTCAGTTCAAGGTGACATCCTCTAGAACTTTCACATAACATTTACATCATTTCAGTTTTATGACTAAATATGGTGATTGTGTCCCTTAAAAGGATACCAGTATACAGTATCCTTGTATTTTATCTGACTGGATATCTGTTCCCCAGGAAATATATTATACAACCTCTGATTAGCAGGAACTTTGATGACTTGTCTTATTTATTTGTTCCTCCCACCACATAGCAAATGTTTATGGAGAATCTGCTTCATTCTGGGAACTAACATACACACTTGAAGCAGAAATAAGTAAGACAAATCAGTCTAGTAGAGATGTATAAATGATAGTAATAATGCAAATAGCTAATGGCAAAATTAAAAATATATGCAAAGAACAATGGCAACACCATGAATGAGGAATGAAATATATATGGCAACTACTTTTTTGTTCAGCTCCTTTCGATGCTAGATTCTCAAATTTACCTTCTAGTAAGGGGATTCTTCTGGCACTGATGAGTAGCAAATCCGAGGCCTATTACTATTAATATTTGTTTCCTTACATCTCCAAACCTACTATATTATGTATAAGGTAAATAATAAATATTCATTGCTATTGATAGTCATTTAAAAGATTTACTGAAACAATGTTGATAAATAAGGAAATGTATCAGCATAAGAAATGGACAATATGTGAAGGAGCTAGCCAGGACTATCTGCCTAGACTCAATCACTGCCTTCCCAGCTCATAACATGTAGCAGATTCTTCCTGCCTGGCTTGACTTCCCCATTTCTGCCTTCACTTGGCCAGATTTCCTCTGCTGTTATGTTTCAATCCCTCTCTAGTTTCTGAGCCAGTAACTGGCATGTTTAAAATCCTTATTTTAAGTTATATTTGTCTTGAAATTGAAAGATAAGACTTCTGGAGGATATTTAAGTAAATTTAATTTATGTCCTGCCTTTTGAAACCCCAAACAACTCTAAATTAACATCTATTTGGCAGGGCTGTAATTACAGGGGAAAGTCAGCTTTCAAAGGCATTGCTCTTAAAAATATACATCCAACCACTTAAATAATGACTTGCCTTGAGAAAGTAAGAATTGCTGAGCTGTCCTTGAACCACATTGACAATTTCTCTCAGCAATGACCTGAAGACAAGGATGTGCACTCTGAAAGGGGATTGCCACAATTTTTAATCTGCCTGGCTTTCTGATCAGGCAAAATATAAATCATTTAATCAGCTCCCAACTGAGCACCAGGTACAACTAGTATAAATTTTCCTTCATAAAAGTTTCATCAAAGCTGGGGATGGCTGTATTGCCTTACCTTTTGCTAGAGAAATTATAGCCTGCAAAGATTGGCTGGTAGTCATATGTGATGGATAGACTTGGGGTGGATGGCCTTCATGCATAGGAGTTCAAGTCTAAATGGCCTCTGCAGCTACTTTCATCTTTCCCTTAAAATAATGCTTTGCTTCACTTACTGCACAGGAAAAGGCTGCTAACAATCATGTTTTTTTTTTTTTTTTTTTTTTTTTCTCTTTTCTGAAAATGCTCTCACTTCCATCAATGAACAGCTAGAAAATATTGGGATACACAATCTTCAATGTGGTAATTGTTTCTTACAGGTCAACACACATATATGAATAGCTAGAAGACTGAAGAGAATCATCAACCTCTACCTAGCTTTAACTGATATTTATGAGATGAATATTACTAAATTATATGTTTTCATTAACAATTTTATACATGAATATTATTAAATTATATGTATTCTCATTAACCATTTTATACATCTGGTATAATATCTGTGTGATTATCAGGTGGAAAATAACTCCAACCAAATGAAGAAAATGTGAAGTCAGAAACTTAATTAGATCACTAACTAATTTGCCTCTTTAACTTTAGTGATATTAGAACTTATACGATTTCAAATAGAAAACATCGTCTAAAACATCACAAATGCTACTCAGATGAGAGTGTAGAGTGATAAACCTCCTGAATAGCTAGAGTTATAATTATGAAATATTGAAATCTAAGTGATATAACTTTCAAGTACTGATCACAGCAAGAAGCAAGACATAAATCAATTCTAATAAGTAAACACGTAAGTTAATTTTAAAGAGTATAATTTTCAGTAGACTTACATCATTCAATGTATTTCAACTTAAAAGCCCTATCATTTCATATTTTCAAATCAATAAGTATATTAATTGCTTTACATTCCAATCCCATGTTGTTTAATTTAATGGGTACTTGCTGAATTATAGTAAGAATCAAATTGGGGCAAATAGGTATAGAAATCTTTGATTCAAATATTAGAAGTTAAAAGACTGGTGATAAGGTAAATGTTAAACAGTATATGTATCAGGAAACAAGATTTCTATATTCTGTAAACTATCAGCATGTAATCAATTAAAATTCACTAACACAAATGAATAAAGTGCCACAGGTATCCCCAGCCACAGGTGAATTGCTGCATCAGAACAGTTATTCTAGCTGGTAACAGCATTAAATGTCCCCTCAGATGGAGAAGTGGAAAAACAGGTTATTACACATGTGGCTAAAAAGAAAAAAAAATAAAAGAATCTCTGCTGATGATGTTAAACAGGTGACACTAAAATGTCTTTTAAAACCAAGAACAGGGCAAGTTCTAATCCAAGAAACCTCAGAAAGTCAATCACAGTCAACTTTTCAATTATAAATTCAATCAATTGTAGATCACTTGTAGGGCAGCTGTTGCCCTCACATACTATACACTACAACTAAACCCTTGAAATGTTACTAAGTCCTAAAAACAATAGAATTCTAGAAGCTTCCAAAGGCAACTTTATCTCAAAGTCTTAAATGAGAGTAGTAACTTCATTCAGGACTCCCTAATCCAGAAAACAAAGATTCAAATATTTCTCCACAGGCTCTTTCTTAGTTTTCTCCAACTTCAGTATGAACAAGTTACCCACAGATTAATTCAAATGTCTTCCCAGAGACTTGAATCAGTTGGCCTAGCTTGGGTCTTGGATCTCTCCACTGTCCCACAACTCTTCAAAGACACCAGACAGATTTGATAATGCTGTTACAAATCTATATAAAAAATAACAGAATAAAATCAAATAAAGGATCCTCAAATAACATAATACAGTCATGCCTTGATTAACAACAGGGATACATTGTGAGATATGCGTCCTTAGGTGATTTTGTCATGTGAACATTGTGTTAGTGACTCTTTCAGGCTGGCACACATGGTAAAGAATTTACCAAGACAGGAATGAGTTTTGACAGGCAGATTTCTTTTTTAAAAAAAGGGAAGATACATTGCAAGGATGCAACAGGCAAGACAGCAGAAGGAAGGCTGTTTGCTGTCTGCAAAGAGGCAAGGACTGGAGGGGGAGTTCTATAAGGCTGTGCTGCTTGAGCTGAATGCTTGCAAACAGAATGCTTGGGTGCAGGTGGGCTGTGAGCTAACACCTGTAACAGAATGTTTAGATGCTAGTGAGCTGCTTGTGGTTCACCCCATTTCTCAGAGCATTCATTCCTTTTTGCCTGTTTCTGTTTTTGCCAGCTAAGCCCATTTTTCAATTTTCTTTTAACTCCTTGGGACTCCACAAACATCATAGAATCTACTTAAAGAAACCTAGATGATATAACCTACTACACACCTTGGCTATACAGTACAGCCTATTGCTTTAAGATTACAAACCTGTACAGCACGTAACTATACTGAATACTATAGGCAACTGTAACACAAAGTTAAGTATTTTTATATATAAACATATCTAAGCAGAAAATATACAGTAAAAATACTGTATATCTTATGGATCCACTGTCATATATGAGGTCTGTTGTTGACCACGTCATTTTGCAATGCATGACTATACATTCTAGATGTTCACTCTTGTGGAATAGTGAATAAGGAAGAAAAAAAATTGATTTGATGGAGAAAATGTACATCTGATCTCGATTTAATTGGCCACAGTGACTGGGCAGAAAAGAGTAAATCTAGAGCTCTAAAACAATGGATATCAAAACCAGTTGGAGCTTGATTCGCATATCTATTTTAGGAGAATAAAACAACACATTTCACTGGAAATAATATTAGAGAACTGTTGGTCTCATTTAGCCTGAAGTTTACAGTCTATCATTTTTATTTTTCATTGTAGTACACAAGTCTACATGTGAATGCTCCATGGGAATTTTCACTGACTTGGAAGTCTTCAACTTTTACTGGTCAGTGCTTATGAAAAACATTTAACTAACCAGTCAGTTGCATAGTCCAAAAGTTTCTAAGTGCTGCCAATTTCTTAAAATTTTAAATATATGTTAAATGCCAAATGAAAGAAAGGAAGTCTATTCATAGGTGTTTCCATCCATCCTAATACCTTATCCATCAAAAAGCTACATTGATTTTGCTCCTAAATATGTCTTTGTTTCTTGAAAACTATCATCCTAGTTCGACCTCCATCATCTCACAGCAGAACTCACTTTCACAGCCAACAATCAAATCATGGAACCAAACACACACACACACACACACACACACACACACACACACACACAAATCCTGTGACCCCCTATCCCCCACTTAAAATTTTTTCATTGCATGTAATGCTAAGAAAAGTCCTCTTAGTGGGTGTAGGCAGCCTTTTATAATCTGGTCTCTACCTACCTCTTCACCTGAATCTCTTACCCTGACTCTATCCACTCTACTGTTACAATCTTCGTGCCAAATGGATCTTCCCAGTCTTTCATGCCCTTCATATCCTTCATGCTTCTGCCTTCCACAGAGCCTTTCCATATGTACTTCCTCTATCTATAATGCTCTTTCCATGCATCATCACATGAGCACTTGTATATACTTCATGTTTTAGTTCAAATGTAATTTTCCATGGGGAATGATTCCTGTTCTTACCCCTAAGGCCAAATCAAAATATTATAGATAGGCATAAACCACATAGCTTTCCTTCCTAGCTTGCCATGGGTAAATTTTAAATTTTTAGTGACTACTTTTTATGTAACATAACAAAATCCCTTTAATTTACTTCCAGTATTCTTAGCTCTCAGCACAATACTGGACACAGTATTTCTTGAATGTATGAGTTGAGAGAAAGTCTTTTCATATATGGGGAAATAAAAGTCTATGGCTCCAAAGACAGAAACTGAAGTAAACCCAAACTGGTAATTGAAATAATATGGGGGAAAATGTAACTTTCCAGTAACATAACATTCCGGTCCCAGGAGGCTTTTACGTTCCTAACTATTATTAAGGGCCCAGAAGGCTGATATTTATACAGATTATATTAAGAATTTTTACGCTGTTAGACATGAAAACTGAGAATGAAAATATATATTCATCTGTAAATGCACTTAAAATAATACAGATAAAATAGACCCAGTTTCTAATAACATAAACGATATACTTTAATGAAAAATAAATATTTTTTTCAAAATGAACGTAAAGATTACCAAGAGAAGTGGCTTTGTTTTATGATCATGCAGTCTCTTTAATATCTGGCTTAATAGAAGACAGCTGGATTCCCAGATCTGCCTCTACATTCAGTCAGCTGCAACATCACACTTCATGTGGCCTTTGGAAAACTCCACTCATAAAAAAGTTAGAGGAGAAAAAGAAAAAAAAAATTGTAGTATATTATAAAAATAATTTTGATCTTGCTGGCCCAAGAAAACATATCAGATACCCCCAGAAATCCTTGGACCACACTTTAAACATTACTGATATAATTCATCCTCCAAATGGGGACACCTTTGAAAATAAAAGTATGTTGTAATAATCATACTAGAGTATCAAGCATAAACAAGGGATATTGTTAATATATATTAATTGATGTTATATAAATATGCTAATTAAAATATCTTAAAAATTCACAACAAATATAGACTATATGGCATGTAATTTTTTACTACTAAACTGTAAGCTTCATTAAAGTTGGATACATTTTGTATACCTACAAGAGCTAGCATAGTGTCTTCTACAAATAACTTTTCAAGAATGCTGGGAAGATGGCCACCTAAGAACAGCTCAGGACTTCAGCTCCCAGTGAAAGTGCAGAGGGTGAGTGGACGCCGCATTTCCAGACGAACTCTTATTGCCCACAGACCAGGAGATACCCAGGCAGAGGGGTCGCCAGCGTTGCAGTCCCGGCGGTGTGGCTGTTTTGGCCCCCGCGGGGCCGATTCCGCCAGCGCAGCTGCTGTGACCACGCCCTGTTGCTGTGGTTCTCTGTACAAAAGCCACTGGTCTGGGAGCCCTCTTAGCTGGCGAGCAGAGCCCTGAGACGGCAGAGTTACGCATTCATCTGAAATAGCAAGCCAGGCCAGGAGATTCCTAGGCAAAAAATCTGCCAGTAGCCAGCACCGCAGTTCGAGCCGACTCAGTGAGTCGCAGCACGGGAGATCCCCGCGCCTTTTCAACAAGCGACTGGAACGCGGGGTCCTTCAACTTAAAAGAAAAGACTCTGAGTCAGGGAGCCAGGTGATCAGGCTCGGTTGGTCCCACCCCTCCACCCCAAACAACAAGGAAAACAAAAACAGTAACTGGAAACCCTCTGGGTTGAGCCCTTCAAACCAAGCACAGCTGAACCAGGACGGTCCGGCCCCAGGGCGGGAGGGGCTTCGGCCATTACTGAGACTCTCCACCTCTATGGAGGCAGGCTGTCGTTGCCGAGGCAACCCGCCACAACAGAGAGAGTCCGCCATAATAGAGGTGGGGCCACCGTTGCCGAGACAGTTCTAACTATGCCCATATAAACAGGACTGCAGGGAAGAGCTCAGGGCAGCTGGGCGGAGCCCACAGCAGCTCAGCAAAAACCCTGCGGGCAGGCAGTAGCTAGGCGTGCTGCTAGCTGGGCGGGTCAGACCTGAAAGAAAAATCAAAAAAGGCAGTAGTGCAATGGAAACTCATAAAGCTCCAACTCCCTGGGACAGAGCACCTGGGAACAAAAAGTGCTTTATGAGTTCAGCTGCAGAAGACCTAAACATACCTGCCCAGCAGCTCTGAATGAACAACGGAGCTCACAACTCAGGACTTAAGCCCCAATAAAAGATAGACTGTCTCCTCAAATAGCTCCCTGACCCCCATAGATCCAAAGACTCACCTCATAAAGAAGAGAATGGACTGACAGTAGGCGAGCATCCTTCTGGGACAAAGATAGCAGAAGAGGAAACTGGTAGCAACCCTTACTGTTCTGCAGCTGCTGCAGGTGACCCCCAGGCAAGCAGGGCCTGGAAAGGACCTCAGCAGTCCTACAGCAGAGGGGCCAGATGGTTAGAAGGAAAGCTTAAAAAAAAAAAAAAAAAAAAAAAAATTAACTTCAGCATCCATGAACTAGAAGCTCACTCAGAGACCCAATCTGAAGGACAGTAATTACAAAGACAACAGGTGGATAAACCCACAAAAATGAGAAGAAACCAGCACAAAAAGGATGAAAACTCCCGAAACCAGAACACCTCTCCTCCTAAAAGGGATCACGACTCCTCACCAGCAAGGGAACCAGACCGGATGGAGAAGGAGGGTGATGAAATGACAGAATCAGACTTCAGAAGGTGGGTAGTAAGAAACTACAGTGAGCTAAAAGAACATGTTCTAACCCAACACAAAGAAAATAGGAACCTTGAAAAAAGATTGGACGAAATGCTAACGAGAATGGACAGCATAGAGAGGAATATAAGTGAACTGATGGAGCTGAAAAACACAATATGAGAACTTCGTGAAGCATGCACAAGCTTCAACAGCCGAATTGACCAAGCAGAAGAAAGGATATCAGAGGTCGAAGATCAACTCAATGAAATAAAAAGAGAACGCAAGAACAGACAAAAAAGAGCAAAAAGGAATGAACAAAATCTTCAAGAAATGTGGGACTATGTAAAAAGACCTAATCTATGTCTGATAGGTGTACCTGAATGTGATGAAGAGAATGAATCCAAGCTGGAAAATACTCTTCAGGATATTATCCAGGAAAACTTCCCCAACCTAGCAAGGCAGACCAGTATTCAAATACAGGAAATACAGAGAACACCACAAAGATATTCCTCAAGAAGAGTATCCCCAAGGCACATAATCGTCAGATTCACCAGGGTTGAAATGAAAGAGAATATGCTAAGGGCAGCCAGAGAGAAAGGTCGGGTTACTCACAAAGGGAATCCCATTAGACTCACAGCAGATCTCTCAGCAGAAACCCTACAAGCCAGAAGAGATTGGAGGCCAATATTCAACATCCTTAAAGAAAAGAACTTTCAACCCAGAATCTCTTATCCAGCCAAACTAAGCTTCATAAGTGAAGGAAAAATAAAATCCTTTGTGAACAAGCAAGCACTCAGAGATTTCATCACCACCAAACCTGCTCTACAAGAACTCCTGAAAGAGGCTCTACATATAGAAAGGAACAACCAGTACCAGCCACTCCAAAAACACACCAAATGGTAAAAGAGCATCAACACAATCAAGAATCTGCATCAACTAACCAACAAAACAGCCAGGTAGCATCAAAATGACAGTATCAAATTCACACATAACAATACTATCCCTAAATGTCAGTGGACTAAATGCCCCAGTCAAAAGACACAGACTGGCAAATTGGATAAAAAGCTAAAACCCATCAGTGTGCTGTATCCAGGAAACCCATCTTACATGCAAGGATACACAAAGGCTCAAAATAAAGGGATGGAGGAAGATCTACCAAGCAAATGGAGAGCAAAAAAAAGCAGGAGTTGCAATTCTCATCTCTGATAAAATAGACTTTAAAGCAACAAAGATCAAAAGAGACAAAGAAGGACATTACATAATGGTAAAAGGATCACTGCAACAAGAAGAGCTAACGATCCTAAATATATACACACCCGATACAGGAGCACCCAGATACATAAGGCAAGTTCTTAATGACTAACAAAGAGACTTAGACTCCCACACAATAATAGTGGGAGACTTTAACACCCCATTGTCAATATTAGACAGATCAACCAGACAGAAAATCAACAAGGATATCCAGGACCTGAACTCAGACCTGGAGCAAGCAAACCTAATAGACATTTACAGAACTCTCCACCCCAAATCCACAGAATATACATTCTTCTCAGCACCACATCACACCTACTCTAAAATTGACCACATAATTGGCAATAAATCACTCCTCAGCAAATGCAAAAGAACAGAAATCATAACAAACAGTCTCTCAGACCACAGTGCAATTGAGTTAGAACTCAGAATGCAGAAACTAACTCAGAACCGCACAGCTTCATGGAAACTGAACAACTTGCTCTTGAATGTCGACTGGATAAACAATGAAATGAAGGCAGAAATAAAGATGTTCTTCGAAACCAATGAGAACGAAGACACAACATACCAGAATCTCTGGGACATATTTAAAGCAGTCTCCAGAGGAAAATATATAGCAATGAGTGCCCGCATGAGAAGAAAGGAGAGATCTAAAATTGACACCCTATCATCAAAATTGAAAGAGCTAGAGGAGCAAGATCAAAAAAAAAAAAAAAAAAAAAAAAAAAAAAAAAAAAAAAAAACCTAGCAGAAGACAGGAAATAACTAAGATCAGAGCAGAACTGAAGGAAATAGAGACAGAAAAAACTCTTCACAAAATCAATAAATCCAGGAGCTGGTTTTTTGAAAAGCTCAACAAAATAGACAGACCACTAGCCAGATTAATAAAAAAAAAAAAGAGAGAGAATAACCAAATTGATGCAATAAAAGACGATAAAGGGGATATCACCACAGTTTCCACAGAAATCCAAACCATCATCAGAGATTATTACAAACAACTCTATGCACATAAACTAGTAAACCTGGAAGAAATGGATAAATTCCTGGACACCTGCATCCTCCCAAGCCTAAACCTGGAAGAAGCCGAAACCCTGAATAGACCAATAACATGGTCTGAAGTCGAGGTAGCAATAAAGAGCCTACCACCCAAAAAAAGCCCAGGTCGAGATGGGTTCACAGCCGAATTCTACCAGACATAAAAAGAGGAGCTGATACCATACCTTCTGAAACTATTCCAGACAATCCAAAAAGAGCAAATCCTTCCCAAATCATTTTATGAGACAAACATCATCCTGATACCAAAACCCGGCAGAGACTCAACAAGAAAAGAAAATTTCAGGCTGATATCCATGATGAACATAGATGCAAAAATCTTCAATAAAATACTGGCAAACCGATTGCAACAGCATATCAAAAAACTCATCCACCATGATCAAGTAGGATTCATCCCAGGGATGCAAGGCTGGTTCAACATACACAAGTCCATAAACGTAATTCACCACATAAACAGAACCAAAGACAAAAACTACATGATTATCTCAATTGATGCAGAGAAGGCTTTTGACAAAATTACACAACCCTTCATGCTGAAAACCCTCAATAAACTAGGTATTGACAGAACATACCTCAAAACAATAAAAGCTATTTACGACAAACCACCAGCCAATATCATACTGAATGGGCAAAAACTGGAAGCATTCCCTTTGAAATCTGGCACTAGACAAGGATGCCCTCTCTCACCACTCCTATTCAATATAGTACTGGAAGTTCTAGCCAGAGCAATCAGGCAAGAAAAAGAAATAAAGGGTATCCAAATTGGAAAGGAGGAAATCAAATTGTCTCTATTTGCAGATGACATGATTGGATATCTGGAAGACCCCATCATCTCAGCCCAAAATCTCCTGAAACTGATAAACAACTTCAGCAAAGTCTCAGGATGCAAAATCAACATGCAAAAATCACAAGCATTCCTATAAACCAGTAATAGACTTCAAGAGAGCCAAATCAAGAACAAACTGCCATTCACAATTGCTACAAAGAGAATAAAGTACATAGGAATACAACTAACAAGGAACGTAAAGGACCTCTTCAAGGAGAACTACAAGCCATTGCTCAACGAAATAAGAGAGGATACAAACAGATGGAGAAACATTCCATGTTCATGGTTAGGAAGAATCAACATCGTGAAAATGGCCATACTGCCCAAAGTAATTTACAGATTCAACGCTATTCCCATCAAACTACCAATGACCTTCTTCACAGAACTGGAAAAAAACACCTTGAACTTCATATGGAACCAAAAGAGAGCCCGCATAGCCAAGTCAATTCTAAGCAAAAAGAACAAGCAGGAGGCATCACACTACCGGACTTCAAACTATACTACAAGGCTACAGTAATCAAAACAGCATGGTACTGGTATCAAAACAGAGATATAGACCAATGGAACACAACAGAGGCCTCAGAGGAAATACAACATACCCACAACCATCTGGTCTTCAACAAACCTGACAAAAACAAGCAATGGGGAAAGGACTCCCTTTTTAATAAATGATGTTGGGAAAACTGGCTAGCCATGTGCAGAAAGCAGAAACAGGACCCCTTCCTGACACCTTACACCAAAATTAACTCCAGATGGATTAAAGACTTAAACATCAGACCTAACACCATAAAAACCCTAGAAGAAAATCTAGGCAAAACCATGCAGGACATAGGTGTAGGCAAGGACTTCATGACCAAAATGCCAAAAGCAATGGCAACAAAAGCCAAAATAGACAAATGGGACCTAATCAAACTCCACAGCTTCTGCATGGCAAAAGAAATAGTCAGTAGAGTGAATCGGCATCCAACAGAATGGGAAAAAAGTTTTGCACTCTACCCATCTGACAAGGGGCTGATATCCAGAATTTACAAAGAACTAAAGCAGATCTACAAGAAAAAAACAAGCCCATTCAAAAATGGGCAAAGGATATGAACAGATACTTTAGAAAAGAAGACATACAGGAGGCCAGCAAACATATGAAAAAATGCTCATCATCACTGGTCATCAGAGAAATGCAAATCAAAACCACATTGAGATACCATCTCACACCAGTTAGAATGGTGATCATTAAAAAATCTGGAAACAACAGATGCTGGAAAGGATGTGGAAAAATAGGAACACTTTTACACTGTTGGTGGGAATGTAAATTAATTCAACCATTGTGGAAGACAGTGTGGCAATTCCTCAAGGACCTAAAAATAGAAATCCCATTTGACCCAGCAATCCCATTACTGGGTATATATCCAAAGGATTATAAATCATTCTACTACAAGGACATGTGCACATGAATGTTCATTGCAGCACTGTTTACAATAGCAAAGACCTGGAACCAACCCAAATGCCCAACGATGATTGACTGGATAGGGAAAATGTGGTACATATACACCATGGAATATTACGCAGCCATCAAAAACGATGAGTTCATGTCCTTTGTAGGGACATGGATGAACCTGGAAACCATCATTCTCAGCAAACTGACACAAGAGCAGAAAATCAAACACCGTATATTCTCACTCATAGGCGGGTGTTGGACAATGAGAACACATGGACACAGGGAGGGGAGCACTACACACTGGGGTCCATTGGGGGGAAATGGGGGAGGGGCGGGGGGTGGGGAGGTAGGAAGAGATAGCATGGGGAGAAATGACAGATAAAGGCGAGGGGACGGAAGGCAGCAAACCACACTGCCATGTGTGTACCTATGCAACAATCTGGCATGTTCTTCACATGTACCCCCAAACCTAAAATTCAATAAAAAAAAGAAAAAAACTTTTCAATAATTATTTAATGAATGAAAAATAAATTATTGTACAAAGAAATAACTGAATGATAACTCCGTTTACCTGTTTCCTAGTCCTTATAGTCTGTTTTGAAATGGACAGGTGAGAGTGGTTGCATAGTATTGTAGGGATTCTATTATAGCATTTCCTACTCCCTCCATGTCAGTGAATGATTCAAGTTATTTCAAACCAGTAAAGGTAGAAGCTTTGAAGCAGAATAGAAGGTATGCAATACGGTATGATTGGGGAGGCACAGAGAACTTTAACCTGAATAATTATTTCTCACTCTAAAAATATTCAAAATATATTGGTCATAGTTGAAAAGAATTAATATTCTTCCTTGTCTAAGCCAATTTTAAAATTGAATTATGCTTGCGAGAAACATTAAGTGAAGTAGACACTCAATCTCAAATTCATATATATTTAATACTTTCCTAGAAATTGCCTAAACACACATTTGTACACACATGTACAGAAAATACATAGATATAATTCACCTAAAAATAATCCTTTATTTAATCAACATAGAAAAGTTTGTGAGTGTAAGACGGCCTTACATGTTTTCTCTTCCTCAAAGATAACCTTAAACATGAAAGCAATCTTGGGTGCAGCATAGAAATGAAGGGTACAGAGGTAGGTGATTTAATAGGTTAATAAAAACTAGCTCAACAAATAGAAATTCTTTACTAAGAATAAAGCTGAATAAGATTAATGGTAGAATTTTCCTTAAATTTTATAAAATATGTTTTTATATGTCCTCTTTAAAAAACACTTCTAAAATCCTTTTGCAGTCCAAAGTCAATGAATAGCAAAGGTAAACGTGTCTCTTCGTGATTGTTTGAAATTTATTACTAGCGATTGCTGTTATCATATAACTTAATGAGGATTATTTTCAGTTATCTACAGGCAGTTTCTAATTAAAACACAAAAATTATAAATAACAGAAATATTTTTAAATTATTAATTTATGTTAATATGGGTGAAAACAATTTATTATCTCAATTTCTAAATAGTAATTGGGCATCTTAATATCCCTTTAGTTACAAAGGATTCATACGTACATCAAAGCTAGCTTTGAGCTGGGCGCAGTATTTCACACCTATAATCCCAGTGTTTTGGAAATCCAAGGTGGGAGAATTGCTTGAGGCAAGAGGTCAAGACCAGCCTGGGCAATATAGTGAGACCGTTTTTCTTCAAAAGCTTTTTAAAAATAAATCTGGCTTTGATTATAAGTGACATTAGATATGCACACAAAGAGCTAAAATATAATGCAGCAATCCAAAGTTTTGATTATTTCTGGAGAAACATGATATTAGTTCTTGGTTTAATCATCTAGGGAGAAGAGACATAGATTTAAGTTCTTGTTAGGTACCAAAAAGAGTAGAGTAGCTGAATTATTCTCTTGAATGAAATGAAGCAGGTAAAAAAAAATTGGAGCAATACCTGAATAAAAATTTAATGGAAGGCTAACTTTGGGAGGATAGATAATCAAAGTCAGTTTTCGGTTGTTTATGTAGGAAATAGAGGTACACAGAGTAGCAAAAGTAACAAAGATAGCAAAATGAAAGGTGAAAGAATAAGAATTCACAGAGTTGGTGGTGGTCAGAATTTGGAGGTAGTGGTCAGAATTTGGAGACAGAAGAGATTTTAGCAAGGAAAGTATTCAGCATCAGATTCATTTATGAATATAATATATGAAAAGGAATTACATTAGGTTGAATATGTAGCCAGAATTTCATCTATGTGACAATATAACATGCATTTGGAGTGGACAGAGAGAAAAGTTTTGTTTATATCTCTGGAATCTAGAATAGTTCTAGAAAGTTAGCATATGCTTGAGAAATGGTTATCAGTTGAGGACTAAATGTATAATGTGTAGTCCCCAGATCATACTCAGAAGTAAGTTTATAAAAGAGCAGTTGGAGATAGACTACAGGAGCCTTGAATATCTAGACAGATTACATTTTAATAAATTTCATTATAGCCTCTGTAATTAGTTCTAATACAGAACTAAAAACTAAGAGTTCTTAGACAGAACTGATAAACAGATAGATTATAATTAGATAGATAGGGCCCAGCACTGTGGCTCACATCCGTAATCCCAGCACTTTGAGAAGCTGAGGCAGGTGGGTCACCTGAGATCAGGAGTTCAAGAGAAGCCTGGCCAATATGGTGAAACCCCATCTCTACTAAAAATACAAAAAAAAAATTAGTCAGGTATAGTGGTGGACACCTGTAATCCCAGCTACTTGGGAGGCTGAGACAGGAGAATCACTCGAACCTGGAGATGGAGGTTGCAGTGAGCCAATATTGCTATATTGCACTCCAGCCTGGGCAACAAGAGAGAAACTCCGTCTCAAAAAAAAAAAAAAATGAATTAATTAAAAATTTAAAAAAGATAGATAGACAGATGATAGAGAGATGGAAGAGAGGGGACTTATTAGGGGATTTGGCTCACACGATTATGAAGGTTGAGCAGTCTCACACTAGGGCATCTGCTAGCTGGAAAAGCAGGAGAGCTGGTTGTGTAGCTCAGTCCAATTCTAAAAGTCTCAGAACAAGGAAAGCTGTTAACTCAGTTCAGGGCCTAGAGAGAGATAATTCACCTTTCCTCTCCCATTTCTTCCTATCTAGGCCCTCAGCCAATTGGATCACGCCTGTCCACACGAGGGCAAATCTTCCCTACTCAGTCCACTGATTCAAATGCCAATCTCTTCCAGAAACACTCTCACAAATTTACCCTGAAATAATGCTTTACCAGCTGTGTATCCCTTAATCCAGTCAAGTTAACATGTAAAGTTAACCATCACAATGTTATAAAACATTTTGAAAAATGTGTGATATTTTAAAGAAAAGTTTTAGGAAAATTCCTTTAACCACAAGTTGCATGCAGGATAGATTGGAGCAAGAGTTTTTAAGCCATAGGTGTCATTTCTATTGGGGAAAACTACTCATCTGGAAGGAAAGCATAAGGAAGAAACTAAAGAACTAAAATTTATTGAATTTCTCTGTGCCAGGCACTACATGAAATACATTTGAAACATTTTCTGATTCCCTTGCCTTCCTCCAAAATGTTGTCATCCAGATTTTTTAATGAGGAATTTAAGGTTCAGATATATTAAGTAACAAAAGTTATACAGAGAGTAAGAAGAAGATGCCATTTAATTTCAGTTTTACTCTAAAGCACTTGCTATTTCTGCTATAACAAAAGTTACAATCTTGGAAGTAATTATTTCAAGGAAACTAATTAGAAGACTTTATGGAAGATCAAGAATTTGAACACCAGTTTTGTAGATTAAGATTGCCAGGAATTTTAGCTATGCTTGCCATTAAGATGTGGAGTCTACTTATCCTCTCCTGGAAACTGTGTTGGACTTGTGCCTCTTTTTAACAAACGGCATGTTACAGAAGTGACATTGCACACTCTACAAGGCTAGATTGTTATACCCGAGTGAGTTTAAATAAAAGCACCATGCACTGAGTTTGTTGAGAGTCCACCTTGATGCCAGCATCCGAGAGTCAGCTAGAGCTCAAATCTCTTGGCCAAGGACAAAGGGTGGTCAACATTTTTATACCAGTTTAGGGTCAGGGAGCAGTAACCAGATTATTACAGAAGCAGAAGGAGTGGGTTAGGGGAGAAGGGGGTCCTAACAAAAAGTTCAACTTAAAAGTGTTTTTTACTCAGGATGTGGGGTAGCAGTGTGGGATAACAGTTATACAGTTGCAGATACAGGATGTACAGGGCTGGTAGATCCTGTTTCTCAGAAAATTGGTTACAAAGATGCCAAGTGTCTCAGACCGCAAGCTTTCAGAACAGAATGCCCTACATAACTCAGGATGGGCAAAATGGAGTTAGTAGGATTGTTTAAAATGTATTCATTATAGCCAAGCTTAAGCTAGGGTATTTCAAGATCATGAGCTTTGCAGCACATGCCCACCTCTCCTGGCTCACTCTGGGGAAGTCAGCCCAAGTAAAAAGTCTGACTCTCCTGAGATGACCATGGTGTGAGAATCCCAGGCCACATAGAAAGAACCTGTGTAAAATCAGATAGATGCCATGTGAAGAGAGAGAAAGGCCATAAGGAGCATCACGGAGACATGCAAGTGAAGACATGTCTGCAAGTAGAGCACCCAGGCCTAGTTCCTCCAACTAGTCCCATGAGGATCAGGCACAAACGGCTTGGTAGAAAAAAATCCAATTTTTGATTTCCTCAAATTGTAATCAAAACACAATAGCTGTTTTAAGCTGCCGTGTTTTGGAGTAATGGTTAAGCAGTACTAGGTAATGGGACTTTTTTAAATGACACATCGAATGATGCCAAGGATCCCTGTAAACATTGAACTTCATTTTGGTAGTCTAATGATGGATAAAATGTTAAATCGAATTACTTGAATATAGTATAGTTCCCCCACCCACACATAACCCACCCCCACCACACACACACACCAAGCAAGCTAAAAGAAAGAAGAAACAGCAGGTGTAAATGAAATGTGAGGATAGAGGAAAATTCCAGTAGTCAGCACTGAGCTGTTAAATAGGACTCACCCTGATATTTGCAGCACTTTATCTCAAAGGGTCGTTTTTTTAAATCCTTCTCACCTCTGTGGGAATCCTACAGCCCAAGTGACCCACATTTAGTTGTCTACCCCACAGCTAGGTCAGTGAAAATCAATTCTCAGTTAAAAATCAACCAACAAGGAAAGACTTAAAGGAAAAGAGGGAAAGATTTGACAAGGGTCTTATTGAAACCTCTATGCACTTTACACATTTTGGGACTAGAAATGGAATAAGCATTTGCTAGTTATCGTGGGAAAAGCTATTTTCTCTCCTCTCAGCAAGACCAAAAAAATGAGGCCAAAACACTTTGTCTAAAAAAATCTCCTTTTTCAAAGAAGCTAATATTATAGTGTAAACTAAGAAAGGTGCTGTGCTTTCAGAAAGCAGTTCTACCAAACTCATTGATTGTTTCCTGCCCATAGATAATCCTGAGTAAGTATGCTCATTGATTTATGTCAGTTTTAAAAGCCCCAATTCTCCTGAATTATTCTAGTGCATGCTAAGCCAACCAATTCTAATTGGTTTCTTTAATCTACGGACAACATAAGAGATTTTCAGTCATTTCAATAGGATTTTTCAAGTTAATTTTTCTGAAACACATTTTTAAATGTCCGTATCTTCTCTAAATATTTCACATTTCAAAATGATCTTTTATGGGATCCATGGTACTTTACGTGGCATCAAATATATGTGCTCTTGGCTCATTTAGGACATCTGTCAAAGAACTTCCATGTCTCTGACAGCACTTAATGGTTTGATCTGGGCATTTATATCCATATTGTCTTCAGTGGTAGCAATCAGCAAAGGTTCTAGTAGCCATTTGACTTTAGATAATAACAGGTGTAAATCATTATTGCAGCACAGGCTGATGAATATGATGCTGTTCTTTATATTGGTATGATAACATAATTTCCTTTATTGTAGTTTATCATAAATATTAGAAATTGACAGGCCTTGCTTTTCCATAGATTTTCTACAGCCAAATATTGAAATACAATGACCCATAGAACACTTCAAATAGAATGACTTTTAAAATTCTTTAATTCTTCATCTGTCTATATGATACTTGTAAATGAATTTATCATGTTAAAAGATTTCAAATCCATAAGCTTAGGCTACTTGGGGAAAAAAAAGATGCCTTCTTCACCTATGTCAAACTCAAAGATAGTAGACAAAGAGAAGACAAGGTCTCAGGCGGGCTTGTTCACTCCTGTATGCCCTGCACCTAACAGTATCTGGCACACAGTGGATGCTCACAAAAAAATAGTTGTCAAATTAAGAATTAAGTAGGCATTTTAATTTTCCACAAGTGATTATTAGAAGACAGATTTAAATAATGTAATTACCAGCATGCATCCTCCATTTCTCAATAAACAGTCAGGTTTAAGTCCTGATTTTTATCCCTGAAAGAATTAAAATCCTTAACTGTAAGAGACAAATCTGGTCGCAAATAAAGTGTTTACAATTGACAGCTGCACGTGTGTTTAACAAAATATTTATATTAAAATTATGGCACTACATTGTTGGGAAGATATTTAAGGTTCACCTATCTCCTTTATTTGAAAGGTAAGAAAAGGAAGACCCAAAAGATTTAGAGCCTCATAAACCAATAATGGCAGGACTGAGACTAGAGATCATGTCCCCAACTTCCCTACCGAGTGCTCTCATTACCTAGACTGCTAACCTCTGTCGTTCCATATACAGGTACCACCTCCATTCTCTTTACCGAGGTATTTCCTTGCTTTGTATTCAAAAGGATTGGCAGAGAGAGGAAAGCAAGGCTTGAGCTTCATCTCATGTCAATGTGGAACTCATTTTCTCTTCTAGAATGTATACAACCTCTAGTGTGCCTTCAAGTGATGTTGGTAGGTTTCTGAAAGAAGCAAGTGAAGCTGCCTGAAATCAGACCTTCTTCTGAGAGAAAAGAGCAGCCTTTATAAAAATAAGTAGTTAAGTTTATCAGGAGTAAAAAGGATGCTAAAAATTCATTTATTCTTATTTGTCTTTTCATTTGTAGCAGTATTCCAATGTTATGCCATTAGACTCCCTGTATTTTAGATAATTGTTCACAACCATATCAGACATTATTTAGCATGAATAATCTACTGGTAAAACACTAAATGTCACTGAATCCTTTTGTTGATTTTCTTCCTTATCTATGTTCTTAACCTCATGTCCTTTTTTTTTTTCTCTTCTATTTCACTCTTAACAAGGCTTCTTTGGTTTGATACCTAACGGATTCCACTAATGATGATAATTGATAAGAAATTACCTTCCCATGTGTATTTCTACTTTAATCTGAAATTCTTGAGGGTCTAGAGCTGCTTTGAAACCAAGTAAAAGCCTACTGATCACTTTTGTAACCATCACAACATTGCCTCCCAGCACAACCAGTGCCCAGTCTTTTTTACTCTACTCTATTTTCTTTCTTTCAGGACATTTTTTGAACCTACTGTAAACATACTTTTATATCCTGTTTATATTTCATTGTCTTTGCTTCCCTGCTAGAATGTAACCTCAAGTGGGAAGGGATCTTGGTTTTGCTCCCTGACATATTTCAAATATCTAAAACAATACCTGGCATTGTAGGTATTCAATACATATTTGTTGAAAATATAATAGAAAGGTATATCTACAACTATATCTATAAATATAGATATGTACATGTGTGTGAATACCAATGTTTTTCTTATAATGACAGGAATGGGAGTGCACTTTATTCTATGTAGAGTTCCTCAATCATCAAATGTTTGAAGTCAATAAATACATATTTTTGTCTGAGTTTGCTCAAAGATATTTTTGCCAGGTCATATGGAGTCAGATTTGTCCAAGGTCGTGAAAACATCTCACAACGAAACAAAAATTCTTGTAATATTTTAAAATGTTATACAATTTTTTTTAATGTACTGAAAGTTAAGGGCAAAATAATACTTATTATATATGTAAATTATAAAGATGTATGTATTTTAAAGAATAAAAATAAACGTCTAGTTACTTGACACCAGCTTAAGAAGTAAATCATTAAAAACAATTTGAATTTCCATATATTCTCCTCCCAAATTTCTTCCTATGTCCCACCTCTGTCCAAGGGGACATCACATCTAGACTTGCTTTTCTTTTCTTGCTTTTTTCTATTCTTTTTTCTTTTCCTTTCTCCTTTCCCTTCCCTTTACTTCTTCCCCTCCCTTCTTCCCTTCCCTTCCCTTCAGTCCCCTCCCCTCTCTTCCCCTCCCCTCCCCTTCCTTTTTTTCTTCTTTCATGGGTTCTCGCTGTTGCCCAGGCTCGCAGGCAGTGGTGATCATAGCTCACTCCACCTGGAACTCTAGGGTACAAGGGATCCTCCCTGGTAGTTGGGAGTACAGGTGCATACCACCGTGCCTGGATAGTTTTTAAATTTTTTGTAGGAACAACATTTCACTGTTTTCCCAGGCTGTTTTCAAAATCATGGCCTCAACTAATCCTCCCACCTCAGCCTCCAAAATGCTGGGATTACAAGCATAAGCCACCATGCCCGGTCCCTAGACTTGCTATCCTTTTGATATATTTGCCTCATATATTTGTGTTCTTTATTAACCCTGCTTCATTTTATGTACTTTGACCTTGATATAACAGGAATTATGAAGTATATAGTCTTCGGGAGATTTCTAAAAATATTTTTCTCTTACATTGTAAAATTCATTATGATCGTTCATTTTTGCTGCACTGTATTATTTATTGATTAAATATAAAACTTACATATTCCATGTTCTATGTATGGCTTTTGGACTGTTTTAAGTTTGGGTTTGTTTTAAATACTTTTTTATATATTTCTGTTTAACTATCTCTGAGTCATAGTTTCTCAAGGGTATTTATGTTAGTGCTTTAATAAGACAATTGCTAGAAGTAGAATTGTTGGTTATACATTGCATGTATGTTCACCTTTTATAAATAATACCATATTGTTTTTCATAGTGATTGTACAAATATTCATTGTTAACACTAGTGTGTAAACAATCCAGCTGATCCCATCTTCCTCAATACTTGATGTTATAATATTTTAAATAAAATAAATTTTCTTTTAAAATATTAAGCCAGTTCTGATAGATTAAAAAACAAACTAAAATGTCAGCTTTTTGTCCCTAGAAAGGTAGTAAAAAGCCAATTAAAATTTTAAAAATCCTGTATTCCTAGGTATTTTATGCTCTTTGTAGCAATTGTGAATGGGAGTTTGCTCATGATTTGGCTCTTGGCTTGTCTATTGTTGGTGTACAGAAATGATTGATTCTCGCACATTGATTTTGTATCCTGAAATGCAAATAAAAACCAAAATGAGATACCATCTCACACCAGTTAGAATGGCGATTATTAAAAAGTCAACAAACAGCAGATGCTGGTGAGGCTGTGGAGAGTAGGAATACTTCTAAAATGTTGGTGGGAATATAAATTAGTTCAGCCATTGTGGACGATAGTGTGTCAATTCCTCAAGGACCTAGAGCCAGAAATACCATTTGACCCAGCAATCTTATTACTGGGTATATACCCAAAGGAATCTAAGTCATTCTATCATAAAGATACATACATGTGTATGTTCATTGCAGCACTATTCACAATAGCAACCAAAATTTTCATCAATGACAGACTGAATAATGAAAATGTGGTAAATATACACCATAGAACACTATACAGCCATAAAAAGAAACAAGATCATGTTGTTTGCAGGGACACAGATGGAGCTGAAGTCATTATCCTCAGCAAACTAACACAGGAACAGAAAACCAAACACTGCATATTCTCACTCATAAGTGGGAGCTGAACAATGAGAACACATGAACATAGGGAGGGGAACAGCACACACTAGAGCCTGTTGGGGATGGGAGGTGGGAGGAACCAGAACATCAGGAAAAATAGGTAATGTATGCTGGGCTTAATACTAAAGTTAAGGATTGATAGGTGCAACAAACCACCATGGCATATGTTTACCTATGTAACAAACCTGCACATCCTGCACATGTATACTGGAACTTAAAACTAAATAAAAATAAAAATCTTACTATTCAAGGTACATAAGGAACTCAAACATCTCAACGTCAAGAAAACAAAAAAAACAAATTAAAAATGGCAGAGGACCTGAATAAACATTGCTAAAAAAAAAAGATATAGGACAAAATAGACAAATGGGAATCTTATTAAACACCAGAGCTTCTGTACAGCAAAAGAAACAATCATTAGAGTGAACTGGAAATGAAAAGAATGGAAAAAAAATTTGCAATCTACTCATTTGACAAAGGTCTAATATCCAGAATCTACAAAGAACTAAAACAGATTTATTAGGGGAAAAAAAAAAGCATTCAAACATGGGTAAAGGATATGAACAGACACTTTTCAAAAAAAAGACATTTATGAGGTCAAGAAACATGAAAAAATGCTCATCATCACTGGTCATTAGGGAAATGCAAATCAAAACCACATTGAGATACCATCTCATGCCAGTTAGAATAGCAATCATTAAAAAATCTGGAGACAACAGATACTGGAGAGGATGTGGAGAAATAGGAACACTTACGCTGTTGGTGGGAGTGTAAATTAGTTCAACCATTGTGGAAGACAGTGTGGTGACTCCTCAAGGACTAGAAATAAAAATTCCATTTGACCCAGAAACCCCAGTACTGAGTATATATCCAAAGGATTATAAATCATTTATTATAAAGACACATGCACATGTATTTTCATAGTAGCACTCTTTACAATAGCAAAGACCTGAAACCAACCCAAATGCCCATTGACAATAGACTGGAAAGGAAAATGTGGCACATATACACCATGGAATACTATGCAGCCATAAAAATGATGAGTTTGTGTCCTATGTAGGGACATAGATGAATCTGGAAACCATCATTCTCAGCAAACTTACAGAAGAACAGAAAATCAGACACCACATGTTCTCATTTATAGGCGAGTGTTGAACAATGAGAACACATGGACACAGGGAGGGTAGTATCACACACACTGGGGTCTTTTGGGGTGGAAAAGAGGAGGGATAAAGGCGTTGGGGAGGGATAACATGGGGAGATATGCCGGATATAGGTGATGGGGTTATAGAGGCAGCAAACCACATTGCCATGTATGTACCTTTGCAAAAATCTTGCATGTTCTACACATGTACTCCAGAACCTAAAGTGCAATAATATATATATATATATATAAATATATATATATATATATATATATATATATATATATATAAAGAAAATATAGGTATTCTGTTTACCATTAGTACATCTTCTTTTTTTTTTTTTTTTTTTTTTTTTTTGAGACAGAGTTTCGCTCTTGTTGCCCAGGCTGGAGTGCAATGGCGCGATCTCGGCTCACTGCAACCTCTGCCTCCTGGGTTCAGGCAATTCTCCTGCCTCAGCCTCCTGAGTAGCTGGGATTACAGGCACGCGCCACCATGCCCAGCTAATTTTTTGTATTTTTAGTAGAGACAGGGTTTCACCATGTTGATCAGGATGGTCTTGATCTCTTGACCTCGTGATCCACCCGCCTCGGCCTCCCAAAGGGCTGGGATTACAGGCTTGAGCCACTGCGCCCGGCAAGTACATCTTCTTTTAAGAAATGTTAATGCTTAAAAATGCTCAGCATCACTACTCATCAAATAAAAATCACAATGAAATATCACCTTACACTTGTTACGATGGCTATTATCAAAGAGAAAAAAGATGACACATGTTGCCAAGGATTTGGAGGAAAGGGAACCCTTATACACTGTTGATAGGAGTGTAAACTGATTCAGCCACTGTAGAAAACAGTATAAATATAACTCAAAAAAATTAAAAATAGAACTACTATGTAATCTATAAATTCTACTTCTGGGTATATATCTACAGGAAACAAAATCAATATCTTAAAAGACATCTGCACTTGGGCCAGGTGCCGTGGCTCATGCCTATAATTCCGTTATTTTGGAAGGCCAAGGTGGGTGGATCACCTCGGGTCAGGAGTTCAAGAACAGTCTGGCCAACATGGTGAAATCTCATCTCTACTAAAGATACAAAAAAAAAAAAAAAATTAGCCAGGAGTGGTGGCGGGCACCTATAATCCCAGTTACTTGGGAGGCTGAAGCAGGAGAATCGTTTGAATCCAGGAGGTGGATGTTGCAGTGAGTTGAGATTGTGCCATTGCCTGGGCAAAAAGGCAAGACTCTGTCTCAAAAATAAATAAATAAATAAAAATATCTACACTGTCATGTTCATTGCAGCCTTATTTACAATAGCCAAGATATGGAATTAACTTAAGTGTAATTTGATGAACAAATGAATAAAGAAAATGTGGTATATATCTGTACAATGAAATATTATTTATCCTTTTAAAGTAAGATAGTTCTATCTTTTGGGACATCATGAATAAACCTGGAATACATGCTAAGTAAAACAAGCCAGGCCCAGGAAGACAAATACTGTATGATTGCACTTACATGTAGAATTTTAAAAAGTCAAACTCATAGAAGCAGAGAATAGAGTGGTGGTTGTCAGGGTTTGGTGAGTGGGATAAATGGAGAGATGTTGGTCAGATGTTGGTTACAAAGTTTCATTTGTGCAGATTGAATAAATTCTGAATATCTAATGTACAGCATGGCAACTCTGGTTAACAATACCTATTGTATACCTGAAATTTTCTAAGAAAATTGAGCTTAAATGTTCTCATCACAAACCATAAGAAATGATGTCTATGCTAACTAGGTAGATTATGATGACTATTTCACAAGGGGTGTGTGTGTGTCTGTGTGTATACATATATATATATATATATATATATATATATATATATATATATACCATTTTGTACCACTTACATCTGTACAGTTTATTTGTCATTTATATCTCAAGAAGGCTGGACAAAATATGACCCTACAAAAAGGAAATATCACAGAGGAGCATGTCAAGATTTTCAACTTGAAGTTTTATCACAAATTGAAATATTAGTGAAATTTTAAATAAAATTCCATAAGAGCTGGGCAAATATATGCTATACATTATTCACTATGTGTTATGTACTATATACTCTTTACACTGTACTTCATACAGTATGATATGTTCTATATTATACATAATACACAGTGTTTATTAGAATGCTCCGCTGGCATTTTAGCAAACCCAGTATTGAAAAGGTCTTCCCTGCATACACGGGTGAAATGGTTTTTACAGAAACAAGAGAAACCTTCCAGATTTGCATTTCCTCATTTTTTGCTTCTTAGTCACTTTCCAATGTGTACATGTCAGTTCATACTAACTTCTTTTGAAATGACAAAAATATAAATTTGGGAGTTTTTCTACATCTAAAAATGAAAAGAAGCTAGGTGAAGCAGTGTGAAAAAAAGACAACAATGTATTTATATATTTATAAATATTTTATTATCTTTTATTTACAATTTGAGGCTACTTTTCAGTTTGTAATTGGTGGAAGGCAAGAGGAAATATAAGGTTTATGACTATTTGTATTTCATTTGAATTTGTGTGTATTTGTTCATCCATGAAGAGGAGCCCTTCACTTCTCTGATATTTTCTATCTTTACTGATTTAAAAAGGGTCTATAGACCTAATGTTAAAAACCCAGTGAAGGCTGGGTGTGGTGGCCCACCCCTGTAATCCCAGCACTTTAGGAGGCTGAGGCAGGGGGATCACAAGGTCAGCAGATTGAGACCACCCTGTCTAAGACCATGAAACTCTGTCTCTACCAAAAACACACACACACACACACACACACACACAAAAATAGCCAGGCATGGCGGTACTCACCTGTAATCTCAGCTATTTGGAAGGCTGAGACAGGAGAATCACTTGAATCCGGGAGGTGGAGGTTGCAGTGAGCTGAGATCACACCGCTGCACGGCAGCCTGTCAGACAGTACAAGACTCTGTCAAAAAAAAAAAAAAAAAAAAAAAAACAGTGAAGAAGAAATTCAACAAGATTCTGCAAATTGTTAGAAACCAGCATGACAATTGCAGCTAAGTGTAGGATTATTATAATCAGTGCTATACTATATGTAACTCATAAATTTCCCCATCTGGATGTAAGTTCACATAATAAAGCATTGAAAACCTTGTAAAAAGTATCAAATACTAACCACTGCATAATAAGTAAATAAATTTGTGACATTTCCCTATGTAAATGCATGCCTTTCTCAGCTCACTTCAAATAGATACTTTTATGTAATACTTACAAGAAGCATATGATATCTTGGTTTTCTACTGGTTTTGAACAAGAAACAAAATGTATCTTTTGTATAAACTCATTTTATTTTTAGATTCTAAGAAAGTCACTACACTATGATATCTTCCCATAGTACCAATAGGGTATTTAAACATCTTTAAAGCAGAATTTATGGCTGCATTTGAAATTTCTTCAGGCCCTCTAAAAAAAGATAATATGGTTAAACAGAAAATAATTTTAAACATCTCCACTATGCAGCAAGAAACCTAGTTAAATAGTTGGAGAGATAAGTAGATAGAATGATAGCTGGACAGATTAAATAGAAGATAGATAGATTAGATGATAGATAGATAGATAGATAGATAGATAGATAGATAGATAGATAGATAGACAAATAGATAGAAAGAGACAGCCAGAGAGATAAAGAAATAGACAGATAACAGGACATGTGAATATATTACATGTGTGTTTGATATGCAGTAATGACATAATTATTATAGTCTTCACATCATAAATAGAAACAATTCAATTGAATAATAATTATAAGACCTGAAATCTCTGATGAAATGCTAAACACAGATATAGAGAGGTCCAGAGGGTTAGAATTTATAACTTTGTAATTCACAGCAATTCCCAAACCTTTCTCAAACTGTAGGATCATGACAAGTTTTTTTGTGTTTATTATTATTATTTTTTTGTCTTTTTGTTTTTTTCCTTTTTGTGGAGAACGGGGTCTCGCTATATTGCCCAGGCAGGTCTCGAACTCCTGGGCTCAAGCTATCCTCCCGCTTCTGCCTCCCTAAGAGCTGGGATTACAGGCATGAGCCACAGCGCCCGGCCGTGTTTATTATTTTTTTAACTATTTTAAGATCTAGACTTAAGCTCCCACTTATAAAATTTTATCCATTGAAACAACAAAAACACAATTAAATATAATAATCGATGGTTGGCTATATCTGATTACTTATTTTGGTCAGGTGATATAGCCAGTAATATATCAGACCTTCATAAGAAGGAAAATAATTTATAGCATGCCTGGTAACATATAATTTCAGATACATAGTCTAATGGTTCTTTCAGAAATTAGAACAAATTGTCCCTGTTTGCAGATGACATGATTGTATATTTAGAAAACCCTGTTGTCTCAGCCCCAAATCTCCTTAAGCTGACAAGGAAATTCAGCAAAGTCTCAGGATACAAAATCATTGTGCAAAAATCTCAAGCATTCCTATACACCAATAACAGACAGCCAAATCTTGAGTGAACTCCTTTTCATAATTGCTACAAAGAGAATAAAATACCTAGGAATACAACTAACAAGGGATGTGAAGGACATTTTCAAGGAGAACCCCAAACCATTACTCAAGGAAATAAGAGAGGACACAAACAGATGGAAAACATTCCATGCTCATGGTTAGGAAGAATCAATATCATGAAAATGGCCATACTGCCTAAAGTAATTTATAGATTCAACACTATCCCCATCAAACCACCAATGACTTTCTTCACAGAACTGGAAAAAAACACTTTGAACTTCATATGGAACCAAAAGAGAGCCCACATATCCAAGACAATCCTAAGAAGAAGAAAAAATACAAAGCTGGAGGCAACACGCTACCTGACTTCAAACTATATTGCAAGGCTATTGTACTCAAAGCAGCATGATAATGGCATCAAAACAGAGACACAGACCAATGGAACAGAACAAAGACCTTAGAAAGAATGCGACACAACTACAGCCATCTGATCTTTGACAAACTTGACAAAAACAAGCAACGGGAAAAGGATTCCCTATTTAATAAATGGTGTTGGAAAACGGGTTAGCCATATGCAGAAAGCTGAAACTAGATCCCTTCCTTACACTTTATACAAAAATTAACTCTAGATGGATTAAAGATTTATAGTCTAAAGATTTATGGTGTTTATGGTCTAACACCATAAAAACTCTAAAAGAAAACTTAGGCAATACCTTTCAGGCAGGCAGGTGTGAAACCTGAAAAGTCCTGCTTACTTTCTCAGCCAGAAGGCTGGTAACCTGGAGCAAGTTCTCAGTCCTGCTTGCCGACTTCCTGGAAACAAACTTGGTGCTGTTGGTGGGGGCACAGTAGGAGTGAGACAGACCTTTTGTATTGCATGGGAGCTGGGTGAGGCCTGTAACTGCCAGCTTTCCTGGAAACCTGCATGCTACAGTAGAGGCAACCATAATCCTCCTGGGAACATAACTCCATTGGGTTCATTCCCAATAGCAGCCACAGAAAGCCCTGCCCAAGGAGAGTCTGAGCTCAGATACACCTAACCCTGCCCCCACCTAATGTTCTTTCTCTACCCACTCTGATAGGTGAAGGCAAAAGTTCTATTCTCCTGGGAGTTCTAGGACCCCCCCCCACCGGCCACCTCATCCTCCCTAAAATACCCCAGCTGATGCTCTCTTGAAAGTGTCACCTCCTGGCAGGAGGCCAACCAGCACAAAACCAGTGCAATAAATAACAACAATACAACTAAGGATCCTTATAGTTGATCTCACTCCCCTGCCATCTCCACCAGAGCAGGTGCTGGTATCCATGGCTGAGAGACCTAAAGACAGCTCACACTCCCCTCCCACCAAGTACCAACCCAGAACTCAGTATCGCTGCTGGGTGGCTAGATCCAGAAGAGGAATAACAATCACTGCAGCTTGGCTCTCAGTAAGCCACAACCCTAGGAAAAGGGGGAGAGTACTTCCTCAAGGAAGCACCCTGTGGGACAAAAGAATCTGAACAACAGCCCTTGAGTCCCAGAACTTCCCTCTGACATAGCCTACCCAAAAGAGAAGGAACCAGAAAAAACAATTCTGGTAATACGAAAAAACAGAGTTCTTTAAATCCTCAGAAAATCACATCAGCTCATAAGCAGCAGATGCAAAGCAAGAAGAAATCCCTAATTTGTCAGAAAAAGAATTCAGAAGGTCAATTATTAAGCTAATCAAGGAAGTACCAGAGAAAAGTAAGGTCCAAATAATTGAAATTTATATATATATATATATATATATATATATATATATATATATATATGCAAGATATGAAGGTGGAAAAATCTTCAGTGAAATAGATAGTGTAAGTAAAAAATAGTCACAACTTCTGGAAATCAATGACATACTTAGAGAAATGCAAAATTCACTGGTAAATCTTAGCAATAGAATCAAACAAGCAAAAGAAAGAACTTCAGACTCAAAGACAAGGTTTTTAAATTAACCCGATCCAACAAAGACAAAGAAAAAATGATTTTTTTGAGACTGGACAAAACTTCCAAGAAGTTTGTGACGACATCAAGTGACCAAACCTAAGAATAATTGGTGTTCCTGAGGAAGAAGAGAAATCTAAAAGTTTGGAAAACATATTTGGGGGAATTATCAAGGAAAATGTTCCTTGGCCTTGCTTGGGATCTAGACAACGAAATACAAAAAGCTCAAAAAACACCTGGGAAATTCATCCCAAAAACATCATTGCCTAAGCACATGGTCATCAGGTTATCTAAAATTAAGATGAAAGAAAGAATATTAAGAGCTATGAGTCAAAAGCACAAGGTAACCTATAAAGGAAAACCTATGAGATTAACAGCAGATTTATCATCAGAAACTCTACAAACTAGAAAGAATTGGGGTCCTATCTTCAGGCTCCTTAACCAGAACAATTATCAGCCAAGAATTTTGTATTTAGCAAAACTTGGCTTCATAAATAAAGGAAAGATAGTCTTTTTCAGACCAAAAAAAAAAAAAAAAAAAAAAAAAAAAAATGCTAGGAGAGTTTGCCACTATAAAGCCAGCAATGCAAGAACTGCTAAAACTGCTGATTTAAGGGCTCTAAATCTTGAAATATATCCTTGAAAAACATCAAAACAGAACTTCCTTAACACATGAATCTCATAGGACCAATAAAACAACAACACAGTACATAGAAAAAAAGGTATTCAGGCAACAAATAGCATGATGAATTTAGAATAATAGAATTGTACCCCATATCTCAATACTAACACTGAAGCTAAATGATTTAAATGTTCCACTTTAAAACTACAGAATGACAGAATGGATAAGAATTTACCAATTCTTCAATGACCTAAAAATAGAAATCCCATTTGACCCAGCAATCCCATTACTGTGTATATATCCAAAGGATTATAAATTGTTCTACTATAAGGGCACATGCACACGAATGTTCATTGCAGTACTGTTTACAATAGCAAAAACCTGGAACCAACCCAAATGCCCATCAATGATAGACTGGATAGGGAAAATGTGGTACATATACACCATGGAATATTACGCAGCCATCAAAAATGATGAGTTTGCATCCTTTGTAGGGACACGGATGAACCTGGAAACGATCATTCTCAGCAAACTGACACAAGAGCAGAAAATCAAACACCACATATTCTCACTCATAGGTGGGTGTTGAACAATGAGAACACATGGACACAGGGAGGGGAGCACTACACACTGGGGTCTGTTGGGGGGAAATGGGGGAGGGATGGGGGTGGGGAAGTGGGGAGAGATAGCATGGGGAGAAATGTCAGATATAGGTGAAGGGAAGGAAGGCAGCAAATCACACTGCCATGTGTGTACCTATGCAACAATCTTGCATGTTTTTCACATGTACCCCCAAACCTAAAATGCAATTAAAAAAAAAAAAAGAATTTACCAACAAAGCATCTGCTGCCTTCAATTGACTCACCTAACACATAAGGACTCACATAAACTTAAAGTAAAGGGATGGAAAAAGACATTCCATGCAAACAGACACCAAAAGTGAGCAAGAGTAGCTATTCTTACATGAGACAAAACAAACTTTAAAACAACAACACTAAAAAAGGACAAAGAGCAAAGACGGACATTATATAATAATAAAAGGCCTTGTTCAATGTAAAGTATCACAATTCTAAATATATATGCACCAAACTTATGAAACAATTACTAATAGACACAAGAAATAAAACAGACAACTACACAATAATAATCGGGGCCTTCAATACTTTTCTGATGGCACTAGATAGGTCATCAGGACAGAAAGTCAATGAAGAAAAAATGAATTTAAACTGTCCCCTAGAACAAATGAACTTAGCGGGTATTAGCAGAGCATCCATCCAACAACCGCAAAATATACATTTTATTCATCAATGCATAGAACTTTCTCCAAGATAAACCTTACGATGGGCCACAAAAGAAGTCTCAATGAATTTAAGAAAATTGAAATTATATTATATGCTCTCTCTGACCACAGTAGAATAAAATTGAAAATCAACTCCAAAAGGAACCTACAAAACCATGAAATACATAGAATTAAACAAACTGTTTCTGAATGATTATCAGGTCAACAATGAAATTAAGATGGAAATTTAAAAATTATTTTAACTGAACAGTAATATGGGCACAACCTATCTAAACCTCTGAGACACAGCAAAGGCAGCACTAAGAGGAAAGTTTATAGCTTTAAGTGCCTACATCAAAAAGTTAGAAAGAGGCCAAAGAGATGATCTAAGGTCATATCTCAAGGAACTAGAGAAACAAAAGCAAAGCAAATCTAAACACAGCAGAAGAAAAGTAATAACCAAGATTGGAGCAGAGCTAAATGAAACTGAAACAAACAAACAAAAAATACAAAAAACGAATGAAACAAAAAGCTAGTTCTTTGAAAAGATAAACAAAATTGATAGAACGTTAGTGGAATTAACCAAAAAAAGAAGAGAAGATTCAAATAAGCTCAATTAGAAACAAAACAGAAGATTTTACAACTGACACCACAGAAATGCAAAAGATCACACAAGGGTATTGTGAAGACCTTATGCACATAAACCAGAAAACCTAGAGGAGATGGATACATTTCTGGAAATATACAATTCTCCTAGCTTAAACCAGAAGAATTAGAAACGCTTAACAGACCAATAACAAGCAACAACATTGAAATGGAAATAAAAATGTTATCAACAAAAAAATGTCCAGGAACAAATGGATTCACAGCTGAATTCTATCAGATATTTAAGGAAGAATCGGTACCAATCCTATTGACACTATTTCACAACATAGAGAGAGAGGGAATCATTCTATAAAGCCAGCATCACCCTAATACCAAAACCATGAAAGAACATAACAAAAAAAGAAACTACAAACCAATATCCCTGATTAACATAGAGGCAAAAATACCTAACAAAATACTAGCTAAACAAATCCAACAACATATCAAACAGATAATCTACCATGATCAAGTGGGTTTCCTACCAGGGATGCAGGGATGGTTTGACAGGTGCATGTCAATAAATGTGATAACACTACATAAACCAAATTAAAAAGAAAAATCATATGATCATCTCAATAGATATCGAAAAAAGTATTTGACAAAACCCAGGATCCCTTTATGGTTAAAACCCTCAACAGAATCTTCAGAGAAAGAACAAACAAACCATCTATGACAAACCCACGGAAAACACAATACTGAATGGGGAAAAGTTGAAAGTACTTCCTTTGAGAACTGGAACAAGGTAAGAATGGCCATTCTCACCACTTCCTTTTTCATCTTCTTCTTCTTTTCTTTTCTTTTTCTTTCTTTCTTTCTTTTTTTTTTTTTGAGATGGAGTCAGAGTCTCACTCTGTCACCCAGGCTGGAGTGCAGTGGGTTGATCTCAGCTCACTGCAATCTCTGCCTCCAGGGTTCACTGATTCTCCTACCTCAGCCTCCCGAGTAGCTGGGATTGCAGGCACACATGACCATGCCCCACTAAATTTTATATTTTTAGTAGAGAGAGGATTTCACCATGTTGGTCAGACTAGCTTCAAACTCCTGACCTCAGGTGATTCACCACCTCAGCCTCCCAAAGTAGTGGGATACTGCATGAGCCACCATACCCAGTCTCTTACCACTTCCATTCAACATAGTACTGGAAGTCCTAGCCAGAACAATCAGATGAGAGAAACAAATAAAGAACATCTAAATCAATAAAGAAGACTTCAAACTCTTGCTATTTGCTAATGATATGATTGTATACCTAGAAAACTCTCAAGACTCCTTCAAAAAGCCCCTGGAACTGATGAATGGATTCAGCAAAGTTTCAGGATACAATATTAAAGTACAGAAATTAGCAGCTCTGCTATTCATCAACAGGGACCAAGCTGAGTATTAAATCAAAAACTAAACCCTTTTAGTTTTTCCTGTCACCTTACACCATAAAAACACTAGAAGAAAATGTAAGCAAAATCATCCAGGACATAGGCATAGGCACAGACTTCATGACTAAAACACCAAAAGCAATGGCAACAAAAGCCAAGATAGATAAATGGGATCTAATTAAAATTCAGAGCTTCTGTAAAGCAAAAGAAACAATCATTAGCTTGAACCAGCAATCAACAGAATGTGAAAAAATGTTTTCAGTCTACCCATCTGACAAAGGGCTAATATCCAGAATCTACAAAGAACTAAAACAGAGATACAAGGAAAAAAAACAAACAAACCCATTCAAAAGTGGGTGAAGGATATGAACAGACACTTTTCAAAAGAAGACATTTATGAGACCAAAAAACATATGAAAAAATGCTCATCATCAATGGTCATTAGAGAAATGCAAATCAAAACCACACTGAGATACCATCTCACGTCAGTTAGAATGGCGATCATTAAAAAATTTGGAGACAACAGATGCTGCAGAGGATGTGGAGAAATAGGAACACTTTTATAATGTTGGTGGGAGTGTAAATGAGTTTATCCATTGTGGAAGAGAGAGTGGCGATTTCTCAAGGACTAGAAATAGAAATTCTATTTGACCCAGCAATCCCATTTCTGGGTATATACCCCAAAAAACTGTAAATCATTTTTCTATAAAGACACATGCACATGTATGTTCATTGCAGCCCTGTGTACAATAGCAAAAACCTGGAACCAACTCAAATGCCCGTCAATGATAGACTGGACAAAAAACTTGTGGCACATATACACCTTGGAATACTATGCAGCCATAAAAATGATGAGTTTGTGTCCTTTGTAGTGACTTGGATGAATCTGGAAACCATCATTCTTATCAAACTGACACAAGAACAGAAAACCAAATACTGCATGTTTTAACTCATAGGCGGGTGTTGAACAATGAGAACAAGTGGACTCAGGGAGAGGAGCATCACATACTGGGGGCAATTGGGGGAGCTAGGGGAGGAACAGCGTGGGGTGGGGATGGTGAGGAGGGATTAAATGGGGAGAAATGCCGGATATAGTCAAAGGAGGAATAGAGGCAGCAAACCACCTGGTTATGTAAGCACCTATGCAATAACCCTGCATGACTTGCACATGTACCCCAGAACCTAAAGTAAAATCAAAAAAAAAAATTCAACTGTACTGCAAATCCTCATTTGAATGAACTAATGTGATCAAAGGAACAATAAAAAATTGAAGACAAAAACAGATGCAAGGTACTTGGTTTCTGGTCTGAAGTTTCCCACGGACCAGTTGTAGAATTTTGGAAAGGTCACTTCAGGTACTATACTTCCCCCCTTAAATGAAAGAGTGAGGCTCTATGGACATTTCAAGCTCTAACTTTTTGAATTTATATTTGTAAAAGCAGCAAATATATATAAATTGGGGCTTTCTCTTAATCTGAAATTTTTGTACTCACCTATCACAAAGTTATGGTTCAGAACAATAAAAACAAGGGCACTTTGAAATTTAATACTGTGCTGCCCTTCACATGTAAATAGCCTCTATCTTGCTCATAGGAGTATATATGTCTAGCTTTTATACAGTGAAAGTTATGGCTTATTTTCCTACCTTTACTTTTCTCTTCCTTCTGTCAATCTTAGGGAGAAACTCAGGTATGACAGAACACAAGGCATTATTTGGCTTGCAAGAGCAAACCTCTATAACTTTGTCTTTATTGGTAAATGAGCTTGCATCCATGCTTTCCTCAGGACAAGAAGAATGCAAATCTGTGTTCCAAAGCTGACCAGTTATTTTAAGTGACAAGTAGATGTATGCTGACAAAAATCTGGAGAGCAAATTTCAGGAATTGCTGTAATTAGTAACCATCATTAACTAGATGAGACCATTTTCTAGCTTTCTAGTTCTGAAGCAGCCATTCTAAAACTGATGAAAAACAGCTGGCTGGAATTTTTCTGTCTTGCACTAAAATGATGTTTTTATAATGTTGTAATAAAATGTTCTATAGAAAATTCAATGCAATGAACAGAATCCATCCCCTTAATCTTTATATGTGGCAGTGTATAATTATTATAACTTTTAGAAACAGAAACACAGAAAAATAAAACATTAACTGATATTATATATTATTGAATAAAGAAATTGTAGGCATTTTTCCGGGTCAATGTGCAACCCTAGCGTGTACTATTACTTTCTACAAGGTACCAGAACTCACAAAAATAACAATGAATATCATTTTTAATTTCATACTATGAACAGAGATTTATATTTGAATGTCTGTTAACTTAACAACACTTTACCAACTGAAGCATATACACCTGATCAGGAATGCTATTCCATACCACTGAATTACATTCACTGTATATTGACTTATCACAAAGACGGGCTAACAAATCTGTCATGTGCAAGATTGTATCTACTTCTCTTGAATCCATTAGCTCAAATTGTTTCCCTGTTTTGAAATAACAGGAAGCATGAACAAACAAGTATTTAATTCTTCATTGGGATTAAACACCAAGCAGTTATTTGTCATATAGAAGGTGAGAGAACCAGAAGATTATAGTTTGACATGAATAATCACTTCTCATAATAAAACAACAAGCCTTGAAATTAGAATTTCATGGAATTATGTAATATGGCAGCCCCAGAAAGGCTCAAATTTTTGCAAATAAATTGATGTATCGTATTTTTAAAAATCTATTCTCAAAGGAGAATTTTTTAAAGTCTTTTTCATGTTGATTTGTGCAAATCTAAAAATTCTATATATTCCAAAAACCATGGACTTTATGTTAAAATATTTAATTATATTGTAAACCAAAGTAATCACTCTGAAACTCATATCATTCATTCAATAAAATTTGGATAATGCATAATGCTTCAATTACCCTATTGTTTATTTCTTAATTAAGCAAAACCCCAAACTTATCCTCCTGTTTGGTGAGAAGCTCTTCAAAGTGGTAATTCTGAGACTTGAACTCATTCTATTCGATATGTCCACCATGTTTGACATTTGTTTGTAATCACTATGATCTTCTGCATGAAACCAATAGAAGGAGAAGAGTACAGGAAAAAAGGACATTCATTTTTAAACCACTTCAACACATTCCATTAGGAAGAATCAGTAATGTGGCCCCACAGTGATATAAAGAGTACTGGGAAATTCCTGTTATCCCTGTATAATAAAATCATGATCAAAAATGGCTATTTTTTTTAAAGCAACTGTGAAAAGTTTTTATTCTAGTTCTATACATTGTATGTTCAATAACAAAAAGCTGCTTTTGTTCCTTATTTTATCAGGAAAGTGTCCTGTAACAGGAAATATAAAAGTATTCTTTGACAACGTTGGAGATATAAATGTTATGTCTGTGAATTTTTAATGAATTTTCTCTTTAGATGATTAAAACCATGGACTCTCTCTTCTTTTTACTATTCCAAGGAATCTCTGGAATGTAGAAAAATCACATCATATATGAAGACATTTAATTATCAGAAACATACCACGTAGCACACAGAGCCAATATTAAGGGCTCATACTACAAAAGAAACTGAATTTCTGAAAAACCTAAGTCTGAAAAATCTTTTACACATCTATGGACATTTTATTCCTTTGCAAAAAGGGCAATATGAGATTACAAGGATAGCAACTGATGTGGTGGTGTTTCAAATAATCTTCTTCTTTGTGCTGAGTATGGGAAATTTATGAGTTGACTAGTGTCCCTCCAGAATGTAACCCAAATTATAAATAGGGTCTTTGCAGATGTAATTAGTTAATTTAAAATGCCATCACACTATATTTGAGTGAGTCCTAAATCCAATGACTGGCATCCTTAATAAGAAGAGGAAAATCCAGACACAGGGACACACACAGAGAAGAAAGCCATATGTAAAACACACAGAGGGAAGGTGGCCATGTGATGGTAGAGGAGGAGATTGGAGCAATGCAACTACAAGGCAAGAAATGCCAAGAGTTTCCAGCAACCACTAGAAGCTAGAAGAGAAGTTGTGGAACAGACTCTTCCTCAGAGACTTCAGAACGAACCAACTTGCTGACGTCTTGATTTTGGACTCTGGCCTCCAAAACTGTGAGAGAAAAAATGTCTCTTGTTTTAAGTAACCCGGTTTGTGGTAATTTGGTACAGCAATACTAGTCAACTAACATAGTATATTTCAGGGTTACCTCAGTTGAATGATCAACACCCTTTTTATGGAACCTTTTTTTAAGGCTCCTTTCTGGTGAGTTAGCCTGCAATACCTTCTATCTTCACTTCTTACCTTCAGAAGGCCATAGACTACAAAGTAACTATTGCAGCATAAAAATCAGGAAAATTCTCCCCATTGCACCAAAGAAACACAGACCTAATTACTTTGATCAGCATTTGCCTTTTGCTCTTTAACTTCTCTCTCACACTTATTTAGGCAACAGAGTAATTTTCTCTCACCATTGGCGAACCCCAGTGTCTTTCATTCTATGCAATCATCCAACCTCATTAGTTTGCGTGTGACACATTTTGGAAAAAAGTTCGTTGCTAGGGAATGAATGTTGGAATCTACCACATATGTTTTAAAACGACAGAAACGAAAATTCCTTCAGAGTATTTTATATTCTGAACTCTGTGTTACTTTCATAACAGTCAACCAAAAATTCTAGTTCTTAATTTATCAAGCTCATATTTTTCAGTCATGGATAAGGTCACCTTCTGGAGAACAGAACTTCTACTTTCAACTGCTCTTGATTAGGTCAATGAATAAAAGAATCTTTCATGCACTGTAAAGCCTCTCAGGGAGCCTCTGGAATAAACAGCATGGATTTACTTGCTAGTTTGTTAACAGAGTAACTCTTTTTAGCATTGCCTTTTCAGAACAACATTGGGCTAATGTCTCTAAGGTCAAAAGTCATTTTCGAAGTAGAATGCATGTAAACCAAAGAATGTTATAGGTAAATGGGATTTTAGAGATCATTTTCATTTAATGCCTTCTTTCTACTACTAATCTTCTGTTCCACTTTTGATCAAATTAGTGAGTCACACAATGGTACTCCAAGCATAAAATAGATATTGCAATGCTCTGTATTAAGAAAGAACAGCAGAGACATAGGTTAGAGTAATCCATTTAGCTTGTTATCTAAAAATGTATTTGTGGTTCTTCTTGAGGTTCCTTAATCTATACCTCCTTGACTACAAATAGCTGATGTTCAATGAGTTATGAAAAAATGCTGACTAATTATAAAAACTTTATTACCACAAAGAACTCTTCTCATGTGTTTGATATTATCTTCATCACCGTACCAAATCCCTGAAGCTTTAAAAACACCACTTTAAGGAAAATGCCTCTGAAAAAACAGAAGTCACCTTCTCATGACGGTTAATACAGGTATCTGTCTATCCTTTCAATCTTTTAACATATGCCATGAGTAGTATTTCAGAAAATCTTGCAGTTCCTACCATGAACCCTACTTTCTTATGAATTGAGATAATTGGTGATTATCTTTGCAATAATGTATGAGGGGATCTCGCTTCTATGCAATATGTTTTACATATCACCACCAACATAAAACACCTACTTTATTACATAATCACGAGAGCTAAACTCTTTGAAGTGAAATTTCAATTATTCAGAGTATGTCGCAAAAATCTTATTCAGACTTCCATTAATCAGTATTTCATACGATATACTATAGAAGGGATAATAATTTACAGAGAAATTCAAGCTTTATACAATTAACTTAAGCATAATTAATTTTTCAATAACCTAAAAAGAATCAAATCATTCAACTGCCCTCTCAGGAGCTGACAGCACTTCAGATTCTCAGAAGAAAGTGATTTCTCTCTTGCTCATAGTAAAGCAAAAGGGGGATAATTAAGAAAAAGGAAAATAAAGAAACTTAGCAAGAAAATGAGAGCTAAGATTATAAATTGAATCTCTGTGAACTAACCGGGTATATGTCTCCACTCTAAAAACCATTTTTAGGCAATGAAAAAACCTCCTTCCCTTCCTTCCTTCTTCCTTTTCTCTTCACTTCCTTTCCTTTGCTTTTCCCTTCCCTTTCCCCTTTTCTTTCTTTTCCCCTTTCCTCTCCTTTCTGTTGGGATGTTAAATACCTGGATTCTTTGACCCTAGTTCTTTCATCAATAAAATAAGCATTTTAAAATATGTTTTATGTTATAATATATTCAATAATTTAATAAATATAATAATTATGGTGTGAAACAGGAGGCTCTGATAATAGATGCACCTAGAGAAATAACAGATAAAGAGAAGTAGAAATGCATTGCTAAGATAAATCGTACCTTCTTTGGATTGTGTCTGGCTATATCCCCAGCATCTAAAACAATGTCTGACATATAGTAGAAGTTCAGTAAATATATAATGGATCTTATAGTGAATAATAAAAATAATTTATTCTATTTATTTGGCATAGATTAATGATAACCTATTATTGAATTCTAAATGATTTCCCGAACTTGCTCAGGTCTCACTTAATACAAGTAAAAAAAAAAAAAAAAAAAAAAACACATTCTTCTATAAACAACTAATTATACATTTTATTTGGAATACATATATGTTTTTCCATATCCCCAGCCACTACATCTTGCAAGGGTTTGTTTGTCCTTTTTTCACCAGAGATTTATCTATAATGATAACAAATCTTGCCAACAAGAAAATGGTCCATTTCAGGGCAAATAGTAGGTAAAATAAAACTTGAAAGAAACATCGTATGTAACCATACAAATGGACTACTCACAAACGATGCCAATCTTATAATCTTATAGGGTAAATAAAAAGAAATGTCAGTTAGTTCTTTTAACTTTTTCTCTTAATATGGACTGTAAATTTCTTCAGGCTGTCCGTAAAACAACTATTGGCAAAATATTAAGATAGGGTCGGATTACTAAAAGACTTGTGAACTGGGAGACATTTGAATCTATGTAAAAAGGCTCTTACTCATACTCTGAATAACTATACAAAAATTAGCAGAAATAAATATAATACTGCAGCCATATGATGTGCTAAATTGAGTCCTACAGCATGACACATTTGATGCCATGATAAGGAAGAATTTCAAATTAAAACACTGGCAGCATGCCATCCAGTAATATCAAAACACGTGATACAGGCTTTCCTGGAATTCTGTAATTATTCCGAAGTTCCTTCTACATTTTTCATGGTGTTCACAGTTTACATGTTTTATTTGTATCAATTAGTGTCTATTGGACAGCCATAAGTAACATGACACTAAACTAGGTGTTTTGGGGACAGGACCAGGAATGTGGCAAACCATTTCACGGTGGTGATCTAAGCTGCATGAGGTTTTGAATGGGAATAGGGGATGTAAAAGCAAGCATCTGAAGCCTGCCTTTGTCTCTGTCCCGGGATGTGTAACATAACATCAGCTGACATCTTCCTGCTCCAAACACCGTTTCCAAAATTCAGGGCTTCTCGGCAACATGTATTAGAAAAAAACTTTTTCTAAGGCTTTGATCCATGTGTCCAGGAGGCACGCATGCAAAAAGTTTAGATTTCTTTGCCTTGCACTCTATAAGATATGATAATAATAATCATTAAAATATCATAAAATGCTATCTTTTTCTTCTTGTTTTTTGGGGGGACAGGGTCAGAGTCTTGTTCTGCCGCCCATGCTGGAGTGCCAGTGGCACCATCTTGGCTCACTGCAACCCCTGCATTCTGGATTCAAGCATTTCTCCTGTCTCAGCCTCCAAATAGCTGGGATTATAGGCATGCCCTATGACACTTGGCTAACTTTTGTATTTGTAGTAGAGGCAAGGTTTTGTCATCTTGGCCAGGCTGGTGTAGAACTCCTGACTTCAGGTGATCTGCCTGCCATGGCCTCCCAAAGTGCTGGGATTACAGGTTTGAGCCAACACACCAGGCCATGTCATGTACATTTTTGCTACAAAAACAATCTGTGCAGGTTTTTAGTATCTAGAAATATTTATTTCTTACTTTCAAATGAGATTTTTTGTTACTGTATATATTCAACTTTTCACTGTATCTGATAAGAAACAAATAATATAAAATAGTTTACAACTGTGGAATTTGTAGCTTACTAATTTTATTTTTAAAATTAAGACTTTTGAAATTTTGAGAAATCAGTCAGCTAAACATTTAAATTAGCCATAACAACTGGAGTAAATTGATTTAAGATCTTTGTGTATGTGACTTAAGTAAGGATTGGTATGCCCTGTGGTATTGTTTAATCAACTGCAGAGAAACTCAAGTAAAACCCAAAGGCCCAGCCCAATCCACTGCTATATTACAGTTGAATATATTCATTTATTATTTCTAGGTTCCTGAAAACAAAAACTATTTTTGAGACCATTTAATAATTTCCATAATACAACCTGTGCACCACTTAACATCATACTTAAGAAAAAATATATTTTGATAGGTCATTATTAATATCTAAGTGCTCATTAAAGTGTTCTGAAAAAATAGTTTCTCATTATCATTTTATTTATTTATTCTATGAAATGCTGTGGTGTTGTAGTTCATCTTAGAATTATCTATTTTAGGGAAGTTGTATTCAGTAATATAGTTGAAATTTATTTAAATGAAAGACTTAAGAAAACTCTTTTAACCAGAATTTTATTGCAATTTTTCTTAGGATACAGATAAAAATGGTAGAAAAAGTTAAATTTAAAGATTTAATTTAAATAGATCTTCTATTCAGATTCTGCTCTATTGTTCAATTTCTACGTTTTCATTTCTGAGGTATTTGTGAAAGATATTTCAAAAGAGTCTGTTAGGCATGAATTCAAGTCCTGGATTTACTACTTTTCTGGGTGAGCATGGATGAGTTGTTAAATGTCTTAGTGCCCATTTCTGCACTTCAACCTTGAATTTAATGAAGTCATGTTTATTTTTTCCTAAGTAAATCTTTGCCCTCTTTTCATACTGTTCCTCTGTCTATTCTTGGAGTAATAACAACATTTGTCTGACCAATGAACTTGAGGAAGATAATGCGCCCTCTAAGCTCAGCTCTACGCTTCTTTCTCTTAAGAGCAAGCTGCCTTCAAGGAGCATAGCTCCTGCTTCTCCCCACATGCTAGGCATGTGAAGGATTTCTATGGCCTTTTTACAACTGGGCAATAAATTTTCCCTAAATCTCCAGTTTGGTTTTATCAAATTCAGTTGCCTACTACTACTAGGCTTTAAAAAGCCACATGCTCCAGCCTCGTCTTTATTTAAAAAAAAAAAAAAAAAAAAAAAAAAAAAAAAAAAAAAAAAAAAAGGTCATATGTTGTTTTCCATCTTTATTTTTTATTTCTCCACTTATAAATCAAAGGATGGAAGAAGAGTGCTTTCAATTGAAAATTCTTTTTTCTTACTGGTTCATCACCTACTACTCACCATTCATTTTCGGTAATGCTTCCAGAGACTTATTTCAGACAGACACAGTTAGTTTCATTTTAAGAAAGTGGGCCGGGCACGGTGGCTCACGCCTATAACCCCAGCACTTTGGGAGGCCGAGGCGGGTGGATCACGAGGTCAAGAGATTGAGACCATCTTGGTCAACAAGGTGAAACCCCGTCTCTACTAAAATTACAAAAATCAGCCGGGCGTGGTGGTGCACGCCTGTAGTCCCAGCTACTCAGGAGGCTGAGGCAGGAGAATTGCCTGAATCCAGGAGGCAGAGGTTGTGGTGAGCCGAGATCACGCCATTGCACTCCAGCCTGGGTAACAACAGTGAAACTCTGTCTCCAAAAAAAAAAAAAAGAAAGAAAGAAAGAAAGAAAGAAAGCAAACATACGCCTTGTCAAAGTTAAACAAATTGTCCAATATAAAAAAGTTATTAAAAGATAGAAGTAGATTTAACTTAGGTTTGTTTGACTTCAAAACACCTCTATCTTTCACAGTGCACCGCATTTCATATAGATGGATGGCCCTATATAATGCTTGATATTAAAGAGTGGTCAACAAACCTTAGATCTCTATATTAACTTTCTACTGATGTATACCAGATTACCATAAAATTGATGGTATAAAAATACACCCATTTATTAGTTCATGGTATTATAGAACAGAAGTCTGGGTAAGCTCTGCCAGGTTGTCTACTCAGAGTACCACAAGACCAAAAACAAGGTGTCTGCTGGGATAAGCTGTTATCTATAGGCTCTGGGATAGAATCTGCTTCCAAACCCACGTATTTTCAGAATTTCCTTCCTTGTGGCTCTAGGACTGAAGTCCTCACTTCCTTGCTGCTGTAAGCCAGAGCCTGACTTGAGCTTCTAAAGACCCCTCACATCCTTTCTTACCTGATTCTAAACCAGCAATGGGGAGTTGAGTGCCTGTATTTTCAATCTCTCTGTTTTCCCTTCTACCAAACAGAAAAAACTCTCTTTTTTAAAGACCTCAAGTGATTATATTAGACCCACCCAGATAACTTATTATAATCGCCTAAATGTTTAAGGTCAGTGATCTTAATTGGATTGGCAGAATCTCTTTTGCTAAGTACCTTACCATATTCAAGAGTATGATAAGTTATCAACTTACAGTCTGGAGGATTAGAGAGGTAAATCTGTTTAAGGGAAGGGAGGATTTTTCTTAGAATTTATCACAAATTCTTTGCCATGAGAAATGATGTATTAGATTTCTATCACTGCCATAACAAATTACCCAAAGTTTACTGTCTTAAAATGTGTATGTTTATTATTTTACAGCTCTGTAGAAATTTGACATCAGCGTCTCCAGGCTAAAATCAAGGTGGTGGAAGACTTGTGATTTCTCCTTGAGGCTCTGCGGGGTGAAACCAGTTTTTGCCTTTTCCAAATTCTAAAGGACACACACATTCCTTGGCTCTGGCTCTTTTTCTCCAACTTCAAATCCAAAAATGGTTGCATCTCTCTGATCATTCTTTTTTGGTCACATCTCCCTTTTCTGTTTTAGTAACATCTCCCTCTTCTGATAAGAGAAAAGGGTTTCATAACTGGAAAAGGTTCTCTGATTTAGCAATCAATGCAATTAAATTAGACCCACCTATTAATCCAGGATAATCTCTTCATCTCAAGGTTTTAAATTTAATCATATCACAAATACATTTTGTATGTAAATTAACATATTCACAGATTCTAGAAATTAGAATGTGGATGTCTTTGAGGGTGAGAAGGGAGCATTTTTCTGCTCCCAAAAGTGACGTTGGTAAACTTTAATACAACATCTTGAGTCGTAAATGAGATTGAATTATGTTTATGACAAAAATTTTTAATTTGTTATGAATAGAAAAATATTCCTATTTAGAAAGCCTTTTAACAGTATATGACTTTCTGAGTGATATGGTTTGGCTGTGTCCTCACCCAAATCTCATCTTGAATTCCCATGTGTTGTGGGAGGGACCCAGTGGAAGGTAACTGAATCATGGAGACAGGTCTTTCCTGTGCTCTTCTTATGATAGTGAGTAAGTCTCATGAGAGCTGATGGTTTTAAAAATGGGAGCTTCTCTGCACAAGCTCTCTCCTCTTGTTTACTGCCATGTGAGACATGCCTTTCACCTTCTGCCATGACTGTGAGGCCATCCCAGCATGGAACTGTAAGTCCATTAAACCTCTTTTGTAAATTGCTCAGTCTCTGGTACATCTTTATCAGCAGTGAGAAAACAAACTAATACACTGAGTTAATTATTTTCATTAAAGCATCCATTGTTTGAGTATCATTGCTTATAGGCTTCTAAACTCCCAAAGATTGACCATACTTAACTTTATAATCTGATAGTTTCAAACAAGATTCCTCATTCCAGTTTTAAGACTTATAATAGCCAAGATTTGAAATTTGCAATCGTCATTCAAGATATCCCTCTTTCCTTCTTGATTGCCTTTTATATTATTCACAATAATTCTGAAAATTTCCCTTTCTTTGTCTCAATAGTGCATCAAGAATCAAGCAGTGATTTAACAGAGAGCTGGAACCAGGAATTATTTTTAACACTGAAGCCCCACAGACTTCCTCACAAACTCTAACATCAAACTCACATCCAGTATAAAGAGCTCACAGCCAGTCACAAGTGAAATACAACATTACACTTGTCATGCTTTTCTTGGTTGCAGAGATTTGAACATAGTTGAAAGTTAAGCCCCATCTGGTTTGCACTTGAAGTTGCACTTCTAAGTTCACAGGGAACCCTGTCTTTCCTGAATTCCTCCAAATGTCCTGCCACTTTGGCTTATTCCGTTCTGATTCTTCACTGCCTCACTTTTAGCTACCCTTTGCATTGATGCCTTCCCTCTTCTATCACACTGGACACGTCTCTCCTCTTTCATAATGTCCCAAGCTGTAATCCCAGATTATTTATCCCTTTTAGTGAGTGTTCAGTGCTTTTATGACTAATTAATCAAAAGCCCAAGCATGTGTAAGCTACTGATAATTCAAATGATTGAAACTATTAAAATTCTAATTTGTAGTAATGACAGTAGAACCTAATGCCAACATTTAAAATATTTAATAGAATCAGTGAGAAATTTTGAATCCATTTTTTCCAATTGTGATTATACTAGACATCTTTATCCTATAGATGCTGTTAGACTTAGCATAGGGTTATTTTGTGGGAAAGCAGCTTAATGTCATTTGTATGTGCTTCTTGTATTAAGGGAGTGATAATCGGGCTTAAAAAATAATGACTTGTTTTTCTCATTAGCTGAATGAATGTGGAAAATGACTCATCAGTTCATAAATTTGTCATAATGCTGTCTTTAGTGTCAGCCAGCAGTAAGATTGAGCTTAGCAGAGTCATAGCAGGAGGCTCAAAGGATTATAGAAAATTCCTGTTAAAAACGACGTGACAATATTTTAAGTTTGTTATTCTTTAGCAAAACAGTGTAGTCAGCCAGTTGCTGAATTTTCAGCACACTGTTTGCCACTTCTTGAATTATATCCAATTTGTAGAAACAGGATGCATTTTTGTTCTACATGGACAGGACAGAAGGTTTACCAGCTTGAACTGTTTTTTTTTTTTTTTTTTTTTTTTTTTTCTGTGAAAAACTGTCCAGCACCCCATGGATGCTAAATGTGTCATTAACCTTCTACCTGGGGTGTTTATTATCTTAACTTAGAGACTGTATTCACAAATGCCCTTATCAACATAATGAGGTCAAGGCAGCAATCAATGTCTGCTGTGTTGTCTCTTTCTTGAAAATACAACTACTTTTTAGATAAAAAACTATCATCTAGATTAAAAAGAGACAGTGAGCTAAAGAGTTTCATTGTGCCAAAAAATCAGTATTCATCTTTCTTTAAAAAGGGTGCAAAAGTTGGGTGACCATATAATTCATCATCTGAAGACACCTTCTTTAGGATGAATGGGGATACTACTAAGAATTACACTGAAACAGCTATGTGTAGACAGAAATTCTCTTGGGCAAACTAGTCTATATGGTTACCCTATATGAAAGGAACATCAAAGACAGTATTTTCTTCATTGTAGTTTGACAATCTTCAGAAGTTTCAAATCAAGAGTTGAGTGCAGTGGACCTTCTGAAGCATATCCATATTGGTAGATACTGCTTTTAAGAATTTCAGAAGTCTCAATCCAACCACACCCAAAAACAATGAAAGTAAATAACTTGAGAAGATTAACTAAATTTTATGAGGCTTTTCCCCCTTTAACTTACCATTATTTTAAAATTTGCTTTTAGCTTCTTTGCTTGAATTTGCAAGCAGTATCTCAAAGACTAGGTATATTTCCTTATCTTAAGTTCATGTAAATCAAGTGGGTAAGATATCACCTTTTCCCACTTGGGGCTCTTCATAATTTCATTTCAAAAGCAAAATATCTCATCCACAGGAATTTTTAAAAAGAAATAATTTCCATATTAGTTTTAAAAGTCTTTGCCCTTGATTTGGAAATTGACTGCATGGAGATTTTATGTATATACCCCGTGCCAAAACATTTCAAACTGTGCAATTATGATTTGTGCCTTAATGAAATATAATTATACCTTATTTAAAAAACTCTTGTTGCCCTGAGTTAGTCAGAGTGTTTAGTCCTTAACAAATACTTTTTAGATCTTTTGTGTATTTTAATCAAATTGTAGTAACTGGGGATACAGTACCTGGGAGTGAAAGACCTTGCTTCAGGAAACTTACATTCTAGTGGGATAAAAGAGAAAATAAACAACAGAAATAAGTATGTAAGATAATATTATGTAGTAACTGATATCATGAAGAAAATCCCAATAGAGTTGATATTTGAATCAAGAGCTTAATGAAGAGAAATGAAGAGGAGTATTGCAAACAATAGAATAGCAGGGCCCTTGGAGGATAATATACTTAGTATTTTCAAGGGACAAAAAGTAGATTAATGGGGACAAAGGCAGTGGAGGAAGATGAGCTTGGAGAGATGGGCAAGGACCACATCACACATGACCGAGTACTGGTCTAGAATTAAGTGAGTTTAAACCAGGAGTCTATAATTTCATTACATTTTCACTACTATTTACAGATTAACAAAATTTGTATCCATGATTAAACATATTAAAATATAAAATTTTTCCCAAAGAAATCTATGCAAATAGAAAACTAGTAACTTTTCCGTATTTTTCTAACACACAGCTGAAAGGATAAAAATGTTGGCCAAAAAAAGTTACTGTGGCTCTGTCCTTATTTCCATCTTTTTAACCCCTCATTTGAAGCTAATATGTTATTGCACGTAACAGTCTCCTTCCAAAAGCCCCAGAAATTATGGATTCATGAGGTACATATGGAACCAGAATGCTTATACCCTGTAAAACCACTTTATTCCATCAGCCTTTCCATGATAATTCAAAATAGATCAAGAAGAATAATAAAATGAATTTATCCTCCAAATGAGATGGTAAAACATTGCTTGCGGGTTATTTGTGTTTCCTACATGGTTGAAGGGATAGAGTTACATCAAAGTTAACATTTTTTTCCTTGACATGAATATTTTAAAGCCATTTATTTATGTCATTTTCAGGACCGTTTAATGAACAAGTTAACACTATAGGAGATTGTATTTTGTTATTTTCCTGTTTGGTTGTGTTTTATCAATGTATCATAGTGAGTCTAATTTTCATATGAAGGTTTAAAAACTGAGTACCTATCAGCTCATTATAGGAAAATTATAGTATATTTCCTTCTTTAAAAATGCCAATGTTTCAATGCCTATGCATATTACAGATGTTCATTTGGAAACGTCAATATGTTATTAACTTGCTAAAGGCATCTACATAATGTAAAGTGACAATATTTCTTGAATGATTGAATGAATGGATATGGCAAGGGAAAATGTGTGTATCTGGAAGGGCTTGTAATTTGAGTGGGTTTGTTTGCCAGTATGGATAGGAATGGCTCTCTGCAAGGGAACATACTGAAAATTGTGCTGTGGGATTTTCCATTTCAACAGTGATGATAAATAATTTCCAATGCAAATGTTTCACAACGGAGGCTAATGCTGTTCTATTTGCTGTTTAGATTTCACCATTTTGGGCTGCCAAAACTACTTGAAGCCTCACAGGATTCTGTTTGTGATAGGCAAATGCAAATTTGATGATCCATTCAAATATACAGAGATGTTGCTTTAATGGTGCCATCATTATTGGAGCTGTCCTCTACACAGAAATTTTTAGCCACTAGTAGTAAATGACAGATGTGTTAATTAGAGACTGAGGCAAAGCCAAGGTTGATGTTCTAATAAACAAGTCATTAACTTTGGTAATGACCAATTTGAGAGGATGATTGTTATTACAAACTATATTCCATGAGTTATGAGAGCAACAGTATTACTTTGAAGTACATCTAATGGTCAGATTATAGTGGAAAGTATTCTAAAACAGGGGATATTTCTCATATGTCACCTTGCCTGTTTATCATTACACATTTGCAAAACGAGATTTAATATAAAGCAAAACTCATTAAATGCTTAATTAATTAGATTCAAAGAAATAATTGGCCTTTTCTTTGAGAGTCAAGTGAAAAGCTTTGTCAATAATTTTAAGACTCTACCTAATGTAAACTTGCTGCTATGTTAGAAACTCTTCCCAGGGTTTACAAATGATGTTTAAATTGGTTGAAGAGGTGTAAGGGAGATTAGAAGCAGATCATAAATATGTTGGGAAGAAACTTAGAAGTAAATACGTCCTCTCCTTGAACTAATATAAGAATCCCCTCTATAATATCTATAGTAGATTATTTACAAATTTTCCACCTGAAACTCAAACATCAAAATCTTCCTCACTATAGGAGAATTCATCCTATCTGGAACAGCTGTTTCTGCTACAAATTTCTCCCTGATAGAGAACTAATGTATACAGAAAAGATGAATAATCTTTATTTCACAAAACCTAAATTTAAAAGTCTAGAAATAGTTTTAAATGCCCTTTCTAAGTCATCCTTCTTCTAACTAAGTATGCTAAGCAATTGTCCTGAAGTCTGCAATTATTTCTCAGAAGACATGGTCTGCAAATTTCTCGTTGTGGCAGCTACTTTTTGTTTTCTAGAATAACAGACTTTTCAAACAGTTTTCCTGTGTCTGCTTCTGCTATAAAATCTAGAAAATCTAAATATCCACTTTCTCACACAATGTTGCAATTGGAAGTGACAACTGTTAGCCACACTGGACAATGAGATATAAGCAAAAATCTGTTACGAAGAGTTCCTGGGTAATATGTGTTTCCTTTTAAAGACTCAACGGTACTGGTTCTCCCATTCTTTCCTTCTTGAATAAGAACAGGATACCTGTATCTGAAGGTGCTATGCTGTCTGTATAAGGGCACAATCCAATGTGTTAAGTGTGTACATAAGCATGGCATGCTGGAAAGATAGAAAAATTTTAGGTTTTAGAAAGTATTATGAAATGGATAAGCCCACGTGAACAACCTCAAAATCTGGTAACATGTGAGCCAAAAATCCATATATACTGAATATGCTGAAGTTTTAGATTCATTTCATGGAGATTATGAGAATTGAGTAGCTTTTCCCCTTGGCATTTTCTTTGGCTTCTCTCAATCTTTACTCACTCACAAAAAGAAAAGTTATTTTCTATCATAAGCCACAAAGAGCATTCTCATCAAGCTATAGGAGGGGTAGCCCCTCATGTAGGTATCATGTCCTGCCAGCATCTCCCTTTCTATCTATTTTAACTCACAGTACCTTTCCCAAATTGAAGCAATTGTCTTAAAATATCCCCCCTTATATGCTACTGAATATCACTCACTAGGGTTCTTTGCACACTCTTCTCAACTTTTGGACTCACATGAGCACCATGGGCAACATGTGGCTTCAGTGGACTCAGAAAGATATAAAACAGAAACCAACTATGTCAGCCTTGCAGTGCTGGATATTCCACTCCAAAGGGCATCCTTGAAGCACTCCAGCTGCCAGTTCCAGATGCCATGAGACAATATCCTTATGAATTGTGTGCAGGAGCCACTCTTGCTCACAAACTTTCCCTGAAGTATCCTTCTGGAAAGAGTTTAAAATGTGAATAGTTGAGGCTTTTATAAAAGTTTCTTGGAGCCCATGTAACTCAATCTGTTCTATTCTACATGAAAAAAATAAGAAACAAAGAGATTAAATGACTTTCCCAAGAACAGGTTACTTAAAGCCAGGTACTAGACTAGAACACAGGCCTCCTAAATCTCAATCCAGTGTTCTAAACAATCATGTTTCTTAAGATTTGATGAACAATTCTATGGTGATTTTCACTTTAATTTGGTTGGTCAATTATTTTTTTTTTCTTTTTCCTCTGGAGTGAAAGTCAAAAATAAAAACACATTAAATTACCTCTGAATTTATAGAAATGTAACCGATAGTTATACATAAGAGGTCTAGTATTTTAGAATACATCAAAGGGATGTTCAAATATTATTAAATAATTTACTAAAATTAAAGAGAATAAAGTCATTTATCTACTTACAGCACATATTGATGTAAAAAAATCACTATTTTAAATGTATTTTGCTTCTTATTTGTAAAAAAGAAAATTTTGATCTTCAAGTAACAGAACTTTAGACAATATAGTGATTATTGCAAATTTTGTCTTTGGTGATATTATCACTCAAAATAAGAAAATCTGTAGCCATTTATGATTATGGGTAAGAACAGAAGAGACTAATCAATGATATGTAGAAGTATCAGTGTACTACAGTACAGTAAAACAAAAAAATCCGCTAAGCGCAGTGGCTCATGCCTGTAATCCCAGCACTTAGGGAGGTCTAGGTGGGTGAATCATCTGAAGTCAGGAGTTCAAAATCAGCCTGGGAAACATGGTAAAACCCTGTCTCTACCGAAGATACAAAAATTAGCTGGGCACGGTGTTGCACACCTGCAATCCCAGCTACTTGAAGGCTGGAGCAGGAGAATGGCTTGAGCCTGGGAGGCAGAGATTGCAGTGAGCCAAAATTGCACCACTGCACTCCAGCCTGGGAGACAAGAGTGAAACGCCATCTCAAAAAAAAAAAAAAAAAAAAAAAAAAAAAAAAAAAAACCCAAAAAACCTGGAATTATGAATAATTATATTTATTATTGCCTACTGAATGTTTACCATGTGCCAAGACATATTTGAAAATCTTTACATGTATAAACCAATTTAATCCTCACAAGTCGTTAAAATTGTGTCCCTTACTTTAAAGATAAAGAAAGGCTCATGAAACAAGGACTAGATCTAATGTCACACAACTAATAATTGGTAGAGATAAGATTCAAATAGAATGACACTTTGTCTAAATTTTAAAAGTATGAAAAGTATATTCCTCAAATTTCTGCAACACAATATCACCATTAACTCAGCCAAATATATGTATATATATTTTGAGATGGAGTTTCACTCTTGTTACCCAGGCTGGAGTGCGATGGCGCGATCTCGGCTCACCACAACCTCTGCCTCCTGGATTCAGGCAATTCTCCTGCCTCAGCCTCCCGAGTAGCTGGGATTACAGGCACGCACCACCATGCCCAGCTAATTTTTTGTATTTTTAGTAGAGACGGGGTTTCACCATGTTGACCAGGATGGTCTCCATCTCTCGACCTCGTGATCCACCCGCCTCGGCCTCCCAAAGTGCTGGGATTACAGGCTTGAGCCACCATGCCCGGCAATAAATATATCTTAATAAAAATTATTTCTAATTAGATTATTTTAGTCCTGTCATTAGAGCTCTGTTTCTGATACATTTCCTATCTATTTAAATGACAAGAATAGATGCTGATAACAAATGGGATAGCAGAATGTTGGCAATAAAATTGGAATCATGCTTCCAAGATACTAAAAATGTGGTATTTGGTTTATTTTCCAACAGAATTAGATGTAATTCAATAAAAGTGGCCTGTTTTTGTGAAGCCTCCGTGGTACATATAAAGCACTGTAGCAGCAAATACTCTACATTTAACAGATTACATTCTTTATTTTCTTTATTTTTTCTGTCTCTGCAATGTCAAATCTATATTGAGAGTGAAACAATTTCATCAATTAACCAGTGGCTTTTTTTATATGATTCCACAGCATTAGTGTGTAGAACTATTAAACTAAATTGTCCATTTTAAATTAAATTGGCTGAATATTTTGTTTTATGGAATTGGTGTGTCTATGTGAAACTTGTCAGTATCACTGTAAAATCCTGGCTAATTGATTCCAAGTATGAAAGATGCTCTTTTGGATGATATAAAAAATCAATTAGAAATCATCTCTTCAGCCTAATACTGTATAAGAGAAAAAATACACATAAAATGTTTATGGTCATATGAAATATGATAATTTCTGAAAGAATGATACTACATGCAAAAGACATTTAAATGAAGTAAAGATTAATTCTGGTGTATATAGAAGGTTGGATTTTAAATGCTTTTTGTTAAAAATATATATAACTAAAAATGATTTTGGTTTCCTTATATGAAAGTCAAACATTTCCTCGGAAGAGAAGAAGAAATGAGTTTATGTGAAAATATGTAGTAAGTGAGGCAGAGTAGTGAAAGATACAGTTAGAGAAATATATTGGTAAAAAAAAAAATAAGAAATGCTTATTTGTAAGAGAGTGAAATTATTGGAAGTATGTCTTATTTGTAGAACTATGCCATATTATTTATTCTGGCACTTAGTTTATCAGCTGGAAGATCAGATTATTGTTGCAAATAATCCAAGTAGAAAGTAGCCAGCGATGAGCCATGGTGGTGTCAGAGGAAATGAAAGATCAACATGTAGGTGCATGTGTGTGTTTGTGTGAGTGGTGACAGAGTGCAGCAGCTATGACAGCTCCTTAGTAAGGATGAATCCATGGGACTTATTAGATATTGTGGATGGGGAATATCAGACACACACACACACACACACACACACACACACACACACAAGTTAATATTGATAGGTCATCTCTTACTTTCTGTAGATGATGATGTCATTAATTACAGAGATTGGATATCAGCACGAATTCAGCTTGAATACATTGCTTACTGAGAAATGGTGAGGGCTTTCTTTTTTAACATATTTGATGCATCCTGGTAGAGATATCATATAAGCAATAGGAGTTATAATTCTAGATGTTTGAAAGGCAGTTAATGCTAAGTAGACACACTTGGAATCATTCTCATAGAAAAGAAACTTGAAAAGATGTTAGCAGCTAAAACTGTAAAGACCTCCTATGGAGAGGAAACAAAAGGAAAAAAATATATAACTTTATATGACATTTGCATTAGGGAATGAAGATAAAAATAATGTGCATTTGATGAAATGAAAAAAGATTATATTTTAAAAAGTAAGGAGTGTCAAAAAATGTCTGAGGAAATAGACATCATCTAGCCACAACTCACCAGAGCAAAGCAGGTGCTCAAATCCTACCTAATCTTAGGAGAATTGATTCTAGAGCAGAGCTCTGATCCCCGTGGGAAACCAAATTGAGCTAAGAAATTATGCTATAGAAAGTTCTTAGAAAAGCAAGTGCAGAACAGAGTGGCAGTAAGATACAGTGAATGAACAGCAATGAAGATTACTGTGCTGATATATAATTATCAGCATTTACCAGGAATTGGACTTGATAGAACAAATAGCGATATTTATTTTGAAGCAAATATGCTATATTAGAAATTCAAGGAGGCCAGTTGCTGTAGATACTATCTGGGGATAAGAATCAGGAAAAATCAATAAGGGGAAACTCAACTGCAACACAATATAGATCATGATGGAAGAAGCACTTTCAGTAGAAGGGGTAGTGGAAGAGATAAAAGACTATGAGGTTGTGATTAAGGAGGAAAGATAAAAGCTTTAAAGATAAGTAGTGATCCCAAGTATGAGTGAAATCTGCTTGAATTGGGCATGGTGGTAGGTAGCAGATATTGAGGAAAGACAAAGACCAAAATGTTAAGGATGCAGGAAGTCAGACTGTTGAGATTTTAACATGAAGAGAGAAATCACTAAGGATGATAGCAGAGAATCTGAGCAGGATAGCAATACTTGACTTTTGGTTTCAGAACTCATTGAGGGTTATAACATGAGTAGCTAAAATAAGATTTATTAATAGATTTGTTTGAACATAGCAAACAGGAGAAAGTGCATACACTGGAAAGGCAATTAGGAATCCATGAAAACTTTGTACAAGCACATATCAAAATGTAGTCATACACTCTGACTTGGCACCATCAAGGCACATTATCTTTGTTCAATTCCTTCTTCCTTGCAAAATAAAAACAAAACCCCGCAAATCCAGCAGTTTAGTTGTTCAAGATCTGTGCTTTAAAATTTCTACTTCATTAAATTTACCTTCTCCTCCCTTCTCCATTTCTCAATTCTCATTCTTTAAATATTACTAAGAATAAACACTGTAGGCCAGTGGTTAAAAGATGGAAAGAAGTTATTCTAGAGTTAGAGATACTTACGTTGAGAAATAGGAAAAGGTTTATTCAGGAGAGAAGGTGATGTTTTGTGATGATAGGAAATGAATATATAATCATAAAATAGTTGTAGAAGTCAGTAATTTTAGCAGTGTCTTTCTTGCATGTGTGAGTTGAGGCAATAAGGAGAAAGCATGATTCCTTCTGTAGGGGTGAAGGTTTTCCTCTAAAGCTTGAAGAGAAGTTGAAATGATAGAGGAAATGTTCAAGTAAAAGACCAAGGATGCAGGAAGTGATTCACCATAGAACTGGGCATCCAAAGAGTGCAGTGAAGGGAGCTGACAGATGGGATGACATTTGGAGTTGGGTTTGGAGAAAGATAAAGGTAAAGGCTTGATCGGGCTCAAAGTAGTTGAGATTAGGGAGAAATTAATACTTGGAGTGATTGACCCAGAGCAGTGTTCATATATAAGCTGGAAAGGGGCAAAGGGTCCAGAGTGGGCCTGAATGATGGCAGAATACTATCAAAGGATGGCCAGAAAGCAAAATGGAAAATTAGGAAACTCAAAAAACCACACACAAATAACTTTGGAATTCTAAGTGAAATAGAAAGATTGAATTTTTTCAAGACTGGGCAAACAATTATTAAATCATTTGTAGTTCATTGACTGCATGTGCTAAGGTGTTTTTCTTAGTCTCATTTTCATTTTTACTGATTTAGAAAATAGTGCTGTCAATTCCATGACTTAATTCTCTATTACATTTAAAAAATTTTGAGAAGTATCAAGGATATAATTATTTGCACAGTGTATCTGATATGCAGACTTTAGTCTCTTCTTTGCAGAGAAGAAAACAGCTTATACAAGTACAAATGCACACAAGCCTGGCAAAAATTGAAACACTAAGCATTGGCATGTGGAGCATTAGGAACTTTCATACCATGCTAGTGTGAATGTGAATTGTTAAAACCATTTTGTAAAGGTTCGGCATTATTTTTTAAAGTCAACGTTGTGCAAATCTTAAAATCTAATGGTTCCATTGATAAGAACATATCCCCAGAAAAACTCTTGCAAAGGTGCAATACACTAGTAGTATAATAGGCAAATAGACAAATAAATGTTTGTATATTTCCACAAAAAAAATAAAATATACCTATCACAACATAAAAGAATCTCAAAATATAATATTTATATATAAAAGAATATTTCAGGATAATTCTATATACACAAGGAAAATCTGAGAATACCTGAAAAGTCCACATTATTGAATGAATTTAGAAAGCAAAACTATAAAGAAGAGCAAGATAATAATTATCACATAATATAGATGGGCATTATTTCTGGAAAAAGGAGGAAATTGTTATCTGGAAAAGAATATACAGAGGCACCTGAGATGCTAGAAATATTCCATTCTCTGTCTTTGTAATTTCACTGGTGATTGCTTTAAAATTGTTCTTCATTCTCTTCATTTGTAAATGTATATTATATAGTTTAAAAAAATAAAGAGACACAAGAAGAGAGAGAGACAAGGAAAAAGGGAGAAGGAAAGAGAGGGAAGAGAGGAAAAGAGGAGAGGAAGGGAAGAGAAAAAAGAAACGAAAGCTGTCACCCCACAGATCTGAATAAAGCAGATGCCGCCCTGCCTGAAGCCTGCTGAAGTTGTGTGACCACAGTGCAGAAGAAGAATCATTGTAAATGTGAGACAAGATAGCAAGCAGGAAGTCAGGGTTCTGCTCTAATGCAAGAAGCAGCATGAAGTCAGAAAAACCAAGTGGCCTCACATGTTAGTTTCCATGAAAGTTGAAATCTTAATGAAATACAGTGGAAAAAAGAGGTTAAGGAGAGCAAATCGGAACTTAAACTGAATTTATGTGCAGTAGTCCTGTTATCTGTTGTAGATACATTCCAAGGACCCCCATGGTGCCTGAAACCCCAGATAGTAATGAACCCTATATAGGCCATGTTTTTTCCTATATGTACATATCTATGGTAAAGTTTAATTTATAAGTTAGGTACGATAAGAGATTAACAACAATAATTAATAATAGAATAATTATCACAGTCAATCTGACAACCAAGACTGCTACTGAGCAACTAATAGGTGGGTATCGTAGCCAGTGTGGATATGCTGGACAAAGGAATAATTAAGACTCAAATTATAGCCCAAATTTCAAAGTCAACATGCTCTTTTGAACTGAAAGTCTCAATAAATATAATAAGAAAATAATCACTAGTAACAAGAATGAAGAATTTACTATATATCAGAAATACTGCTCAATATTTTCTCCACATCCTTCTTTCACAAAAGAGTAAAAAAAATCTCTATGAGATACTTACTATCATTAGTCCACTTAGACCAGGAGATCCAGAGCAAGATAACTATTAGTGATAACTATGTTATACCCACTGTCCTAAGTATTTTACGTTGAATCTTTTCTAATCTGTGATACATATGGTTCCCATTTTATAGATGGAGAAACTGAGACTAAACCAGGTACACGTCCTCAATACATATGTCTATCATTCAGTTAGCCTGTGTTCTAACACAGACTATATGCTTTCAGCACTTAAGCTTTTAAACATTTAGGTCAACAACTTTGAATTGAAAAAATGAATGAACCAAAGAATATTCCGGATATTACAATAAAACAAATGTATATGGTTTACTTTGAGTGATTTATGCTACAGTTTAAACTATTATGGATAACTCTACTCAAACATCATCTTTTCAGAATTAGCATAAAAAGCTATGCAAAAAAAAAAAAGTAGTAACTTTACTTGGTGGGAGACAGTAAAGTTTCTTGAAATGTCTCTTGTTTCTATACTCGGTCATTCTGTCCTGATGTTTCCTCTATTATGTCTCAGGATGTAGTCTCTATCTTATTATTTGCTCTTATTTTTGTGTTTGCTTCTTATAAAAACTGAATTCTGTCTTTATCCATCTTTTCTTTCTCTGAACACAACTCTGAGAAGTTCATGTACACCCATCGCTTCAACATGGATACTTTTCAAATTTATAGCTACAACTCCAATTTATCATTTTTCCAAGCTCTCAACATAAACCGTGCTTCCAAATGCTTACTAAATATCCACTTAGCCCATAGGTCTCTAAACAGTTTCATAATTGGAATTGTTATTTATTAAGCTACAACCTCAACCTGAAAAACTGTTACTCCTCCATTTCCCCTACCTCATTTACATGCCATACACTCGGTTGCTCAAGCCAGAAAACAGAAATCTCTGAGTGAGACGTCTGCCTCTCTCTCACTGCAACATCTAGTTACTAAATTATTTTAATTTTTATTGCTATTTGCTTTAATGTCAATGTTTCTTTCGGTTCAGTGCTGCCCTGTGAGGCTCTCTGTTTTTTCTTGCTTAGACCATCAGCTGCTCTCTCCACCTTCAGTCTCTCCATCTCCATCCCCCCACTCCCTGCCTCACTATTCCCTGTGTTGTTCTCAGAGAGATGCTTCTAAAACTCAGATCCCATTTCACTTGTCCCTGGGTTAGAATCCTTAGAATACTTCTGTGATTCTTGAAGATGAAAGTCCAAAGATCATCTTCATGATCTGACTTTCACCTACCACGAGCCACCCCATGATGAATATCCAATTGCTTGAACATTCTTCTTTACCCTCTGTGTTGAACATTTTCCCCACAGGAATCCTTACTGGCTTATCAGTCAATACAGTATCTAAACATCTTGTAGGACCCAAGTAAAATATCGTCTCTTTCAAAAGTTTTTCTTGAAGAGAGCAGAATTAAGCATTTTCTCTTTTTCCTTCCCACAGTCCTTTGTACAAGTCTCTACTGTAGCAAATGGAATTCATTTTTGTCTCTCTCTACCACTGTGCCGTAAGCCCTGTTTTGTTTTGTTTTTTGTCTTTTTATTCCTGAAATACAAAGGCATTGCCTTAATAGCCCTTAATATTTGTTGGAGGTACTGATGAATGAGTATAGGAGTAGAAAATAGAGGAAAAAAGCCATCTAAAATTTTGACTCTGGATTAAATTGCATCTCATACTGGAAGTACAGCTTAGTGAGAAACAGAATAATCTCTTAAGCCAAATATATTAGTTATCTATTGCTGCACAACAAATTACCACAACCTTAGTGGGTTAAAACAATACCCATTTGTTATCGTACACTTACTATGGGTCATGGCTTACTGTGACTGGTTTTGCGGGAACTCTCAAAAGGATGAAGTTAATGTGTTGGCCAGGAAAAGGGGCTGAATACTTGACTGAGGAAGGGCCTATTTGTAAATTTATGTGACTGTTGGCAGAACTAAGTTCCATGTGGATGCTGGAGTAAGGGCTTCAATTCTTTGCTGATTACAGTCCAAAGTCCGCCTTTAGTTCTTTGCTTGCTGAACCTCTCAGACATGGCAACTCACTTTATCAAATCAGCTAGAAATGAGCCAGAAGGAAGAGAGGTTGGCAAGTATTGAAAAGGTATCTGTTGGGTACTATGCTCATGACCTGGGTGATGGGTTCAATCCTACTCCAAACATCAGCATCATGCAAGAGATCCATGTAACAAACGTGCGTGTACCCCCTGAATCTAAAACAAAAGTTGAAATGTTTAAGAAGTAAAATAAAGATAATAAACAAAAAGTCAGCTAGAGAGAGTCTGCTGGCAAGACGGAAGTCACAATCTTAGCTAATTGAATCATGGAAGTGGCATTCCACCACATTTGCTAAATTTGGTCAGATGCCAGTTGCTAGGCCAGCTTACCCTCAAGAAACTGAGATTACACAAGGGAATGTGTGATGAACAGAATTCTAAACATGATCTCCACAAGATTCTTATTCCCCAGTTACTCTATCAAACACTAATCTAGGCACTGCTGTGAAGCGATTTCAAAGGTGGAATTAAAGTCATTAATCAGCTGGCATAATCAATAATAAAAAGGTTATCAGCCTGAATTATCTGGGCGGGCCCAGTCTAATGACATAAACCCTTAAAATCCAAGCATTTTCTCTGGCTGTTATCAAAGACCTGAGGTAAAACAGGAAAGCGAAGAAGAGGTGAAACGGAAGAGGAGGCCAAAAACATTCCACCTGCTATTGCTGGCTTTTAAGACTGAGAAAGGGAGCTATGAACTGGGGAATGCAGACAGCCACTAGAAACTCAAAATGACCCTAACCTACAGCCAGCAAGGAAACTTGGACTCAGTCCTATAGCCACGGAAACTGAATCCAGCCCACAATCGCAAGGAGCATAGAAATGCTTTCTCCCGGGGAGCCTTCAGAAAGAACATAGCCCTGCAGACAACCTAATTTCAAACCTATGAGACACTAAGCAGAGCCATGCATAACTCAAACTTTTTCCCCCCAGAGTTATAAGACAATACATTTGTGTTGTTTAAACTGCTGAACTCATGGCCATTTGTTAGGGCATCAGTAGAAAACTAACACTGTCTGTGTATCAGTAAGATTATTTGGAGCCGTCTTAGAGTCTACTGCTAGACCAGACTACCTGGCTTTTGAGACTTATTATGTAACTAGAGTAAGACACTTTTTGTGCTTGAGTTTTCTCATCTGTAAAACGAAGATAATACTTTGTTTTACAGATGAGAAAACTGTAGGGTTTTCTTCGAAGATAATACTTCGTTTTACAGATGAGACATCTCCTAGAGTTGGTGTGAAGAATGCTAGTTTGTATATGGAGAGAGGAGTAACAGGCAGAATGTAAGTGCTATGTTTATTGGCTTTTAGAATTCCTAGAAAATGATCATTTCTATTTTTTTAAAACCTCTAGATATAGTCATTTTAGAAAAAGAGTTAAAGGTATTATCAAAATACAATGCTTTATTTTTCTTTGCCCAAAATAGTGGGGGAGCAGCATAAAATCATACAGGAAAACATTTTTTAACTGAACAAATCAGGCAACAAATGTGGAACAAATCAGGCAATAGATGTGCAGTTCCTTTATTTATTTGCTCAGAGTTGGGGTCTCACTTTGTTACCCAGACTGGAGTGCAGTGGTACAATTATGGCTCCTGCTGCCTCGAACTCCTGGGTTCAAGTGATCCTTCTACCTTAGCTTCCCTGAATAGTTGGGACCACAGACACATGCCACCACACCTGGCTAGATGTGCAACTCTTGATGGTAATCAGTTGATGACATTCATTAGGGCAAATCAGTAAAAATGCAACCAGATGTTTCATTTATTTCTGCCAAAATTGGTTCAGTTCAACCAACAAGTTCTCTTAGATGAAAAGCTTAGCATTGAACCAGTGGTTTATATTTTGGATTTATATTTAACTTTCAGATGGTTTTGATAATTACTCTATAGTAAAAATGTAATATATCTTGCCATTTCCAATTGTTCACAGGTTATATTGAGTGTCCTCAGCCGCTTCCCCCTGCATTTGGTCTTTTACATTAGAGGTTTGAAACATGTTTTAAATTGTTTTGCATGAATTTGTCTTGTCAGTTTGTCATAAATTACTTTCTTTCCCATTTTTCTTTCTGAATCTAATTCTTTATTGGACATTATAGCTCATTTCTTAAGGGACTTGAAACATGGATGAGCAATTAATTTGTGTGGAATTTAAATGTTACTCTAGTTGAACTTGTTTTTTATAGTTTGAAACTGATGATTCACACTCAGGGATTTAAAGTTCTCTGTTGGGAGTAAGTTTAGATACTATTTTAAGTTTTCTAAACTCTTTTAGGTCATTATATCATTGTTCTGGAGCCATAATTACTATATGGTAACTCTCATGGGAGAACTTTTTTCTTTTTGTAATTAATTCTCAGTTATTGCCTATCCCTTTTTAACTACTCTTTAACAATTAATTTTTAGAAATTATTTTACATAATTGATAGCAAAATACAGTTTCTGTCTTATTTCTTATTTATTAAAAGGTAAAATAAAATAAGGATAATAAGGAAACAAAAAAGTTGCTAGAGAGAGTCTGATCTTTGACAAACCTGACATAAACAAGTAATGAGGAAAGGATTCCTTATTTAATAAATGGTGTTGGGAAAACTGGCTAGCCATATGTGGAAAACTGAAACTGAACCCTTTCATTACACCTTATGCAAAAATTAAGATGAATTAAAGATTGAAAAATAAGACCTAAAATCATAAAAACCTAGAGGGAAACCTAGGCAATACCACTCAGGACACAGGCATGGGCAAAGCCTTCATGACTAAAACCCAAAAGCAATTACAATACAAGCCAAAATTGACAAATGGGATCTAATTAAACTAAGGAGCTTCTGGACAGCAAAGAAACTATCATCAGAGTAAACAGACAACCTACAGAATGGGAGAAAAATTTTGCAATCTATCCATCTGACAAAGGGCTAATATCCAGAATTTATAAGGAACTTCAACAAAGTTACAAGAAAAATTAAAAAAAAAAAAAAACAACCCTATCAGAAAGTGGACAAAGGATATGAACAGACACTTTTCAAAAGAAGACATTTATGTGGCCTACAAACATATGAAACAAAACTTCATCAACACTGGTCATTAGAGAAATGCAAATCAAAACCATAATGAGATATCATCTCACACCAGTTAGAATAGTGATCATTAAAAAGTCAGGAAACAACAGATGCTGGAGAGGATGTGGAGAAATAGTAATGTTTTTTACACTGTTGGTGGGAGTGTAAATTAGTTCATTCATCATGGAAGACAGTGTGAACATTCCTGTAGAATCTAGAATTAGAAATACCATTTTACCCAGCCATCCCATTACTGGGTATATATCCAGAGGATTATAAATCATTCTATATGAAGACATATGCACACTATTACCAATAGCAGAGAGTCGGAACCAACCCAAATGCCCATCAGTGTTAATCTTGATAAAGAAAATGTGGTATATATACACCATGGAATACTATGCAGCCATAAAAAATAATGAGTTCATGTCCTTTGCAGGGACATGGATGAAGATGGAAACCATCATTCTCAGCAAAATAACACAGGAACAGAAAATTAAACACCACATGTTCTCACTCATAAATGGGAGTTGAACAATGAGAACACAGGAGGATAGGGAGGGGAACATCACACACTGGGGATTATCAGGGGGTAGGGGGCTAGAAATACCTAATGTAGATGATGGGTTGATGGGTGCAGCAAACCACCATGGCATGTGTATACCTACATAACAAACCTGCACATTCTGCACATGTATCTCAGAATTTAAAATATAATAAAAAATAAAAAATAAATGTCTGCTTTATCATTATGACTATCATACTAATGATTATTATTATTTTACTGCACCTCTTTTGGATTGCAAATAGCTATGGTTGATGATTTGCCTGTTTTATTAATTCTTTAATACTACCATATCAGCTCACCTTTACCTTTTCCCAAAATTACAACTTATTTATTCATTTATTTTTACAAATAATAAATGAATAAATAAAACCATAAACCACCTAGGCAGTTTGAGATCTGAAGGGAACCTCTGAATAAATACATCCTTCCTCTCTGATTGTCCTTCCAGCCTTGCCATTTCTTGAGTCTGGGAAATTTCTCTCCTTTCGGATGAGGCAAATCTAGGTGATCATCCTACTTCCATTGTGGAAAGAGAGGGATAATGCTACTGGGTAGTGATTAGGGAAGCTGCGATGTGTTGTGGGTGGTCACATGGTTGTAGTTTCTTTTTGGCACCAAACAACCATGGCTGGTCCTTTGTTTTTTGACTCTTGTTTCTTAAGCCACGTTTGCAGCCAGGAGTCTAGAGAGGCATTATGAAGCTCTAACATTCTGGGGAAAATCACTTTATCATGAATTTGGAAGTCATTCCAAGAACCAACAAAATCTCTCTGTGTATTCTATGATTACTTAGTGAATACTTGATATACCCAATAGCAATCTGAAGGTAAATTATACACATAGCATTAGAGGAGAATTTAAAATTTGAGTCGATTATTCCAATAAGCAAGTAAAATTCAACATAGAGACTATGGGCTTCTCTAACGGTGAGGCCATCCATCATTTTAATGTACAGCTCTATATTTAGTATTTGTATTTATCTGCTTCTGTTGTCATAACAAAATACCACAGACTGAGTTGCTTGAACAACAGAAATTCATCTCTCACAGTTTTGGAGACTAGAAGTCCAAGATCAAGGTGTCCACAAGGTAGATTTTATTCTGAGGCCCCTTCTCTCAGATTATAAGTAGGTTTTATCTCACTGTGTACTCAGATGACCTCTCTCTCTATATATATATATATACTTTGCTCTCTCTCTTTTTCTCTCTCTATCCCTCTCTCTTGCTTTCTCTCACCTTATGAAGACACCAATCCCATCATGAAGATTATACCTTCATGATCTCTTCTAACCTTAATTACCTTCCAAGGGACCATCTCCAAATACCATCACATGGCATGTATAGTTAAGTTTGTAAATTTAGGGGGAACATAAATCAGCCCATAGTATTATTGATTTCTTAGAGTATTTTCATCAAAAAGATTTATTCTTAGTATCAAACAACTTTGTCATCATATTGAAATGAAGAACAAAATTTAAAACTAACCCTGAAATTTAGACTGGTTCTTAAAGACTACTCATTCTAGTACATTTTCATTTATACAAATGACTGGAAAATGTAAACACATTAAAGAAAGAAATGAACACAAAGCAAGCAGCCAGAACAATCCTAAAGGGTTCAGAGAGGCTTTGTAAACAGAGTTATATGACAATTAAGTATGTTTTGACAGATGTGTAATATGCTATTTGGCCTACCAAAGATATCTGTGGTCATTAAAAAAAAATTAGAAGGCATCAGGGAGAATTATAGTATTAAAAAATGGAATTATGGAATGAATCATACACAGATAAATAACCTTTGTTGACTTTTAGAACATATTATAAAATGTTTTGTTTAATGTGTAATATGTATAATTTTGTTCTAAATATTCTTTATTTTTAATTGTAACAATCACGAGTAATCTTTAAAATAGTTAACTGGCATAGTCCAGGCATCAGCCAATCTGTACACATTAGAAAAGAATCCTACAGGTACTGCTGTGCCAGTGGACCCTGTAGTTTCTGGATGATGTTGATGTCTACTGGGGTGTTGGGGAGAGAGGATGGTGGCAGCTGAGATAGTGAAAGAACTTAGAAGCAGAAGAAGTGGAGTTTTAGCAACCAGTGTATAATTATTTACATATTATAACTGTACCATTGTGTACCAGCTATATATCAGCCCTGATAATAATTTAGGACTCATTGAAAGGCTACTTTGAATATAAATGCTTTCTCCCAGTATGATCAAAATATGTGTCTTGACAATAATCAGTATATACAATTAATTTTTTAATTAATATATTTTATCACTTTATAGCTGAAAAAGGGAGCTTGGGTTAATTTCATCAAAATTGTTGCATTCAATAGTGGGTTAATAAAAAATGATGGATGAATTATATGTCTGTGCATGACTACTACATATGTATATACTATGGCATATGTACATATGGAGTTGCTGCATATATATATATATATATATATATATATATATATATACATGCCTTAAATAAAAGTTGCTATACATTTGCTTTAAATTAAAATTGTATTTTCTGAATTGATTTCAGCTTACATTGCTTTTAGAAAAAAAGACTCTGGTTTGTCACTTCTCACTTCCTATTTTCATTTTTAATAATTTCCCATTTAAAACTAGTCAGAACCTGCTGGGAAAAAAATCAGAATGCATTTGTTAGCATATTTTACACAAAGCTGTATAGTGAATACTATTTTAAAGTTTCTCAAATTTAAAACATGTCAATAGAATTTTACCAGTGATATTATAATACTGTGAAAACATAAGAAAAAAAGGTTTTGTCTAAGCAAGTAAAGGCAAGACATAGAAATGATATTTGCTTAACATTATTCTTAGTAATTTGAACATCAAAACAAGTGAAAAACGCATGAGGATGAGAAGTTGCTTTCCATAGGTAAACAAAATTATATTTCATATTTTGAAATGTATAATATTATATTTTAAAACACAAAGAAATGAAAAAATCTGTTTCATATTATACGGGAATAACAAAGACCTGGGGTCATATTATACATTTTCTTTCTTTCAGATCCCCAGATGTCATTAGGGATTCCATCAAAATAACCAAAATGGAATAATTTTAATACTTGCTAATGTATGTAATGAAGTAGGAATTTTTTGGTCATCATATCTTGTTTTCATTAATTTTCAGTCAGTGCCTATATTTTCTAAATTACCTAAGTATTGCTTATAACCGCTGTATTGACCATACAATGTGCACATATTGTAATCAAATGCAACTATATTTTTACTTCTCATTCTGTCATGAAATTTTTTTGAGTAAAGGTGATCTATTGGCCCCAAATAAAAATCAGGTTCAGTGTCATGAGTTTTCTTCCCATTCTTAGGTAATGGAAAGTTTGAGACAACTTTAGGTCACAAAGCAGTCTCAATCTAATAATTCTAAAATAAGATATTAATATATGCTTTAATTTTTATCTGAAGGTAATACTCCTTTTCACCCTATCCACTTTGTCCTGTGAATGACTGTTGACTGATTTAGAAGAGATGTGGTCAGTTTTAGCATTTTCCTCAGTAACTTCATTCCCCATTAAGCACATTATATTTTAAATCCCACCACAGTGGAATCAGGAGTAAAAATATGGATACAACTGTGTTAACTCGGACAGGTGCTTTTGAGATTTCTAGGCTAACTCTCTCATGAAGGACTTTTGTAGATCTTTCAGAGTTTCATCACTAAAGCCTTTCATTTTCTTTCTCAAGTCACAGGCAAAGTACCAATTTACCAACCTGCCATGCCCACTCCATTACCCTGTCCGTGGTCCACTGGAAGTACCATGTAATAGTTAATGCAGTTAATGTTTGTTGTTTTATTTATTTGTTTATTCATTTATCTAGTATAAATTTAATGGGTACAAAGGCAGCTTTTTCACACGGCTACATTGCATAGTGGTGAAGTCAGGGCTTTTAGTGTAACCATCACCTGAATAATGTACATTGTATCTGTGAAGTAATTTATCATCCCTCATACCCTTGCCAAACTCTTACCCTTGAGTCTCCAATGTCTATTATGCCACACTCCATATGCATGTGTAGACATTATTTAGTCCCCGCTCGTAAGTGAGAACATGCAGTTTTTTGACTTTCTGTTTTTGATTTGCTTCACATAAAATTATGGCTGCCAGTTCCAAACATGTTGCCACAAAAGATGATTTTTTTTTTCATTTTAATGGCTGAATAGTATTCCTGTGTGTGTATGTGTGTGTGTGTGTGTATACATGCTGCATTTTCTTTATCTAATAAACCATGGTGATCATTTAGGTTGATCCCATATCTTTGCTATTGTAAATAGTGCTATGATAAATATGCAAGTGAGTGCACGTATCTTTTGATATAATGATTTCTTTTAAGACCATAAATTTTGATGTCAAATAAAGTTGGTTTTAAATCTGCATCTGTTATTTGTTAACTAATATCTTGTGTGTGTGTGTGTGTGTGTGTGTGTGTGTGTGTGTGTGTGTAGTATTTTTCCATCAAACAAAAACTCTTTACTCAGGGACCAAGAACTTAGAAAATAAATTCCTCAGACACAGTTGACATCACGAGTCAAGTTCACATTCAAATCAATGAGATAACTAATACAAGAATTGTTTTTGAAGGAAGAAGGGAAGGGGAGGCTATTATTCTGCTCTAACAGCAGCAGGCTCATGTGGAGCAAGAAGGTAACTATGAAGATTTTAGTAGCTTCCAGGAGAGCTCCTGAAAATTACCAGCTTTGGTATAGCAGGCAATAGAGATAATCAGCATTTCCTTGTAATTTCAATAATTCTTAATGTTCTCAAATCTAGCAGTGGTCCTCTCGGAACCGTAGCCACCAGTCCTAGCAAAGTTTTGTAAGTATGTAACCTATTAAACTGCTTACTAAAATATCTAAATGGTTTCTATATTCTAACTTGATTAATACATGTGTAGGTTGAAAAAAATGTATATATATCAGGATTACACTAGGAAATATACGAGATACAGCTTTTAGCACAGTGTCCTGCCATCATCACTGTTTGTTGTTGTTGTTGCTGTTGTTGTTGCTTTTTACTGTTAGTTGAATATTCTTCCTGACCCTAATCTCCCTGACGACTGTAGTGTAAATATTATACATCTCATAACTAGCCACTGTGTGTAAGAGAAAAAACTAACTTCCAAACTCAAGACTTTCAATAGTGAATTCAGCATTTGCAACTGAAAGCCATCTTGAAATATAAGTTTGAACACTGGACATGAAACTTCAGAATTATCTTTGACTAATTTATTTTACTTGTTATATTAAATCAATTATGTTCACTCTCTCCTGGGAGCATCACTCTCATATATTTTTCTCCATTTCTCAGGAAACTACCATAATACAGGGATGATGAAATGTAAATTATATAATTCATTCAATCATCCAGTACGCCCAGTAGAGTGCTGATCCATAGCAGGCATTCAATTCTCATTAACTTCTCTTTCCCATTAGGCTTTCAATACTACTGTAAGTATCGCTAATTGCTGTCCTCGTGTCTACCTGGTAACTTTGCCTCTGGCATCTCCCAGTTCTCATCTATATAACATTATATTGCCAAATTAATCTTCCTAAAAGAGCCTTCTGAGCATGGCATTGCAATTGTCAGAAAACTTGAATTATCAACAAAATAAATTTATGCCTTTCTCTCTAGGAACTCGTAGTTTCCCGTACACTATCTGTTTGTAACTGCCTAATGTTAACCTCTCACTGCTTCCCTCTTTATACATCACTTTCTAGTAAAACTGAATTAGTTACTCTTCTTGGTTAATCCTCATATTTTGTATTTCTGTTTTTACTATTTGTCCTTCTGCCTAAAATGCCTTTCTTCCCATGTTTATCTACCATAGTTGCACTGATCTTCCAAGGTGCTATTCAAATCTCTTGCTGGAAACAGAGCCATGCCAAAGTGAACTTTCCCTCCCTTGTGACTTTCTTATGGTTAAATTAACTATAGTTTGACTTATATTGTGGTATGATTTCATGTATGCTAGTTAATTATCTTGGCTCTTCTACCATGAGACAGAAATGGGAACTACATTTTAATCCTGGTACAAGAAAATGTGGGATAATGAAAACTTGTTAAGACCATTGGTTAAAAATTCAGACCTGGGTAAAATATCACCTCTTCTATGTCCTAGCAGCATGACTATATAACAGGTTAATTTAAAACTCCATTGTTATCTTTAAAAAATTGATAAAATAATATTATACTTTTAAAGTTCTGTGTGATAATCAATCAATGTTTCCTTTCATTTTTCTTAGCTATTTTTAAAACATATTATAAAAATATATCTCTTTTATTAGGAGTGTACTTTATAACCTACAAGACGCTTTGAAAGTGGTGACTATTAATATTTGTTCCATATATATATATATATATATATATATATATAGCAGCCACTATAATATATTTACAATGAGTTTAAAGTAGCTCAACTGCTTAGAGTAGAATGACTTCTTTAGTATTTATAAAACTGGAAAATTTTCAATGTTTCCAAAATGTTTTACACTGGCCTCTGGTTATTTTCATTGTTTCCAATGAAAATCTTTTAGATCTCATGGATCAACAGACTACTCATTTCTTCTCTTTTCATACTCCCTCTGTCAGATTATCCTGCTGTTTACTTTCCCATATTCAAAAAAGTAATCTTAAGATCCTAATTGACCAAAGGATCACCTTGGTACATGTTTACCAACAGAACATTAACTCTGACTTCAAAATGGAAAGTGCATCATTTCCCTAAAGGGAAGAGATGCATTCAATCACACATGAGCAGTCTGGATTTTGCTTGAGTAGGAATTTTACATCTAGAGGAACCTGAAAGGGTGAAATATTTCTCATGCCAAATTTTATAGGATGCAACTGACCAATTAAAAAACAAAGGAGTCAGCATTTTTGTGTGTCCTTTCAGGAGGTATCATATCAGCAACTTATTCTTCATTGCAGAATTTGAACACACTATTAGGCAGCATTAGTGGTCAAACTGATGTTACTGTGGCTTTTCTTTGCTTCTCCCAGTACCTTTGAACTCTAAAAAACGCCAATGATCTTATAGGAAGCAAAACAGTTTGTTTGGAAGAGCAGTGGATGTGGAATTAGATTATTCAATTTTTCAACATTTTTGATCAAATAATGTATGCTAGCCATTGGAGAAATTCCAATTCAAGATTGTGAAGTAGTGATAATGCAGGCAGAAGGAAGAGACAGACATAAAAACAAATGATTACAACCGCATGCAAGAAGTGAGATATGGCAATATACTACAAATTGATCAGATTGTCAAAGGTATTTATGTATCTATTTTGTAACTGGTCGTTGAAGCTTTTCCATTTACTTAAATATTATTACTCGAGATTTTATCTGCCAGTTGTCAACCAGATTAAAGTTTTTTTGTTTGCACATCTTACCCTGCACAGAACTGAAGTCCTTACATCACTTATAAAGTCTTTGTCTTAATTTGTATTATAGTACTCATGTAACAAACGCTATTATAGTAGCACCGAGGGGGCAAATTTTAGCTGACAGAATTGTTAACTGGAACCATTCTCTAAGCAAATCATGTGAGTGTGTGTGTATCTGTGTGTGTATGTGTATGTATGTGTGTGTGTGTGTGTGTGCATTTATATATATGAAATTAAGACAAAGTTTTACCATAGGTTGTAATTGGACTACATTTTATATCCACTTCAATTCAGACTAAAATAATTAAATCTTCTCAAGAAATTCCAAAATCAGCACTAAAAGCAGGCAAGTTGTTACTATTCCTAATAAAAATCACTAGACACTAATTGCTGCAAAAGATCTACGCTAAAAATGTAACATCCAAATAAAAGTATCAGTAAATGATATTAAAAATACAATTTTAAAAAGTATGATGGAATAATAAGCATTTTTTCTACAGAGACAAGGTATTATTATTTTGCCGAGGCTGGTCTTTCACTCCTGTGCTCAGATGATGCTCCCACCTTGGCCTCCCAAAGTACTGGGATTACAGGTGTGCACCCAGTCAAATAATAAGCACATTTTTAAAGGTCCTGTCAGTTTTTACTATTTGTGAGCATACACTACCTCTAGAAGCATTGGTACATTTATAGAACCTTTATAAAGTAACCTTTATATAGCAAATTTCTTATTTTAGAAATGTATCTGAAAGAAAAATTGTACATGCGGAAAATATTTTGTACACCAATACTCTTTCAAAATAATGTTATTTTGAAATAATAATAATAGGGTAATAGTGGCAGCTGCCATTTATTGGATGCTTGTGGTATTGTATGATGTACTTTATAAAATCTAATTCTGATTGTTAAAAAAATACCCTGGGAACCATTATAATAGAATGATTTATATTCCTTTAGGGTTATACTTTGTAATGGGATTATTGGGTCAATGGTATTTCCAGTTCTAGAACTTTGAGGTCATGTCCTTTGCAGGGATATGGATGGATCTGGAAGCTATTATCCTCAGCAAACTAACACAGGAACAGAAAACCAAGCACTGCATGTTCTCACTTATAAGTGGGAGTCCAACAATGGGAACACATGGGCACAGGGAAATAAACATCACACACTGGGGCCTGTTGGGAGGGAGAGATTCAGGATAAATAGCTAAGTTATGTAGGACTTAATACCTAGGTGATAGGTTGATAGGTGCAGCAAACCATGATGGCACATGTTTACTTCTGTAACAAATCTGCATGTCCTACACATGTACTTTTAAACTTAAAATAAAATAAAATGAAAAAACAAAACAAAATAAAATAAAATGAAAAAACAAAACAAAACAAAACAAAACAAAAAACAAAAACCAAAAAAAAAAAAAACACCTGGTCAGGCACAGTGGTTCATGCCTATAATCCCAACACTCTGGGAGGCTGAGGTGGGCAGATCACAAGGTCAGGAGTTTGAGACCAGCCTGACCAACATGGTGAAACTCCCCTCTCTAAAACTACAAAAATACAAAATACTCAAATATAAAATACTAAAAATACAGAAATTAGCCAGGCATGGTAGCAGGCACTTGTAATTCCAGCTATTTGGGAGGCTGAGGCAGGAGCATGCCTTGAACCTGGATGGCCCAGGAAGTTGCATTTAGCTGAGATCATGCCACTGCACTTCAGCCTGGGTAACAAGAGCAAGACTCCCTCTCTCAAACAAAAAAATAAATAAATAAAACCAAACAAAAACCATGAAAATTAAGTGTAGGTAACCAAATGTAAGCAATAAGGGAGTACAATGTATGTAGAAAACATACAAATAGGAAAACATACTAACATTTATCCTTTTTTTTAACCACTGTACCATCAATTCTAAATTTCACTGACAAAAATACTCCTTGAAAATTTCTTTAAAATTCTTCTTAAAACTTTAAGTTTTAAAAAATTGCTGTGATTACTACTGAGATTTAATAACATAGATGTAATTTTCAAATTAGAATTTTAAATGATGGTTATCCTTTAATATTTATTCTATTTTACAAACATGTTAATTTTGTAAGTCCCCAGTTATATAAGTAGCCCCCAAAATGCATGAACTCAGTTATGAGCATTTATTTAGAGAATAAGTACCTAATTATTTCAAATAATTGAACTCAATTCAGATTAAGGTTGGTTCTCCAACACTCGTGGTGCTTCCTATTCCTGTCTTTATGCACTAGATTAGAACTAAGTACGCTTTGTGTTTGGTTGTGCTACCAGTACCCCTTTATGTTTTCTGGAGGTGCACAGTGCTGTTGCTTTTCTTATTTGCCATCCATTAGTTATTGTGTTTGGTGTAAAGCAATGTGTTTATGGATACATTAAAATCTGGATAATGTGTGATAATAAAAAAAAAACAAAAACAAAAACAAAAAAAACAATGATACAGTGATTTTAAAGAGTAAAAAAAAAAACAAAACAAAACTAGACCTGCCTTAATTCTAGCATTTTATATGTCTGTTAGAAATGCTTTTTTTTTTTAAGCACATACATTTGAAAGCTGCTAGAATTGATTCTGAAATAGCAAAGGCATGGCCAGTTTTGTAATTTCTAGAATTCATTGTATGCAAAGTAATTTTTATAATGTCTGTCAAATGTATTCTTATGTTTAGATTTTTTCTAAATATTTATGCATCTATTCTTTCATGTGAAATAAAAAATTTAAATTAATATAAATAAAAGGTGGTCTTTGATAAATTGTCAATAAAGATAACCTTACCAACTAGGCTATACTGTCTACTGAATATGGTGTCTTCTAAGAAGAAGACAATTAAGCCTGAAAAAAGATAATTAACATATTTGGAAAAATTAGGGCTTAAAAACAAACTTTAGTGCTATGATTCATATAAATAATAATCATTTAAAATGCAGGGCAAATAAGTTTCTCTAAATTTTTCCCTCTTTTCAATAACTGTGAAATACACCAAATTAATTATAAAATATTAATATGAAACAAAAAATTCTTTATAGAGAACTTTTCTTCTTTATACAGAAAATTTTTTAAATTTATTTTCTGGCATAGTTATGCACACACATGAAGTCCAATTATGAAAAGTTTCACTGTCCAACTTTTTTTATGAACATGATGTTTGTTTTATTTCCTGTTTATGTTTTAAAATAATTATGCAACACAGAAAAGGGGGTGTTAAAAATGATCCACTCCACATGATACATGTATTAGGTACATCACTGTGTAGTAAGTGGGTCAAAGAGTAATTAGAGAATTGAGAAGTTACATGCTTGATTATTGATCAAGTTATATCAAATTTCATACTTATAAAATATAATAAGAATATTTATTTCACTGTGCTCAGGTTAATGAAAGAAAAAGTTCAGTAGCCAAATGACTTGAAATCTTCAAAGCAAATAAAGACAACATAAAATATATTTAACACTTCGAGCTGCCATAAGAAAATACCAGAGACCGGGTAGCTTCAGTAACAGAAATTTATTTTCCATGGTTCTGGAATTCAAGATCCAGGTGGCAGCAAGGTAGGTTTTATTTCGATGCCTCTTCTGTTGGCTTGTAGGTGGTCACCATCTTGCTGTGTGCTCGGTGTCCTCTGCTTTATGCAAGTGTGAGAAGAGAGGAAGAGCAGAAAACAAGCTCTCTGATATCTCTCCTTACAAGGACATCAGTCCCATTATGAGGACAACCAACTCATAATCCCATCTAACCCTCAATACTTTCCACAGGCCTTGTCTCTACATACCATCATATTAGGGTCTAGGGTTTTAACCTATACATTTGATGGGGTAGGGGAGCACAGACATTCAGTATAGAACATAAAATAATTCAGGAAAAACAGATTTATAATATACTTGTTCTGTAGCCAAAAGTATATTTTCAGCTTCAGTGAGGCAAATTAATCTGTTATCCATTGTGGTTCCTGCAGAGATCTTTGCTGATTAAAAAGAATAGTCATACCTCTTTCTCAATCTAACAGTTTTCTGTAACCTTGATGTCTGTACCACATTGCTTTTTCACTCTGTTGTCTGAGGATATTGATTATACATGGCATGGCATGCTTAGTCATTATACTGAAGTTGAAAGAAAATTATGTTCAAAAATGACACAGCACATGACATATTCTTTACATGTGGTCAAGTATATTTGAGAATTAATTCTTCACAGATAATGCCCAAAGGCTTTGACAAAAGAAAATTGAATCACTGAGATTTTCTTCGTTGTGCGTGAATGCAATTCAAGCTGGTGAAGAAAAACCACATTAGTCATGAAAAGCTTCCTAGCGTTGCTTACGCCGAAAGATATGTGATGTGTACATGCATTACTAAAGATATTTATACTACCTATTAGAGCATAAAAATCGAACTACAATTATGGGAATCAGAGTTGGAAGCAAAAGACTTACTCTGTGACATCACTTTTCTGTCACTAATTTTGAAAGTTTGGAACTTCTGAAACCAAACACGGTCTGATCATGGAAAAAGCCCAAAGGCTTTTGAATCAAATGAAATTAAGCCTCAACATTGCTGGGAAATAGATGTGTCTTAATGTTTTAGATTAGAAAAGAGTAACATGGAGGCTAAAACATGTTAAATGAATTGCTCAAGGCCACTCATTAAAAGCATCACTGGCCTTTCTGAGGTATTTTATCAGATGAAACCCAGACTAATTCAGTGATTGTATTACACCCATTGTGCTTAGCTGGTTAGTAGATACTTTCTTTTATCTGGAAAAATTACAAATTTATTACTCTTTTGTGTGGAGTCTTGAGGGGATGGAGAGTGAAAATAGGACATAAAATATTGCCTTACAGTATTTGAAATGTCTAGAAACCCCAGATTTTGCCTGGCTTTCCCTGATATGATAGTATGTTTTCCAAATTACTGTACTTATGGTTATTGATAATAAAATCCTACTACAGAAAAAGTATGCAATATGTTACTTTGTGGTTGGTTGCCCCCTTCCCTTTATTTTGAAAAGCAATTAGCTCTTTTTCCATAAGTCAGGAAATATTTTCACTCCTTTAATACGTGAGAGAGGAATGAGGCCTAGCTAAGTTTTCATGTTTCTATCTGAGTGTATTTAAGTATACTGGTAGACAGCTTTTATTAATGTAATTTCTATTGGATGTATTTTACGGCTTAGCAAAGAGGCAGTATTGGGGTTTTATTCATTGTGGCTTAAGATAAAAGAAACTTAAACAACATACTACAGAGAGCATCCCATGATAAATTGGTACTTAGAAAACTAGATCAAATGTCTTCAACACATTAGGAAACAATTTTCCATTAAGTTTTGAAATCTTTCTCTAGCTTAGTGTCTGTAAAATTAATCATCAGAGTTCTTTAAGGTTATTCTTTTTTTAAGACTTTGAAAGAGTTCCAATTGGGACGTATATATTTTTAATATTTATATTTTGTAGCACCTGAATGTATTTTTCAGTTTTCCTAGTTCAAACATAGTCATCACTGCCTTGTTAAAAGTAATCATGTTTGCTTCGAATATATTTCAAATAGATTTTCAGAAATTTCCAGTGAAATATCAAGTATTTTGACTGACACACAGAACTCACTGTAACATCGTTATGAAATGGAAAGAAAGATCTTTCTGTAGCAGTGTAGTGGCAGTAAATATCAATTCCTACAAAATCTGCCTTCCATTTCAAGCCTCACTGTTGGAATTATTCTAATTATTTCTCCCATAGAACAATGCAGACTCAAAGATATGATATAGAAATTTTACCATGATTTATAAGAATTAATATAATCTAATAATGTGTAACATTTTTGCATATTTCTACTCTGTGACGTACTATTCATAGGGAATCTATCAGTCAAGCAGATTTATATATATATACTATTTCCAGTTTCCTAAGTGTCGCCTGATTCTATGTGCCCCACCAAATTGCCCTTGGAAGCATTATAGTACTACAATGCAAAAATGTAATATGCCAGCAATTTTACTCAGATAATACAACAGTTTTAATGCCTCAACAGATTCCACCTTTAGTTTGTGTTACTGCAGATGTTGTTCAGCTTTTAAGAAATGTTTTATGTAATTTAAAAAACACCAGGCTGGACACAGTGGCTCACGCCTATAATCCCAGCACTTTGGGAGGCCAAGGCGGGCAGATTGCCTGAGCTCAGGAGTTCGCAGCCAGCCTGGGCAACATGGTGAAATCCCGTCTCTACTAAAATACAAAAAATTAGACTGGGTGTAACCTGTGAACCATATTTTGATTATACAGTTGATTGTCATTATTTGTGGTAGTTGGGTTCTGTAAAGCAAACAGTAGAATCATTGCTCATAGAGAAAAAATATGATTAGATTCCTATGAGCTTCTGATCACAACATTTTAACAATTGAGCAATATATAAGCCTGTTTTATATGTATTTCTATTTAATATCACCTTACTTAATATATATTATCAGTTTCAAACCTTGAACTTGTGGTCAGCTATAACTCATGCCTGAAGATATTTTCTCCATAAAGCCCATAACAACCTTTTTGCACTTTGGAACACTTTACAGAACGTTGGGAGTTCAGTGGTTGGGCACTGTTTTAAACACCAAAATCACTGACAAAAAGCATAAAGATGCAAAAACATGGTACTAAATAGACTGCAAAAGTTGATTTACTTATACTAAGAGAGCTTAAACCAAAAGACTGAGCATTCTTTTGTTCTACCTTAGTTGAAACATGTGCATTACACAACTCAAACTTTCTGCCACTCTGCACGTGCAGAAGTCCACAGATGTTCACTAAAGCACCACCAATATTAATTTAGGGGTTACAAATAAATTTTAGAAAGCATTAAGTTCTAAATACAGAATATGAGAATGATAAGCATAGATTGGATATAGATTGGAAGTTATGCAAGTGATTTTAGTGACTTTTGTCCTTTTTTAAAAACATTCATGTGTATGTTAATTGAAAGCATTTTTACATTTTATAATGATGTGTTTCAAACACTTGTGAAGTGCTCTCACTGATGCTAGTGGTAGTAGGGAAAAACCTACCCCACTATCAATAATCTTGGAGTAAATGTTAAATGTTATAAAAGACAAAAACAAAGGCTATCTTGCTGCTCATTTGGAAAAAGCATTCTATAAAATAATAGAAATAATGATAATACTTAAAAGGAAGTATTTAAGAAACAAATTGCTACCATCATTGTGTAATTGTGTGCTCTAAGACTATGTCAATTCAACTTTATATTAATCCCTATGTAAAACTAGTCTTGAATAATTTATTTTTCACCTATGGGGGTGTTCTGAAGTGCATGCCTAACACAAAATGTAACAACATGGACCAGGCATGGTGGCTCATGCCTGTAATCCCAGCACTATAGGAGGCCAAGGTGGGTATATCCCCTAAGGTCCAGCCTGGCCAACATGGCGAAACACCATCTCTACTAAAAATACAAAAATTAGCTGGGCATGGTGGCACACACCTGTAATTCCAGTTAGTTGAGAGGCTGAGGCAGGAGAATTGCTTGAACCCAGGAGGTGGAGGTTGCAATAGCCGAGATAATTCCACTGCACTTCAGCCTGAGCAACAGAGCAAGACTCTGTCTTGAAAAATGCAACAGCATTGTATGAAAATATATATAAACATTTTTGTATGTATATATATATATATGTGTGTGTGTGTGTGTGTGTGTGTGTGTGTGTGTGTGTGTCATTTCTACTCTCTATGGCATGTACATTGCGTCATTTTTCCATTTATTCATTTAATAATTTTTGATGGTTTGCCAACTATATATCAACTATTATCCAAGACCTAGAAAATACAGTGGCAAATGAGACACCCATACCTGCTTTTGTGAAGCACATAATCTAGTGATAAAGTCAAATAAGCAAAATATAATTAAAAGGTATTATGTACTTGTTTGCACAGGGATCCACAGACGAAATGCCTATTTCAGACTTGGTAGATATATGGTGAAAAGGGCAGAGGCAGACATTATGGAAACTTTTCCCAAAGAACAGACATCTAAGCTGAGCACTGAAGAATGAGAAGAAGTTAGAGAGGCAATGATAAGATAATAGGTGTAAAGGAATAACATGTTCTGAGCCAGAGGCTATGAATAGACCAGAAGAACAAAAGAAAATGAGTACAAAACAAGGAAGCAGAAAGAAATGAGGCTGCAGGAATAAACTGCATAAAGATCATAAAGAATTGTGCTTTCCTGACTGGTCAAAATACTTAAAATAATACAGGAAGGCATTGCTGAATTTTAAACAGAGAAGTGACATGTTGAGTGTGAAAGTTTTAAGACATGGTCACAAAATTCTTTGGCTCTGGTCCATTTGAGTCTAGGCTCTGTGACTGCTGGGCCAATAAAATAACAGCAGATATAATGCTGTGCCAGTTTCCAGTTGCCCAGATGGGCAACTTCTATTCTGTCTTTTGGTATAGATGCTCTTGGTAACCAGCCACTGTCTTGAAAGAACTCTAAGCAACCCTGGAAAGCCCATGTAGAAAGAAGCTTAAACTTCCTGATGCCCAGCTGAGCTTCCAATCAGAACCAGCTTGCCAGCCAGGTAAGTTAGCTATCTTGGAATTTATTCTTTAAGCCTTTGAGAGTTTCTTTTAGGTAGTAGAAATGGTTCTTTCCCCCAAATTCCTATCCAACTAGCAGACTTGGGGCTTGATAAATTATTATTGATTTTAAGCCCCTGAACTTTGAGGTGGTTTGTCATGTAGCAATAGATGACTAGGACAACAGAATTGGTTTTTGTAAAGTTGACCGACATAGTTGTATTATGGAAGTATGATTGAAAAAAGCAAAACTAGAGATAAGGAAGTCACCTGAAAATCCACTGAAATAACCAGAAGAAAAAAAGATGATGGCCAAAACTTAGGTAACTAGAGTGGGGAACATTTACAATGGTGAACTGCATATATACCATGGGTAAATTCTATGGTGGGTAATTATACATTAATAAAATTTCTAAACAACGAAAGTAAAACACAATTTTGAGGTTATGGCTTGAGCAATTACATGTATATATAATGTTCATGCTCATGTGAGAATTCTATAAAGGAATCTATTCCTCCTTGCACTTTTGCTTATTTCTATCACAATGTGAATGGTTATCTTGCCAGTAAAAATCTTAGCTAGGCTCCTTAATTAATTACCAGTATTATATACAATATTCCCACCCAACATACCTGCATTTAAGAATAATTATATCACACAAAATTGAATTGTCTCATGTTTTACATTTATAGAAATATCAGTTTGAGAGAATTATGTTGGTAGGAGGTATTTTATAGTATATGCAAACCCAAGAAAAGATATTTACCTGATAAATCAGTTTGCATTTGTTTTTTATGTATAATATAAATTACACATTTGGCTAAATTTTCATTGGCCACCAGGAAGTTTAGAGTAAAATTTGTGGCTCAGATGTTATTACATAGAAACCTATGATTTGCATGTCTATATCCTCACTTTCACCCTGGTCTTCAGCTGCCATTTTAGGTATTATTTACCTAATTCTGATTTTTGTTTACTTTTCTTCATGTTATTGGGCTTATTTTAGAATTTTTGCATTAGTTATTTAAAAAAATTGCTGGCATCAGTGGAAAAGGAGAATTTATAATTAAAATCTCAGGTAAGTATAGAATCATAGAATCTGGGATTTTAATTTGCTAAACTTTTTTTTTTTAATTTGATCTCTCTTATTCCTACTCCTCTGTATGCATTTGCTACATTTTACCTAGATGTGAAAGGAAGAATATGCCACCCATAGATCCAAAACATTCATGCTACAGGTCTTATCATGTGAAAAATATATTATTTTGTCAGCTTTTGGTGTTTCTCTCTCTCTCTCTCTCTCTCTCTCTCTCTCTCTCTCTCTCTCTCTCGATCTCTCCCCACCCACCCCTCCCAACGTTACCTACCCTTCCTTCACACTTTCATTGACTCTGTCTACCAATTCACAGATTTCTAACAAAGAGACTTCACTTGGATCAGCTTGTGTAAATTGTTCACCTCCAATGCTAAATCCAAAGGTCAGAAGATTGTAGGTCAACCAGGAAGCTCAGCGGGCAGATGGGCATGTCGGAGCCAGGACGACATGCCAGATGATTCAGTAAAGTCCTTCAAACTCTTTGCAAAAAAGTTTATAATTACAATGAGCCATTGGTCCCTTCACAACCTAGGAGGTATAACTTTTATCACTGTTATTTTACGGATAACGCATGAGGAATTTGTGACTTATATATAGGAAGGGAGTAGCAAAGCTGCGATTTTAACTGAGACAATCTTGTGAGATTTAGCCGCTATATGACACTTGCTTCTATGGAAAGGAAGAAGCATGAGGAAGTTCTACATAATGCACTACCCTCCTCATAATGTGTTATCTAAAAGAGTAGACAGTTACATTTAGAGAGTTAAATATCCAACACAAGGCTTTCATACATCCATTGTTTCAAAATTAAATTGTTAGTGCTGCAACACTTGCACTGTCCCAAGAAAATAGATTAAATATATAAAATTATTCCACATTTTTCTAAACTTTTATTTTTTGCAAGATACTGTCAGAATCAGCATCATTCCTTCCCCATATCTACCCCCTAAAATTAAAGAAATGTTTTACAAAAACAATCTAATACTTAAATGTATATTTGTATAATGTTTACATAACTGTTAGTAGCTGAAAATAGAAGAAACACTCAAAATTATGGTGCAGCATTTAATTTTAATATAACATTTTGACATGTTTGGTATCTCATGATAAGGTCACCATAATAAATGAGAAGGAATCATACATTTTACTTTAGTTCCTTTTTGCTTTACATTTAAAGAAATGATTCAAGAATTAATTATTCATTCATAATTTCTGAGGGCCTAGTATGTGCCAGGTACTAAGCTAAGAGCAGAATTGTTACACATGCAATATATTTTGAAATAATAAGTAATCTTTCAAAATAGATATTAAGATTCAATTTTTCAGATAAAGCAAAACTATGCAGAAAATTCAAGTTTCTTCTGAAAATCATAGACCACACTCTGAGTTTCTTTTATCCTAACAAACATTTTATTCTACAGTGCTCCATGAAAATCTAAAAGCTGTATTTTAAAAATATTCTTGGTAATTAAAGCCTGATGAAAATTGTCATTATCAAAAAGTAGTGCATAGTTGGTCAGCCTTAATTCATATTTGGTCCTTGTATCTACCTCTCAAAAGAGCCGTATATGTATGAAGGCTGGCCAACTATTCATTACTTCACTTAAGAGAGGCTGGGTCAAAACTATGATAATTGATAGATATAGGATGAGGCTGCATATCTAATGGAAATGTTAAGCACAAAGCAACTTCTGTCAACATAAATGATTGGTTCTTTAAATGGCAGCACAGTTTAAGAATGACATACTGAATTAATCCCCAAGTAATTGAAAAATTAGTATCTGTCATTTTAACTCTGAGTATTTTAAGCTTGACTGTGAATATAGTTAACCACCTTCCTGTAAAAAGCCAGTTTGTAAATTCAGTGCAACAGTTGCCTAAATTTTTCATAAGATATCATTCTTTGTGGTCTTGTGTACCCTAAGGCTTAAAAATCCATCAACTCACTAATATCTATCAATGACAAACTAGTAAATTGTGTCATTGTTACTCTCTTTTGTTGTATGTCTTGTCAATTTAGCTATTGCTGCTGGCTTCGTTAGGGTTTATTAGATTTATTAATCCTAGAAAGGTAATAAAATATGTTTATGTTTACTATTTTCCCTAAAGCTACGTATTGAGTATTTTAATACATTGACTACGCTAAAGAATCAAAAACCATAACACAGGAAAGCATACACACATAATGAATTCTTTAGAAGACACAATTTATACATCTATTAATTTTATTATAACTCCTTTAGTGGTCATGAAAGTGAAGTCCAGGAGTCATCTTATCAGAGATAAAGACTCAACATTTACTGAGTACCTGCTAGTAGCTGTGCTGTATATTTATGTTCTGTGCTTATCCTTCAATACAGCTTTATGAAGTGGATAATATTTTCTCTATCCAGCAGATAAAGAATAGAAAATCTAAGAGGGAAAGCTTTTTATTAAAGGCTCCATAGCCAATTGGATATTAAGTATATGCAAGTCTGTATTCTTTCTATAGCATTAGACTCTATCCCATTTGTAGATGAAATATGAGAACAAACAATTCAGAAATATGGAAACATAATTAGTAAATAAACAGTAAATAAAATGGCCATTCATAGGAATAAAAGAAATGTAAATCTAAATAATCATAATACATCATGTATATTTGTAAAAGAAATATTGACTTGAAATACTAATACCTAAAGCTGGTGAAAATATGGTAACACATGCCCAATCCTACTTTGCTTGAGCAACAGTAACATATTACAGTATTTTAGAAAAGTGTTTCGAATTGTGCACCACTAGTCAAAACATGTTTAATCATCTTAATTCTATGATCCTTTTCTGAAAATCAAGACTGAGAAAATAATACAAAATAGGAAATCTGTTTTTATATAAAGATATTAATCATCACATATGGAAATGGTCATGTAAATTATCATACATCCATTGGATAGAATATTATTCAGAATGATATGGTTTGGTTCTGTGTCTCTACCCAAATCTCACCTTGAATTGTAAAACAAATTGTAAGGCTGATTGTAATTCACATTGTAATACGAAATGTAATTGTCAAGGAATGGACCTGGTGGGAGGTGATTGGATCCTGGGAGTGGTTTTCCTCATGCTGTTCTCCTGTTAGTGAGTGAAATCTCACAAGATCTGATGGTTTTATAAAGGGTAGTTTTCTGCTCTCTCTCTCTTTCCTGTTGCAGTGTAAGATGTACCTTTCTTCCCCTTCACCTCCTGCCACAATTGTAAGTTTCCTGAGGCCTTCCCATGCATGTGGGAAGTAAGCCTCTTTCCTTTATAAATTACCCAATCACTGGTACTATCTTTATAGCAGTGTGAGACTGGATTAATACAGAGAATTGGCACTGGGAGTTGGGGCACTGCTATAAAAATAACCTAAAACTGGGTAATGAGGAGAGGTTAGAACAGTCTGAAGAGCTCAGAAGAAGATAGAAAGATGTGGGAAAATCTGGAACTCCCTAGAGACTTATTAAATAGTTTTGACCAAAATGCTGTTAGTGATAAAGATAATGAAGTTTAAGCTAAAGTGGTATCAGATGGAGGTGAGAAATTTATTGGGAACTGGAGTAAAGGTCACTCTTGCTATGCTTTAGCAAAGAGAGCAGTGACATTTTTCCCTTGCCCTAGAGATCTAGGGAACTTTGAACTAGAGAGAGGGTCTGAAATTGAAATTTACATTTAAAAGGGAAGCAGGGCATAAAAGTTTGGAAAACCCGGCTATGTAATTAATAGAAAAGAAAAACCCATTTTCCGGGGAAAAATACAAGCCAGCTGCAGAAATTTGCATAAGCAATGAGGATCCAAATGTAAATAACCAAGATAATTGGGAAAATATTTCTAGGGCATGTCAGAGATCTACAAAGCAGCTCCTCCCATCAGAGGCCCAGAGGCCTAGGAGGGAAAATGGTTTTGTGGGCCAGGCCCAAGTCCCTGCTGCTGTTTGCAGGCTCAGAACTTGTTTCCTTATCTCAGCCACTCTAGCTCCAGCCATGACTAAAAGGGGCCAATATACAGCTTGGGCCATTGCTTCAGAGGGTACAAGCAACAGGCTTTGGTGGCTTCCAAGTGTTGGGCCTATAGGTAGGCAGAAAATAAGAGTTGGACTTCAGAAACATCCACATAGACTTAATGGGATGTATGGAAATGCCTGGATATTCAGGCAGAAGTTTGCTGCAGGGATAGAGCCTTCATGGAGAACCTCTGACAGGGCAGGGCAGAAGGGAAATGTGGGATTAGAGCCCTCACACAAATGGGGGTACTGCCTGGTGAAGCTGTGAGAAGAGGGCCACCATTCTCCAGACCACAAACTGATAGATCCACTAACAGCTTGCACCACACACTTGCAAAAACCTCAGACACTCAATACCAGCTCATGAAGGCAGTTCTGGGGGTTGTATTATGCAAAGCCACAGGGGTAGAGCTGCTGAAAACCATGGCAACCTACCCTTCGCACAGGTGTGCCATGGGTGGGAGAGGTGGAGTCAAAGAAAATTTTAGAACTTTAAGATTTAATGACTGGGTTTTGGACTTGCATGAGGCCTGAAGCACCTTTGTTTTGGCCAATTTCTCCCATTTGGAATAAAAATATTTACAATGCCTGTACCCCATTGTATCTTGAATATAATTAACTTGGTTTTGGTTTTACAGACTCATAGGCAGAAGGGACTTGTCTCAGATGAGACTTTAGATTTGTACTTCTGACTTAATGCTAGAATTAGTTAAGACTTCGGGGAACTGTTGGAAGGGCATGATTATGTCTTGAAATGTGAGGACATAAAATTTGGGAGGGTCCAGGGACAGAATGATGTAGTTTGGCAGTGTCCCCAGCCAAATCTCATCTTGAATTGCAATTGGAACTGTAATCTTCAGGTGTCAAGGGGGAGACCTGATGGGAGGTGATTAGATCATGGATGTGATATTTTTCATGCTCTTCTTGTGATAGTGAGTAAATTCTCACAAGATCTGATGGTTTTATAAATAACAGTTTCGCTTGCTCTCTCTCTCCCCTGCTGCCATGTAAAATGTTCCTTGCTTCCTTCCCCTTTGCCTTCTGCCATGATTGTAAGTTTCCTGAGGCCTCCCCAGCCATGCAACACTGTGAGTCAATTAAACATCTTTCCTTTAAAAATTACCCAGTCTCTGGTAGTATCTTTATAGCAATGTGAGAATGGACTAATACTCAGGCCTTAAAATTATTACAAAAAGTATCTTATTATCTTTAAAATATAATTACAAAGTAAAAATATCTAGATAAGATATTTTATGAGAATTCTTATAAAAACTGTATAAATATAGATAAAGAAAAAAGACTATGGAAGTACACAAAATTTCGAACAGGGCTGATGCTACCATGAATTGCATGTTTCCCATATCTACTATATGCTTTATTTAAAAAATGCTAAAAGAAAGAATACCAGGAGTCTGTAACTAAGCCTGCAAATCAAAGTTTAGAATAATAATTGGGTGCAATCAATTCCTAGAAATAATTATAAGACAGTACCAATTATTTTTGAGAATGTATATATTTGACATCATCAGCAATGGTTTTCTTATGAGGATAAAACTTGACAAGATCAATCTAGAAGGAATATTTACATCAGTTAGTGGGGTTTGTTCATTAGCAATTATCTACTGAATGATCATGTATAGAAAAGGGCTTGATTAGCTCTGGCATGTACATATTATGTTATTTGTGCCATTATCAAGAAAAGAATATATGGAATATATATATATCTTTTGGGATCCAGATCTAATCAAGCTTGTTATTAGGATGCTGTTCTATAAACTAGCCTTCTTTTCTTATTGTACTCAGTGAACACATGTCCTTCTGTATGTTTGTGTCAGAATTTTTTGTCCTCTATATATTCATGTCCTGAGGGAGGACATGAAAACTCACATTTGCATTAGGTTGGTGCAAAAGTAATTGCAGTTTTTGCCACTAATAAAATCTTTAATTTTGTGAATAGTAAGAATCAGCAAGAAACCGTAAAAGATTACAGAGTGAAATAGTAAATGTTAATAACATTATAAAAACTAATAATCGTCCCAAGATATTCATACAGAAATAAGTTCAAAATACAATCAGGTCCAGTGCAGTGGCTCACTCCTGTAATTCCAACACTTTGGGTGCCGAGGAAGACAGATCACTTGAGGTCAGGAGTTCAAGATCAGCCTGGCCAACATGGTAAATCATGTCTCTAAAAAAAAAATACAAAAAATTAGCCAGACATGGTGGCATATTCTTATAATCCCAGCTACTTGGGAGGCTGAGGAAGGAAAATAACTTCAACCCAGGAGGTGAAGGTTGCAGTCAGCTGAGATAGTGCCATTGCACTCCAGTCTGGATGACAAGAGTGAAACTGTCTCAAAAAAAATGCATTCAGGCCTTTACGTATTATGTTAAAGTGTCATGTTTTTATATAGTAATTATTATTTGTTAATTTAAAAAGTTTTAAAATCATTTTCTGCTTCAAACTAATTCAAATAGTTTTAAATAACTATACCAAGTGTTTCCCATATCAATACTGTTCACTGATATATACTGTACATGTTTCATAAAGGATATAAGGTGAAATGTTATGTATCTTTAAACAACTAAATTTAAGACTTCAAATATTTTTTATTGAGATTCATTAAACTGACAAAACTTAATAAGCAATGCAATAAATAGTGCATCTTTCCAATATAATATAAATGGAAGGAGCTTTTGTATAGCATTTACTGTGCATCTCACTGTGATTTCTACTGTTCCTGCTTATTTTTCAATCACATTTATTCAGTGCTCTCAGGTCAGTTAATTTTCCCCTTCAAATTCACGGGCCATGTCTACTATCTTTCCCCACTTTTGTTGCTTTAGTCTAAAGGGATAATAGGCTTCTTCGAAAAACATTTTGTAGGTGACATGGGTTTTACATGAGATTGCAGGGGAACTGCAGAAAGGTGGCATATGTTGGTTTTGAAATGATTTCAAGACTAGAAAGCAAAAGGAAATCTAGCACTTTCAGAAATAGCAGAGGAGAGAGATTTCTGTAGATATCTGTAACTGTTCATGTAATTTTGAATTTTCTATTTTTCACACTTTACAAGTCTCTCAAATTTGTACATGATTGTCTTTTTGTGGCATTTATTGCAGCCCAGAGAAGTGCTCCTTGTTATCTCAGTACATAACATCCTTGATAATTCTTTAGAGATGCATCGACTCAGTAGGAATCAGTTACCATTGGACACTAATAAGCACGTAGCAGTCTGAAGCAGAGGAACATTAACACAACAGCTTAGGAAATGTAAGGCAGCATGACTCATAATATATCTGATTCAAGCTATTGATGTATAATGGGCACACAAATGAAATATGTGCCCTTTGCTATTAAGAACAGAAGCCTGGCAAACCCCTTCCAAATTGCCACTCCATGTAGAATGAAAACATGCTGTTACTTTTTCTCACATGCATATGAAGACTGAGAAGCTTAAAAGAATAGTGGGAAAATAAATGATGCCTCAGAATTATGTATGTGACAACATGTCCTTTGGTAAATCTACTTGTGAAAGATAAAAGAGATGTCTTAGACAAACACAGCCTATGCGTGGCTAAACCAAGCCCATTGTGTTTCCGCTTTGCTAACGCATGTCAAGCATTCAAAAGAGTTTCTGGCACATAAAAACTTTTTTTTTTTTTTTTTGTAGAGACAAGGTCTCACTACATTTCTCAGACTTGTCTCAAACTCCTGGGTTCAAATAATCCTTCTTCCTCAGTCTCCCAAAGTGCTGGATTACAGGTGTGAGACATCACACCTAACCCAGAAATATTTAATAAACATTTGCTACTACTACTGTAGCTGTGGCTTCTGTTGCTGCTGCTATGGCTACTACTACTGACAACAAACTTGTAAACTCTTTGGAGAAGAATATAGAATTTCTTCAGTAGTGCAAAGTAACACAACAATCCACCTTTGAAATCAGGAAATCGAAATAAGACTTTGATCTATATCATTTACTACTGTGTGACCTTGGGAAATTAAAATAACTTTTGGAACCTCCCTGTCATTGTCCTTAAAATAAAGGTGTTCATAATGATATTTCATGGAATTTTTATAATAATGTCATGAAATTAAGTGTGATATGTAAATACAATCAGCTATTAACATTCTACCAATAGTGTTGCTGATTTAAAATTAAACAGTTCTTTCTGTCTTTTATTGGGGCGAATTTTGACATGAAAATTTCTAAATGATTACCACATAAGCATAAATCACAGAGTACAGTATAGTCTTTCTAGTATCACACTCTATTTACTTGAAAATAAATTCCATCTGTTCTCCCCACGACCACCTCTCCTTCATGAGCAGCAACGTACTTACTCATTTGGGCTACCTGGCTGCTTGGTAACCAAAACAAGAACATATTAGCGATATCGGATTTGGTTAAAATACTTCCCTTCTCAGAGAATGTATAAATGAATCTGCATAAAAATAGAACTGGCATACAACGGTTTTGCAACAATAGATATTCTTCTACCCACTCAAAAACTCTGGAGGTCTTACCGTGCATTCAGTAATTCCAGCAGTTAATCTCTTAGGCAATATTCATTTCCTGAACTTCTATGTGTTCAAACACAGTTTTAGAAACAGCATGAATATATAATTAAAATGTTCCTGCCTGGCCAGGTGCAGTGGCTCACATCTGTAATCCCAGCACTTTGGGAGGCTAAGGGAGGCGAATCATGAAGTCAGGAGTTCAAGACCAGCCTAGCCAACATAGTGAAACTCCATCTCTACTAAAAATACAAATAATAATAATAATAATAATAATAATAATAATAACTTGGAGTGGTGGCATGCACCTGTAGTTCCAGCTACTTGGGATGCTGAGGCAAAAGAATTGCTTGAACTCGTGAGGCGCTTGTTGCAGTGAGCAGAGATCATGCCCTTGCATTCCAGCCTGGGTGACACAGCAAGACTCTGTCTTTAAAAAAAAAATGTTACTGCCTTTGAGAACGTTACAGCTCCATTGGTAACACAAGGTGTGTATTCACAAAACAACAACAACAACAACAAAAAAAAAATAAAACCTTAAAACGAATTCTATTAATTGCATAGAGCACAGAAGGCAAAGCTAATTATATGAATTGATGGAGAAATAAACGATCAATAAATTGATGAAGCAGAATAAATCTGAAGTGTTCTGAAAGTTTTGAAAATATTCACAAAGATCTAAGTCTAAATTTAAAGCCTGAGTCACTACTTTGAAAAGTCTGTCTTCTTTCTCCTCTTCTCTTTTTCACTTTGATCACTTTACTTCAAAGACATTACCACCAGGCAACTGCTGGAATTGGATAAATTGCTATAGAGGCATTTGATATGTGGTCCCCAAATGCTTTTACCTGCTTCATTTGATGATGTTTAGCATTTGGTTTTTAGGTGAGGTTCCTTCAGAGTTTATATCTTCACCATCAAAACTAATACTTTTATTCCAGCAAGTAGACAGAAAAATATGTTCACCTAAGTATAGATGGTTCTATATAAATAGACTCTTTATAGATGACCCTATAACCTAAACATCCTCTTAGTATTAATAGTTATCCTTCTTTGTGATTTCTCCTATTTGAGCGTTTCTTGCATTTTTGGTGCCCCAGAAGACTGCCTTGGGATTTCCCATCAGTAAATAATTATGTTAAAATGCTCTGAGTATGAAATTATTTATTCACTGGAGATTATTTACCCTCTCATGGCCAAACAGCACATGGCTAGAAGCTAAACGAGGCCTTCTTTCTGTGCTGCTCTCTCCATACCACTGTGGTTGTTCCTTCTCTCAGTAAACCTTTATCTTCTGAGGTGCATGCCATCTTAGGCTTCCTTTTCCACAATTTTTATATTATCTACCAATCTTTAGACCATACTTTCCATATAGTTTCATTTTTGTCAACTAATTCACACCCTTTCTTTCATTACAACTCAGCTAATTTCAAGATCTAAATGAATTTTAACAACTATCTATGGGTGAATGTCCCTAAATCCATATTCCAGCATCCTTTTTTCTCCTAAACTCAGGAATAATTCCTCCTCCTGGATCTATTCATTCCAAACCATTCTGGAACTCTAAACTGTAGACTATCTTGCCTGCTTCTTGTGTGTTTTTCCCCTATAGCATGCAAATATTGTTAATTATCTGCCATTTTCCCCAGAAAAGTTTTTCCTAGATTTATTTACTCTTCCTTGTGTCCTCTTTATCATCAACTTCTTTAAGAAAGAAATTTCTGCTGGCCGGGCATGGTGGCTCAAGCCTGTAATCCCAGCACTTTGGGAGGCTGAGGCGGGTGGATCACGAGGTCAAGAGATCGAGACCATCCTGGTCAACATGGCGAAACCCCGTCTCTACTAAAAATACAAAAAATTAGCTGGGCATGGTGGCATGTGCCTGTAATCCCAGCAACTCAGGAGGCTGAGGCAGGAGAATTGCCTGAACTCAGGAGGCGGAGGTTGTGGTGAGCCGCCTGGGTAACAAGAGCGAAACTCTGTCTTAAAAAAAAAAAAAAAAAAAAAGAAAGAAAGAAAGAAATTTCTGCCTCTACTTCCTCACCACATTGCAATTTGGATCCTAGTAGTAAACTGTACTGAAATTTCTGGAATGAAAGTCAGCAGTGACCTCTTATTTTTCAAATCCACCCCCATGCTATGTTCTTATTTCTATTTCTACATCTGCTTCATCACGGCCTTCTCTTCCCCTCAATTCTTACGTATTAATTTTACCCAAGAGGACTAGTTGCTAAACAGTCATTTCCTATCTTCTTTCCCTCACTGGCAAATCTCATCACCTATAACAAAGTTTGAAAAAAACTATTATTATCTTTCCTGAACCTATCTTAAGATTTTGGTGACTATATGGTCAGTTCTTTCCAATGAGGCAAAGAAAACTCTTCTAAGGAATCTTCTCAAAAAGACTTACTACACAAATGCAAAGGGAGATGATAGATTAAAACTCTGATCCATTCTCTTGTTTCTTGCTATATGTGGACTGCTTATACAAGTAAGTGATACTTGCAGCTTTGGGGACTATTTTTTTACAATAAAGTCATAAGTTAAAAATAAAAGGTGAAAAGACCCTTAGTCCTTGATGGCACTGAGAGTGACCAAATCAACCCTGGGATTACTGACCTGCTGATTTCTTGTTCCAAAAGAATAAACATTTTTTTTGCAACTCACTTTTAACTTCTTATTTCCAGTCCTCTTCTCAATTCATCTCACCTTTCAACCCATTTAATCTTATGGTTCCAACTAAAATACACTGCATGTGACATAGAAAGCACACAGTGGCCTGGCACATAGTTGTCTTGTCTTAAAGGTACCTTTCTATTTTCTTCCAGACAAAATACAAGCTCTTTAGCATGTCAGAAAGGTTGTGTCTCAAGTTGACTCTGTATTTTGACCACAGAAACTTTGTGTGTCTTTGTCTATGCTGATAGCCTTAGGTCATTCTTCCTGCCCTTTCCTGTTTAGCTTTGTGAAGTCTCGTTACAAGTCAAGTACCAGCTACTCTGATAACCCTTGCTTTCTGCTGGAGCCACTTAAACACTCCCTCCTCTCTGTGGCATCTGTTCATACCTTTATTATAGCATTTATCAACTTATATGGCAATGATTTGTTTACCTGTCTCTCTTTACACTGTGTGTGCCATGAGAAAAAGAACTGTTTCTTATCTAAGTGAGCCCAGATCTCAGCTCACTGTCTGGCACAGAACAGAAACCCAATTAATTATTATGCTATGAGTAATGACTCTTGCTCATTAGTTCCTAAGGAACAAAAGTCAGATAATAGCCTGATTTTTATTTCCTTATAAATTCTGAAAAGATGGCAGTCCTAAAATGCATATGTTGTAAGATGAGGTAACAACAAGAACATTGACTGAAATTGTGCCGCATATGTATTAGAAAACATTAAACATGGCCAATGTTTCAATATATCATCTTAATTAATTCCAACAGCTATATTTTTACAATGGCAGTAAGGGATATTGTTCATACTTTTACTACCTCACTGCAAATATGTAAGCAAGGCAAACATCTATCGGAGGATAATTTCAATTATATCGTACAATTTCTATGTTAATATAGTTTGTCCTCTAGGAATCCCTCAAACAGAATTCCTAACTTTTCTCTGGCAAAACCACAACCACCCCCTTTTCCTTGTGACACTATTTTGTTCCCCACCTCTTGCAATACTCCACTGGAGAAGGATGTGGTCATCATTTCTTTCTTCCTTGGCTAGTCAAAAGGTATATCCATCATATGCACCCAGGTTTTCCTGAAGATACATCCTCTGATTTAGAGGTAAGATGGCAGGGTAAAAAGAGGGATGCTCACTTAGCTCACATATCGTGTTTTGTGAGTAAAACAAGTATTTGAGCTATGCTTTAAAAGGTTCAAATGAGTCTTCTCATGATTATCTTTCCTGATCCCCAACAAAGCTTAACAATTGTCATGCACTTCCGTCACTGAACCCCTGTTTTTGAAGTGAGATTTTGTACTTTTCTAAAAAGTCAGGTCATTTCTCATAAAGCCAGTTAGTCATCTTTCTTGACTTCATTTTCTAAAGTTCAAATGATAGTGACTCCCATAATTGTTATTTATCCGCATTATTTTTTTTGAGGAATGTGAAAGGTGATTTCCAAGCTTTGACTAACCTATGCCTGCACTGCTCATATTTCCAGATACAATAGCAATAAGAGAGGTTTCTTCTACTATTTTCTATGTAAGATGAAAACAAATTGAATATCTGTTGATAGACCACACTGAAATTTCACTGCAGAGCACAGAGCTAGAACCAGGCAGCACAACTATCAGCACAAGATAGTTTGGACAGGAAAAAAAAAAAAAAAAACAAGCAACCAACCAAAACCACTCTAGGTAAACACAAATATCTCCACAGACAAAATTTTCAGAATGTTGCAACAAAGCCTGAAATACAAGCAATGAATAAATGCTTGTTGAACGGATGTACAAATGAATGGACTTTTTGTTTTGTTCTGTTTTATTTTTTAAAAATAATCATTCTGATTGGTGTTAGATGGTATCTCATTGTGGTTTTGATTTGCAAAAGACAGTGTGAGATGTCCTTCCTCAAAGACCTAAAGACAGAAATATCATTTAACTTAGCAATTCCATTACTGGATATATACCCAAAGGAATATATATCATTCTATTTTAAAGACACATGCAAATGTATGTTCATTACAGTACTATTCACAATGTTATGTTGGGGTTCAGGGGAGCCCTCAGTTCCCCTGAGAGGACATTTTTCTAGGTTCTGGGTCTATCACTTCCCAGAATGGGAAAGGAGACCATGGCACAATGCATAGTAAATGCTGGACTCAAAAGTGTTTGTAGACAGTGATTTATTTAGGTAGACAGAAAGAGAGAAAGAAACAGCTAGCTCTCACACTGAGTGAGAAGGTTTCTAGAAGGATAAAAACCAGAGAAGGAAAGCTCCTTTCACACCGACTGAGAGAATCCAGAAAGATGGAATCCAGGAGAGGAAAAACAGCTTCCACACTGGATGGAAGGGAAACCCAGAGGGGAAATCCAGGAGGGGAAAGAGAGCTCCCACTATGTAGGAGGGGATTCCAGAGAGCTGGAAATCCAGTGTGGGTGAAGGAGCAGGGGAATTTATCCTGGGAGAAATTCTTACCTCCCCAAGTTCCTCTGGCCAATGAAAGGAGTTCCTTTAAACTTCCGCTGGGGTGACTGACTCTTAGTTTCTTCCTGCGCCCGTGAAATTTAAACATGAACAATTAAATCTCTCAGATGGAGAGAGATTGGAGGGAGGGAGTCATGGCACTGGAAAGTTCTTGCCCTTAAAACCATGCCCCCTTATGGACCCGGAAAGAGAACACCTTCCCTCAACAACAGCAAAGACTTATAAAATGAACCTAAATGCCCATCAATGATAGACTGGATAAAGAAACTGTGGTATGTCTACACCATGGAATACTATACAGTCATAAAAAATAATGAGATCTTGTCCTTTGCAGAGACATGGATCTGGAGACCATTATCCTTAGAAAATTAACAGAAATAGAAAGTTCAACACTACCTGTTTTCACCTCTGAGTGGCAGTAAATGATAAGAACCCATAGTCACATAGAGGAAAATGATACATACTGTAGCCTTTCAGAGGGCAGAGGATGAGAGGAGGGAGAGGATTGGGAAAAACAACTAACGGGTACTAGGTTTTATACCTGCATAATGAAATAATCTGTACAGTAGACCCCCAGGACACAAGTTTACCTATATAACAAACCTGCACTTGTACCCTCAAACTGTTAATAAAAGGTAAAAATGTAAATAAATTAAAAAATTAAATTAAAAACTTCAATAGCTAACAGAGAATAGGAAGATATTTGTCAACCAGTACAAAGTTTCAGTTAAACAGGAGGAATAAATTCTGAGGTTCTATTGCACAGCAAGATGAATAAAGTCAATAATAATGTATCATATATTCCAAAAGAGCTAAAAGAGAAGATTTTACATGTTCGCACCACAAGCTTAAAAGTGATATGCCAAAATTCTGGAAATAATTAAAGAAAAGAGAAAAAATCCAAAAATAAATAAATAAACTAGAAATAACACAATAGAGAATAAACACAACAGATGATGGCTTAGGTAAAAGATGAAATGGGAATAACTTTAAAAATCAAGAAGTAACGAAGGAAAAGAAAAAAGGATTCAGGATAAAGCAAAAACTTTGAAGATAGGCAAAAAAGTTTGAGCATATGGATAAGAGCAGATGAAAGCCAAAGTAAAGAAACAGAACAATTACTAAATCCAGTAATCCCAGAATATTTTCTTGAAGTAAAGGATTTTAAAATTGCATATTGACATCGTACACATCAAAGAATCTCAACCCATAACAACTAACACGAAGACATATTTCAGTAAAGTTACGTGATGTTTCTTATAAAAGAAAGAAGGAACGAAAAGAATCTTTGGGCACCTAGAAAATACAGAGCATATGACTTATAAAGAAAAGAAAATTATATTATCATCAGACTTTTAAACTGTAATATTTTATGCCAGAAGAAAATGCAATAACACAGTAAGATATCCAAGAAAAGGCAAAGCAAGTGTGTGCCAAGGATTTCATTTTTTCATCCAACCAAACAGACTTTCAAGTTCAAAGGACAAAGGCAAACTCTTATGAGTATGCAAGAAGTATTGGAATGTTGTTCTGATGAGCCCTTCCTAAGGAATCTATAAGCAAACAGCCTTTGTTCAACCAAGACATTGATGTAAGTACTGAAAGTACATAAACATATAGTTGCTTGTGGCACTAAGACTAAATAAAGGCCAAAGGGGAGAGAAAATGGTGTGAAATGGCTGTATACTCAATGTAGGTATAGAACAACCTTAAGAAACAGAAAGAATAGTGGGAACAAAAGCACTAAACGCTGATGGTTTTAGAAATCAAATTAATGGTCATATTAGTAGTGGTACATTGAGACTATTGAATGTGCAGTATTCAATAAAATAAATGAGCAATGATAAGATTTTCTATCACTGCCCATGTCCTTGAGAACCAGTATTTTCAGTAAGAAATAAAGGAGACACAGATGCAATAAAAAAAAAGAGGTGAAAGAAATGCCCTATAGTTTTTAATTTGAGTAGGAAACATCAATCTGAACTTAGGGTAGATGGTCATCAGTGCACGGGGGAAAAATATGAGTGAGGGATATAAAATGAAGAGAGGATTACTATATTAAATAGAGACACCTAGAAAGATGACCCTTAAAGAGAGTTGCATGGTGTGAGGATGTGAGCCATGTCATATCTGGGCAGAGCAGTCTCAGATGGAGAGATCCACAGATAAACAAACCATCCTGAAGTGCAATGTTGGCATATTTGTCCTGGTAATTTCTATTTCCTTTTAGTGTGCTAGAAAATAGTGCCAAATTTTTAAAAATCAGGTTGTATTAGTAAATCAAGACCTTAAATTCATAAGTATAAAACTTTAGAATTTACATGGAAAAGATTCATTCTCATAAAGTGATTTATAAGATACATAGGAACATCTGCCCAGAGAGTTATGAAAACATTTTCTCCTCATTCTTTCTATTGTTCCCTATATTCTAGAAGGAGAGTTCTAAGAAGGATCCCAGTCTTTGCTACCTCCCTTGGTAGACAGTGGATATTAACAGAAATAATGTGAAGCAAATACAATGATGAACTCTGGAGGCAGGGTCCCACTTGTGCCACCTATCATTTTTACGACCATTGTCAGAATGCCTGCCTTCACTGTACCTCAATTTCCTCATCTATGCGCTACTGAAAAATAATAGCATTTGCCTCATAGAGTTCTTATAAGGACCAAATGAAATACCACATGTAAAGAACTTAGAATAGCATTTGGCTTATATAAGACCTCAATAAATATTATCTATTTGTATTATAGTTTATGAATCATCACTGGATAAAGAACTTTCTATCTCAATGTGATGTGAGCTAGAAAATGAAAGAATGAAAGATCACATCCCAGTTCTAAAATGTACTAGCCATGTTCTTCAGTCAAGCTCCTTAAACTTGCTGAAATTCCTTCCTTCACTTACAAAGTAGAGATAACAACTACATTCCTAAAACTAATATGAAGTTTGGTAAATTTTAGTTGCATCTGGATACTTGTCTCATCTCTTAATATGTATCACCATAATGCTGATACTAAATATTAAATACACACATACATACACACACAATATCCATCATAAAAACAACTATTAAATACACACATGCATACACACACAATATCCATCATAAAAACAAATATTAAGCTATCCATCCTTCTGCATTCGTGAAAAACAGTAGATGGTATGTACTTTTTTGCCAAAAATTAAAATTCCAAGAGTGTTGACTTGGCAGTACATATTGGAATAAAAATCAGAACAACTTTGTGAAGATTAGCATGATCCTGCACAAGGATGACATGCAAATACATCAAGTGTTCTCTGTTTTTAAAACTCATTGAAGTGTACACTTACAATGGAGAATTTTTATTGTGGAACTTATTACTCAACAGATGTGTTTTCAAAATGTGTAAATTACTAGATCCTGAGAAAAACTTTTCTTTTTATTGCTTTTCCAAACTAAGGACTTTTCCCTAGGTCTGTTACTTACTCCCTAAAATCCCCAAAGTTTTTCAAAGATGCTATGCATATAATCATGACATGTATTTTTCTTTAAGAATACACTCTGGGTAAGATAAACAGTGAATATCTGTGTCTAATTAGATGTGCAGTCTTCTACATGCCAGAGCATCAAAGATACCATCTTTAGTGGCTGCTTGGTTGATAAGATACAAGGCGAGTTGGAAATCTTTCTTTTCTATTGCCTTCCTGAGCTGCATATAAACAGGTAGGCTAGATTCCAACTTCCATCTTTCTTATTCATATAAAGAAGTTAAAATAATAATAACTTACACTTTAAGGTTCACCCAACCAAGATTATTTGTTATCTTTTAAACCTTACTGCCATCATTTAAAAAGCGAGCACCTGGGCACATTTTCATGAAGAAATAAATTAAGTAAAAAGCTCTGAAACCAATTTGTTCAACTTAGCAAAGGCAGTTCTTATTTTGTACTGTTATTTGAGTTACCATGGATTAGTTAAATCACACTAGTCTTCCAACAATATGGTTCAAATTTCAGTTACCAGGGTATGTTAACTGTGAGTTACTGCAAAGAACAGTTTGCTGCTACCTCGTCAATTAACATGACTATATAAATAGAAAGTGCACATCGTGATCAGTGACAAGCCATATCACTTCTTTCAAAGTCTATTAGTGTCTGGTAACTGTACATTTGTTACTCACACATAGACAACAAAACATGTAGTTGTTGCGCCTCCAGATACCTGGTGGTATAGTCATGCTTTAGGCAGAATAATTTAATTTTTAAAATATCACTACTGATAAATAATACTCCAGTTGATTCTTCTGGGTATGCAAATGAAAATTTAAAACTATGTTTTTTTACCACTGAACGATTTCATTCATCTGGCTGCTAGACTAATAAGTTATTTCAACTTTTCAAAAGGACATTCTCTTAGATGGATTTTTTAGACAGGCTACTGATGCTACCACTGAAGAACATGCCATTTCTTTAGCTGAGTTTGGGAAGAAATATAATATCATACAACTGAGAATATCCAAACATCATGGCAAGAAGTTAAATGCATCAGCATGGCAGAAACTGTATGGCTTTGTGCAAATAGCTATAGGATTGGAATTGTCTGTAAAGAGGGATGAATGAAATAGCTGACTGTGGAATGTTGACAATGATGCCTTCAGAGACACTCCAGGTACACAGTCAGAGGAACTTACTGACAGGAAATCTACCAGAATAAGAAGTGTCACTGGCAAAGAAACTCCATATTAAAGAAACTCTCTAGATATCTCATGACATTGATAATGCAAAAGATGAAGCCTTAAAACCTGATGTGAACTTAGAAAAGCATATAAAAAATTATCAGGCCATAGATAGAAATGCTCACTTCATCTCAAAATTCACATGACACAAAGAAGGCCAACACTGGTAAACTCTCCTTGACAATATTTTTTTTTACAAAGAAACAAAACACTTTAATGTTCTATGCTTCTAATTTTTAAATTACATTGCACTAAATCAATATGAGTTTCAACATTCTGTTCATTTTTCTGCATGTTTATAAGCAAATGAGAGTTTTCCATATTTTTGCAAAAAAAAACTTATAAAGGTTATGGAACAATATTTTTCCTCTAATTATTAAGATCACCTTTCATGGTTTTAGCTTTCAAAATTATATTTTATGGCCCCTCATTACTGTGTGCGAAGTGAGGAATATCTGTGTATTCTTCAAGTACTTGGTATTTAGAAACAGAGATTTATATTCAGGACTGATATCTACTTGGAGCTAAGTTAAGTGTCATCAAGATATTGAGATATTGGAGCCTTTTCATCAATTTTGGAAGTCTAGAAAAATAATTATTAGAGAAGTATTACCTAACACGGAAATATGTTCTGCTGAAGGAACCCTTGATCTTTCACCAAAACTCTTACTCTGAATTTCACCACAGAGGGTTAACTAAATAAGCTTTCCCAGATATCATTACAGGGCATTTGTTATGCACTTTGTGCTGACTTCCACACTGCAAATTTAATTAGGACCTTGCTTTTTTGTTCTTCTCTATCCAGTGGTTCTAATTTAGCTACCATAAAGTGTTAGTGTGAATTAATACTGTTTCTAAAGACTATTTACTTGCTAGGTTTATTCCTACTTAGTTAATTGAGAACAATCCTCTCCAGGAACATTTCATATTTCTTTGATATTTAAATTCTAAAATGTTCTGATAAAAATGATGAGTAGATGTGTTCCTACTTCACAAGAACAAAAAAGTTGGATTAGCAAGAGTTTAAATGAAATCAGGAGGCTTTTTAAATACATTAAAGGAAGAATTTGAAAACAGTATTTAAACTTTGGAGAAAGTTATGAAATAAATATCTCTGAAAACGTTTAAAGTTTCTGAGAAGACTTTTATTTGTTGATCAATGAGTTTGTAAACACCTGCTCAGTATCAAGTATCATTTAGAAATTTCTCTGGGTATTAAGTTCTCACTTCTAAAAACTAATGGGTACTTCAAATGCAATAAATTTAAGGTAGAACTAGCAATATGATTTTAAATTTTAATTGCCTTTTACATTTCGAGCATTCTGGTTTTATTTCCTCACATTAACTAAAAATAGTTTGCTCATTTCCATGGCTAAATGTGGAGACCACTAGGATTAACAAGAACATATTCCCATATGTTCTAAGGGGAGGAAAAATCACTTCTTTAATCTCCTTCAGCCACTTAAACCTGTGTTTCGTGCTTGACCAGAGTAGGGCCTGACTCTTCAAACTCTATGGATCTACAACTGTTACTAACACAAACAAGTTAGAATGATAATCCAAAGTGGAAAATAATTAGTACTGTTACTGGTGTGTGTGTGTGTGTGTGTGTGTGTGTGTGTGTGTGTTTGAGGGGTAGGACTTCAAACAACTGATTATGAATTGAATTCATCAGTATTATGATGTTACCATGTTGATTTTTGTTGCTGCTCTTTTTGTGAGGTGGTATCACATAATTTGTTGGAAACTGTTTTCTTTAGTGATACTGAAATAAATTGATGAAAATTTTAAAAAATCTAAACAAATATATGTGGCTTTGGCTCCAAACAGAACATGAAAATTATGTATGTGTTCTTAAACAAACACACAACCTGAACTGATTTAGTTTATTGGTTCTTTTACTTTCAAACTCAGTGCTCATACAAATGTTTTTCAGGTTCCAAACTCAAGATGCAAGAATTTTTTTTTTTATTATCTGCCAACATCCAAAATAAGCTGAGACAATTATTTTTAAAATTAATATCTGTACCATGATATCAGCTACAATTTTAATCAATGTCCACATGAACTTATCTGAACTACCTTGAATCAAAAATGATCTGTAAATATTTGCCATTGGTGAAGTAATAAGAAACAGTACAACACCATTTATTTGTCATTTTATTTAAATTAAATAAGTAAACTGATTATTTGATTTTATGTACATTAGAATCACTAGTGGCACAACAGATGTACTGAATGAAAATCTCTAGAAGCAGGATCTGGGCATAGATACTTTGACAAAACTCCACAGAGTTGATTCTGATGTGTGGCAAAACTTGAGAACTTCTGTTCAAGTGTCTAACATTCCAAAAACATTAGACAGAATAAAAATAAAGTAAATGACAAATGCTCACCCTCAAGAAGTTTAGAATTTTACTGGAGAAGCAGATTTTAAAACATAAAAGTTTAATAGGCCATATAAGTCAATATAAATATGCTATATTCACTCACTAAGAGATAAATTTTAAAGCCATCACAAATAACACTTGAAATAAATTTCTTCATAATCATTTGTTTTTGATAACTTTTTCTTGATTATTAAGAAATGATCATTATTGAATTATGTAAATAGACTAAAAAATAAACAAATTAATTACACTGGAAATAAAGAATGTCAGTGTGTTGTCCTTCAGTTCAAGATTTCTAGAAATATATTTGCCTCAACATCATATTATTATATCAAGAAATATGGTAGTATTAATCAGTTTTTAAAATCATGGTTTTTAAACACTGCATTTATCCATCATGGGGAAGAAACTATTTATTGAACTTTTTCATAGTGGTACTCATTTATATTTCTAAGCTTTAGTATTTTAAATAACACTATAATAAATTTTATGAATATTTTTACATATCTGATTATTTCCTCATAATACATTTGAATGGATTGAATCAAATAATATATGCTATACATTGTCATTTGTCTTCTAATTATTTTGCCAATTTACACTCACATTAGCAGTGTTTGAGAATGTCAATATTGGTTACCTTTTGTATATTACTGACAATGTGAAAGAAGAAAATGTTATTTAATTGATAATTTAGTTTGCATTTCTTTTCTGCTGATGATTATTAATCCCTTTTGTATGAATTTCTTGGCTAAAAGTATTCCTATAGTCATTAGAAAAAGTACATTTAAAGAAAAATGTTAAAGAAAAGCTATCAAGATTACAGAGTTTCAAGTTTGGCAAAGCTTAGAACACAGCTGATATGCATAGATTTGTTTCTCTGAATCAAAATCAAATAAAACATAAAATTTTAAGTCATATGTTTAGTATTTGGCATGTTAAAATAAATTCATACATTAATTCTCCTAAAACATTAAAAGTCTCTTCAATTGGCTAAAGAGACATCTCAGAGTTTTGAATTTTATGTGACACCTACACAGAACATTTTAATTAGTCAAGGCTAAGTGACACAGAAACATATGGAACTGGCAGTAATCTGGTTGCAGAATGATTGAGCAGTTGTGGGTGAAACAAGTTAAAGAGGATAATCAACATTAATGTTAATTTTTTTAAGCATTAATGGCTCCTTAGTTCAAAGCTTCACAGATTCCAGGTGTCCACCCAGATGCCACACATTAAAATGGTCCTTAGGTGCACGCTGAGTCACTCATGCAGGGCATAAAATGGCAACTGGCATGGAAAATTATTCTGAAAATGAAGTCACTGATGGGACATTCTTCAATTTCCACATCTTTAACACTCAACAGGATCAGTCCTTGCTCTAACTTCAGAATTTTTTTAAATTGGAAAACTCATTAAACATTAAATTTTTTAAAGAAAAAAACACTTTTGCACTTGTATTCCACAGCCTTCTTTAGACACATAGACCGATCCTATAAACACTGCAACAATGGCATTGCAACTTATTACACACACACATTCCACAGTGCAAACGACAACTCCTCATTACTGAAAACTACAAAGATAAAACACTAAATATTAAGCTGATTAGGTTTCTAGTTCAATCCTCAGTTTACCAGAACTGAAAATAGGAATTCAGAAGTAGGTTAAAATGGAATAATTTGAATTGATTGGCCTGAACAGTCTCACCATACAAATATTAGAATTCCTCCATTATGGCTTAAACAATCTTAACTATTTCAATGCATATTTAACACCATATGAAATAACTATAATAATATAAAGGCATTTTCAGAAGTAGTAGATATAGTAAGCAGATAATTCTATTAGTAAGGATTATCTAATCCTTTTGAACTTGAAGATGTCAACTAATATAGTATACTTTTGCCTAAATATTTTAGAAATAGCTCATTTCCAGTCAATTTTTTCTAATGAATGATGAGTAACAAATGAGAATTACAGGCAAACATCTTTTTAAAAAAATATCTTACAGTAGAAATACACACTAAGAATATGTGTATATTAAGAAGGTTTAAACAAATGGCAATGCCATTGTCAAATTCCTGGACTTCTTTATGGTCACTCCTGATAGGATTGTTCATAGCATGTTAAAGAAACACTAGATAACATCATTTTAATTTATACTAATTAATTTTCCATGCTGGAAACATGTGTTGGCCATTTTCATAACTGGTTTATCCCTGTTCTCTATTTCTTACAATAAAAAACTTAAATCCTCAGGCATTTCTCTGTTCAATTTATGCTCCAATCAAAATGGGTTACATGGCTTTCCATGGCCCTTTTGTTTCCTTAAAATGTAATGCAAATGTTCACAGTTGTCTCTACACTCTTATGACCTAGCAATCTTCCCTACTCACCTGGTTCAGACAGGCTGGCCTTCTGCAGATCAGATGTAGTCTTGCCTTAGAGCCAGGGCCCTGACTTGTATTTGCTTCCTTTCTAATTTGGATACCCTTCCCTTAGACATTCACTTGACTAACTGAATTTTACTCAGTCTTCAGCTCCTGAAAAAGACATCTTTGACTATGCTCCATAAGGAAGCTTCTTTCCCTAGTGTGTACTAATGTCTTTTTGTCTCACTACTCTCTTGGATTTTCCTATAGCATTTAGAACTGTAAAATTATTTATTTATATTTCTAGTTGTCCCATATTGGATTTTATTGACATTTCCACCCAGTTAAGAGCAGTAAGACATTTCAACTGTGTAAGTAACCTGCATATGTTGTATCTGTTACTATTTTTCAGATGATAAAACAAACTTTCTTTATAACCCCATAGAATGCATGCTAAATACAACTTAAGAATACTAGTGTCCAAGAAATGGAAATAATTTTCCAAGGTATACTATGTATTTTGGACTAGTTATAAATAAATACGCTTTTCATCAATAAAAATATTCAAGGGAAATATGCTTTTTATCAATAATGGGTATCCTCTGAATCCTTATTCTAAAGAAGCAAAAAAGAAAAATTATGTATTGTCTTTGGTTCATAGCCTACGGGAAAAATGTGTAGAAGGGGGTTCTCAACACAGAAAGAAGGCCTGGACTCAGAAACTAAGAAAGATGTACTTCCCGAGGAGGGAAACCCATTGTTAAGGACAAGAAAACATTCAGAATCAGAGATAGATGATAGACTGGACAGGGAAAATGTGGCACATATATACCATGGAATATTATGCAGCCATCAAAAACAATGAGTTCATGTCCTTTGTAGGGACATGGATGAACCTGGAAACCATCATTCTCAGCAAACTGACACAATAACAGAAAATCAAACACTGCATGTTCTCACTCATAGGTGGGTGTTGAACAATGAGAACACATGGACACGGGGAGGGGAGTACTACACGCTGGGGTCCGTTGGGGGAAAATGGGGGAGGGATGGGAGTGGGGAGGTGGGGAGAGATAGCATGGGGAGAAATGACAGATATAGCTGAGGGGAAGGAAGGCAGCAAATCACACTGCCATGTGTGTACCTATGCAACAATCTTGCATGTTCTTCACATGTACCCCAAAACCTAAAATGCAATAAAAAAAAAAGAATCAGATATAGGTATGTTTCTACAGAGATAACTTAGGGTGATGGAGAAAGGAGGAACAGAGGAGTTAAGGGATAGAAATTGGGTCGAGGTATTGCAAAATATCAGCCTCATGATTGTTGCCAATAAAATATCATTATCAATACTTAGTGAAAGCTACAATAATTGTTTAGGGGAGCAGTGTCCATATTAAAGAGTTGTTGTTATACTAATTGACTATATTTCTATTCTAAATTATAAAATGAATTAAAATAATCTTGAAACCAATATTGCTTACTTTCTGAATGAGTTTCTATATCATTTAAAAATATATTTTTTAATTTTTAATAATGTAATATCATTAGTACAGCATAAAGAATCCCTTAGATCAGTTACCTGTGCCAAAATATTTTCATTAAAGATTTATGCAGGACAAGCTAAATATATTAAAATATGAGCACATGAATTTTATGTCAAAGACAGCAGCTATTATCACCTGGATTAAGTCTCTTCATGGGGACTTAAATTAGTCAAACTTTCAGCCACTAGAACTTCAGACGGTCACAGAAGGAAATAGCCATCATCCCATAAGCTCCTTTGTAAATTCACCTTACATAAAGAGATGAGCAAAGGATTGTCTGTTATCACATTTGTCCTCACAGTAATGCATAAGACTCTGTATCACTATCAAACCTCGAGGGACACTGAACTACAGAAAGTTGAATTTCCCTTTTCAGTTTACATACTTTCTGGAATGACCTGTTGCCACGGATGCTGAACTGGAAGCTGGTGTCTAGCTTCTTAAACTGGTGTTTTTTAGACTAACCTATGTTTTATGAGTATATTATTAGCATACTTCATTTATTGCATACAAACACATTGTTTTTGTTAAAATCTAATTTCGTTGTAGGGTAAAAATATATTTAAAGAAAAATTTTGCAAGATCCTTACGCTTAAATTTACTTATTTTTATGAGGGAAAAAAACACATTTTTAAGAACCAAAATGGTAAAAACATGAAAGTTTAGTGGGTTATTGATTATTATGAATATAATCCTAAACATTTTTCATCTTTTTTTTTGACCATCAAAGCAAAGGAAAATGCTTTAAATTCAAACATTGATTATTTCTTTTTTTAACAGCATGTGATAGACATAATTGGCATAGAGTAGACTGCATATATTTGAAATCTACAGTTTCCTCAGACTTGTAAATTCACCATAATCAAGGTAATGAATGTGCTTACCACCCTCAACTTTCTATATCATTTTATAATCCTCCTTCCTGCCATTCCTAGTCCCATCTCCATTTCCAGTGAAACCCTCCCCGACTTTATGCCATGATAGGTTAGCTTGCATTTTATAGAACCTTAAATGAATGACATAATATAGCACGTACTCTTTTCTGTCTAGCTTTTGGAATTCTGCATAATTATTTTTGATTTATCCATATAGTTGCATGTACAAATAATTTATCCTTTTTAATGCTGAGTAGTATTCCACTGTGTGGAAATAACACAACTTACTTAAGCGTTCATCTGTTGTGAGTGTATATTTGGGTTATTTCCAGATTTTTGTCTATTACAAGTAAAGTTCCTGTGAATGTTTGTTTACATGCCTTTGGATGGATATATGCCCCTATTTATCTTGAGTAAATATTTAGTAATGCAATGCTGGATCACATGATAGGTACATGTTTAACTTTCAGAAAGTATCACAGTGTTCTCTAGAGTGCCTGTACCAGTCTACATTCCCATCAGCAGGGTATAAGAGGTCTCGTTCCTCCACATCGTTGCCAACATTTGATATGACTTCCTAATTTTAGGTATTCTAGTAAATTTATGATAGTATCTCATTGTGATTTTAATTTGTACTTCCCTAATGACTGCCATTAAGCATCTTTTCATGCGCTTTTTTATCATCTGTATATGTTCTTTGGTGAAATGCCTATTATTCAGACCTTTGGCCCATATGTTTTTTGGTTTGCTTATTACCTTATTACTAATTTTGAAAGCTCTTTGCATAATCTGGATGTGAGATTTATTTTTTAACCCGATATATTATTTCAAAATATTTCCTTTATGTCTATGGCTTGACTTTTCATTCTCCTAACAGTGAATTTATAAAACAGGAAGTTTTAATTTTGATGAAGTCCGGTTTTTATCATTATGGACTGTTATCTAGTATGTAAGATTAACATAAGAACACAAATATTTTCTCCCAAGTTTTCTTCTTGCATCTTTTAGTTGTGAATTGCATGCTAAGGTATATTATTCCATTTTACTTAATTTTTGTATGTAGTGTGAATAATTTAATATTATTTTTGTAGATGTTGTTATCTAAATATTCCAGTATCATTTGTTGAAATCATTATCGCTTATCCATTTAATTACTTGTTCATCTATATCAAAAATCAGTTGTCCATATATATATGAATCTATTTCTGGAATCTATTCTCTGTTCTCTTGGTCTATTTGCCTATTTTTATGCCAATTTCATGCTGTCTTGATTAATGTAGCTGTATAATGAGTCTTGAAATCAGGTAGTGTTATTCTTCCAACTTTGGTGCCTGTTTCCAAATTTGTTTTGGCATTCTATATCCTTGCATTATTTTATGACGTTACAATCAACTTGTCAATTTATTCCCTCCCAAAAATGTCTTCTGGGATTTTGATTGGGATTGTGTTAAATCTAAACATGGATTTGGAGAAAATTCACATTTTAATAGTGTTGAGTCTTCTGAACTATGAACAATGTATGTCTCTCCTTTTATTTATTTTTCTTTGATTTCTCTCAGCAATATTTTACAGTATTCAATGTGCACATATTTCACATATTTTGTCAAATTCTTCCTTAAAATATTTCTTTTTTTTTGAGGCCTTGGTGAATGAAAATATATCTAATTGTTCATTGCTAGTAGATAGAAATACATCTGGTTTTTGTTCATTGCTTTTACGTCTTGCAAACTCGCTAAACTTAATTATTAGTTCTAATAGCTTCTTCGTAATCCCAGTAGTGTGTATATATATATATATATATATATATATATGTGTGTGTGTGTGTGTGCGTGTGTGTGTGTGTTTGTGTGCGTGTGTGAAATCATGCCATTTGCAAATGAAAGCATGTTTTAATTTCTTTCTCTCCAATTGGGATGCCTTTATTCTTTTTCTTGGATGATTGCACAGACTAGACTTCTAGTGTAATGTTAAATAGAAGTGGTCAGATCAGGATTCCCCACCTTCCTTGGTTTTAAAAGGAAAACATTCAGTCTTTTACCATTAAGAGTAATTTAGCTATAGGTTTTTCATTACTATCTTTCATTAGCTGTAGAAAGACAACTTCTTTTTATTAGCTTGCTCTTTCTGCTACTGGTTTGAGTATTTTTTAAAAAAATCAGGAATAGACGTATTTTGTCAAATACTCTTCTGCATCTATTGAAATGATCATATGATCTTTTAAATTTTATTATTCTGATTCATTATATTGTCTGATTTTTTTTTTTAATGTTAAACTCACTTTGCCTTTCAGGGATGAATTCCATTTGGTCATTAGTTAATACCCTTTCATATACCATTGAATTTAATTTCCTAAAATTGGTTTAGGATATTTAATATGTGTTCTAAAATATATTGGTCTATAGTTATATTTTCTTATAATGTCTCTATCTGGTTTTCATATCAAGTTAATGTTAACTCATAGGAGTTGGGATGTATTCTGTCCTCTTTGATTTTCTGGGAGAGTATAAGTAGTATTGGTATTACCCTTCCTTAAATATTTTGTAGAAGTTGCACAAAAAAAGCCATTTGGCCTTGAGTTTTTTTGTGGGGGAAGATTTTAAATGCAAATAGAATTTATTTAATAGATATAAGATAATTCAGGTTATACATTTCTTCTTAGGTGGGCTTTTTTAGTTTTTCCATTGTCAAGACAAAATGATCTACTTCACCTTTGTTGTGAAATGCATATTACATGATTATTCATAACATTCTTCTTAATATATTTTAATATCCTTTTAATATCCATTCAATCAATCATTATATCATCTCTAATACATTCTAATATGTTTCTATAATTGTGCTCGCTTTTTTTCTGACAGTCTTGCCAAAGGTTAATCAATTTATTATTGTTTTCAAAGAATCACTTTTGATTTCTTTGATTTTATCTATTATATTTTCCATTTCTATTTCACATATGTGAAAATTTAATAATAGTATACTTCCAGTTCTCCTCTCTTGGTCTTTGTGTGACTCTTACACATTTAATTTGTACATAATTTATTTTTACATAATATGGATAACTATATTATTTTCAAAGGTAACAATATGCATAACGATATTGTTATCTTTGTTTAAACAGTATTTTAAAGAGATTGAAGTAATACTTTTAACTTCTACACACTTATCTACATCTTTACCTGCTGCAAATCCCTTCTTTCTTTGTTTCATATTCCCTGTGCCTGAAAAACTGCCTTCAATATTTCTTATAATGAATGTCAGTTAGTGATAATTTTCTCAACTGTTAAATTTCTAAGAGTCTATTTTGCCTTTGTTTTTGAAACATATGTTCAGAGGGTATAGAATTTTAGGTTGAGATTTATGCTTTCTCTCTCTTTTCTTTATCTCTTTCTTTCCTTTAATAGTTTAAAAATGCTTACCATACTTTCTTCTATCTCTTGCCTTATTTCCAATGAGAAATGTTGTAATTCTTATCATGTTCCTCTGTATTTATGTTTTCCCTCAAATCTCCTCCCTCCATGCTTTCAGGATTTTCTTTTTATTACTGATTTTGAATAATTTAATTATAATAATTTGAATAGTTACAATTCTATTATAACAACTGGGATTTCTATTTAATTATAATAGTTTTATGTAGTTTTCTCACATTTCTTGTGTGTGGGCTTTGATAAACTTCTAAGATCTATGGGCCATACTTTTCATCAAACTTCAAAAATTGATCACATGTGTATTAGTCCTGGACGTTTTTATCAAAATATTTTTTTGTTCATAAAACATGACAGGTACCTACTACTCATCTATTTATTAAACAAATATTTCTTGAATAATTGCTACACAGTGGGAACTCTGAATCACTAGCAATACAACAGTCAACAAGAGAGCAGAAGTCCCTGCCCTCATGAAGATTACATAACATATGAGAGAGACATATTACAAAAAATGGGTAATGAGTTAAGTGTCAATAACTGCCATGGGGGAAAATTAAGGTATTAATAATGTGACATTTGAATGGACACTTAAAGAAACAAGCCATAAATGGAGCATGGAGAATTATTTCAGATAAATGGAAGAAAATACAAAAGCACTGAGACAGGAGCAAGCCAATTAACATGTTTAAAGGATTTCAAGAATACCACAGTGCTTGTAACTGAGTCAGTGGGAGGTAAACTCATTTAGGTGGTGGTGGCCCAAATTATGTGTAGGTCATTATAAAAATACTAACTTTTACTTTGAGAACAATGGGAATCCACTGCAGAATTTTTTTAGAAAAGTACATAATCTTCCTTATGTTTTAAAACATTCATTTCACAGCTTTTGGAAGGATAGACTATTAAGTAAAAATGATGAATATAGACAGATAAGTAGGGAGGTTACTGTGACAATCCAGATGAGAGATGATAGGACTTAGACAAGGTTGGTAACAATGAACGGGTGAGACACAGATTCTTGTTACATGTTTAAAGCAGAGAAAACAATATTTGCTTGTGGGGTGGATATAGAGCATAAGAAAAATACGGAAGTCAAAGATAGGGTCATTTTTTGTGGCATGAGTGGTTTAAATAAAGTAGCTAACACAAAGTGAGAAAGTGTGCAAAAAGGGTAAACTGTGACATTATGACTGGGATTTCTATTCAGTAATAATTTGAGATGTCAGGCACATAGTTGGTTATAAGAGTCTAGAGTTAGGACTTGTATTTAATTCCTAGTATTGATAGATATATGTATTTGACCAGTAGATTGTTTTTAAAACAATGAAACTTGATGATATCTCATCTGGACAAGATCATAGGGAGTGCATATAAATAAAGAAGAGGTCTGAAGAGCTGTCTCTGATATGCAAAAACGTCCAAACACATGGTGAGAGTCTTTCATATGTTATTTTGTGGCCATTAATAGTATTTTAATATGTAGCTTGAGATTGTATTAGCAATACATCAAAGTTGATTCAGAAGGTACCAAAGAAATAAGTTGATATTTTAGATATCTATGCTTTCGTCAGGAATTATTTTTGTTCATAGCTGCACTATGTATGTGTCATGCACTACATTTAGATTTTGGACACCTGGCAGTGTTGTTGGCTGAATATCAAGAGTGAGAGTTTTTGTTAAGTTGTGACTCATCATGATATTTCTGATTAAATGTGCCTTTCTTCATGACTGAAGTCGTGTTATCTGGGTTTTTATTACCTAGATAGGTCACTGAACAAGATAAATAATTCTGGCAGATAAATAAAAATGGAAGAATCATTTAATTTTAATAAATACTTTCTAAATTGCATGCACATACAATAATGCCTAATGTAGTGAGAAAGCCTCTTTATATCATAATAAGAACGTAGAAACAGAACAGATTTTTAAAGTTTCCAGCAGTCTTCAAGTTATACAATCACTTTAGAAGAGGAAACAGACCAACAAACTCCAACACTTTGTTGGTTTTTCTGAAATATGCACAACAGAGACCTCTTTTTTTTCCCATTCACTTGACCTGAACCCTATATACCCACCAAAGTATCACACAACTTCAGAGGAGCATATTTACATTATTGTCTAAGTAGATGGGGACACAGGGAGAATTACTTACAAGTAGGTAAATGTTTTAAAGAAAGTACATGGAATCTAATGTTTAAAATGAAAAGTAACAATGTGTACTAAAAAGAGATGACTATGGGATTGAGAAGAATTAGCCACAATGCTCTTCTTTACTACATTTGACTTATCTTTCTAGGTCAGTGGCTTTGAAAGTGTTGTCACTGAACCACAATATTAATATGACCTGGCAACTTCTTAGAAATAGACATTTGCAACCTTACCCAAGAACTGCTGAATCACTAACTCTGAGGGTGGGGCCCAGTAATTTGTGTTTTGTTTTGCAAGTCTTTTTTTTTTTTTTTTTTTTTTTTTTTTTTTTTTTTTTTATAGGTGTAATCTAGCTCTGTTGCCCAGGCTAGAGTGTGGTGGCACAATCTCAGCTCATTGCAACCTCCGCCTCCCGGGCTTCAGCAATTTTCCTGCCTCAGCCTCCTGAGTAACTGAGACTACAGATGCATGCCACTACACTCAGCTAATTTTTTGTATTTTTAGTAGAGATGGTGTTTCACTGTGTTAGACAGGCTGGTCTCGATCTCCTGACCTGGTGATCCGCTTGTCTCAGCCTCCCAAAGTGTTGGGATTACAGGCGTGAACCAACACACCCAGCCTGCAAGTTCTTTAAATGATTCTGGTTTACATTAAAGTTTGAAAACCACTGACCTACATCAAGCATGTAATAATAATGATAATACCACCTAGTATTAAATAAGACCTATATGTACTAGAAAATCCATTAGGTACTCACACATATTTTTTACTTTGTAACTTTTCAAGGTAGCTATTTTTGTCCCATTTCAACAATTAGAAAATTAAGGCTCACAGAGGTTAAAATAAAAAAAAATTAAATTGTTTCAGTATTCTGAAAATAGTGATGTTTTTCTTATTCTAAAGTGTTTTAGCTTTCAAGGGGAAAATGATAAATGAGCTTCAAAACTCTAAAAGAAAAGAAAATTAGTAGTATTTGATGACGCTAATACATTCTCAGAAGGATTTGTCTAGGCTGTTAAATTTTTGTAATCAATTGTCAACTTAATTCCATGATATGTAGTTCTAAACGACACTACTAAAATGAAGAGTAAAACTGAGGTAATGCATAAAAATGACATGCTTACCTTCTTTCTCAGTAAAAGGAAAGAAAACTAAAAGAAGTAGAAATACCATTGTTCAACACCTGCCTATGAGTGAGAACATGCAGTGCACAGGGATGCGAGCACTACACACTGGGGTCCATTGGGGGATAATCGGGGATGGACAGAGGGGTGGGGAGGTGGGGAGAGATAGCATGGGGAGACATGACAGATACAGGTGAGGGGAAGGAAGGCAGCAAACCACACTGCCATGTGTGTACCTATGCAACAATCTTGCATGTTCTTCACATGTACCCCAAAACCTAACATGCAATAAAAAATAAATAAATAAAATAAAAATTTAAAAAAAGAAAAGAAGTAAAAATACATTAAGAAATCTATTAGGAACAGAAAAAGAAATCATAGAGATTTTTAAGCATTTTTTTATTTTCAGACAAGCATAATAGATGCGGATTAACTTTTCCTTGGAAAGAGTGCACAAAGAAAAAGTGTAAGACTATTCACTTATGGAAGAACCCTTGCTTGGAAGAGAACCAGAGAAAATAAAGACATAGAATGTCCATTGCATCTAAAAATGCCACAAACGTTTCCAAATCTTTTTTGCTCCAATTTACTAATGTCCGTATTTGACTTGATCCTATAGCACATAATCCCTTTTAAAAGGCAATACTGTTATAAATTTTCTGTCTATGAAATATTTCCTGGCATTACATAGCTAATTTACTCTTGGAAGGGGCAGGTATTAAAATGTGCTAACGTAACTGCAACTGCAGGGCCGCTCTTTGGAGACAAGAATTTGAGTCATAAATATATTTTTCTTTTTTAACTTATTTTCCAAAATAATAATGATAAAAAATCACCATTAGGGGTTTCTCTGCTCACCAACTGCTATTAAGAAAAGTATAGAAAAACATTCCACTTAAATACAGGTCATGACTTGAACTAGAATTCAGAAATGAAAAATCATGTGGACTGATGGCAGAGGATTGACATCTAAGGAAAAGAGACATTTTGGCAGAAAACTTGTATTTAATTGTGCCAGAAATATTTGGAAACATTGTTCACAGTTTTTTGACTTGCATATGTTGGCTTGGAGAAATAAAACAAATCAAAGATTATTAAATACAAACAAATGCACTTAGGAAACCAGCACTTCATTACAGGCTAAACATGTGTTTTTACTCTCATGCCTTGGTTTTGTGATCTCAACTTGACATAAATCCTCAAGCCCATGAAATAAATGTTCATCAGTTTCTGTCTTTTGAAAAGCAATTGAAAACAAGAGTATGGAGTAAAGAATTTTTATGTAAAATAATTATTTCTTGATAATATCAATAGTTTCCATATTTTTCACCTCTTTAAAAATGTGTGTATACAAATTCAGTAATCCCTAAATAACATGTTTAAAAAAAATGCTTGGTACATATCCTATGTCAAGTATCATCCAAGGCACTGATGATGCACTGATGAATTAGACGAGACATTGCCACAGCTATGATGAAGCTAAGATATTTGTAGATGCCAAATAGAAAACAGTGGGCAAATGGTGGCTTCATCAGCTTTTAGTTTGCTTATTTTGTTTTGTTTCAAGCATATTCAAGGCATGTCCCTTGGATGTATTAATTACATAAGACAGTAAACATTCTTTCTCACAGATTTCTTTCCCTGTTTTACCCCTCAAATTTTAGTGTTCCACAGGTTTCCATTCTAAACCTTCTCTGAATGATCTCATTCCACTGCATTAAATTTAACTACCTTTCAGATGCTTTCAGAATCATCTCTTCAGGCAACATCTACCTTACAATGAAGAAAGTATGTTGGGTCTTCCCAACACCTATATGCCTTTGGCACAGCTTCTCACTGTCAGTAACTGCAACTTTCTGACTACCTTCTCTGATGGCAGAAGCATGCTGGGGATCTGCATGTAAATTAGGCCACAAGTGTGCTGATCTTGTTACCAGGAAGCAGCTTCAATCCATGAGAGAACAGAGTTGGTGGATAATCACTTTAGCCTCCTCACTTTTCAGGTGGATCCACTCCGGAGCATGCTCTACAGAGTCTTTTATAGATCCAGTGGAAGAAAAGAAAAACAACCCAGTTACTCACAAAGATAACTTGTGAGTAGCACTCCCTGTGTTGGCTACTTCTCCTTTTTTTTCTTACTTCTCTGCTTCTCTACCAGTGCTTTCTAGGATCAAATTTCAAATAAACTATTTGTACTCAAATCCAAGTATTGACTTAATCATCCATCTATTGGGTCTTTATAGCTGTATGTTTCATAGACAACTGAAGTTGATGTGTGAAACCAAACTCACTTTTTTCAGGTATATAGCTTTAATATTCCTGATATTAATAAACAGTGCCACCATTCATCTTGGGAAACAAATGTTCAAGCACATTTAAAATTTTATTATTTCCCTTATCCTCTATAACCTGCCACAAAACCTCTCAATTCTAATTTTTCAACATTTCCCAGATATGCCAATTTTCTGTATTACCATGATCTATACTTTTATGTAGGTTCTAATTGTTTATTACCTGCATTGAAGCAATTGGTCTTCACTAAAGTCTTACCTCCTTCAACCTTATATAACCAGCAACAATTAATTTTATGTGTCAACTTGACTGGGCCATGAGGTACCCAGACATTTGTCAAACATTATTCATGATATGTCTGTGAGTGTGTCTTTGGATGAATAAGATTTGAAATGGTAGACTGAGTAAAGCAAATTGCCCTCTTTAATGTTGATGGCCCTCACCTAATCAGTTGTAAAGCCTTGTTATGGTTTGGTTGTGTCCCCACCAAATCTTGAACTGTAGCTGCCATAATTTCCATGTATTGTAGGAGGGGCCTGGTGGGAGGTAACAAAATCATTGGGCAGATCTTTACTGTGCTGTTCTCATGATAGTGAATAAGTCTCACAAGATCTGATGGTTTTCTAAAGGGGAGTTTCCCTGCACATGTTCTCTTCCTTGCTGCCACAGAAGACATGCCTTTGATTGTCTTTTGGCTCCTATCATGATTGTAAGGACTCCCCAGCCCTGTAATACTGTGAATCCATTAAACCTCTTTTTATTCATAAATTACCCAGTCTCGGGTATGTCTTTAACAGAAATGTGAAAACTGACTAATACAAGCCTGAATAAAGCAGAAAGGCTGACTCTCTCACAAGTGAGAAGAAATACCTGTCTCATTGCCTTTAGTTGGGTCTTTGTACTGGGGTCTGCAGATCTTGGGACTTCTTAGCCTCCATAATCACATGAGCCAATTTTTTTTTTTTTTTTTTTTTAGATGAAGTCTCTTGCTCTGTTGCCCCCAGGCTGGAGTTCAGTGGCTCAATCTCAGCTCACTGCAGTCTCTACCTCCTGGGTTCAAACAATTCTTCTGCCTCAGCCTCCTTAGTAGCTGGGACTGCAGGCACATGCCAACACACAGAGCTAATTTGTATTTTTAATAGAGACAGAATTTCACCATATTGGCCAAGCTGGTCTTGAACTCCTGAACTCGTGGCCCGCCCCCTTCAGTCTTCCAGAATGCTGGGATTACAGGCATTAGCCACCATGCCCATTTCACCTGAGCCAATTCTTAATAATAAATCTTTGTCTACTTATCTGTCTACTACCTATTGATTCCACTTCCCTGGAGAAACCTAATAGCCTCTATGTGTACACTCTAGCATCATGTTGGTTATTTAAAAAGAAAGAAGAAAGGAAAAAAGAAAAAGAAGGAAGAAAGAGTCATGGGAAGAAAAGAAAAAAGAGAGACTCTATGTCACCCATATGCTTAAAATTAAATCAGGGACTATACATTGCTTTTAGGATAATATCCAAATTCCATGATCATGGCATAAAAATGTCTGCAATCTTTCTTCAATGAATGTTTCAAGCCTCATCCACTTGACATCACAATAACATTGAATGCTTTGTAATTCACAGAACACTCCATGCTCTCCTTTACCTGAATAATCTCAAATAGTTTGTCTTTAGTGCCTAAATATGCTCCCATAATCTCTTTCTTTAGGCAAACTAATTAACTAACATTCAATTCCAGTGCAACCTACTCCAGCATATCTTCATTGATCCACTTCAGTGATCTACTTCAACTCCCGAATCTGTCTTTGTGCACTTTCTATCTGTTCCCATTTTGCACCATGTCCTAAATACTGAACTAAATATTGGGGGAGATATGAAGACTAAAATATCATTTCTGCTTCCAAGGAACCTACAGTCTAGCATAGCCTGGCGTACAAATTTAAGAAATGTATTTGAAATGAGCAGAAGAAAAAAAGTGACAGAAAAGTACAAAATGTCATGATTTCTTCAAACATAAATCCAGTAATTTTAAACTGAAAAAAAGTGATTTGGAATTACAACTCAACATTTATGTTCTATAATTAGTTGTTTATTCATATAAAATATAAGCCACTAATTAGTTGATTAAGTTTCTGTTTTCAGCTTCCTCAAAAGCATGAAGAAAACCCATTCAATGTGTTGCTGATGCATTATTAAAATTCTGAAAAAAATATGTAAACCTAAAAATAATAGTATAAGTTCTAAATTATTGGTTATTGAAGGGTGCTAGTACCTAAGCAACAATCTTGCATGTTCTTCACATGTACCCCAAAACCTAAAATGCAATAAAAATAAATAAATAAATAAATATTCCACATTTATCTCTAAATTACTTTAAAGGTAAGGAATTTAATTTCTGGTTCATGATTAATTAATATTTTAAAAGAAAATAAAATAATAGACCATTAAAAATGGCACTATATTAAGTAAATTTAAGGTAGGTCAAAAATTAAAACACAACGTCTCCAAACTATTGAAGGAATGGTTGGCAAATGAAATATGTGTATGGTACTATGGAGAAACAAATTGACATAATTGAAATTACTATTTCTTATGTTTCTAAGCATCAAATAGGAGTTGACCTTGTGCTCTCAATAGTCTTTGTCCCTGTCTTCCATTTGAGTTAATGAAGATCTGTATAAATTTGCCAACATGAACTGGAGCTTAAAGCCCTGGTGTAATTAGTTGATGTATTAATTTGCCAGCTAGACATGAATTGAACATTACTATGGTGGATTATCATGCCAAACCCTTACAGTAAAAGCTCTAAAGGAGGTAAAGAACATAGGTCATTTCCAGTCTCAAACTACAGACTGAAAATTCAACATAAACAACAAATAATTTTCTAGGAGGAGAATAAAGCTTCTTTACCAGCAGAAGACTGAGCATCTAACTGCATAAACAAAATGCTGAAAGAATTACAAGTCAGAATCTTCATTACTATCATAGAAGCAAAAGAAAAAAAGTCAATATTAAAACTATCCCACAACAATTTAATTCAAACATTCAGTGTGTTACTGATGTATTATTAACATTCTGTTTAGCTAAATATTAAATCTACAAAAAGGGAATACATGAACTGCATTAGATTTATGTTTCATCTTAATGTTTGTATCTTCTTATAGTGAAAGTGTTATTTTATGTAGATCAGAAATAATAAATGTGGCCATTAATATTACAAACCATAATTTAGTTAGATACATGCAAGTCATCAATTAACTCACTATACATTTAAAAAATGAATTAAAAATCATAAACACAACTTGAAAAGTACCTTTAGGAGTGAACTTAATAGAAAAAGGGAAATTCATTAATCTGTTCCTTTGCATCTTTCTAATTTGCCGCTGTATCTTCAGTACTCACTTTAATTTTCTTCATGCTATATCATCATATAGGCATGAATAGAATAGTGCTTCAGACACAGTGGGCACTCATTATGTATTTTGGAAAGAATAATTAAGTGAATGAGGTTAGAGTTCCAGTACTGCTTATAAGAAGCTAATACAATGATACAGTTGTGTATTCAATACAGACAGGTGATCCTGTAAATGTATTTTATAAACTCACTGCCAAAAAAATAATTAAATGTTCTATTTCTGGCTATCTAATTAATACACACTCCTGGGAAACATACAGTCAAACTTGTCATACTGGACTGACAAAATTCAAGAGGAAAACATTCTTTCGACCTCACCCTGATCCATCAAGCCAATGACAAAGAACAAAATAACTAGAAAAAAAAATAAACAACGTTTTTCTAGTCAAAGTTTACTAATGGTGTGAAAATCTATTAATAAAGAAATGTAATATATCCATAATAATCAGCTTCAACAAGCCTATTGATTTTTTCAATTTGGATTAAATTGTTTCCCATTGAGACTATAGCCTGGGGACCCTATTTAAGTTCATAATTCTCACAGAATTTGTATCCTCTTATTTAAGAATAAACAAATATTGCTTGTAAACAGTCATTTAACTTACACAGGACTGTGATATCTGGGAAAAGTTATGAGACTTAAGTAATCCAGCACTATGTTAGATAAATGCAATTCTAACCTGCAATTTGCAAACTCATGAGATTCTAGAACCAAATAATGATTTTGTTCATTCCCTATGTTTAAATTTCTTATGGTTTTATTTTTCTCAATTTCCGCATCTATAAGCTGTATCTGCCTAGTGATAACTTAAGTACATAGCTCAATCTTGATTTGCTTTACAGAAGTGATCCCCTAACAGCAAAATTTCAGAAATTTCATATCTAACTAATGACTTGAGGAAATATGGTAGGATGTGAGATAAGCAATTACAAAGTTTTTCATTATTACATTGATTCTATATCCCTTTATCTTTTACTCTGTTTCCCGAATATCATTGCTTGTAATAAATAAGTTCTCAGTTTTACATGTAAATTTTACTGAAGCCAAAACTCAGAACACTTTTGTAGATATTTTTCTCGTACCAAGAATGAGGAGTAAAATAATCCTATTTTATAGTTATTCTCAATTTGCCATTTCTTCACCCAAAATCTTTTTTCAAATATTTCTTTGGCTCATTTCTGTCTGTCTTATTCTGGTATTCCCATTACACATATGCTACACCTTTCACAGTTGTCCCAAAGGTCTTGGATATTCTGTTTCTTTTCATCAGTCTTTTTCTCTGTGTTTTTCAGTTTTGGAAGTTTCTATTCACATATCCTCAAGTTCAGAGATTCTTTTCTCAGCCATAGTCAGTCTAAGAAATTAGCCATTTCTGTTAGTATTTTGATCTCTAGCGTTTCCTTTTTATTCATTCTTAAAATTTCTATCCCTCTGCTTATAGTATCCATCTGTTCTCACATATTGTCTACTTTTTTTTTCATTAGAATCCTTTTTATATCAGTCACACTTGTTTTAAATTCCTGGACTGATATTTCTAACACTCTTTCCATATCTGAGTGTAGTTCTGAGACTTGCTCTGTCCCTTCACAATGTACATCTTTCATGTTAGTATCCCTTGTAATTTATTATTGTAAACTAGACATGATATATGGCAACAATCCCCAACCTTTTGGGCACTAGGGTCTGGTTTCATGAAAGACGTTTTTTCCAGGGACTGGATAATCAGGCAGCGTGAGATTCTCATAAGGAGCACACTACCTAGATCCCTCATGTGTGACTGTCACAATAGAGTTTGCACTGCTATGAGACTCTAATGCCGTGGCTGACCCGACAGGAGGTGGAGTTCAGGTGGTACTGCTTGCCTGCCTGTCGCTCAACTCCTGTTGTGCCCCCTGGTTGCTAACAGGCCATGGACAAGTAGTGGTCTGTGGACTAGGGACTGGGGACCACTGATGTATGGGGTAAAAGGAATTGGAGCAAATAGGCTTTTAGTAATGCAGCAGTAAGATGCAGGGGGAGGGCAAGCACTGCATAGTATTACGACTAGGACTGAGTCTTAATGAGCCTGTGTCCCTGGATTGTGCACTTCACATGCTGGTTTTAGCATCCCTCCTTTCTCCATGGGACAGGATGGCTAGAGGGGGTTAAAGTTGGGAATTTTCCCTCTCCTATGGGGAAAGCTAGAGAAGGTAAAAGTTAAGTGTTCTCCTTCTCTCAAGTCAGTTAGGTTCTGGTAAAATAGTTTCTTTTGAGGGCAAGCCTTGTTAAGGGCAGAATGTTCTAACATATTTCAAATGACTACTTCTCCCATTCCCAACCACCGCCCATCCCTACACCTAGAAACCTGAGAGGATTTTTTCTCTGATCTTCACTGTGATAACCTGGTAAAGCAAAATAAAATTCACAAAAATGTAGGCATGCCTCCGTGATACTGAGCTCCTCTGCAGTTTCTCTCAGACTTTCCTATACTAAGCCTTGAACAATTTGTCAGTTACAGTTTAGGTTTTCTTAGTAAACACAGCAGTATTTCCCATAACCGTTTCTGTTTATGGGTTCCTGCTCTAGTAAGTTGTGATTCTCTGTATCCATCTGTCTGTTTCTCCAGTGTTTGAGGCAACAGTTATTCCTGTGATCTCAATTCCCTGGCTGATAGAAGGAAAATTGTTGATTTTCAGTTTGTTCAGCATTTTACTTGTGGTTAGGATGAGGTGATGACTTCTAAGGTTCTAACATGTTGGACCAGAAACTGGAATTCTCCCAATCCTTTTTTCTACCTTTCTCTCTCTTGTTCTGAATCCTGTGTGGCTGATTTTTGCAGTCCACAGCAGCAGTGCACTTTGCCAACTGGTGTCTGCTTTCATTTACTCATGAGCGTTACATGTAGGAGATCAGAGGAGGAGACAAGAGACAAGTAGGGCTATTTCTTTCCTTGCACCTTCTTCCTGCACTTCTTTGCAATGCCTCTGGAAAGAACTCAATGGCCAGGACTATAGTTTCTACTGAGGAGTCCTCCACAGTACCAGCCCTCTGGGCTCCAGTAATACTCTTTCATTTTGTTGTCCCCTATCCACTGTAGGGGTAGTCATAGTTTCTTATTGTTGCAGATCTCTTTGTGTCTCACCATTAATGTGTGTTGACTTCAAGTAATCTGCTCATTTTAACTCTCTTCAATTGAATCATTGGGGATGAATTCTGCGTCTAGTTGCAACTACGTAAATAGAAATAGGACACACAAAAATAACCCGACCAAGTGTTGACTATTTCTTGACTCTTTGCCATCATCCCACCTAAGACCTAGCAGAGGTATCAGCATGCTATTACTAATAATCTCAAATATTTTAGTAAACTAATTAGAAAAACATTCATGAGTTTAGAGAAATTTGGTCCAAATATCACAAGTTGTTTTTATTCGAATTCATGAAATGAAACTCTTAAATATGAAGGCTTTTGTTCACACACACAGGGATTAGAGCTGTGTTCAGATAAAGGGAAGTCTATTTTTCTTTCATGCAAAACCATCGCTCTCCATGGCAATTCCACATGCAATCCTGACTACTTGGTCTTATTTTTAATAAGGAGATGACTGGAGCTGGCTTGGTGGAATGACAAAGATACATGGCACTGGCTGGGTTTGGTGGCTCACAGCTGTAATCCCAGCACTTTGGGAGGCCAAGGCAGGCGGATTACCTAAGGTCAAGAGATGGAGACAAGCCTGGCCAACATAGTGAAACCCAGTCTCTACTAAAAATACAAAAATTAGCTGGTATGCTGGCATGTGCCTATAATACCAGCCACTCCAGAGGCTGAGGCAGGAGAATCACTATATATATGTATGGCACGAAAACAGCTCATCAGAATCACTTTCATATTGCCAAACTCTCTTCATTTCACTTGCTTTGTCTTCAGCCTTCATCAGAGATGAGCACCACTTCCTTCTCGAAATAATCTGTTCTCCTGGCTTTCGAGGCACCACTCTCTACAGCAGTTTCTTTTCCTGTACTTCCTTTTGTGATTCAGACTCATTTGCTAGCTCCTGCTCCACTTTGCAACCCTAAAGATGGGAAGCCCTTGATCATGGACTTTCTTCTCTTTTTCTGTTAGAGTCCTTCTTAGGTGAATGTCTTCATTTTCAATTTCTGAACGAACTCATTCACTGAGCTCAGATTTGTAGATTTAATCTCTTTCTTTATCTTCTATATCTCAAATCTAACAGGCCTCCAATAGAGTTTTTTATCCTTCCCTTCTTAAAACCCATCCCTCAATATTCTCACAATTTTGTAATTTCATTTGACAGCCTAATGTTTAACTCACCCTTGGTTCCTCTTTTCAGATTTCACAGTCTTCGTGCCACACTCTACACATTAATTCCTATTTATTATTCTGATTCTAAAATGTATCTCAATTGCATGCTCTTCTCTTTATCTCCAGTATACCTCCCTAGTCTAAATTACCAATGTCTCTGGCCTGAATTTCAGCAAATGTTCCTAAATAAAATCTATACTTCTGTTCTTATTAGTCTCAAATTTATTTTCCACAGAGCAGAAGGAATGTTCTTAAAACTCAAATTGGAGTTTTACTTCTCTTTAATGTCTTTGCATTGCATTTAGTATTAAAGCCCAAAGTTTTCTCTAAGGTCTGTAGAACAAACCTATCTATTCTAGTCACTATTCTGTCTTCAGTCTTCAACCCCCTAGTATGTCACTTTGTTTTTTCCACTTCAGCTACATGCTTCTCTCTGTAGCTGAAACACTCCAAGCTTTTTCTAAACTTAAATTCTTTGAACATGATGCTCTTTCTGCCAGAAACACTTTCACCTTCTCTTTGCATAACCAGTTCCATTTTATCAGTCAATCTTTGTTGAAATGTCACTGCCAAAGATAGGTCTTTCTTATTCTTGTCTAAATTCAGTGTCACCTGCTAATAAAGAAGAATAAAATATTCTTTCCATTATCATCCATCACAGTGCCATGTTTATTTTCTTGATGACCTTTGATTATAATTTATAATTCATTAAGAAAGTTTTGGTTTCCATATTTTAATTGTGTTTCCTCCATTAGAATGTGACCAAAAAGAACAAGAGAGCATGTCTATTTTGTACAATCTTTGAGCTATGATAGAATGATTAAACTTAGAAGCTAATAATTAAATATTTTAGAATGAATTTTCAATATTTAGAAATCTATACTTTCCATTTGTTTGAATGTGTATATTAATCTGTTACCTTGTATTTTTCATGTTAAATAATTTTTTTAAATCTTTTCCCTTAGAAAAATCTAAGTGCTGGCATCAACATAACTATTTTCTACCTTTCTACTCACTCAGTAGCACATTTGGTGAAAAACTTTAGGGCAACTGGCTTTGAGATTTGAATTACTTCCTTTGACCATTGTTTCTTCTTCTGGTAAATGCAGTCCATTGAAATTATAAAATATGCACAACTCACACGCAATTACAAAGTTATGTTCTAATCTGTATCTGATAAATCATTTTTTTCTTATACAGGCAGCATTCTGTATCCTCAGGTTTAACCAACCATGGATTGAAAGCATTTAAAAATATAAAAAACAATATAACAATAAAAATCATAAAAATAAAAAATACAGTATAACAACTATTTACATAGCATTTACATATATTAGGTATTATAAGTAGTCTAGAGATGATTTAAAAGTACCCAAGAGAATGTATATAGGTTGTATACAAATACTTCAGTATTTTATGTAAGGCACTTGAGAAGTCACTGATTTTGGTAATCACTAGGGTCCTGGAACCAATGCCCCACAGGTAGCAAGGAACAACTGCACTATGTTTTCTAAATAACTCACTTAAAATATTTTAAGAACCTGTAATGATGAAGAATGTGCTCTTTAGTGCATTCTCATTACAGAGATAACAATAAAATTAATGTGCTTCCTTAAGTAATAGAGGATCTACATCAATGAGTTTATACTAAAAAGCTACAGGCCTGATGGAATTCTGACATAATAATATATATTTTATCTAAAGATGGCTGATATTAGCAAGAAAAGATAGAATAGGATATCACAGGTCACCAGAGGATCTTAAATTAAAATGATACCAACCACTATTGAATTTTTTGGTTAAGAATTAGGTACTTATTAAAAGAGCTTGTATGCTGCATAAAGGGTGAAAAAGGAAGGCTTAGCAATGCGGAATTAATCAAAACAGACAGACTTGATACTCTTGGCAAAAAAATAAATAAAGGAAAAGGAAATCAGTATTTCCTATGCAATGATAGATTCTTATTTTATGTAATGAGTACTTCCTATAGAAACAGTCCAATGTCATTTGTAAGATCTCCAACAGCGTTAGTCCCCTGAATAAACCATAACCCAAAAGCCTGAAATAAAAGCCAACTACACATCATCTTCTACCATTTCAGTTTCTACCTGTAACTCAGATACTCAACAGCCAAAAGTTTTAGTAGCTTCAGATACTCCTGACCTAAAGTACTGTTAAGATTACTAGGGAAAATCCAAGATTACCCATTTATTTTGAATTGTATTATTTGAAAGTAACATTCTGTAAACTTCAAATCAGCAGCAAACAAATGGAATGGTTCCTAGAGTTAGTATAATTCACTGATAGTTCTTACATGTTATGGTATGAATTTCTAGGCACTCGAAGGCTCTTAGAAAAATGCTGAACATACTTGATGATTTAAAAATTGCATAATCAATAATTAGAAAATCTCAGATTTTATCTAAGGCATTTAATACAAAGTAGTTCAACTTTGAATATGCTGTATCATGTAGATTCCTTTAAAAAATCGATCCTAACTATTTAACTTTAAGTAACCATTGTAAGAGTACTAGCTATATTCTTCTATATGATGGATAGTATTGCAACTTTATCTCTGTAATATCAGGTGAGGTAAACTAGATGAGTTTCATTCCAAGTAAATTTTACCCCCAAATCTAGAATTAATGATTCTAACATCTAACTGAAGTCACAATGACCAACATGCTTCTCCCTTCAAGGAGTATCTTTGTGTTTAGCTGTGACTGACAAAAACCATCTGAGCATTATTTTTATTCGAATTATTAGCATCTTTTGTTTAATGGTTCACTATTTACCTAAAAATATTACTTTAAAAAAGGTAATAGGAGAGGTAGAGAGGTACTGTTTTCAGAAGAGAATTAATTTTCACAGACATAAAAAGGTCACATTACACATTGCATGAATCATTCTCACAAGTACATTTCAGTGTTTAAAGTATACATTATCCAATAAAATATATTTTGCAATATTTTATATTACATAAAGTTATAATAAAATCAAGTTTTAATCCACATTTCTCAAGTTAATGTCTAGATGAAAAATATATTATATAATCATTGCTTACATAGTAATAATTTCTATAAGTGGAGGAACAAAAACAGGAACTTAAAAAGCAGAAGGAACTAGTATCAGAAACAACTATAAACATTTGCTAAAATATCCAGTCGCCCTGATTATGAATTACTTTAGTTAAGTCAAGATTTTACTTGATTAGAACCATCACCCTGCCATAAATAAGAGGAGATAAATTTACAGATACTGAGGGTTAGGACTTTACCATCTATTTGGGCAACACAATTCAACCTATAATATCTCCTTAACATCAAAAGGTTCTTGGGAATCCTGAAGTCCTATTATCTGCCTTGAGCTGGAGTTTCAAGGTAATGCTCCAAGCTGTGGCCTACTCTAAAAGTCATTTGCCTTGGAACAGTAGTTCTCACACATAGCAAATCATCAAAATTGTTGGAAAGTATTTACAAAATACATATACCAGTATCTTCTAAACTCAATTAGAGAATCTGATTGATTATATATGAGGAAGGAAACTGGCAAAATCATTTTTTAAAAATCCCCCCAGGGTCTTCTAATAGTCAATTTGATATGGGAATCCCATGCTTCCAAATTATACTCCTCTGAATATGTAAATATAATCTACTGGAGTAGAAGAAAAAATGTCATAATTTCTATTTCTATTCATTCCACTGTAGATTTTTAAATGTCTGTTTATATGTATTGTTCACAAGGTAATCTATATTAAAACAGTAATCACATATTACATGTATGAAGTTATATAATTTATAAATTAAGGTATATTTAGGATGCATATATTCAAAACCTTTTACCAGTAGACTGCAAGCCTAGGCTTCTGTGTACCACTGTTCTGAAAAGTACTGAGATAAACAATTATCTTGGCTTCCCTGCCATGCAGGTATTCATAAAAACAAACACAATGATGAGGATGACAGTGATAAGCAGGATTCCCATTGGACTTATAATAAAAACAGGTTTATGGGACCTTATAATAAATAACTTATTTGGGGTCTTCTAATTTGTACCAATGAAACATTCTATTTACTACCCTCATTATATAATGTGGACATTCATTGCTCAGCAATGAACAAACTGTATGCATAAATCTGCTTATACATATATCAGTGCTCCTTTGGTGTATTTTTAAAGCAAGAGAAATACATTAAGATAGGATTTTTTTTTATTTTAAAAAAAGAAGTAAAAATATAGACCCCAAAATAAAACAATATATAGCTTGAAGAAGAAAAAGAAAGAAAGAAAGAAAGAAAGAAAGAAAGAAAGAAGAAAGAAAGAAAGAAAGAAAGAAAGGAGAAGAAAACAAAAGGGACAAAGGAAGATTCTTTTTAAATAGAAGGAAGGAACATAAAAAGATTTCAGGTATTAAATTAGAGGGAAAATACTTTCCCTATAAACAATACAGTCCTGCCAATTGTGCTGAGAGAGAATGAGGTGGAATTGATTGTGCCAGAATTAGATAAAGCACTAGCTAAACAAAGAGCTTCTGGTATCCTGAGAAGGAGCCAGAAAGTACAAAAAAAAAAAAAAAAAAAAAAATCAGTTCAGTGGCAGTCAGCCATTAGATACCAATGAAGCTAATCCACACCACTAACTTGTGAACGAAGTAGATTTTCCTCCTTGTCTGTTCTCACAAACAATCATTAATTTTAAGTGCAGCTTAGGCAGGTGCTCAGAGAGTCCCTACTGTTTTGACATTATGTTGGAAGATTTCCAAGCAGCAAGCTGGTATAATCCTTGAGTCCCTTCCACTTCGTTGCTTCTGAAATTCACTTACACCTACAGACAGCTAGTCTCCTACCTGTAACATTCAGGGGTAGACTAGCTAGCTTGGCATCTATGGAGGTTCATTTTCAAAAATTTGAAGCCAAGACATCTATAAACATATTCAGCAAGTGGCAGTAGGAGCATCTAGTCACTGACATAAACTGTCTAGGATAAGTCTGCTAAGGCAATGTGATTGTTGATCATACTACCTTGATTAATATGATTGCTGATTGTGTTACATGTTGATCATATAACAGTAGCCTGTTAGATTAGCTACTGTGGAATGAATTTCTGACATCTTTCTGTCCAAGGAGATGTACTATGTAATGTGACTCACTGGCCTTATGACCAATGCAAATAATCTATAAATTTATACTGGACTTAATATATAGAAAGCATTGAAAATGAAAGGTATTCAACATTTTTTAGATCTAAACTTTTAGCATTTTAGTTCCCATTCTACATTCTATAGTGCGCAAAACTGGATGTCCACTTACTTTTCTCACCCACCTTGCCTTTCTTAGAGAAGGCAAACAAAAAAAGAGGAAAAGGTTAGAAGCTGTTTCATCTACCTCTTTTCTACCCATCTAAAGGTCTTGAATAAACAGAAATTATTTCTATGAAGAGCAATAGTGCATTAATTAATGCCTATAGTTAAATAAATGCAGATGTCACAAATGAATTTTAAAACCTAGGGAAAATGTGTCCCTACTGTGCATTTAGCACTCACTCGCCCGCTAAGGTTTATAGACACTAGCACCTGTCTTTGTGACAGATCCTCTGTGGCCACTGCAAGCTTTCTAGGTGGTGAGCAGAGAATGCAGTCACATGAGGAGCCATCTGTAACATAAAGACATCTGCCAACTCTCTCCTCAAGGTATGATGAGGAACGATGACAATGTATAGATCAATTCAAGTTCCTTAGAAGGAAAGACCTGTGAAATAAGAGTACATTTATTTTCCCAAAGTGTTAGCAAGTAGCTGCCTCCTACCTACCCTATGTGAATATACCTATTGACACACAGAGTAGATGGATTGCCTACTAACATGGAAGATTAAATGACAAGGTTAGAAATAAAAACCAAACACTATTGTCTCTTAATGCAGGTAATGGATGCTCAGTTTATCAGAAGAAAGAGATGGATGTATCAAGGTACAGAAAGCTTGAATTCCTTCTCTAAATTTCACATACTGAGAAACCTTAACAGTTATAAAATCTACCAGATAAAAATCATCTGGTAAGCGAATAATATATCTTGAAAGGAAAAAAATCTTGACAAATTAGAAGTCACTGAAGAGTACAATTACATTTCACTTTTAAGACATCTATTAGAAAATAAGATAATAAGCCAAAAATTGATAAAGAAAAATTACTTCAATTTCAGCTAGAACACAGACTACATTCTTTTATAAGCTTTGAGACTATCATGTTTAAAGATAAAGTTATATTCTTGTAAATGGAAACTTGAGGAATTGTGAATGCAATTGGCCCTCTGAGTTAAAGACATTCATGTCTTGAATTTTAATTCCAGTTATACAGCTTGCAAGCTAATGCCATAATGGTCGTGTTTTCCTCTCTATTTAGCAGGGAGGAGGAAAGGAAAAACTACACATGGCATCACTGGAAACAAGCCAAGTGGCAGAGTGGTGGGGAAGGAATTGGCAGCCACACCATCTGAGAGATCAAACTGGCGACAACTTTTGATGCATTTCAAAAATAAGATGTGGCATAGTATGACAAGTACAAACTTTTTAACAAAAGCAGTGAAAATCATTTCACTCCCTCCCCTTTTTTGCCATTATCATTCTAGCTTTCTAAATGTTCCCATTTGATTTCAACTACATTGCTATTTTGGTATAAATGTCAAGAAAGTCTTAAAGACTGTATTTTTCTAATCTTGAAAGATGCATCAACTTTTTTTGAGAAAACAAGGTTTTAAAAAACAAAGGGAATTTGGAGGTGAATTTGGCATGATTAAAAATGGAAAATATCAGAAGGGATCATTGCTAAAGAAAAACAAACTGGCTATTTAAATTGTTACCATTCTACAATGCCCATAATCTAGTCCATGATACTTCAACATAATGGCCCCTTTTATGTGAGGTCCTGGGAGCATATCCAAGGCAGTCATCTCTTTAATCTGCAAACTACTGCTTCAATATAGAAGGGAAGTGCTGTCTATTAAATCCCCATTTTCTAGATAGTAAATTCTCAAGTGCAAGAAATATAAGTCTTACTTGATCTCTTTTAAAAAAGGGTGTTAGATCTGAACTATGTGAGCTCAGATTGTTAGATATGGTTTTATCCTCTAATTCTTCACATTCCCATGCACGGATGGATGGAGGGAACTCATACTGCCCTCCCCAGAAGGAAATGTGTTGGAGGAAATGTTTGTAGCTATACTTTCTTCACTCCCATTCTTTCATTCACTCTTTCCCTAGAGAGGAAGAATGAGTCATTTTAGGAGAAAGGCCCTGAGCAGGTGTAGATCAACACCTCTGGGTGCACTCTCTCTTTTAGCCTACCTCTCAGTACAAACACTTTTCTCTGTTCCAAGTTATAATTCCATCAGGAAAGGCTCTGCCTAGAAAAGACAGAACTCTGGAATTTATGGTGGAAAAATGGATTTAGTTAGGGGAAGAATAGGAATTCTGATTTTGGTTACAGATTTAAGCAGAATCTCCTAACCTAACTTTATTAGTGATGAAACTGTTATTCTGGTCCTTTACTAAGGTCCGTTACTAAGAATTATGGGTAACACTTTATACACCTCCATCACTGTGTCCAATCACTTGGCTTCAATCAATCCATAAAATGATAGCCAGTCCACAATACTTAACCTAGTGAAAATGATGATAGTAATGACAATGATGATAATAACTAATGTAGTTTGACCCTTGCCATGTGCCCACTCTGTTACCCATAGCTGATTTACATATAATAACTAAACTCTCATACAAATCTATGAGGCAGAAACTATCATTATAATATCAGATAATAAACTGAGACAATCCAGGTTTAATAATCCCTTCAAAGTCACACAGCAGTCGGCTGCCTCCGTTGTCTTTATTTTCACTAATAACATCAGACATTATCTAACTCTTATCTTAAAATTATCAAGTCATTTCATAATAAATATTGTTTATTATTTTTAAAACATCTGTTCGCTTTGACTACTTAGCATATTATATTTATGTATCTTTTGTTGTTTTTATGGTGATTGTATTAGTCCATTCTCAAATTGCTATAAAGAACTACCCGAAACCGGGTAATTTATAAAGAAAAGAGATTTAAGTGGCTCACAGTTCCACAGGCTGTATAGTAAGCACGGCTTGGGAGACCTGAGGAAACTGATAATCATGGTGGAAAGTGAAGGGGAAGCAGGCATGTTTTACATGGTCAGAGAAAGAGAAAGAGAGCAAAGTGGGAGGTGCTACACACATTTAAACAACCAGATCTGTTTACATCTCAGTCACTATTATAAGAACAGCAAGGAAGATGGCTGAACCCATGATTCAGTCATCTCCTACCAGGTTCCTTTTCCAACACTGAGGATTACAATTTGACGTGAAATTTGTGTGGAGACACAAATACAAACCATATCAGTGATTTTCAAAAAGAGGTGAATAACAACAATAAAGACAATATTAGACATTTATGTCCAGGAGTCATATTAAGCACTTATATTATCTGATTATAATCTTCAAAGCAATTGAATGAGGTAGTGGTATTATATCCCCATTTTAAAGATGAAGTTTCAATCTGTTTTTATCTTGAAAATATTTGCTATCAAAATATCTTTAAGCAGGCCTGTAATCCCAGCACTTTGGGAGACCAAGGCAGGAATATAACTTGAGGCCAGGAGTTTGAGACCAACATGTGTATCATAGCAAGTTCCTGTCTATAAAAAAAAAATTAAATAACTGGGCATGGTGGTACACACCTGTAGTCTTAGCCACTCAGAAGTCTAACACGTGGGGATTGCTTGAGCCCAGGATTTCAAGGCTGCAGAGAGCTGACTATGCCACTGTACTCCAACCTGGGTGACAAATCAAGACTCTGTCTCTTAAACATAAATAAATAAAACCAGAAATAATTTGATGTATTGGTCAGTCTGTCATGCTTCAGAAAATTAACCCATACGAAATTTTAAGAAAACATACATTTATAGTAAACTACTTAAAATAATATATGCATTAATCATTTATCTTTATATCTCAAATCATAATGTGTTTTTGCTGTTTGCATATTTAAATCATGATTCTGATCATAACTTTCTAGTTTTTATAGAATTTGGGGAAATTTGAAATACAAGATAATTAATACATTTTACTTATATTTCACAATACAAAAATCTCAAAGCCACGCTTATGTCACCTACTTCCAAGCTCTGAACTCACCCTTAAAACCTTCCTGGATGTTTTTGTTTAAGAAAAATGTAGTTGACTTCTTTACCATAATAGTTTGGATAATTCTGTCATTAAAAATACCCTTCTGCTTTATCCAGAATAAATAATTATCACAATTAATTTTTCCCTTCTATAATTTTTCTACATCCTCTTCTAAATGAACCATTCTGTCTAAACCGTTCGTTAGCAACATCTAAAAGCTCTACTCATCATTAAATGGCAAGGTAGAATTACCAACAAGGAGGGCCTGGAATAGAGCCAGCCAACCTGCATTGAAACTTGATTAAAAAAAAAAAAAGCCACCTTTCTATCTCTTGCACATAACTGGAGCTCAATAAATATGGGTAATTTGTTGATCTACTGAGTTGGATAGGTGGGGAGGATGGATATGCACAGGATGTTCAAACAATTTTAGATGATGAGTGAAGTAGGGTACCTAAAAGTGGGGAGATTAGAAGCAAAATGTTTTTAAAGATGCCCTGAAGCAAAACTTCAAATACTCTGTCATAGCTGTGTACCACTGAGAAACCCACACAGCAGATGGTTCAAGCTAATACCCAGCTAAAATGAAGTGGATGCTTTCACAAAAGTACCAGCATCCCTTCAATGGGAAGAAACAGCTTCAAATGTAGGGCTGTCTGCATTTGTATATGGTAGGGAAAGAACTGCAACATACAAAAGAAACGTTTTCAACTCAAATGTCATTAAAATAAGCAGGTTCTCTATCTAAATTTCTCCCTTTCTCTTACATTAAACTTATTGTTATAAATGTCTTACTTTATCACTCAAGTTATTAGCAATACCATAGTACCCAAATACATTATAGCATAATAAGAAGGAAATACATTGAAAAACCTATCCCATAATTCTATCTGATAAAATGTCAAATAGATAAGCTAATGACTTTTTCTAGTTTTGTTTAAATCCATATATCTGCTTCATTTACATTTTTACATTAATTTAATTATTTCAAAATTGTTGACTAGTCATTATCTATAATAATTGAAATCCAGAGCTAAGCATATTTACATTGCCTATATCACTCATACTTCTTATTTTTTCCATAGAATTCTCATCTAAATATTTGGATTTCAAATAAGAATAATTTAATATCATAAGAATTGGCAATAAGGCAGAATTATTAAGCAGGAACTCTTAGCTGAATCTCATTTTATATTTCAGGTTTTTTTTCTTGTCAAAGCCTTTTTAATGTCAGAAACTCTTTCCACCCCTATTGCCCTCATGTTCTCACCACCTTTTGATTACCAAAACTTCTCTTTCGACAAAACCAACTGGATGGTGACATGGGAGGATCACTCCCTTCCCATGAGTTCTAGCCTGAGAGAAGAGTCAGAATAGCTGAACACAGTAGGAAAGAAGGAAGTGCAAGGAGCTAGAGCAGGAGCATTATTTTAGAACCAGGCTGGAAATGGTACCAGATTCCTGGTGTACACATGCTGCAGAGGCCATAGCATGCTTGCTGGGCATCTTTAGGGGGCATATTGGAAAAAAAAACTAGCAAACTAAATTATACTAATATGTGATTGAGTTATAATAACGATATTTTTTACACCTTCAATGGTTATGTAGACTTCAAAGGGAACAAAGAAGATGGAGTTGAAGTTTGAGAAATTCAAAGGACAACTATTTGTTTTACTGAGGGAAAGTGTTACATTTCGACACTCCTGGATCCTTGTCTCCACTCTACTCCTCTCCATAGGGAGAGAATATGGTACCTGGTGATGTGGTCATGGGCATTATTCCAGTTTTTTCAACTGGGTAGAATTAGTTCTAGAGATCTTCTGTAAAATATAGTACCCGAAGTTAACAGGAATTATAGTGCACTTAAAATTTGTTAAGATGATAGATCTCATGTTAAGTGTTTTTACCACAAACACATAAACAGACACACACGCATGCACACACACACACACACACACATATACACACACACACAATGGGACTTTTGGAGGTGATGGACATGTTTAGTAACTTAATTATTGTGATAGTATCATGGGCATATGCATATGACCAAATTTATTAATGGTATACATTAAATATGCATTTTTGGTATATCAATTATACCTCAATAAAGCTGTTTAAAAAGAATAATGAAATAATCATGTAAAAGTTAAGAAAGAAATTACCTATTAAATAATGAAAATCAGCAAGTTAAGAAACATGCCCCAAGAGCTAATTCCTTGAACACATCAGCAAAACAGACTGATGGTGTTCATTAGTAAGAGAAAGAGAAAAAGAGGTAGAGAATGAGGGTATTAGAGATTGGCTTTGGAATTTAAAAATTAGAAAAGATATTACACCATTCATCATAAAATAGAGATTCTCAGGAAATTAATATAAAATGTTTAAGTAAAAATAATGTAAGAAGTTTTATCATGTAATACATTAAAATTTAAATAAATAAAGCAAATATATAAAATTATTATATTAGTGAGGAAACTGAGTTTAGTATTAATGATACTGAGAACATAAAAAAATAGAATGGTAGGTTCTCATATCACATTTTATTCCTAAATAAATTAAAAATGAATTAAATATTTAAATAAGGAACCAGAAATGTATCAGAATGAGAAATGACTTTTAAATAATTATTTCAAGGTATAAAACAGAAAGTTTTATATTTTAGACTAAATAAAAATTGAAAATATGTGTAAAGCAAAAAGTATTAGAAACCAGGTCAGGTATGGTGGCTCACACATGTAATCCCAGCACTCTGGGAGGCCAAGGCAGGCAGATCACTTGAGATCAAGAGTTCGAGACCAGCCAGGCCAACGTGGTGAAACCCCATCTCTACTAAAATTACAAAAATTAGCTGAGCATGGTGGTGCATGCCTATGCTCCCAGATACTTGGGAAGCTGAGCCAGAAGAATCACTTGAACCCAGGAGCTGGAGGTTGCAGTGAGCTGAGATCACACCACTACACTCTAGCCTGGGCAACAGAGCAAGACTTCCTCTCAAAAAAAGAAAAAGAAAGAAAAAAGAAATTATAAACCAAGTGAAAAGGCAAATATTCAACTGAAATAAAACCCACAACCTATATGGCAATGAAATCAATATGTTAAATATGAATACAATATCTACAAATTGATAATCAACATGTAAAGAAACTATTAAAAATGGGCTATTAATATGCTACTTATATAAGAAAAAATCCAAATACAAAAATACAAAAAATTGAGGGTAATAAGTGTCAAGACAAAATAGGTGATGGACCAGATACTTGATGTATTACTTTATAAGTAAAATATATTCTCTTCATACAAGTAAATGTGTATGCAAGTCCCACTTTCTTGTAAGGTCCTTTATTACCAGACCAGGGAAACAAATGGTATGTTGGATGTTAGGAAGCTGTCTTCCTTCTCCCCTAAAACCAAGTAAAAAACGTCCAAGAAAATCCATTGAAGAAACTGGCATCTTAATCCTTAGTTGAGAGTCTTCTTATGCAACAAACTGAATGATCTGCACACCCAAGTATTTAAGCAGGAAAGGAAATGAGAAGTCAAGAGAGAAGGATGGAAGAAGGGACAGAGGGTTTGTAAATTTGTTGTGGAGAAAGTAGACATTATAGAAAATATCAAGGCTTGAAATATTAGGTTTGTCCCAAATCATGAAAGCAGGTTACCAGACAAAGGTAATCCCAAAACAAAAGGGTATATTGACAATTAGAAGGAGAAACTGAGATGTACTGTAAAAAGTTAGCAGAAAGGAGGTCTGTAAAGTGAAGAGTCCATTCTTACACTGCTGTAAAGAACTTCTCTGAGACTGGGTAATTTATAAAGCAAGGAGGTTTAATTGACCCACAGTTTCACATGACTTATGAGGTCTCAGGAAACTTAGAATCATGGTGGAAGGGGAAACAGGCACCTGCTTTTCTTAGCAGGAAAGAGAGAAGTGCAAGCAGAGGAAATGCCAGACACTTATAAAACCATCAGATCTCTTGATAATTTACTCTTATGAGAACATCATAGGGCAAACCAGCCCCATGATCCAACCACCTCACACAAGTTCCTTCCCTACACACGAGGGGATTATGAGTATTACAATTTGCAATGAGATTTGGGTGGGAACACAGAGCCAAACCATATCATCTCCCATGTCAAGGAACTGAACACCGAAGAGATCTCCTATTGGGATCACATGAGCACCTCAAGAGAGGTCACATAAGGAAGCCTTCCACACAAGAGAAGCAAGAGCTAGCAGATGTTAGCCAATGTTAGCCAAGCAATAACCTAACCAGAACACCTTTCTTTCCGTCTCTCTCTCTGTCTCTCTTTCTCTCTCTCTTTCTGTCTTATATACTATAAGGTAAAAAGAAGAGATGCATGAGAGAAAATAAATTTGGAATAGATATGTTAGGAGCAGACTTTGTTTTATCCCTACTTCAAGTTCACTAAGTGGAGAGCTATCTGGTACTAGGATAAGAGGAAATGTGCAATAAATTGGATATGCAATTGCACTTTTAAAAACTGGACTTGAATTAACTGGACTTAAAAAAAATAACAAGGAAATTGAGGAACTAGTCAAGATGCCCCTAAGGAATGGAAAAGGGAAATCTGAGAGAGCATAGCAAAAGATAGTTTGACCCCACAAAGTTCAGATTGTTCAGTAAGCCTGTTATATGTAACATGATTCCTAAAATAGTGCATTCCTCTTCGCACAGAATTTTCACTTTGGGAATTTGTCTGTGGTGACACAAAGGATTATGTTGTCAAATATGACTATAGAAATCATAGATTTTTGTCCAACATGAAACTTCACCAATGATTTAAAGAACACAGGTGAAGAATTCTTTCCTTGATGTGATCTGAAACCCTAAGATGCAGCTTCCATTAATAAAGGACTTTTTCCTACCACAATAAGACATCATTTGGCTCCAGGTTAATAGATGAAGCACTGGAGCAGTGTACATATTGCTCACACAGAAGCCATTTGGGCTACTTACATAATTACATGATGTCCACAACTTTCCTCAGCTAGCTAGCCACCATAAATCTATAAATACCAGGTTCATTTACAATAAGCTACTTCACCAGAATATTTTTCCCATGAAAAATCTTCATAGATAAGAAATTACCATTACCCTCTACTAATAAAATATCATTATTGGTTTACCAGTAATTTGTATGTTTACCAAGGGGTAATTTCCATGTTTGACAGTAGAATTAATACAGTTATTCTTTCTTCCTGGACACTCCTGAGAGAGAGAATGGGGTACAGGAATACTGAAAACCCTTTTCTTTCTAAACCATTGTAAAATAATTGGGTACAATTGCATGATTTTAGGCATAAGAATGTTTTATTCAAGTAATTGTAAACAACCCAAATAAGTAAGAAACAAAGGTTCTTCAAGTAAGTTGTCCATACATTCATATTCTAGAATACTCTACAGTCACTATGAATGACAATATGTAGATGCATATTTCTGGATGTGAAATTATGGCAATGAATAAGAGTTTAGGGGAAAAGTAGGTTATGATACATACATACAGCATAATACTGGATGATATGAAATTATTAGCACTCAAACATGCATATAGTAAAAGTACTAGAATCCTTCAGAATATATATTAACAAAGTTTATGTATAACATTCATGCTGTCAAATAAATTTGATTCTAAACTTTAGCTCCTTGATAGTTTTTATAGATTCATAAAGACACATCAAACCAAAAATAGTTTATGGTCCTTATGTACATATGACCTAAAGAAATTTTCTTAATATTACAACTTTCTCAAAATAGTAAAAGCTATTTATGACAAACCATCAGCCAATATCATACTGAATGGGCAAAAACTGGAAGCATTCCCTTTGAAATATGGCACTAAACAAGGATGCCCTCTCTCACCACTCCTATTCAATATAGTACTGGAAGTTCTAGCCAGAACAATCAGGGAAGAAAAAGAAATAAAGGGTATTCAAATCGGAAAGGAGGAAATCAAATTGTCTCTATTTGCAGATGACATGATTGTATATCTAGAAGACCCAATCATCTCAGCCCAAAATCTCCTGAAACTGATAAACAACTTCAGCAAAGTCTCAGGATACAAAATCAACGTGCAAAAATCACAGGCATTCCTATACACCAGTAACAGACTTAAAGACAGCCAAATCAAGAACGAACTGCCATTCACAATTGCTACAAATAGAATAAAATACCTAGGAATACAACTAACAAGGAACGTAAAGGACCTCTTCAAGGAGAACTGCAAGCCACTGCTCAACAAAATAAGAGAGGACACAAACAGATGGAGAAACATTCCATGTTCATGGTTAGGAAGAATCAACATCATGAAAATGGCCATACTGCCCAAAGTAATTTACAGATTCAATGCTATTCCCATCAAGCTACCAATGACCTTCTTCACAGAACTGGAAAAAAACACCTTAAGCTTCATATGGAACCAAAAGAGAGCTCGCATAGCCAAGTCAATTCTAAGCAAAAAGAACAAAGCAGGAGGCATAACACTACTGGACTTCAAACTATACTACAAGACTACAGTAAACAAAACAGCAAGGTACTGGTACCAAAACAGAGATATAGACCAATGGAACAGAACAGAGGCCTCAGAGGAAATACGACATATCTACAACCATCCAATCTTTGACAAACCTGACAAAAACAAGCAATGGGGAAAGGATTCCCTGTTTAATAAATGGTGTTGGGAAAACTGGCTAGCCATGTGCAGAAAGCAGAAACAGGACCCCTTCCTGACACCTTACACCAAAATTAACTCCTGATGGATTAAAGACTTAAACATCAGACCTAACACCATAAAAACCCTAGAAGAAAATCTAGGCAAAACCATTCAGGACATAGGCATAGGCAGGGACTTCATGACCAAAACGCCAAAAGCAATGGCAACAAAAGCCAAAATAGACAAATGGGACCTAATCAAACTCCACAGCTTCTGCATGGCAAAAGAAACAGTCAGTAGAGTGAATCGGCAACCAACAGAATGGGAAAAAATTTTTGCAGTCTACCCATCTGACAAGAGGCTGATATCCAGAATTTACAAAGAACTAAAACAGATCTACAAGAAAAAAAACAAACAAGCCCATTCAAAAATGGGCAAAGGATATGAACAGACACTTTACAAAAGAAGACATACAGAAGGCCAACAAACATATGAAAAAATGCTCATCATCACTGGTCATTAGAGAAATGCAAATCAAAACCACATTAATATAGCATCTCACACCAGTTAGAATGGCGATCATTTAAAAATCTGGAAACAACAGATGCTGGAGAGGATGTGGAGAAATAGGAACACTTTTACACTGTTGGTGGGAGTGTAAATTAATTCAACCATTGTGGAAGACAGTGTGGCGATTCCTCAAGGACCTAAAAATAGAAATCCCATTTGACCCAGCAATCCCATTACTGGGTATATATCCAAAGGATTATAAATCATTCTACTATAAGGACACATGCACACGAATGTTCATTGGAGCACTGTTTACAATAGCAAAGACCTGGAACCAACCCAAATGCCCATTGATGATAGACTGGATAGGGAAAATGTGGTACATATACACCATGGAATATTATGCAGCCATCAAAAACGATTAGTTCGTGTCCTTTGTAGGGACATGGATGAACCTGGAAACCATCATTCTCAGCAAACTGACACAAGAGCAGAAAATCAAACACCGCATGTTCTCACTCATAGGTGGGTGTTGAGCAATGAGAACACATGGACACAGGGAGGTGAACACTACACACTGGGGTCCGTTGGGGGGAAATGGGGGAGGGATGGGGTGGTGGGGAGGTGGGAAGAGAGAGCATGGGGAGAAATGACAGATACAGGTGAGGGGAAGGAAGGCAGCAAACCGCACTGCCATTTGTGTACCTATGCAACAATCTTGCATGTTCTTCACATGTACCTCAAAACCTAAAATGCAATAAAAAAAAATTACAACTTTCTGCATAAAAAATCTGAAAATCATTGTAACCCTCTTATCTTGCCTAGGCTTTGTTATATAGGGTCCTCTCTTTTCCAACATTTCCCTGTTTATATATATATATATATATATATATATATATATATATATATATAATAACACATGTCATATGTATGTTCATTCTTTTGCTTGTCTCTTCTACTAAGCTGACAATTCTCTTAGGCAGGGGCTACCTCTATCATCTTGATAATGTATCCCAACACATGACATACACAATCTATTATAAATAGATTTTTTTTTCTAATCTGGTAAGGAATAAGAAAGAAGATAGAGGGAGTACTACAGGACATTATACTATATATTATGGAATGCAATAATTATCTGTAGTCTTAAAAATTTAAGATAGAAAAATAAGACAGCTATAATTTGATTCCCAAATTATAAGGCAGAGTTTCTACAGGGGCAGAGTAACTGTTAACCAATATCTTCTTTTCCTTTTCTCTTCTTATCTTGCTCCCAACCTAGTCACTCCAGGGGAGGAGGACTGCATCCATTAGATGTATGTTCTCCAAGAACAGAAACCCAACTAAGAGTAGTTTAAGTCAACAGAGAATTATTATTCATATATTACAAGAAGTCTGAAGGTTAATAGTGACTGGCATTTGTTCCTCTTTTTAACATTAACAAGAAACCAAAATCTTTCTCTTTTTATACTCTTCCAACCTTAGCCCGTTTGTTTGGGATTTTATAGTTGGCATGATAATTGCTGAACTTTGAATACTTATCTACATTTCAGGGAGAAAAAGGTGAAAGGTACAGAGGTAAAGGGCATTCTAGATGAATGGATTATATTTTATCAAGAATTTAAAAGCATTCTGGGAACTTCCACCCCGATGAGAGGCATTAAATATTCACTGGACAGAAAAAGTGTCCTGAAACCATAGCTGCATGGAAAGAAGCTAGAAAGAAGAGCATTGTATTGGCCAGGAAAACATTGTAATGGCAGCTACATTTGTTAAGTTGGTTAGTTGTTGCCTGGGACATTTCATAGACTATAGATATCGGTGGGCAGTGGTATCACGCTTTAAAAGTTACAAATCCATAATCAGCTTCTTCTCTTGAAATTAGTGATTCTTGCTTTCATGTAATAAACAGACTTGGCCAGGACTGGTTTCCTCTATTCGTGCTCAATCATGCCCTTTTCTTCTCTACTTCCTTTATTTGATGTAGTTCTGTGAGTAAGCTGGCTTAAGACCTGCCCATGACAAACCATACAAGTTGGCCTATCTTTACCTTGTTTCTTACATGTAGATAGCCAAAGAAAAACAATTTTTGAGATTCTATTAAAGAGGATGAGGAATCCTAAGAGACTCACTTAAACTTGAACATAATTCCCTTTGTCCTTCCAACCTTTAGTAACACTTTTACTGGAGATAAGCAGTACCAACCATATCACTCATGAAGAAAGTAGTATTTCCATTTTCATTGGTATGATTCTTAGGGATCCTGTGAGCAGCAAGGAAAACTGGCAAGTTTTAACAATTTTGATATGTTCTCTTTATAATATCAGCAATTTTCCTCACACCCCAATTTCTAACAGATCCATAATAGGTATGCAGCAATTGGACCCATAAAGGCACAGGCATATTTGAGTATTCTCAACCAACAGATAGTAAATACATAACTATTTACAACACAAGTTATTTTAAGTGTGTTGATCCTATAAACGAATTCTTGTATGAAAAAAAATTAAAAAAATAAAAAGTTTAGAACATTGTCCTAAATTGAAACAAACAGATTTTTTAAAAATCAAAGAAATAAGTATGTTTTCCTGGCCAGATATGCTTAAAATGTTACAGAGAATTAGGGATTATATAAGAACAAAGAAGCAATCATGAAAACCAAATTATACTGGTGGGGTAAAAAGAAAATACACATCTGAGGAAACAGATGTAGCAATATATAGAAACATTCAAACTTAGATTCTTGTGAGTGATACATAAAATATGTAAGATACATGCATATAAAGGATATGTTACATCAGAAAGAAAGGCAAAACCCACAAAAGTTGAAGCTTTTGAAATTGTTATAATATGGCAATAACAATATTTTTATATTATGACAAATCAAATAATTTTTAGTTTATAGTCTACTACAAAAGAGAAGGTGTTTTCTGTCGATGTTGGTGAATAGCTTACTGTTAATAAATGTCAGGAAGGAAACTAGTGTCATCTCCTATTTTGTTGCCCTTTTTATCTTCAAGGAAAACATTTGTTGGAATGAGAAGTATAAGGATAACAATAATGAGAAGAAATTAAAACTAGGATATGTGGCCCTATCAGAAGAGGGCACTTTACACTCTTATTAGTGGCTCCCAAATGCTAGCCTGTAGATTGACTACAGAAGGCCAGAAATGGATAGAGATGCTCAATGAGAAAGAAACATTAAGTTTAAAAGTCCAGAGGAAAGATTCTAGTTTGCCTAGGTCAAAGGACAGCAAGAAGGCCACTGGAGCTAGAAGGGTGTGAGCCAGTGTGAGAGAAACAGAAAATGCAGGGGGAAAGGTGGGCAGGGATGAGCTCTGTAGGAACAAATGTGATTTATAATAAGGACACTTTATTCTCATTGCATTGAGAATCCAATGAAGAATTGTGACCAAAACATGTGCTTTAATGTTAATAAAGTTTAAAAAAACTTTTATGATTGGGGGAAAAGAAGATGAACAAAATTTATTATCTAACCCAATAAATTAAAGGCAGCTAAACATTAATTTGTTAAGGTGGCAGCAGTGAAGATAGTGAGAACTTGACAGTCTAGATATGTTTTATAAGTGTAACCAAAAGAATTTAGAATAAGTAGGATATGGAGGGTGAAGAAAAGAAAGAACTCAAGGAATATTCCTAGACATCTGGCATAGCACTTAGGTAACTGGTGGTGCCATTTTCTGAAATGAGAAAATCTGAGAAATTAGTATGTTTGGCGGGGGAGGGTGGGGAAAGTGAGAAGACAGAATTCTATTTTGGACACATTTTCAAAGACAGAATTCTATTTTGGACATATTGAATTTGACATGTCTGTTAGACAACAAAGCAGAGATGTCAAGTAGACAATCAGTTACACATGTCTAAAGTGCAGAGAGAGTTTGAGGCTGGAGTTGAAAATTGGGAAGGTCATCGAAAAAGTTAACTTTAGAGGCATGGGACTGGGAGCGATAATGTCAGGGATGAGTGCAGATGAGAACTTCTTGAGGAACAAACCTTGGGCACTGCAACATGTGTAGATCAAGTGAGTAAAGGAGAACAGGAACTACCAGAAAAGTGGGGGCACTAGAAATCATAGAAGGTAGGTATTCCAAAAGCAGGAGGGAGTCAGTTGTATTAAGTACTTTAAAATCATGAAATAAAATAAGAAATGAGAATCAATCATTGGACTTAAAAGAAAAATGACCTTGTCAAGGGTATTTTAGTGGAGGGTAGAGGTGAAAGCCGATTCAAATGAAGGGACAAAGAGAAAATTAGGAATGGAAAAGTGTTTTGAAAAAAATAACAATAAAAGAAAGTAGAAAAAAAAAGGTAATACAGGCAAGGGACATAGGGCCACAAAGGAGGTTTGTTTTTTTTTTTTAATTATTAATGATTTTTTTAATTATTAATGATTTTTGCAGTACATTTAGATGCAAATAGAAATGCTGCAGAAGCAAGAAAAATGTTCATTAACCTATACTGCAGATTTTAGTTTACAAAAACTGTAATAATATTTCCTATCCCATGTGCTTTTCTACAATGAGACTTTGACACGTTTCTCATCAAGAAGGGTAGTTGATGTTCCTTCCCCTAAAAGCTGTACAGTTTTTAACTAGCTTATAATCAAAACAATCAGCAGAATGGATGCTCTGTGAAGCATCTTTCTGTTCTGTGGCTAGGACAGAAAAGGAAATGAAACTTACTCCTGGCTGACTGGAACCCTTCCACTGAACCCCTAAATTGCTTTGTAAGCATTCTGACTGCCCTGAAACTACTGTGCTATGAGGAAGCCCAAAGCGACCCATGCAGAGATACTGCAGAGAGAAATTTTGAGATTCTGTTAAGTGAGAGAAACACTAGCCATTTCCAAGCTGCTCCTGACTTCCTAGGTCCAGCCATGGTCTGAATACATCAGATGAGGGATCCTGGGTCAGAGAATACCTGATCCACGTGACCCATACTAGATAAGAGAATGCTTGTTTTAAGATATGTTTTTGGATGATTTGTTAAGCAGCAGTAGTACTTAGAGAAAGAAAAGAAAAAAACATCAGCATAATTTTACTGAGTAAATCAGAAGGATTGAAATTCAATGCATAAATATAGAGTCTACCTATGGTATAAAGTAGATAAGCAACAAGTATGTGTCCAGATGTATAGAACTGGCAGATTTCATGGTGAAATAATGAGGTATTTGTCTTCTGATTGCTTCTATAATTCTGAAAGCTGTAAGAAAATAGCCATAATGCATAGTGAAAAGGTGAACGTGGTGTCAAAATAGGAAATAGGAGAAGACGTGAAATAATATTTTGAAAGATTAAGAGGGTGAACCGATTAGGGAAATGGAGTAGAATAGCCAGGCAGTCCTGAGAAAACACAGGAGGTTTGTGATTATGAATTTTTAAATGACCTAGTTGGTACATTTGTGTGCAGCCCTCTGGCTGTGTTTGGCTGTGAAGTTGCAGGCATGGCTGAAAGAAGGGCTTACCCAGTGTTGGTACTTTATGTTACCAGGCAATATGGAGAATGAAAGAGGCAGGGAGCTGAAATGAATTCAAGCAACTATCATGGCAAAACAAGGCAATGTAATCTGGTAAGAAGAAAAGATTTCCAGGGTTATACTGCAGGGTTAAAAAGGTAGCACAGAGTTAAAAAAAAAAAAAAATGTGTAAGGTATTACGAAATAGGCATGCCTGAAGTATTTGATGGTCAGAGAGTGGAATTACTGAAATCAAGGTTTTGTGGAAATTGCCATTCTTGGCAATGATGAAGTTCGGAGAATGACATAGGGATGCATGGTTGAAGATATGCGGAGGGCATAATAATTGGGGTTAAAAGCAGTCAAGCAACTGAGGGTCCAGGATTTTAGACAAGCAGTTTGTAATATGAGTGTTCCAGAAGTGTGGAGGGAGCTGTTGTCATGTTCCTCAAATAATCTGGGGGTTTTGACAAAAAGCAGGACAGATAGTGGTCTGGGAGAAACAATGAAAAACAGGAGGACATCTAATCTACCTGTGATACCCACGGTACATGAAATATGGAATAAAAAGCTGTCACAATTCAAAGAGCTGTATCTAAAAGGATATCTGAGCTTATTTTAGAGCAAAGTGAATACCTATTAAGAGAAAAAGATATAGGAGATTTTGTAGAGAGCAGTGAAGGGTGTGGGCAAATGGGGAAAGGAGAAAGACTGATTCAGATTAGGGAACACACAGCCACGCAGAGCTGAGATCATAATGGATGTCCCAGGAAGCTTGAACCCGAGTTTGTGATCATGGTAAGATAATAATGAAATCAATCCTGATGGTTTCTTGCAGAATGTAGAGAGTCAACTAAATTTATAGTCTCTTTCTTATGATTTGTCTCTTAAACACTGTATAATGCTAAGAAGAGAAGAGGCAGGGCAGGTGATGAGGATATTGAGTGACAGCCTTACCAAATGCATATGGATTTGTGGGGGATTCCTAAAATCCTACTCTGGTCATTGTTAATGGTATGAAGACATGGTCTTACCAGAAACACAAATACTTCCTTGGGATTGTGTTAAATCCTATTGCAAGTGCTATTGTGACAATATGAGGAGCAATCTTACCATGGCTACGTAAAGCCTTTGGCCTAAATGGAGTCACAGATAAGAGAGTCAAGATCATGGGTAGAAAATATAAGCTTATATAGGAAAGTTATATCTTTTTCTGAAGAATGACAAAATAAGTAAAGGATAAACAGTTAAAGATGTCTAGAAATTTTGATGTTAAGATGTGAATATCCTGAGAGTCAGACAGCCTTAGAAAAGTATTGATTAATAATTCCTATCACAATGTGGGAAATGAATATAAATTTGAGGGATTAAATAATTGTTTGGAAATGCTGTGCTGTATGCAATAGAAAGATAAAGGAAAGGCATATATGTCTTGCCAAGGTAGGCATGAAGGGTATAGATGACAGGGATTATGGCTTCTCTGATCCTCCTGATATACCCACCGAAGGCCATAGCATGAAAGTACCTAAATTTTTATATTAGAAAACGTAATAATTAACATTCCATCTCTAAACCTTTAATGGGACTATAAATGTGATATTGCTTTACAGCTCCTAGCTTATCCAAGTTGGAACATATTTACTATATATTTTACTCAAGATATGTCATTTGATAGTCTGTATGCTCCCCATGGTCAGAAAAGATATCTTATTCACCTTTGTATCCCCAGCTAGTATTGCAGCATCTGGTATCTAATAGACACGCATAGATATTGACTAGAAATTCAACTACACTTACGTATTGGTGGCACCTGCTAGAAGAATAACCTATATTTATAATTTAATAAAAATAGACTACTATAAACTTTGCTGTTTTTATATTGTCAAGATTCTAGTACTTTTCTACTTGTTATATATATATATATATATATATATATATATATATATATAAAAATTTAAAAATATCTCTTTTGGCTGCCAACCTAAGACTAGTGCTGGTAATTGCAGTTTGAATGTTCACCCACCTTAATGGCAAAAAACTTACATGAAGGAAAAATAGTATTGCTGAAGCTCTTTAAAAATAAAAACCTATTGTATTGTAAGATTTTAATGCTCAGGTGTTACCTAATGCACTGTAAATATGTATAGCAGACAATTTCAAAATAAGATATTTCATTTCCATGGTAGCATGAGGGCCACAATGGAGGGTGCTGGTTAAAAATGGATTCTTTTCATTAAAAACACACAACAGGAGGGGGCAATTAACAGACGAAGGGAAGGCCTAATGAATTTAACAAAAATACAATAAAGCTGTCTCTCTATTTTTGCTGTAAACATTGAGGAAGCAAGACTACAAATAAAATGCTTGATAGATTCCAGCCTATTTTATATATTAATATTCATTATTAATATTCATTCATTAATATTCATTCATTAATATTCATGCATTAATATTCATTATTCCCTTCTATTAAATATATGAAATGTTTAATATAACATTTGAAATCAAATAATTGTAGAATCATCTCTGACCAGTCTGAATAAGAAAAGAGAGAACAGACAAATCTATAAAGGTTTGTTTCGATTGTTGAGATCACTTAAACTCCATCTGTATACAAAATTGTGAATTTTAATTACTGTTCAGTAGAAGAAAACTAGGAAAGTCAAAAAGACTAATTAAAATTTACATAAGTACAATGTAAGATTAATGAGTAAAACCACAAAACAGAGATTTTCTCCACTCAACTGGGGCTACTACTGGTCAAGATTGAAATAGAATTCTTTTTAAAGTCACGCATGTATTTGCCTGATACTCTGCCACTGTCTGGCACCAAAGAATATAATTCAAAGTGAAAATTGTGTCTGTCATTCAGAGGTTTTGACTACACAAGGCTAAACATCTGCATATTTGGATGAACGCCTGGCTTTCTAATTCACTGAGAGGAGATGCACCATTAGTTGTTATCCTGAGCATCAAGAAGGTTAATTCATTATGCATCTCAGATATCAGCACACTTGTTTGGGATACATTTATCTTATCATCTAAGATTATGTTGATTTTATTTAGATCATATCCAAATAAAGGATAATTAAACTGCTATGTGACAGGAAATAATCCGCTGTTAGAAAATTCTGCAAATATAAAATTAACTACCAGGATGACCTTCAGGGTACAGGAGAAAAGAAGAAAGGAGCAAGAACATGAGGCCTGTATCAATCCTCTCTTAGTAAATAGCATTGTGAGTTCTGTCAAGTAATTTAAAACAGGGGTCCTCAAACCCTGGACCGTGGACCGCTACTGATCCGTGGACTGTTAGGAACTGGGCCCCACAGCAGGAGGTGAGCTGTGGGCAAGCAAGTGACACTTCATCTGTATTTACAACCACCCCTCGTCACTCACATTTACCAGCTGATCACCTCCTGTCAGAATAGGGGGTGATGAATCAGATTCCAATAGGCACACAAACTCTATTGTGAATTGCGCATGTGAGGGATCCAGGTTGCTGCTCCTTATGAGAATCTAATGCCTGATGATATGTCACTGTCTCTCATCACTCCCAGATGGACTGTCCAGTTGCAGGAAATCAAGCTCAGGCCTCTGAATGATTCTACATTATGTTGAGTTGTATAATTATTTCATTATATATTACAATATAATGATAATAAAGTACACAAGAAATGTAATATACTTGAATCATTGCAGCCCGCCATCCCTGGAAAACTGTCTTCCATGAAACTGGTCCCTGGGCCAAAAATGTTGGGGACTGATTATCTAAAGCCCTGTGCCTCAGTTTCCTCATCTACAAAATAGAATTTAAAATTCCTGATTTACATATTTCTACGTATGGTTATAAGATTGATGATTAATTAGTGGTTAAGAGTGCAAGCTCTGAAATTAAATATGCCTGATTTGAAATTTAATTATCACTAACTTTATAAATTTAGGCATGCTTCAGTTTCCTCACCTCAAATTGTTACACAGTTTCTAAGTATTAAGTAAATATGCATCCTGAATGCTTAGCACAGTGTCTGGCACTCTGTAAGCAACCAAGAAATATGCGTTTTGGAAAATCAAATAAACATGTTCCAAGTAACTTGGAAAATGTAGAGAGCCATAGACTCTACCATTTCCCGCATTTGAGATGCAAGAACATGTAAGCCACACCCTATTTTCTAAACTCTCAAAGTTAAAATGAACAAAAATTCATTAACACTGACATGAGCAAAAACTATATGTATATTCTTTTCTTTCTTTACCTGTATGGCTTTTTTTTTTCTTTCTTAAATTATTTTAACACCTTTCCAGAGATAACCTAGAAATCCCCAGAAATCAACCCAGACTTCCTCACCAAAGGGATCAAACTGGAGGCCAAATTTAACCTGGAGATATGCTTCCTGTATTTCAAAGTGCTTAAAAGCATTACCCCCAAATAGAACATTTGGAGTTTTCCAATAATTTTTTTTCCTGGCTTCACTTTAAACAATTAGAAAATCTGGTAGCCTTCAGCACACATACTCATATGAACGAAGATGCTGAAATATAAGAACAAATTCTTTTAATACAGATTTGCAAACTCTTCATTTCTCACAGTACTCACATGTTATAATTTTTCTGATACCATGACTCAGTCATTGTTTATTATCATATATACCCAATTATTTTTCTTATAGCAAAGAAACTGTTGTCTGTACTCATGTATCTATCTAAAGCTGAAATAAGAAAGTTCGATCTTTAGGCTACAAGTTTCTAAAAAAAAAAACAAAAAGGGTGATGAAAATTTTGTATATTTAAGACTGTTGAGACCCATTTCTTAATCTTTTTACTGAAGTCGAACATTCATACAGAAGATGACATAAATCATAATTTCAATGACTATTCATAAATTAAACCTATTTATGTATAACCAGCACCCAGATCAAGAAACAAAACAGTACCAGCCCCCAGAAGCGTTCGTTTTTGCCTCCTTCCATTCACTATTCCCCCAAGGAGAATATACTTGTATAGCGAGCTGATATGTATAGCCAGCTAAATGCTGAAAATCTATTTAGTGTAGCATAGGTTTGTTTTGTCTGTTTGAACTTTATGAAAACGGAATCACACAGAATGTAGTCCTGTATGTCTTACTCCTTTTGCTTAACATCTTGTTCATGAGATTAATTCATGTGGTCATATGTAGTTATAATTTTATTGATGCATTTATAAGATACAAACAAAGCTTATCTATGTACTCCTTAACTTATATGACCTGCTAGTTCCTATTAGCCATGAAGTTTCACCCTAATCTAAATGTACATTTTTCTTTAAGAAGCATTTCCTCTACAATTCTCCTGATACCTCAACATCCCTTGGCCTTTCTACAACAATTTGACTTCCTGGCCAGTGATTTAAATTTTCAAAGGGTCTTCCTTGCTCAAGCCGAGATAAAGTTACGCAGTCACCTATGACTTGATATTCTTTCCTGTCACTAAACTCCTTCCCCTCCAAGCTCCCCTTCTTTTCAAATACACCTGAATTATCTTTAATTGCCAAAAAGGGAAGTGATTTTTTTTTTTGTTCCTACTTTCTGTGTTGCTGCTTTGTCTGTTCTTGATGAAGAGGAAGCTGTTAAAATATCACAGCTTCTTTGTGTAACAGCCTAGAATCAGCGCTTTGTAAGTAAAAGTAACGTTTTGGTGTATTTTGAATGATAAAATATGTTGCATCTGACAAGTGGCCATCATCAATTACTGATATCACATGACTAATTACCCAAGATTTTTCAGAAGAATAAAACTAGTGATTCCCAACCACAAAATTATAATCTGTTCAGATATTTAATAGCTAATAACAAATCTTTTGCTTAACACACCCACACATGGTATATGAGTGATTTTTAAATGCTCCTTTGAAAAAATTAAGATATCAGGATTCAAAGTATTATTTGGGCAACAAAGAAAAAAATGATTGCATTTGCCATCAACCAAGCATAATTTCACCAGGAATTATTTACTTCATATTTTCCTTTGAGATTTTTAATAGGCTTTTAAAGCAGATGCTGAGCTAGAAACTAATCCAAGAAATAAAGAAAGCCAAGGGGAAAAAGTAATAATAATAGACAGTTGTACTTGATTGTTTCCATAGTCAGGGCATCCTCCTGAGTGACAGATAATTCATCTTCTGTCAGTTTCTATTGCCTAGAGATCATGCTGAGCATTGTTATCAGCAAAACCTCCACAAAATGAAGGATTTTCAAATGGGAAACCAGATGTGATGGGGTCAGGCCCTGCATGTGATGGGGATATTTGGGTTAATGATGATTGATGCCATATCACATTTCATAAAGTACACACTTGCCAAATCAGGTATTTTTCCCATCACATAGGAGCAGTTGCTGAATTCCTTTACGGTAAAGCACCAAGGTCAAAGAGGAAGTAGTGAACACAGAAGAACCTAGTTTTTATTAGAAAGGTGGCATCATGCAACTTAGATAATCATGTTGCATAGTGTATAAGATTTGCATGGTAATCTGTCCTAAATGTCTTTTATTTATCTGGGAAATCTAAAACATTTCCATTTTTGTATACCTACAACATACATGATGTTTTTGTTTTTTGTTTGTTTGGGGTCTATTTTTAACTGTGTTTCTCCAAATTAGCGTATTAATTACATTAACTATTTCCTTACTGTAATTACTTTATAAAAATTAGTGAATGAAGTGGTGAACTCTTAACTTTTTCATTACATATGTCATGATTTGGGGGAAAAAAAGTCACTCAAAATACAAATATATAATGAAACAGCACTGCCTTCTATTTGATGGTACCTGTAAAGGTAGTGATTTAATTACCAATCTTGCTTTAGTAAGAAGTAGGCTTTCTTTCATTTGTGTGATATTTTTATATGGGCATATATTTAGATTCTCTCAGAGGATGATTTTCAAACATGCTCGAGGGAAAAAGAGCCCTCACTATTTAATCTTAGAAATCAATCTTTGCAAAACCATTATGCTGTTGTTTTAGAGCTTGATGTTTTCAAAGGAAGGATAATAAATGTTACAACTATTCTAAAATAGCTCTGGAAAGCTTAATAGTTATTATTCTGTCGATGTATTTACAAGGACCTTAAAGCATTCATGGTTTTCTACAGCTATTGGTATATTATCAATTTTTTCAAACTAGGCGTAATATTTCACAGAGGCTTATTTTCAGAGCTGCGGTGGAAGCTTGTATGGTTGACTTTAGATTCCTTCCCTATAATTAAGACCTAGCTGGTGGAAAGCAATTGGAAGCAAATAGTTCTGAAAGTCTAGGTGCTAAATAAAAAGCAGAACCACATTGTCAATGGTACACTGGGAATTATTGATCTAATAAAATATAAAGGTGTAAATGCTAATTTTATGCATCAACTTGACTGACCCATGAGAGGCCCAGATATCTGGCAAAATATTAGCTCTGGGTGTCTCTATGAGGGTGTTTTCTAGATGAGATTAGCATTTTAATCAGTAGACTCAGTAAAACGGATTGCTCTCCTCCATGTGAATGGGCATAATCTAATTTTTTGAGGGCCTGAGTAAAACAAAAAGACAGCTGAAGGGAGAATCTGCTCTTTTTCTCTCTGCCTGACTGTTGAACTGGGATATTGGTCTTTTTCCCTTGGACCGGGATGTACACCCTTGGCTTTCCTTGTTCTTAGGACTTTAGGCTCTACTGGGAACTACACCGCTAGTTCTCATGGTTTGGGGTTATTCAGATCTGGATTGGAAATATACCACCAGCTCTCCTGGGTCTCCAACTTGCCAAATAAGCATGGGACTTCTCAGCCTCATCATCATGTGAGTCAATTCCTTATAATTTTCTCTCTCTTCCTCTCTCTCTCATTTTTCTCTCTCAAATACTTTTTTGCTTGTATTTTTCTGGAGAACCCTAACTAATCAAATCTTGGTACTGAGAAGTGAGATGCTGTAACAAATACCAAAACATGTGACAATGGCTTTGAAACTGGGTAATGGATAGAGGCTGAAAGGGCTTTGAGGTACATGCTAGAAACGTGAGCATTCAGGGCAATTCTGGTGAGGGTTCAGATAGAAAGGAGGAACATGTTATTGGAGACTGCAGAAAAGAAGATCCGTGTTATAAAGCGGCAAAATACTTGGCTGAATTGTAGTCTAGTGTTCTGTGGAAAATAAAACTCAGGAGAGATGAAACAGAATATTTACCTGAGGAGATTTTTTTTTTTTTTTTTTTTTTTTTTTTTTTTGAGACGGAGTTTCGCTCTTGTTACCCAGGCTGGAGTGCAATGGCGCGATCTCGGCTCACCGCAACCTCCGCCTCCTGGTTTCAGGCAATTCTCCTGCCTCAGCCTCCAGAGTAGCTGGGATTACAGGCACGTGCCACCATGCCCAGCTAATATTTTTGTATTTTTAGTAGAGACGGGGTTTCACCATGTTGACCAGGATGGTCTCGATCTCTTGACCTCGTGATCCACCTGCCTCGGCCTCCCAAAGTGCTAGGATTACAGGCTTGAGCCACCGCGCCCGGCCATGAGATTTTTAAACAACGTATTGAAAAAGTGGCATTGTTCTTTCTGACCAATTTTGGTAAGAGGTAAGACAACAAGAATTAATTAAAGAAGGAATTGTTAAGTAAAGAGAAACCAGAGCTTAAAGATTTGACAAATTCTCAGTCTGTCCTTATTGCAAAAATTGAGAAAACAGGTTAGCAAGAGAATACCAAGGGTGTGGCTGACCAACCATTTGATAAGAAGATTAGCAGGAGTGTGAACCACAGACCCCATCAGCCATCTCAGTAACGGAAGCCAGAAATAGACATGTAATTATAGCACCAGAAACACTGCCAGCTGGAATTGAAAAAAATAAAAATAATAAAAATAATAATTAAAAAAAAGAGTCACTCTGGAGTGACTATAATTAACAATGATTTATTGTATATTTTTAAATAACTAGAAGGGCAGATTTTGATTATTCCCAACACAAAGAATTGATCAATGTTTTAAGTGATGAATATGCCAATTATCTTGATTTGATCATGATACATTGTATACATGTATGGAAATATCACACTGTATCCCATACATATGTATAATTATTATGTGTCAATAAAAAATAATAAAAGAAAATAGAGAAAATAAGACAGAATAAAGGCAGGTCTTGAACATGTGTTAAAGGAAAGAAGGAGCCCAAAAGTGATTTAGAGATCATCAGGACCACTATTCTTACCAGAGGCCCAGAGTGCTTGAGCTCAGGGGAAAAGCTGCTTTCACCCAGCACAGCACACCCACCTGAGGGTGAGGGGGATTGTCTCAGAGAGCCAGACAGACAGCATTCCTCTGATCTAAAAGGCCCTACTGACACTGGGGGCAATACCTCCAACCCAGTGAGTCTGGAGGGCAGAGGATGGAACTAAAGCGGATTATTCTTGAGCCTTAAAATGTAATGGAACTGGGTAATGGATAGAGGCTAAAAGTTTTCAGGTGCATGCTAGAAATATGAGCATTAAGGGCAATTCTGGTGAGGGTTCAGATGGAAATGAGGAACATGTTATTGGAGACTGCAGGAAAGTGGAAGGTAGAACTCTGTGGAAGGTAGAACTCCTGAGAGATGAAACAGAATACTCAGCTGGATTGTGAACTTGCTTGGGATCTCCTATGTCTTTCTTCTGATTTATTGCTTTTGCAATGGGAATATCTCTTCTGTGCCTATCCCACCATTGTGTTTTGGAAACATGTAATTGTCCATTTTCACAGGTTCACAGCTGGAGAGAAATTTTGCCTCAGGGTGAATTGTATCTCAAGTCTCACTTAGATTAGATTTAGATGATATTTAAATAAGGCTTTGGATGTCAGACTTAGAGTTAATACTGGAATGAGTTAAGAATGTTGGAGGTGTTGGGATGATTTTATTAATATATTTTACATGCCAGAAGACATGAAATTTGGGTGTCCGGGGGCAGAATGTTATGATCAGAATGTTTCTGTCCTTTCCTAAAATTTATATTTTGAAACCCTAACTTCCCATGTGATGATATCTTTGGGAGGTGATTAGATTTAGATGAGGTTATGAGGGTAAAGAACCCTAATTGGATTAGTATCCTAATAAGGAGAGGAAAAGAGATCAGTAAGCTGGTCTCTTGGACTTTATCTCTCTCTCTCTCTCTCTCTCCTTCCCCCTGCTATTTGGGGGTATGACAAGGTAGTTGCCTGCAAGCTAATAAAGAGATCCTCACCGGAAACTGAATCTGTCAGCAGCTTGATCTTGGACTTCCCAGCCTCCAGGACTGTAAAAAATAAATATCTGTTCTTAGGCTATCCAGACTATAGCATTTTATTATACAGCAACCCAACTTTTCTAAGATGAAAAGAAAATCCCACACCAAACCTTGTTAAGTAGGAGTTATTAGACATCTTCCTATATAATTAGAGCACATGAGGGGAACTGAGGTCAGAAGAGATTCATGAGATCACAAAGATTAAAGCACAAAATTAACAAAGCTCTTTGAGTCATCAGCCTTGGGTCCCTGCTTACACTCTTTAAAAGAGTAAACATTAAATCCTTCAAGCAAAGGATTCCTGGTAAATTCCTGAGAGGGATTGCCAATAGGCCAAATAAAATAACTGACCACAGAAGATAACTGTTTGAATTCACTTGTGAGTACTGTGTTTAAGGCTCTGCACATCTCTCTTTTGGAATAATTATTTTGGGAACAGATTTATTAATAATAGCAGACATAACTATTTCTGTCTTGAGAAGTGCCTACCTAAGTAACCTGTTGAATAAAATATAAACAGAACTCATTCCCTGTTTAAGGTAATGATAATCAAATTATATCTTAATTATATATTGCACAAAGGTATTTTTATGACATTTTTAAGTATATATCTGCACAGATAGTACCAAAACTAGAAGTACAGAAAACAAAGTCTTTCAAATTTGTTTCCAAAAATCTCTGATAGACAGGATTTCAAAGTACAAAAGCAGCAGAGTATTCATTGTCTCCCACCAAAGGCATGGGGGGAAAAATGAAATTTTTCTCTCTCGTGGCTCAAGGTGAAACTACTCAAACTTGAAATTAACATGAAAAATGGTTGAGGGAAGGGTTAGCATAGAAGAGTAGCATGAGCATTATTTTCTTCTGAAGCCTTCTCTTTTCCACAATGGCATCTTGTCCAAAATAAAACTGGCAAGCCTAATAGACACTGTCACAAGCCACATTTGCTGAAGAAATAATTTTTTAATTCCTTCAAATATATTCTAAGACAGCCATTCTGAACAAAGAATAGTTCTGTATAACTCTTAAAAATCTAATAGTCTGGTATAAGTAGTCTAAATCTAAGTCTAAACATATATTGCACTACTATACTTGTTTAACTTTTCCTAGGAAGAGCACACAATATGCTTGGTGAAAGGAAGTCTTTTAGTGTTTTCAATAATAAATCCATATGCACATAAAAGGGAGCTACAGATGATGAGCTTCACAATTCAGAGGAATGAGGAACAAGAATAGGAAGGTATTTTATTTGCATATCTTTTATACTATTCACACAAGCATATCAAAACCTCACAAAAATATTCCAGAGAAAAAAACTACATATATATGGAAAGTAAGAACCAGAAAAATCAAATAGCTTGTACATGTTATGCAAATATACAAGCTCTGCATCAGAATTGCAAATTGAGATACCCAAGACAACTCACATCAAAAGCAGCCCCTTAATAAAATCCCACAAAATCTGTTTACTTTGGATATTGTTTATATTATTTATTTACTTTTTGAGACAGAGTCTCACTCTGTCACTCACGCTGGAGTGCAGTGGCTCAATCATGACTCACTGCAGGCTCAGCCTTCTGAGCTCAAGAAATACTTCTACCTCAGCTTCCCTGGATAGCAGGGACTATAGGTACATGACACCCAGCTAATTTTTTATCATTTTTAGAGATGGGGTTTCACTATTGTATTAGTCTATTCTCACACTGCTATGAAGAAATACCATAGAATGGGAAATTTATAAAGAAAAGAGGTTTAATCGACTCACGGTTCCACATGGCTGGAGAGGCCTCGGGAAACTTACAATTATGGCAGGAGGTACCTCTTAACAGATCGAGTGGAGAGAGCAATGAGTGCCCAGTGAAGGGGGAAGCCCCTTATGAAACCATCAGCTCTTCTGAGAACTAACTCACTATCAGGAGAACAGGGTGGGGGAAACCACACCTGTGATTGAATTACCACCACCTGGTCCCTCCCAGGACACATGGGGATGATGGGAACTACAACTGAAATTGAGGTTTGGGTGGGGACACAGCCAAACCATATTGTTCCACTTCTGGTACCTCCCAAATCTCATTGCCTCACAATTCAAAACACAATCATGCCCTTCCAACATCCCCAAAAATCTTAACTCAAAATTCTAAGTCCAAAGTCTGATCTGAGACAAGACAAGTCACTTCCAGCTATGAGTCTGTACAATTAAAAGCAAGTTAGTTCTTTCCTAGATAAAAGGGAGCATAGTCATTGGGTAAATATACTTGTTCCAAATGGGAGAAATAGGCCAAAGGGGCTACAGGCTTTATGCAAGTCCAAAATCTGATAGGGCAATCATTAAATCTTAAAGTTCCAAAATGATCTCTTTGACCCCATGTCTCACATCCAGGACACACTGATGTAAGAGGTGGGCTCCCACCACATTGGGCAGCTCTGCCTCAGTGGCTTTGCATTGTACAGCCTCACTCCCTGCTGCTTTCAGGGCTGTTGCTGAGTGTCTGTGGCTTTTCCAGGTGCATAGTGCAAGCTGTTGGTGGATCTACCATTCTGGAGGATGGTGGCCCTTTTCTCACAGCTCCACTAGGCAATGTCCCAGTAGAAACTCTGTGTGGGGTCTCTGACCCCACATTTCTGTTCTGCACTTCCCTAGCAGAGGTTCTTCATGAAGGTTCTGCCCCTGAAACAAGCTTATGCCTTTACATCTAGGCATTTCCATACATCCTCTACAGTCTTGACTTTTGTGTACCTGCAGACCCAATAACACATGTAAGCCACCAAGGCTTGGAGCTTGTACCCTATCAAGCAATGGCTTGAGCTCTGTGCTGGTCCCTTTTAGCCATAGCTGGAGCTGAAGCAGCTGAGATGCAGAACAGCAGTCCCAGGGCTGCATAGATGAGGGGGGCACTGGGCCTGGCTCAAAAAACCAATTTTCCCTCCTAGGCCTCTGGGCCTGTGATGGGAAGGGCTGCACTGAATATCTTTGACATAGCTGGAGACATTTTACCTATTGTCTTGGTGGTTAACATTGGGCTCCTCATTACTTAGGCAAATTTCTGCAGCCAACATGAATTTCTCTCTAGAAAATGGGGTTTTCATCATTCTCAGAAAACTAACACAAGAACAGAAAATCAAACACTGCATGTTCTCACTCAGAGGTGGGTGTTGAACAATGAGAACACATGGACACAGGAGACTTTTTGAATGGCTTTGACCAAAATGCTGATAGTGATATGGACAATGAAGTCCAGGCTGAGGTGGTCTCAGATGGAGATGAGGAACTTCTTGGGAAGTGGAATAAAGGTATCTTTTATTTTACCTTTATTTAACCATATTTTAACTCTATGCAAAGACGCTGGTGGCATTTTGTCCCAGTGCTAGAGATCTGTGGAAGTTTGAACTTGAGAGAGATGATTTAGGGGATTATAGTATCAATTAACTGTATTAATCTGTTCTCACACTGCTATGAAGAAATACCTGAGACTGGGTAACTTACTAAGAAAAGTTTAATTGACTCATAGTTCTGCATGGCTGGAAAGGCTTCAGGAAACATAATCATGGAGGAAGGCACCTCTCCACAGGGTGGCAGGAGAGAGAAATGAATGCCCAGAGAAGGGGGAAGCCCCTTATAAAACTCACTATCGAAAATACAGGATGTGAGAAACCACCCCTGTGATTCAATTATCTCCACCTGGTCCCTCCCATGAACTGTAGGGATAATGGGACTACAACATAGCCAAACCATTTAGCTATGTTGCCCAGGCTGGTCTCGAACTCTTAGCCTCAAGTGATCTGCTCACCTTGACCCCACAAACTGCCAGGATTATAGGCATGAATCACCATGCCTAGCCTGGTTTTATTTTTAAAATTAAAAAATATTTTTATTAAATTAATACATACACATTGCTAAAAATCAAATCATGCAAAAAGACGCATGATTAAATTGATTAGTTCTTTTCTTCTCTTCCCTAGTCTTAAGTTTACCTTTGCTGCTAAGAATGTACCTTTTTATTGTCATTGGTTTTAGTTTTTCCTGTGATTCATGAATTTAGACCTTATTCATTACCCTTCTACTGAGCTATACAAGGATGTAATTTTACAACAATATCTATTATCTCTCACCTTCCACTTTTTCCAAAATGCTATTATTAATTCCTCTAAGTTCATAACCTAAATAATCTACTTATAACTATATTACTTATCTTAAATAATAGAAATAATTGTTTTTATACCCCAAGGCTATTTATTCCTCTACCTTTCCCTCGACTTAATATTTCCTGTCTTCTAGAATTTAATTTTGATCATCTTTACTTTTTATATTTTATATTTATATTTCGACCTCAAGTATTTTCTGTCTAATCCTAGAGTCACAAACTGTCGGCTGCAAACCATCTAGGGTTCAAAAAAAGTAGTGTGAGCTGGAGAAATAAATTTGAAATTTATAAGATGCTTAAATCTATGGAAATAAATATAAGTTATCTACAAGGAACGTATATAACAAAAAGGCAGAGGACAACCTCGAGCTTCACGGAGAGTTAGGGTTTGGGTAGAGGAGGAACCCAATGAGGGAGAATGAAAAAGAGGTTGAAAAGAAAGAATATAAGCCAGAAGAGTGTGATGAAAATTAAGAGGTGCTAGTGTTCTTGATAAAGAGGAAATAGTTGATGACATCAATTCTGAGGAGAGGTTGGGTAAGAAAAGGATAAAAATTCAGCATGGCAATGTTGACAACTATGACAAGTGGTGTGATGCGCGAGGAAATGAAATCACAATGGCTAATGGATCACTGGGCAGTGAGGGAGCGATGATATCTTCTATAGTAAATGACTTCCAAAAAAATTGGATGTGAAGGGGAGCAGAGAAATGTAGCAGTAGCTGGAGGGGTATGGAGTCAAGAATGTATCTCTATTATTTCTGAATCCATCCACCTTCTACTTCCAGGAACCCAGGGCATTATTATCTACCAAGAACACAATAAAGACACCAAAGACACAGAATTAGATTATTCTAAAAAATATGCATTTTTGATGAGAATAATAAAAGTATCAGTATTATTTAAAAAAAGAAAGAAAGAAAGAAAGAAAGAAAGAAAGTAATTTTTAAGCCAGTGTACCAAAGGGTCAGTAGAGAATATCCAGTGGTGCCCAGCAAGCCGAACAGATTCTTTCAGTGTTGACCAAGCAAATGCTGAACAAACAGTGGCCAGAGGGGAGCAGTAAGATACATCCATGGGCAGAGAGCAGCATTTTGGGCTTCAGGTTCCTGGGCTTAGAAAATGATTCTCTGATAGACTTCGAGTCATATTCTTGGGTGTGTGAATCATTATGGGCTTATTTAGTCTTGTGTGAGTCATTACGGGTTTTGAGAGAGTAGAGAACTGTAGGTAGGGCCTTTATTCTAATCTTTCTGCTAGTGATATTTACTGGTGTACCTTTTTTTAACTATTATTATTAAACTTCTTTACCTGCTATTTTTATATGAGTCTCACAATGTTACTGAAACTGTGCTGAGGACTTTATAAATATTAATGCATTTAATCCTCATTACAGCACTATGAAGTGAGTACTATTATTATGTTTGTTTTATGAACTGAGGCACAGAAAATTCTGTTACCAAAGCAGTCAGTTTTAAGAGTTTATGATGTCAAACCCAGAATTCAGTTATTCCTCTTTTATAAACGTGCTTATTTGCAAATGACAGTTGATATGTGGTCAGGTAGAAAGCATTTCGCCTCACCTCTGGATGAGTCATTCAAGCCAAGTGAAGAATATAACTTTTGTTGGTCAACTTGGGCCTTCTATTCTATGTATCTCTGACACAGTCTACAAACAAGCAGCATTGGCAATGTGCCTGCCATATCAGTTTTCTTTAAACCTATGGTAGATATAATGATCTAGTATAAAAGCTCATTTTTATCTGTATTAGGTGTGATAAACAAAGAACTAATTACTGGTTTTGCTTTTTTTCATTTGGGAGGACAAAGTTCCAATCTAAATCTTTGACTTCTATGCACAGATTTCATCTGAAATCTGAAAAGGAGTATCTGGAGAAATTGCCACAGTAACATGACTGTAGCTGCTATCTCTAAAACCATCAACTCAACATTCCCAGTACGGCTGGTTGTCTCTTGTCCTCACTCCTATTGCACGTGTTCTTTGACATCAAAATATCTTTAGTTTATTGACCTTTTGAAAACCTTATTCATTGGCCAGGCATGGTGGCTCTCATCAGTAATCCCAGCATTTCTAGGATGCCGAGGCAAGCAGATCACTTCAGGTCAGGAGTTTGAGACCAGCCTAGCCAACATGGTGAAACGCTGTCTCTACTAAAAATACAAAAATTAGCCCAGCATGTGGAACGCACCTGTAATCCCAGCTATTCAGGAGGCTGAGGCAGGAGAATCGCTTGATCCCAGGAGGAGGAGGTTGCAGTGATCTGAGATCATGCCACTGCACTCCAGTCTGGGCAACAGAGTGAGACTCCATCTTTAAAAAAATAAATTTAAGAAAACCTTATTTATCATCTTATTTCCAACTTTATCTCTACCTGTCCAACCTAAATCTGTATCTGTTTAATGACCCTCTTGCAGCACCCTCAATTATTTTACCTTTATGTTTCTAGTTCAGAATCCCAAAACATGATCACTTAAATTCAAACATTGAATTCTCTCCTTCTCCACTCAGACTTCTGAAGACCTAGCTGAGTAAAATATGACAATTATATGGATTGATGGTGCTGCAAGCCTTGGACATCACACATCAATCCTTTTAGATAGCTCAAGCCAGTTCCCTCTCTCCTTATCTCCTCTCATTAAGAAGTAAGCTAGACTGTGCCTGACTCAATTTCAGCCTCATAATACAAAGGGGAGTGAGGTACTTCATCTTTAAGTGCATCTGCTTCCTGATTATTGCATCACCTTGATCCCCAGGTCAGAAAAGGGGGAACTGCTTCTCTTTGCAAGGTCCTTCTTTCATACATGCTTTACGTGCTTCCTTCCCTGCCTCCCCCAGGCTCTCACTCCAACTGTTATTCAATTTTTTCTGTGCTGGTGAACTTTCCCATTCCATTAGCTCCTTCCCATAAGTATAGCCAAAATATGTCAAATAAGAAACACAAAGAAAATAAATAGAAAGTCTCCTACATACCTGTGTGCTTTTTTCTTATCTGTTACCTTTATTCTACAAGGTATATCCACTTTTCCAAAAATATTAATACTTGCTAAAACTTTTAGAATATTCACTATATCATTATTTTACATATTTTAACTCACTTAATTCCTATAACAACCCTATGAGATAGGCATTTGTATTATCTACATTTTAGACGTGAAAAACTGAGTCACAGCAAGTTTAAGTAAATTGTTCAGTATCACTTAGCATCACTTGTTCCCATCTCATAGTCTCTTTGACCTGCTAATGGATTTTATAGGAATCATTATGGGTGGTCACCTGCTTACTTTTATTGCTGCCAGATTTAAAATTTTAAGCCAACTGCCTCTTTCAGGATGTTTTAAAATATCTTTTTTATTTTATGCTTAAAAAATTTTTTTGAACTCTATTTTTATATTTTCTATTTCTAGCACAATCCCAACTTGTACTCATTCTCAGTGATTTAAATGATTAAAAAAAAAAGCAAACTGCAATTGAATTCAAAGTATGTGAAATCTGAATGTATTTTCACTCAGAATATATTGAGGTCAAAAAAAATACATATATTTTATCTTTGTTACCAAAAAAATATTTTTAAATATTCAAAATTAGCTATTAAAAATAATTAGAAATATTACTTGTAGATAAAATGCTTCCTGTAAATTTTTTAATTTAAAAAAATTGTTAAATCTTATTAAGCATTTTTATAAAAATACAATTCATCTCCATTTTTCACTCAATATCTATTTACGAAAGAAAACATCAGTATCCTGCTTCATAAAATATACATCTAAACTTAGGTAAATACAAATTTAAGAAAAACATGAACCATTTAATGTTGTAAAACAAGTCAAGCTCTACCATATACTGAGAATATCTGCTATTTGTGAGTACCTTGGAAATGCAAATTGGAACATAAAAAGTAATAGAAAATAGATGCTCCACCCTACCAGGTAATGGTACTATATTTTGCAGGAATCTTTTGTATTGGTGCCATTTGATAAGAGACGTTTGGCAGATAAATTCATCTGTCTTTTCTCTTACCATCCCCTTTCTGTGCTGCAATCCTCCTCTTACTCTGATGCACTGCTTTTATCTCCAGTGTCACAGTGGTATAGCCCACAGCCTTCACAGCCTTTGGACACAGTTGCCTTTTGCAAGAGGCAAAGAAAAATATTATCCTGGGTGAGTATATTATTAGTCAGGAGAATAGATGTTTAAGATTACAGGAGTGCAAGTGTTAAGTGCTATATCCTATATTATAGGAAAACGTGTATGTTCTTTAAAACTGGTACATACATGTGTCTAAGATATTCAAGGTCTTCTAAAGTACAAGGCTTATATTCAAATTATTCTCAAGTGCCAAGGGCCACTTTTGTCAGGATCCAAGGGAGTCTTGCTCACAATAGAAACTAAGTTTAATTATAGAAACATGAAAAAGAATAAATTACTGAATTTTATAGTTTGAAAATATACATCCAGTATACATTACAGTAAATTATACATATTTTACAAGCCTTTACTGACAGTCTGTTTTCTTTCCAAATTAGAAGCTTACTAAAAAAAAAAAAATTGGAATTAGGTCTCAATTAATTATTGTGGTCCCAGTGAAGAGCCTATATTCTGGCACATATTAGCGAATATTCCTGTAGCTGATCCATTGTTTCTAAGGAGAATAGGCTGGGATCAAGTACACGTGGGAGATGAGCATGCTGAGGGCAAAAATACATAAAAGGGGTTTAAATGAGAGTATCTCAAATGGTAAGTAGAAACAAATACCAAATTTAAAGATTATTGCCAGTGTAATATATACATTTTCCTCCTCTTTTGTTATTTTTCTTCTTTGAATGAACAATTCCCAATAGTAAATAAAGAAAACCAAGAGCTCTTTAACCACTATATTTTCCAATAGCTATTACTTATATAGCGTTTCCTTGATATACCAGGAAAAATGTTGCTATTAAACTAAATTTTAAGTAAAAGCACATTATGGTAGAAATAAGACCCTCCAGAGAATACTTTTATGAGACTATTATTGCACGGTAGCTTGGGCAGTTGAACTCACATGAAACAAATGGCTCTATAAAACAAGTCCCAAAGTGGCCTATTGCTTAATTAAATTCATATACAAAACGTCCCTCTGCTTTGACATGTGTACATACATATATTAAATATATTTTAAAATTCAGTCTGAAAAAATATGACCTCATAAAGATGCAAAAGTCTAGACTCCACTTCAAAGCCAAAGAACTTCTTGAAGCAATATTTTATGTAGAATTGTGACTTTTAAATAATTGCTTTTCCCCCTTAACCTAGTGAAACCAGTCAGTTTGATGTATATAATGTTTAAGCTTTCCGCCTAGAAGGGTATGCCATAGTCTCTATGAAATGTTTGCGAGGAATGCAAGTACTGCTAATTCTTTCTTCTCTTATTTCATTAAAATGGAAGCATTTCTAGAGAAGCCTGGGCATGCATAGGAAAAAAATGCATTTGCAAGCTCTATAGCCCAATCCTTCAACTGAAATGTGTCTACTTAGAAGAATGTTAATTTAATGAATGCAAATATATTAAGACATGTTTTTTCCCTTGAATGTAAAATTGTTTTACCACAATGTATTACTCCACTCTTCTGTTTCATGAACCACCTACATGTGGGTAACAGCCCTCCAGGAACAGAATGCAGTCCAGTCTGTTCAATAGCCTAAAAACATCTTAAAGCCATCTGCTATTAAATGTGTTCAGGGAAGAAGGAAGCAAAGGAGTAAAAAGAAGAGACATTATTCAAAATGCTACTAATTGATTATAAGTTTTTGTTTCTGTAAATGTTCAGATTTAAATTTTCACACTAAAGAACCTAAAATTAATAATTTCAGCCTCTTTATTTTTACCTATGCTTTTGGGAAACTTTTTAATAGTCCTTTTTTTTAACTAGCACCCCAAAGAGAAATGGGAAACAGTATCTAAAATCTAGATACATATAGCTGATTCTCAAATATAGGAAATAATGAGACCAGTTCTAAATATGTAGGTTACATATTTTGGGAACTTATAAGGAGAAAAATGAGAAGGGTCATATTATAGTCTGAATAATTTTTGCAACTAGACACTAAACATGGCCTACATAAACATATATGAGAGAAAAAGCAATAGATTTTTCTTACCCATTGAAAGGGTCATAGCTGATATCCCTATAACAAAAGACAAATTAACAAGAGAAAAGCAATAACAAATACATTTAATCATATTTTTATATGACATGGGATCCTTCAGAGATGATGACCCAAAGATGCAGAGTATACTGTGTATTTTTATGCAGACATTCGATGAAGAATGAACAGTCATGTAGAAGTATAATTGGACAAAAAAAAAGGATAGGATGATAACTATTGGTAATAAGGGGAACTTAGCAGGGCCTGTTTGTTCAGATTCTTCTTGGCTTCTAGATATAGGGTAGGACTCCCCTAGAATGAGGACCTTATGACTCGCTTTCAGAATTTCTTAATGTTCATGCTTCAGGGAAGAAAGGTGGGAGAGGGTGAGGGTGTTTTTGCTTCTGCTGTTTGTACTCAATCACCACAGTCATCTTTAGGGGTAATGTGTTCTGAGCTCCGACAAGAAAAACAGCAAATAATAATAATAATTATTTATTATATACTCACTGAATAGCAGGCACTATGTCAAGCATTTTACACTGATTACCTCATTTAACTCTCATGACACCTCTGTGGACATAGTCTTAGTTTAAAAATAAAGAAACTAAGACACTGAGAAATTATGCAAGTTATTTCAAATGACACAGTTAGCAAATGGTGACATGAAATTCAGCCCCTTTTTCTGTGACATAAAAACCTATTTTTTGGCCCCTACATCCTTGGTGTCAACTTTGACAGCAAGTCATGCCTTTTGATCTGGGGAGAATCTTGGTAGTACACGTCTTAGCACCTCACAGAGATAACACTAAATTTAGGCCACTGACAAGAAAAACAACAGGTTAGAGTCACAGCATGAACATTCGCCTCACCAAAGGCAAACTATGCAATCTGACCAATGTCTAACCCTGCATTTGTAAGGAAATATTTATGTAAAAAAAAAAAAAAAAAAAGAGGTTTACATTTGGCAACAGAGTGTCTGGCTCAGTTATTTAAATTCACAGAGAGGATAAGCAGCAAAACTTTCTTTAAAGGTGTGTGACAAATGAGAGGCCACAGAACATGCACTCTGTGGTATACAGTAAATAAGCCTGAGACTGCAAGGGCGAGAAATCTGGGCAAGCTCCTGTTTAAACGAACAGCATGTGTGAGTTGTGACGACATTGTCACTCCCACCTCACCACTCCCTTTGTCAGAGACCTTCAAACTAGAGCGGCATTCAAACTAGAACCACTCCATCTTGAGTGAGGACTGGGAAAATGAGGCTGTGGCTTGCTGGGCTTCATTCCCAGAAAGGTACGCTTCGCCTCTAAATGTTTACAGTTAAGGGAAAAGATGAATAATGTTGACTAAACAGACGTAGATTTGGTAGCGTCCAGATATTCTGATACCTTGAGAAAAAAGGCATTTCTAATTTTGCTTTAAAGATAATAATATTGATTCTTGTTAAACACAGTAATTAAGAAAATTAATCCTTTATTGCAAACCCTTGAAGCAGAACACATCTCCCCATTGTAAAAGTTAGAGAGAGGAAAGAAACATGAGGAGCAGCTAACAGTCAAAGACAGGCTTATTCTGGAGAATAAACCTGGAAGGGGCTTCTGGCCTATTTCAGTAAGGAGCACTCTCTCTTACAGACTAAGAGTATTTATTAGTGAGAGAGCTTGGAATGTTTCTGTGTCGGGGAGAAGTTTATGGAGGAGAGGTTATCTCAGGGCAGGCATGTCTCTGATCAGGGAGGGGTTTGGAATGTTTCTGATAGGAGATATCATTTGTGGTTTATGATCCATAAGGCTGATGCCCTTTGGATTTAGGCAGTTTTATATCAAGATGAAATTTAAAATAATGGCACTTGTCCCAGATGGCAATGCTCCTGCTCTGTCACCCGTGATCTTTTTTTTTTATCCTACATATATATAAGCATTGTTACCCAGAGTGAATGTGTTCCTCCTCTTACTTTTGGGCACACCCCGCTCTGTCTGTGGAGTAGCTGTTCTTTTACCACTTTACTTTCTTAATAAACTTGCTTTTGCTGTGCACCACAGACTTACCCTGAGTTCTTTCTTGCATGAGATCCAAGAACCCTCTCTTGGGGTCTGGATTAGAAGCCCTTTCCTGTAATACTTTCCATGATGCTATAGATGAGGAGTAAGAGGCAGACCTTGCATGTGAGAGCAGGTACTACTATTGCCTTGCAAGAGAAATAAAGGCATCCATATTCAAAACAATAGCAAAGGGAGTACTCGATAATGCTTACCAAACATGCACAGGACTTTATAGGCACTTTGCAAGGGAATGTAATGTTTGCTTTGTCTAGATAAATTATCATAATGAGGCCAGAGAGTCTTTTCATTGTGCCCACCAATAAACATTGCACTCTACCAATTACAGAGATACATGCTTTTTTTTCTGGTTGCCATGAGAAGAACTGATGAGATTTTTAAACATTTTAAGGCACATTACTCAAGAAAGAGTCCAGGAGCCTTCCAATCAATTTCATGGAGGAGTCAGAGGAAGGGTAGGGGTGAGGATCAATTTCTCTTTACAACTGGAAAATGTTATTAAAATATTTATAACAAAAATACCTAAGAAAGGACACCTAACTTCTCACTCCTCTATGTCATCATTTTTATGCCTCTGCTATTATTTTGTCACTTTGGTTAGGAAAAAAAAATATGACATACTAATATAATTTATGTATTTTGGAAATGTAATTTTTCAGTAAGGTTTGAATTTTTTAAGAATTCAGTTGAAAGGAATATGGCAATGATGCTTTAAAGGAATTTGTTCTACCACCATTCTGTATTATTGAGATCTGGAGTGTTTTCACTATTTTTAAATTACCATCTCTTCTGAATCCTATACCTTTATTTTCTTTAAAAGGAAATCACTTTAAGGTCCACATATATTCAACAAATATTTATCAAAAGCCTACAAATTAGAAAGCATTACATATAAATGCAGATATTCTTCAATTCAAACAGAACTTACTGTTAAGCAAAAAAAGTAAAATAAATAGCCAAAGCTATAATGCTAAACAGCCCAAGGGAAGTGCTATTTGAATGGCAGAAACTAAATACCCATGAGAATTTCAGAGTTTTAATTTGGCTTCAGAACTATTAAGTGACCTTATAAACACTAGAGTGCAGTCAAATTCAAGGGACTTTAGATGAGAAAAGTTCTTTGTTTTAAAGGTCCTAGAATGGAAATTTCTTGGTATTGCAGAATTACTAGCATTTGTTTACTATGAAATCACTTTGACCCAGTTACACTGCAAAGTTACCATTGTCCTTTGCCAGAAGACCAAATCCTCACTCAATATTAAGAGAACATCTCTTTCTTAATATGAGTGGTGAATTAAATGCTATGAAAAACATGTAAGAGAATCTAGAAAGAAAGCAGTTAACTTTACAGATGAGATGGTGAAGCCCAGATAAGTGAAGTGAGTTTTGGACAGAGAGGACATTGGCATCCTGTTTTCTAATTTCTTAAACTAAGTGTTAGTTCCAACACACTATCTTAATTATTAAGTGGTTCAAGTTTATTTAGTCATTGAAATGCTGTCTATAGGTGTTTTTGCTTTGATCATATTTGATTATTTGTTAACTTGTTTTACAAGTGTGTGTCTATTTCAGGGATAAAAACATGAATACAGTGTCCTGAAAGTAAGCCAAGGGATAAAGAAGCCTAGCATAAAACACAAAATAATTGCTTTGACTCATATTTTATGAAACCCACAAATCTGTCTTTCATACAAGAGTTGATGTCTTATTATTTTTAGGTTTTGAGAACGGAATCCCAAAGAACAATAGGGACTTAATTTGACTTAGTTGTTGATTCCAATTTAGAGATCTTCGCTTGCCCATGAAACACTCCCAGAGTTCACATGTCATTTGCACATGAAAATCATCTGTCAAGTACTAGATCAGGTTTAAGCATTCTTCAGACCTGCTCTTTATACAAAAACAACCTGTGTTAATCTCTCTTAGAGCACCCCATGTCATACTATTTTTTAATTTATGACAGTTCTCTCAATTCGTGACAATATCATAATTTGAAATTATATGCATATGGGTATGTGTGTATATATATACATATATACACACACAAACATATATATATATATATATATATATATATATATATATGTTTACTCATTAGTTTAATATCTGTCATAGCTCTGTGGAGAAAAATAGTCAACTTTGTACAAATTTTATTTTCATTCTGGCACCTAGTGGCTATTCAGTAAATATCTTTTGAATGAACAAGTGATTACTGACTGGGTACTCCTTGAAAATGGAAATTGATGAATATTCTTAGATTTTGGCTAGGTACAATTAATAAAAGAAGAAGTACCATTATAATACATACTGTGAAGATTTTTTTAAGTCTATTATTATTCATTTGTTTTAGGTTCAAGTGATGAAACACAACAGTTTTAGGTTCAGGTGATAAAACACACAATTCAAACTCATTTAAACAAATGTCTTACAGGGAAGTCCAAATTTACACATAAAATAAGATAGAATGTAACTAAATGCCAAAATAATTGTTACACATAATAAGAGCTATACAATCCTAAGAAGGAGAGAAAAGTTGTCTACCCAAAATGTTAGCAGAGCATGTAGAATAAGAAAACCTAAAATGGGTTTTGAAGATTAAACAGAAATAAGGATGAAAATGTGGAGAGAATATTCTCATTAGAGATTACAATAAGAGCATAGTCATTGTGGATAGTGTAAAGAGACAAGACTATTTTGAATAGAGTGAGAACTTAATTGTGACAAGAATCTTGAGATCAAAAATCAAGAGGGAGGAACAAGAAAAAGAAGGGACATCAAGGAACTAAAATTTCAAAAAGTTGTCTACAAATGTCTGAGAAGATTAATTTTATGAGACTCTATTATAAAGTAAAAATATACATACTAAGGTTAGAAAGTATTTATGGTTTCTGATTTTACTAATCTTTTAAAAATTTTACTAAAACACTATTCTCTGAAAAATGTGAATTTTAACAGTGTTTTAAGCTGCAGTAGTACATGATGCTCTGTGTGAATCCAATTTGATACTCATAGAAATTTTAAAAAGCAACCTTTGACTATTGAGGCAGGATTAGAAAAAAACCATTGTACAAAGGTCTGAAAGACTTAAGGGAATCGATGCAATTAAGAAGAAATGTTGATATTAAGCTTACTAAGCATACGAATCATTCTTTTGCTTCCTAAGATGACTCCCCAAGTCATCTGATATTTTATCCTTATTTTCTCTTTACCTTCAGGGAGAAAAATCAAGCTGAAGTTTGAGCTTCCCACTCACCATCAACAGAATTGTCAGTATTTTCTATCAACTATGTCCCATGAATCCTTCCCTCTCTGCTAGACTTTCCCCCCAAGCATTTTAAGGTATTCAACTCTCTAATTGTATTCATAAAATCAAAAACAAAGTTAAATCTTCTCTAAGTCCACTTCTGCCTGCTGCCTAGTTCCTCTCTTTTCCTCCTCAGGCAAGTGTCTTTAAAAAGTAGTGCTCACTTCTCATTTAATCCTGAATTTGCTGTACTCAGACTTTGCTTCCCACCTCCACATAAACTGTTATTGGCAAATGATCTCAGCATCACCTGTGATCCTCCTTCACCTCATTCAGACCTCTGCTGGCATATGACCTCTCCACAGAGCCCTTCCCCATGTCCATGTTCACTTGTCCTGCTCTACTGTTCTTCAAAGTACCAATCCTTCCCTAAATTTGCATGATTTGGTAATTTGTTCAAGTCTGACTCCCCACCACAATATGCACACACAAAAGCAAGGACTTTGCCTTTCTCCTCTCTGTACTCCACCCAAGGTGTAGACATCAGCAGACACTAAACAAACGTGTTGAATTATTTTTACTAAAACCAATTAAAACTTTACAATTTTGACTTACTTTGCTACAAATTGATAACCTGCTTCTTTTAAACATGCTTCTCTCATAATTTCAGTTATGATTATTCTTTAATGCCTTCCTTCCTTTATTTTTGTTTCATCCTTCCCATCCTAATGCAAGGAGATGTCTTTTTTAACATCCCTAAGGAATGGTTTGGTCTTTGTTAGTCACTCTCTCCAACCCCTTCCTGCAGTCTTACTTGTTTCCATGGCTTCAGTTATTATGTACACATTCTATGACAACTTTGTTTATTAAAAATGTGGGTTGTTTACATCTCTAGCACAGAACTCTCTTTTAAATTCCACAAGAATGTCCTAAATGGGCTACTGATGCCTATTTCCTCTCCTCTTTGTTTACTGGGTATTCCCTAAACCTTTAATTTATATTTATTAATTCATTGAGCTACCCACTCCCTTAATCCTGCCTGACCTTCAAGCATTATGTGTTTTCAATTCTGCCTCCTCGATAGCTCACACATGCAGTCATTTTTTCTTTATTTTTGCTGAACTAGTGTTACTTCAAGCTCTAATTTTTTTTTCCTAGATTCATGCCACAGACTTCTACTTTGCCTCCTTGCCTATCATCATGCCCGAAACCCTAATTAATCTGCTCTTTTGGTTATTAGAATGACAATTTTGAAATTCAAGACAGCATAATCTAAAAAGCCCATGATGGCATCTTCTTAAGCTCCCCACACTGCTGCTGGGCAAATGCTCAGTGCTTGTTTCCATCACTGTTCCTTGACACGTGCTGCTTCTACTTTCTGGAATGCATTCCCCCCATCCTTTCCTGTTGGCCTGCCTAACTTTTACTTATCTTTTACATCCTGGTTGATATGTCACTTCCTTCAAGTTTCCTCTTCTGATGGCTACACCAGTCTCCACATCTAAACTTGCATTCGGTGGCACTCCAGTGTGTTCCCATAGCTTCTTGCTCTACTTGTCATAGGTCCATTTGTACTCAAATTAATATTACTTTAAAATTATGATTTACTTGCCTGACATCCTATATCAGTAAGATAATACTACCTGCAGAGAAAAACCAGCCCAAATTTCAGTATTTTAACACAAAAGGATTATTTATCACTCATATAACAATCTTGTCAAAGAAAAAACTAAGTCTTAGATAAAACTAACAAAGCCTGTTTGTTCATAAACTTGAGCAAAAGAGCCTATTTACTATCACTTTCTCTTCAGCTCAGGTTCAAAGGTGTCAGAAAGGAAAGTAAATTTAAACATATATGAAGAAGGAACAATAAAGAAAATAATTTAAACATGTATAAAATTGGGTCAATTTCTGATTGGCAAGTATCTTATTAAAGTATTTTGGAAATAGAAGAGGCTTGCTGATTTCCAGATACATCTGGTAGCCCTTGAATGGTTGCAGGAGACAATTGAACAGTTTGTGGACATTTTTAAAAAGCATTTTCAATGTTTAGGAAGGTTGTGTGTGTGTGTGTGTGTGTGTGTGTGTGTGGCCATTTATTATAACAAATTGAAGTGCATGGGGTACTTCCTGTGGTTAAACTGTCATCATGGTCCTTAAGTTGTAGTTGCCATGGCAGGGAGTTCCTCCAAGAACAGTTTCCCTGGTCATTGAATTGCTTTCTTTCCTGTGATGATGTTGGGTTGTAAGCTCCTTCTTTGTATGACCCAACTATCTTCTAGCTGTGAGGAGGATAGAAGGAAAGAAATGGCATCCTACCACTTAAAAACACAAACAGGGACTAATAAGCATTGCTTTTATTCACATTCTATAGGTAAAAATCTAATCCTATGGATATAACTGGATACCAAGGGTGCCAGGAAACCTAGTACTAGCTGAGCAGCAACCTCCTGGTGACTCATTCTCACTAAGCCAGGGGGAACATCAGTTCTGGGTGAATAGTTTATAGGTACCATCTCTGCCACACATTCCCATCTGGTTTTTAGTTTTATAAAAGGAAATAGTATTTATTTCCACTGTCTGGCAAAGGGACAATGCCATATGTTAGCTGATCAAAAAATAATGCTTGGATGATTAAATCAATAAATGTTCAAATGGCTCTATCATCTGAAAACTCAGAATCACTAAAATTGCCTCTTTCTATTCTTAAAGATTTACTCAAGCAAATTATGGTTAATGGTGAAATAAAAATATACAATTTATAGATATAAGGCATCATTCTGAGAGCTAATACCAAATAACCTTGTATTTGCAAAAAATGAATCTGAGAATAAACACTATAGATAGTAAATATCAAATAAACAAATAGCATGTTTTGAACAAAAATCAATATTATAAAATAAATTAGAAGAAAATTTCCTCTAATAAGTGTACTTTGGTTACATACTTGCCAAAGGAATCTTCCTAACATTTTGAAAAGGCTATTCATAAGGGTCATAGATTTACTCTTAATAACCAACTAGAAGTAGATTTTTCTTGAACTTTGAGCTAATTTTTCAGGCAAGAAGATCATTCTTAATCATTTTTATTTGTCACTTGAAGATATTTCTAAAATAAAATTGTCAAAACCAAAGCATGAAATAAATATCATCACATCACCTAGTGAAAAATATAATAAACAACTTTCCAATTAGTTTTAGAGGTATTCAGGAATGAATTATCCTCTCCTTTCAGGTTTCATGAATAATTCAAATTCCACTGTCAGTCGACCTAATTAGCAATTATCTAAACTATTTCTGAATTATCTGGTTTGAAGCTACCTGTGTTACAGTTAGGTTTATTTCTGATATAATTATTAACCCCATCCATGTTGGTCTTGTCTCTTTTTCTGTTTCTCGTAATGGAACAGGCATCTCCAGAATACAGAAAAACCTGCAGATTCAGTTTATTAATGTAGCATTACCAATTAGCTCCTCTAGTGCCACGAACTGACAGCATATACCAGACAAGGAGATATTTTAAGCCCTTAGAAATGTCTGTCTTACATTCTACTGATTTAACTATATCAACCACAGAAAGGGAAAGCTGGTCTTAAAAGGAAAGATGAAACACTGTAGTCGATCTGATGGAAGGTTAGTGAAGCAAAAGGACTTACTTAAGGATTGATTGAAACATATTCAGGTGATTGTAGAGGCCCCACATGCTTGGACACTCTTCTCCATGTGAACCATGAAAGTAATTGAACATAGTCAGTGCCAATTTGATACAAAGGACATCCATTAAGCTCAAATTTAAATGCTGGATTATAATATCCAGAATTAGGTTTCCTTCGTATTTTAAATTGCAGTATATCTTAAATTGTGTATTTCTTAGCAACACTGTTTAAACCAACAAATACCTCCTCCCTCAATAAAATAGTTTACAAAATAAATTGTAGCATCCCTAGCCCCCAAATCCTGAAACCTCAAAATTCTTAACAAGTCTTGAGACAAAACATAAAATAAAATTATAATTGTGATGCAAAACCTTCTTCATTAATGGTTCCAACTGCATCATAAATTATGGGATAAAAATTGTAATTAATCATGCACCTGTTCTCTGATTTCATTCTACTTGTTCCTAGAAAGGGGAATTAGCTGAAATTGCATTACCTTTCTCTTCTTAAGTGTTATTTTTTTTTCTACTAGAAGCTTTTAGAAATTATCACACTGTATACTATTCTTTCAAAACTGTCAGAAGCATTTACTTTTAACACGCAGAAGTGCATCATAAAATTTTATTTCACATTTGCTATTTTCCTGCAATAATGGCTTTGCCTATTATTGTCATTAACAGAGTCCTCCATTCCCATACACATTCAACGACAACAACAAAAGAACTCTACTTTGTCTATTTGTTCTTTTTCCAGATTTTACTGACAACTGAGAAGAATAAAAGATGTGATAGGCTTGTGGTCATTCCTTGAGTCAGCCTGCTCAACATTTTCACTGTACAGTGTTTTTCTCCCTGTTTTTTTCTTTCTCTTGGATATATTTATAGAAACTTTTCTTATTTCCTTTGAGTCCCGTAGCAACATTATTTCATTTTGCTTTCTTGCCTCACTTATTGTGTGCCTGCATTCCTTGATGGCTAGCTTATATCTCTTGCTTTCAATCTCCCCTCTTTTCCATTTCCTATACAATTCTATTTTGTATTTCAGCACTTGCAGAGACCCACCCTCAACCACAGATATTTTTTAATCTTCTCTATATTTTTAACCTGTATTGGAATAGACGTTTTGAGCTTCCCATGCTGAGCTCATCTCAAAACTCATTTCTTCCCCTTTCTACCTGCCCCTAGCAAGTCAGCCACTGACTTCATTTTAACTGGTTATTTTGCTGAATACATTAATTTAAAAAGTCTACAAGTTTAGTCACTGCTCATTCCTTCAAGGACACGGAACAGGTATTTAACAATTAGTAGGGACTTAATCGTCTAAAAACAAAACAAGAATTTTACACACAACTCTATAGTGTCTAACAAATAAGTGAATGGGTGATGATACAGTATCATTGCATACTAAGTCCTGCTGAGTCATTGGGATAGGACTGACTTTCCTGAGATGGGAAAACAGAAAGTCCAGAAAATCTCATCATAATGATTGTTGGTCAGCTGATTGATATAATTGACTACATTGTGACAGTTGGCACTGTTGATAAGGCCAACCCAAGGTTCACTTAACTTGGAACTACTCCGTATCCAATTGCTCCTGGGACTCAACAGCCCTTAGTAAGTTTGTTAATGTAACCTTGATAAAGTATGGCTCTGAACCGTCAAATTGTATGTAGTATAAATATAGCCATAGACTCGTAAAAGATGATGTAATAAAAAAAGCTTGGCTTAAAAATCAAAGTTTCAAGTAAAAAGCTTTTAGTTAAACCTATAGACACAGTTTCAGGTAAAAATATACCAAATGTCTGAGTAGTTTTGAAAATCTAAAAATGACCGGGGAGCCTAGAGAGTTTTGCTAACCAAAATTTACCTGAGTATCTCAGACATGTTCCAGGCCAGTTATTTAATGATGTCTTCCCAGTAAGCATTGTGTTCTCTTAAATGAAAGAAATAAGCCCACAGAAATTAAACTAACAGCCTTGCCCTCCTAAACCAAAAGAAATATAGAAAATATATAAAAGACACTTTAGCTATAGATTGTTCTGAATCATTGGCTGTCATGCATAGAAACAAGGGCAAATATTATTCAAGTTACCTCATTTCATTTGACTGGCACCACTTGAAAAAGAAACAGAAATGAAATATTAGCTTCAGGGTGGCTATTTACAAAACTTACATCTATTTGAATCAGCTGGCAATTTAGTATCTGTCCTTCTTTCAGTTAATATCAGCTTCTCTACATCTGAACATTTTTAAAACAGGTGAAAATTGTTAGTAACTGATGGTTTTTCCCAATTATTCTTAATTTTTTTCAATAAAACAATATCATGACACTTCTGACATTGTGGAACTTATAAAGATTAAACTGAAGTTAGGCCCTTCCCTCAGATACTTCCAAATTAATCACAATCTGGATAAAAATATCTGTTTTTTCAAATGCCTTCACACACCATTCTAAATTATATGTGTACACACACACACACACACACACACACACACACACACAGCAATAGTACACAGACTTTTAATGTTCTTTTACACAGATGGCCACAAACATTTGGACAGCTAAAAAGCAAATAAGCACAAATTCAAGCAAGATTTTACAGGAGGTAGAGAAAGAAAAATCAACTTTCAGAACCTGGAAACAAGACTGCCTGCTAAAGGATTGCCCACCTCAACCCCCACTCCTTGGAAGGCAGGGCATGCTTCACATGCATTTGTAAATAAATGACATATAAACTTGGTCATGAATAAAAGAAAAAGGACAACTTTTTTGTAATATGAAGAAAGGGTAAAAGTAAAATACCATCAACATTAAGTGGATTTTTTTCTTTTTTATGGATTTTACATTTTAAGCACATATGTCATGACATTTTAATGTAGCAGTTCTGAAATGGAGGAAAAGAACATTGATTTTGTGCCCCAGAGAAAAATAAACAATAGCACTTTCCAAAAAGGCTTTGGCCTGAGCTTCCATTGAGTGATATAAATGACGTTCATCCCCAAGCTGAATGATGTTGGTAATGGCTGCACTTTCTTGACCATTCTTTCCATGGAAATATTCTGATTTAATCCTCTCACTGAGGTCATCTTGATGTCCAGGCCGTAATATGAAGTGCTGATGAAATATCACCATGAATTCAGATTTATTCAATTTCAGAATACCACAAAATTCAGAATAAATTGCATAAATATAAGATTAGCAAAAATGATTGAACTATATTCTTCATGTATTTAGCTATAAAGTTGGCAATCTTTAGAGAAATTTTTACTGAGGCTTAAAAATTTTAAGTGTACATCCAACTAACATATTTTAAATCTGTTTCTACTTAAAATTATTTTCCATTTTTAGTTTTGATATAGACAAAATATGTGATATTTTTAGTAGTCCTAAAATGAAATGAAAGATAATACTTTCATTAGGATTAAGCTATGATATTTAAAAAGTTTTTAAAAATACATATTTACCTTGATGCAGGTAAAACCTATTAAATGATGATATGAGTTATATTTAGCAACAGAGGAATTATTTAACTTCACCAAGTTTTAAACACTGTCATCTGAGGATTCTTGTGGACATATGTGTTGTCTGAAGTTTATTGGGAAAATAGACTATTTTTCTATTGCTTTTATATTTTCCCAATAGACTTCAGATATCTACTTTCAAATAAAATAAAATAATATCTGTATACTTTCTTAGACATGAAACGTCTTCTAACTCCACCAAAAGATGTATATTGAAATCTCATTAAAATACCCTAATTAGGATCTATGACACAAGACTATTCTTTAGATGAAATAATAGTGTACTGACGTTATTCTGTAAATTTTTATTGTATATCTTCAATGACCTCCATTGTAGGTCAGATTTACAGCATAGAGTAAAATACAGGCCTACAGCATATGTAAATGAATTGATTTACATAGGAAAATTATTGACTCAACCATCACTTTGATGCTGGGAAACTGCAATTTACCATTTAAAAAAATTACAAATTGATAAATTATTCTTTTCTCGCTTCTATATTGTTCTCTGAAATTATAGTAAAAAGCCTATGTGTAGACAGCCTTAATGAACCTCAAGATAGCACAGCATTTCACTTCCTCTGCATGGCCAATTCCCACCTGACAGATGGAGAAGAGCCAAATCAAGGGAAGAGAACTCCCTTCAAAGACATGGGGAAGATGATGTGATTCCTCCACATCCACTTTGAATTATTTTGCAACTGTGAGTTCCAGTGGTATCTGTGTACAGTGTTTTGAAAGATGGAAGCAAGTTTGGTGGGCCTGCCTACAATTACCAATGTCATTATCTGCTCTAAACTTTAACCATTTTCACTGAGCATGTACTCTATACTAGCAGTCATTTCTAACTGAGTTCTTATTATCTGTAATCTGGTGCCACAGAGGCCGCAAAAAAACACTTTGTTTTTATTTCCATTTTCAATAATATGACCTAGGGAAGCATGAGTGTTGATTTGGAATATCTTGTCATAGGATGTTTCATAGTTAAGATCTAAGACAATGACAACTTAGTTCCGCTAGCATTAAGCTATCCAAAATTATGTTTAATCCATAGACTTTTTGCAAACAAGTGGGTTGGCTTAAATTTGTTTGTCTCACAACCCTACTGAGGCTCATTTTATATTTCACATTCAAAAATGTAAGCATCTCCTAAGTGTCAGTACAGATCTTGCATCCTGTCTAGTCAAATTCATGTTCAGCAGTCAAGCCTTCTCAAAAGACCAAATAATTTAGTATAAACATTTTACCTTTCAAACTGAGAAAAACCAAACTTTGGCATATGTTAGTAAAATGTTTGTTTACATTATTAAAATAGCTTAATACTATTTTTTTTCATGACTCAAAAAGTAAAAACCAGTCCCCAAAATTAAAAACCAGTTCCAAATTAATTTTGTCAACTTTGGCATTAGTACATATTCTTTTGAAACCAAACTTATGAAGTTTTCCAGATAATAACTGAAGGAGAATTGTGATAAATATTGTATTTTAAGTGTATGCATTACTCTCTGCCCCGTACTACAAGCCCACTAAAATGACAGTAAAGAAATAAAAGAAAGGGAAAGAACAGCACAGGAGGATGAAGGAACAGAAGCAGGTATACGATAGCCAAAAGATATCAACAAGTTTTTGGAAGAGGAAAGCCAGCTGGATGAAAGGTCCTAATTATTAAAACAGGAGAAAACTAAAACCCAAAAATGAGAAAACTGAAACCTCTGCAAGTGAGCATGTCAACAAGAAGCAGTTAATTGATGCAGTAATACCAGAGAAAGACTCAGGAATAGTCTTTTAAGACTAGATATTTCAGAATGTGGGGATCATGGTAAGACTGAAAAACAGGAGTATTTTGAATGTTACCTTAAAGATTAAACCTCACAATTTTCTTCCCAACCCTAACAATCCACAGGATTCCTCTTTTTCCAATCTGGTATAATGTTTTTGGAAGGACTGAACAACTTAAACTCTTAACACAAGGATATAGACATCAAGAATAGCTGAAAATAGGACCAATTTAGTGATGAAAATGAAGGAACTTTTACAAACTCAAACTTATGATTTCTACTGCACAGTTCAGCCAGGTTATACTGCCTAGGCCCATCACTGGAGAATGCTTCTTGGAGAAACAGTCCAGCCCAAAACAAAAACATGCAGATAGTAACATTTGGACATCCCCAACCAAACAGCTAAGCCCTGCTAATCAGCCTGTAGGCAAGCCTAACAGTCAACAAATTCTTCCCAAACACAAGGGGCTCCAGTTCTGAGTTCTTCAATCTAATCATAAGCCCAATTATAAATGTGAACAGACAGTCAAGAATTACTAAACATTTGAGGAACGCCTTCAACATAGATGTTTGAAAAAACAAAGGTAATTAACACAAAGAAATAGATGCAACACAGGAAACAGGAGTCAGCTTCAAAATGTGTTTACATAATTAATATTCTCAGAGAGATAGAGAAAGACATTGTTCATGGAAAAATTACCAGTTACCATAAAAAAGAAAATTGGAGAAGAGAAATATGCTTTTTGAATAGAAATATGATAGTTAAACCTTCCATTGACGTTTCAGAAAAGTAGGGAAATCTTTCAAACAAGTAGTATGAATGAAAAAATTTAAAAACAATTGACAGTTATTTTACAAAGTTCAACTCCTTACCAATGACATCCCAGAAAAAGATACAAAGAAAATGTAGAGGAAAAATGTATTTAAATAAAATAAAATGAAATTTCTCTAAAGTGAAATAAATATATTACCAGATTAGTTATCACTGTAGCCAATAAAAAATAATTCCTACAAACGCATATCTCCATGAAGTCTCAGAGCTTGGGAGATAAAGATATTATCCTAAAAGCTTCTAGGGATGACGATGATGATGTTGATAAGTTTTCAAAGAATTATAAATGAATCAAATTAGTATTCTCAAAAGTTTTCTTTCCTAACACTTTTTTCCAAATTTGAACAAATAGTAGGGTAAAGACATTTTCAGACAAATTGCACAAAAAAAAATGTTACTTCTCTTTTGTTGTACCTAAGGAAACTACTCCGAAAATGAGGGTAGAAGGTTTCATAATAAAGACAACATGAAACACAGGAAATAATGATTTGTTTTAATGGAGAAGTAAAGAGAATTACCACAATGATGCTAGGTGGAAAATGCTGTGATGACAACTTATAACAGGCCGAGAGAACAAGCAGTGTCCACTGGACCAGGTGCATAAAGGGTATCAGAAAAAAACAAATGTCTCCAAATAAAAGGAAATAGCTACTGATAGATTACCTAATATCATTGGCCTCAATGAGAAACATCCTTTCCCTTTATGAACTGTATTTTACGAATAATTTTAAATTTACAAAAGGTTTGCAAAGATAGTGCATAGATTTCTTATGTACCTCTCATTTATGGTTTCCCCATGTTTAATATGTTGACTTGACATGTACACTGGCCAAAATGAAGAAACTGATATTTATACTTTATTATTAGCTGATCTCCCAACTTTATTTGGATTCACCAGTTTTTCCATTAACATTCTCTTTCCTTTCAGGAGCCATTTCAGACTACCAGAGTACATTTAGTTGTACTGATTTCTCAGTCCTCTCTCTTCTTTCACATTTTCTCAGTCTTTTCTTGTTTTCTTGTAGGAGTTTTGAAGAGTACTAGCCAGCTACCTGGGTTTGTCTGATGTTTTTCTCATAAGATTGATTAGACTGGGGTTAAACTGCAGCTCCCAGAAAGGGAAGTATCTACACGTATTATTTGAATTTTTGTGTAAATATTTGTCTCATTTCCTTATTTACTTGTTCAGTTAATTATTACTTTATATCAACATTTAGATTCATGAATATTTGTTTTACACTTTGTGTTATAATCCAATACTACAATGTTTGTTTTGTTGCTCCAATCGTTCTACTTTTGGCCAGTGGAAGTTTCTTCAGGTTTGCTCCCATGTCTCTGACATGACCATATCTTTTTGCTTTTAGATAACTTTATTATTTTCTGATATTATAAGATATTTCAGGCTGATCTAGTATTTTTCCAGCCCCAGCTTTAGAGCCATTTACTTCTCTAAGGATCATTGATCCCTTTTGTTGGGAAATTGTATTCTGAAACCAAGATCTGATTGTGCTGTGTGCTCATTGCTAGTAGCAATGTAAGTAAGCAAAAAAGAAGCACTCTACAATTTTATCAGTGCTTGTGGAGGATCAGTGTTGGATACAGAGAGAACAAAAGAAACCAAAAGAGGTAATTTTCAAATTCTAGTAGAAGAAAAGTTACAAAGGAAAGAAAACATAATTATAATATGATACTTTGGTATTTGTCTCAGTATGACAACATTTTTACATTCATAATGATGCAGTATTGAATGTGTTTCATTTAATCGAAAACATGATATAGAGGAGAGGAGTAAAGCAAGATGGCTAAATAGAAGGCCCCATTGATCATCCCTCAACCACACGGACACCAATTTAACAATTATCTACACTAAAACCACCTTCTTAAGAACAAAAATCAGGTGCACACTCAACAGTATCTGTTTTTACCTTCACACCATTGAAAAAGATTTCAAAGAACTTATTTATTTCTGCCTTAATTTCATTATTTACTACTGGGTGCAGCAGTCATTCAGGAGCAAGTTAATCAGTTTCCATGTGGCTGTGTGGTTTTGAGTGAGTTTCTTAATCCTTATTTTTCATTTGATTGCACTGTGGTCTGAGAGACTGTAATGATTTCCGTTCTTTTGCATTTGCTGAGGAGTGCTCTGCTTTCAATTACGTGGTCAATTTTAGAATAAGTGCTATATGGTGCTGAGAAGAATGTATATTCTGTGGATTTGGGGTGTAGAGTTCTGTAGATGTCTATTAGGTCCACTTGGTTAAGATTTGAGTTCAAGTCCTGGATATCCTTGTTAATTTTGTGTCTTGTTGATCTGTCTAATATTGACAGTGAGATATTAAAATGTCCCACTATTATTGTGTGAGAGTCCAGGTCTCTGCTGAGGTCTCTAAGAACTTGCTTTATGAATCTAGGTCCACCTGTATTAGGTGCATATATATTTAGGATAGTTAGCTCTTCTTGTTGCATTGATCCCTTTACCATTCTGTAATGCCCTTCTTTGTCTCTTTTGATCTTTGTTGGTTTAAAGTCTGTTTTATCGGAGACTAGTATTGCAATCCTTGCTTTTCTTTTTTCTTTCTTTTTTTTTTTTTAATTTTTATTTGCTTGGTAAATTTTCCTCCATCCCTTTACTTTGAGCCTATGTGTGTCTTTGCACATGAGATGGGTCTCCTGAATACAGCACACTGATGGATTTGCCAGTCTGTGTCTTTTAATTGGGCATTTATCCCATTTACATTTAAGGTTAATATTGTTATATATGAATTTGATCCTATCATCATGATGCTAGCTGGTTATTTTGCACATTAGTTTGATGCCATTTCTTCACAGTGTCATTGGTCTTTATATTTTGATATGTTTCTGCAGTACAGGTTTTTCCTTTCTATATTTAGTAATTACTTCAGGAGCTCTTACAAGGCAGGCCTGATGGTGACAAAATTCTTTAGCATGTGCTTATCTGTAAAGGATTTTATTTCTCCTTTGCTTATGAATCTTAGTTTGGCTGGATATGAAATTCTGGGTTGAAAACTATTTTCTTTAAGAATGTTGAATATTGGTCTCCATGCTCTTCTGGCTTTAAGGGTTTCTGCAGAGAGATCCACTGCTAATTTGATGGGCTTCCCTTTGTAGATAACCTGACCTTTCTTTCTGGCTGCCCTCAACATTTTTTTCTTTTTTTTTGGCTTTGGAGAATTTGATGATTATGTGTCTTGGAGTTGCTCTTCTCGCAGAGTATCTTAATGGTTTTCTCTGGATTTCCTGAATTTGAATGTTGGCCTGCCTTGCCAGGTTGGGAAATTCTCCTGGATGATATCCTAAAGTGTGTTTTCCAACTTAGTTCCACTCTCACCATCACTTTCAGGTACACTAATCAATTGTAGATTTGGTCTTTTCACATAGTCCTATATTTCTTGGTGGCTTTGTTTATTCCTCTTCATTATTTTTTTCTCTAATCTTGCCTTCACAATTGATTTAATTAAGTTGATTTTCAATCTCTGATATTCTTTCTTCTGCTTGATCGATTTGGCTATTGATACTTGTATATGCTTCATGAAGTTATCTTGGTGTATTTTTCAGCTCCATCGGGTCAATTATGTTCTTCTCTAAACTGTTTATTCTAGTTAACAGTTCCTGAAACCTTTTATCAAGGTTCTTAGCTTTCTTTCATTGGGTTAGAACATACTCCTTTAGCTCAGAGGAGTTTGTTATTACGTACTTTCTGAAGCCTACTTCTATCCATTCATCAAAATCATTCTCTATTCAGTTTTATGCCCTTGCTGGAGAGGAGTTGCAATCATTTGGAGAAGAGGCATTCTGGTTTTTGGAATTTTCAGCATTTTTATGCTGGCTTTTTCTTATCTTTGTAAATTTATTTACCTTTGACCTTTATGCTATTGGCCTTTGGATGAGGCTTTTGTGTGGATGTCCTTTTTATTGATGTTGATGTTATTGCTTTCTGTTTGTTAGTTTATCTTCTAACAATCAAGCCCCTCTGCTGCAGGTCTATTGGAGTGTGTTGGGTGTCCACTCCAGACCCTGTTTGATTGTGTATCACCATCAGAGGCTGCTGAACAGCAAATATTGCTGCCTGCTTCTTTCTCTTTTCATCCCAGAATGGTACCTGCCTGATGCCAGCTGGAGCTCTCCTGTAACATTGATCTCTGCTAAGAGGTGTCTCCCAGTCAGGAGGCATGAGGGTCAAGGACCCACTTGAGGAGGCAGTCTGTCCCTTAGCAGAGTTCAAGCTCTGTGCTGGGAGATCTGTTGCTCTCTCCAGAGTTGGCAAGCAGGAACCTTTAAGTCTGCTGAAGCTGTGCCCACAGCCACACCTTCCCACAGGTGCTCTGTCCCTGGGAGACGGGAGTTTCATTTGTAAACCCCTGACTGGGGCTGCTGCCTTTCTTTCAGAGACGGCCCTGACCAGTAAAAAGAAATCTAGAGAGGCAGTCTGGCCACAGCTGCTTTGCCATGCTGCGGTGAGTTTTGCACAGTCTGAACTTCCTGGTGGCTTCTATAACCCTCAGTTTGAAATGCAGAAATCATCTGTCTTCTGCAATGGTCTGTCTGAAAGCTGCAAACTGGGGCTGTTCCTGTTTGGCCATCTTGCCACCTGTTATCAGTTCATTTTTATGCTGTGATAAAGACATACTGGAAACTGGGCAATTACAAAAGAAAAAGGTTTAATGGACTGCAGTTCCACGTGGCTTAGGAGGCCCCACAATCATGGCAGAAGATGAAAGGCACATCTCATACGATGGCAAACAAGAGAAGAGAAGAGAGTTTGTGCAGGGAAATTCCCCTCTTAAAACCGTTGGATCTCCTGAGACATATTCACTATCACAAGAAAAGCATAGGAAAGACCTGCCCTATGATTCTCCCACTGGGTTCCTCCCACAACATATGGGAATTCAAAATGAGACCTGGGTGGAGACACAGCCAACCCATATCAGGCTTTTATACAAAAGTCAGGCAATAGCAAATGCTGGTGAGGATGTGGAGAAAAGGAAACACTTGTACACTGTTTGTGGGAGTATAAATTAGTACAGCCACTATGAAGAATAGTTTTGAAGTCCCTGAAAAAACTAAAAATAAAGCTACTAGAAAATCACACAATCCCATTCCTATGTATCTCCCAAAGGAAAGGAAATCAATATATTTAAGAGATAGCTGCACTTCCATGTTTATTGCAGCACTATTCATAATTGCCAATGAACACAAGCAATCTATGTGTCCATCAACAAAAGAATGGATTTAAAAAATGTGATGCACATACAAAACAAAGTACTATTCAGCCATAATAAAGAATGAGATCCTGTCATTTTCAACCACATAGACGAAACTGGAGGTCATCAAGTAAAATAAGTGAAGCACAGAAAAAAAAAAATGCATGTTCTCACTTATTTGTGGGGAGCTAAAAATTAAAATCACTGAACACACAGATGTAGCAGAAAAATGGGAAGGGTAGTTGGGGTGGAGGGGAAAGTGGAAATAGCTAATGAGTACAAAAAATAGAAAGAATGAATAAAACCTTGTATTTGCTAACATAGCAGGGGACTAGAGTAAAAAATAATTTATTATACATTTTAAAATAACTAAGAGTATAAATGTATTGTTTGTAACACAAAGGAAATTGCTTGAGGCAATGGATACACAATTTACTCTGTTGTGATTATTACCTAGAGCATGTCTGTATCAAAATATCTGATGTAACCCATAAATATATACCATTACTATACCTGCAAAGATTTTGGTTTTTAATTTTAATGAGATAACTGTATGTAAGGATGGGAATATCAGAAGTGTTTGTAAATTATATTGAAAGTGGGTGGTCTGCAAATACAAATCCTCATCTGTCATAGCAGAAAAATCAATAGAAAGTATCAAAATTGCAAAAATTAAGAAATAATAGTAATTGCATTTTATTTAGAAATATGGTTGTAAGTGCCAGAAGACACAGCTGAAGTGTTGAAAGTTCTCACTTATTTGCTATAGTTTCTAACTTCTCCAAAATACATACGTATTTCATCAATAATTAAATCTCCAAATTTTTAGAAAAAGTGAACAAATACACATAGCAAGAGTTATCATTTTGACAAATGTAATGGCATCGGATCAAATAAAATTTTTAAAAATCGGGGCCAGGTGCAGTGGCTCACACCTGTAATCCCAGCACTTTGGGAGGCTGAGGCCAGTGGATCATTTGAGGTCAGGAGTTTGAGATTAGCCTGACCAACATGGTAAAACCCTGTCTCTACTAAATACACACACACACACACACACACACACACACACACACACACACACATAAAAAAAAAAAGCCAGGCATGGTCATTCATGCCTGTAATCCCAACTATTCAGGAGGCTGAGACAGGAGAATCACTTGAACCCGGGAGGCAGAGGTTGCAGTGAGCCAAGATTGTGCAATTGCACTCCAGCCTGGGTGACATAGCAAGACTTTGTCTCAAAAAAAAAAATAAAAAAAAAAATTAGTTGTGCAATACTAACAACAGAAATGCACCTTGAAAAAAATTCCTTTGTTTTGAAATAGCAATGTAAACAGAGGCAAAGTATGTTAACCTGTTTTCATATTGCTTTGAAGAAATATCCATGACTGGGTAATTTATAAAATAAAGAGGTTTAATTGACTCACGAATCCACACTGCTGGGGAGGCCTCAGGAAACTTCCAATTATGGCAGAACACAAAGGAGAAGCAGTCACTGTCTGCACTTGGTGACAGAACACAGTGAGTGTAAGCAAGTAGTAGTCTTAGAACTGATGTTTATAAGATCATCAGTCATCATTAGACTCACATACTGTTCCTATAATCCAATTACTTCCACCCTTGCTTTCACCTTTGACACTTGGGGATTATGGGAATTATGGGGATTGTAATTCAAGATGAGATTTTGGGTGGGGACACAGCAAAATCATGTCACATTTCAAAACACAATAATGCCTTCTCAACAGTTCCCCAAAGTTTTAAGCCATTCCAACATTAACTCAAAAGTTCAAGTCCAAAGTCTGATCTGAGACAAGGCAAATTTCTGCTTATGAGCCTGTAAAATCAAAAGCAAGATAACTTCCTAACAGTTACTTCCTAGATAAAATGGGGGCACAGGCATTGGGTAAATACACCCATTCCAAATGGGAAAAACTAGCCAAAACAAAGGGATTACAGGCCCCATGTAATTCCAAAGTTTAGTAGGGCAGTCATTAAACCTTACAGGTCAAAAAATCTCCTTTGATTCCATGTCTCACTTCCAGGTCATGCTGATAGAAAAGGTAGGTTCCCATGGTCATGGGCAGCTTTGTCCCTGCAGCTTTACAGGGTACAGCTCGCATCCTAGCTGCTTCCATGGGCTGGCATTGAGTGTCTGTGGCTTTTCCAGGTGCATGGTGCAAGCTGTCAGTGGATCTAACATTCTGGGATCTGGAGGATGGTGGTTCTCTCCTCATAGCTCCACTAGGCAGTGCCCAGTGGGGGCTCTGTATGGGGGCTCTAATCTCACATTTTCCTTCTGCACTGTCCTAGCAGCAAAATTCTGCCAGGACACCAAAGCACTTCCATCACTGAAATCTAGGCAGAGGTTTCCAAACCTCAATTATTGGTTTCCAAACTTCAATTCTTGATTTCTGTGCACCCACAGGTCCAATACCATATGAAAGCTGCAAAGGCTTGGGACTTGCCTTCCCTGAAACAATGGCCTGAGCTATATGGTGGCCCCTTTTAGCCAGTTCTCCTAGCACCATTTATTAAATAGGGAATCCTTTCCCCATTGTGTATTTCTGTTGGGTTTGTAGAAGATCAGATGGAGGCAGATGTGCAGTCTTGTTTCTGGGTTCTCTATTGTGTTCCATTGGTCTGTGCCTGTTTTTGTACCAGTATTATACTGTTTGATTACTGTGACCTTGTACTATAGATTGAAGTCAGGTACTATGATGCCTCCAGCTTTGCTCTTTTTGCTTAAGATTGTATTTGTAATGTGAGCTCATTTTTGGTTCTATGTGAAGTTTTAAAGAGCTTTTTTTCTTCTAATTCTGTAAAAAATCAATGGTACTTTAGTGGGAATAGCATGGAATCTATAAATTTCTTTTTTATGATGTTGATTCTTCCTATCTATAAGCTTGAAATGTTTTGCCATCTTCTTGTGTCCTCTTTGATTTCCTTAAGCAATGGTTTGTAGTTCTTTGAAACGAAGGTCGTTCATTTCCCTTGTTAGCTGTATTCCCAGGTATTTTATTCTCTTTGTGGCAATTGTGAATGAGAGTTCATTCGTGATTTGGGTTTTTGCTTGGCTGTTGTTGGTGTATATGAATGCTTTTGATTTCTGCACATTGATTTTGTATACCAAGACTTTACTAAAGTTGCTTATCAATGTAAGAAGCTTTTGAGATGAAATAATGGAGTTTTCTAGATGTAGGATCATGTTCTCTGCAAACAAGACAATTTGACTTCCTCTCTTCCTATTTCAATACACCTTATTTCTTTTTCTTGCCTAATTGCCCTGCCTAGAACTTCCAACACTATGTTGGAGAGTTATAACCACTAAGATTAATGAGAGATGGCATCCTCTGGTTCCAGCTTTCAAGGGGAATGCTTTCAGCTTTTGCCAATTCAATATGATATTGGCTGTTGGTCTGCCATAAATGGCTCTTATTATTTTGAGATATGTTCCTTAAATACCTAGTTTATTGAGAGTTTTTAATATGAAGGAATGTCAAATTTTATCAAAGGCCTTTTCTGCATCTAATGAGAAAATCATGTCGTTTTTGTCTTTAGTTCTGTTTATGTGATGAATTGTGTTTATTGATTCGTGTATGTTGAACCAGCCTTGCATCCTAGGGATGAAGCCAACTTGATCGTGGTGGATAAGTTGGTTGCTGTGCTGCTGGATTCAGTTTTCCAGTATTTTACTGAGGATTTTTGCATTGATGTTCATAAGAGATATTGGCCTGGAGTTCTCTTTCTTCGTTGTCTCTGCCAGGTTTTGGTATCAGGATAATGCTGGCCCCATAAAATGAGTTAGAGAGGAGTCCCTATTTTTTAATTGTTTGGAACAGTTTCCAAAAAAATGGTGCCAGCTCCTCTTTGTACCTCTAGTAGAATTCAGCTGTAAATCCATCTGGATGTTTGTGTGTGTGTGTGTGTTTGTGTGTGTGTGTGTGTGTGTGTGTGTGTGTGTGTGTGTGGTTAGTAGGCTATTTATTACTGCCTCAATTTCAGAACTTGTTATTGTTTTATTCAGGGATTCAGTTTCTTCCTGGTTCAGTCTTCAGTTGGTGTGTATGTCCAGGAATTTATAGATTTCTTCTAGATTTTCTGGTTTATTTGCATAGAGGTGTTTGTAGTATTCTTTAATGGTGGTTTATATTTCTTTGAGGTCAGTGATGGTATCCCCCTTATCATTTCTGATTGTGTTTATTTGACTCTTCCCCCTTTTCTTCTTTATTACTCTTTCTAGAGGACTGTCTATTTTATATATATATATATATATTTTTTTTTTTTTCTTTCTTTCTTTTTTTTTTTTTTTTTTTTTTTTCAAAAATCTAGCTCCTGGATTCACTGATTTTTTTGAAGGTTTCTTTTGTAATTCTATCTCCTTCAGTTTCATTGTGAGCTTGGCTGTTTCTTGTTTTCTGCTAGCTCTGGGGTTTGTTTGCTCTTGGTTCTCTAGTTCTTTTAGCTGTGATGATAGGGTGTCAATTTGAGATCTTTCTAGCTTTTTGATGTGGGCATCTAGTGCTATAAATTTCTCTCAACACGCTTTAGCTGCATCCCAGAGATTCTGATACATTGTGTCTTTGTTCTTATAGGTTTCAAAGAACTTCTTGATTTCTGCCTTAATTTCATTATTTATCCAGGAGTCATTCTGGAGTAGATTGTTCAATTTCTATATAGTTGTGTGATGTTGTGTGGGCTTTTTAACCCTGAGTTCTAATTTGTTTGCACTGTAGTCTGAGAGACTGTTTGTTATGATTTCAGTTCTTCTGCATTTGCTGAGGAGTTTCTTTTACTTCCGTTTATGTAATCAATTTTAGAGTAAGTGCCATGTGGTGCCAAAAAGAAAAAAAAAAAAAAAAAACGTATATTTTGTTGTTTTTGGATAGAGAGTTCTATAGATACCTATTAGGGCTACTGAGTTCAAGTCCTGAATATCTTCATTAGTTTTCTGTCTCCATGATCTGTCTAATACTCACAATGTGGTATTAAAGTCTCCCACTATTACTGTGTGGCGTCTAAGTTTCTTTGTAGGTCTCTAAGAATTTGTTTTATAAATCTGGGTGCTCCTGTATTGGATGCATACATATTTAGGATAGTTAGCTCTTTTTGTTGAATTTAATCACTTAGTATTATGTAATGTCCTTCTTTATCTTTTTTGACTTGTGTTGGTTTAAAGTCTATTTTGTCATAAACTAGGATTGCAAAACCTGCTTTTTTCTGCTTTTCATTTGCTTGATAAATTTTTCTCCATCCCTTGAGTCTACGTGTGTCTTTGCACAGGAGATGTGTCTCTTGAATACAGCATACCAATGGGTTTTGCCTTTGTATCCAGCTTGCTATTCTGTGTCTTTTAATTGGGACTTGATGTGTAGCCCATTTACATTTAAGGTTAATATTGTGATGTGTGAATTTGGTCCTGTCATCATGATGCTGGCTGGTTAATTTTTCAGGCTTGTTAATGTAATTGCTTCATAATGTCATTGGTTTGTGTACTTCAGTGTTTTTCTAGTGGCCGGTAACACTTTTTCCTTTCCACATTTAGTGCTTCTTTCAAGATCTCTTGCAAGGCAGGCCTGGTGGGAACAAAATCCCTCAGCATTTGCTTGTCTGAAAAAGATTTTGTTTCTCCTTCAATTATGAAGCTAGTTTGTCCAGATATAAAATTCTGGGTTGGAATTTCTTTTCTTTAAGAATGTTAAATATTAGCCCCTATCTCTTCTGGCTTGCAGAGTATCTGCTGAGAGGTTCACTGTTAGTCTGATGGGCTTCCCTTTGTAGGTGACCTGGTCTTTCTCTTTGGCTGCCCTTAACATTTTCTACTTCATTTCAACCCTGGAGAATCTGATAATTAATTGTCTTGGGTAGATATTTACATGGAGTAACTTATTGGGGTCCTTTGGATTTCCCGAATTTAAATATTGGCCTGTCTTGCTAGGTTAGGGAAGTTCTCTGATGATATCCTGCAGTGTGTTTTCCACCTTGGTTCCAATCTCCCCATCTCTTTCAGGTACTCCAATTAGTCATAGGTTTGGCATTTTTACACAGTCCCACAGTTACTGGAGATTTTGTTTGTTCCTTTTCATTCTTTTTTCTCTAATCTTGTCTGTTTGCCTTATTTCAGCAGACAGTCTTTAAGCTCTGGTATTCTCTCTTCCATTTGGCAGATTCAGCTATTGATACTTGTGTTTGCATGATGAAGTTTTTGTGCTGTGTTTTTCAGCCCCATCAGGTAATTTATATTCCTCTCTAAACTGGTTATTCTAGTTAACAGCTCCTGTAATGTTTTACCATGGTTCTTAGCTTCTTTGCATTGAGTTAGAACATAATCCTTTAGTTCAGCAAAATTTGTTATACTCGCTTTCTAAAGCCTGCTTCTGTCAGTTCATCTCAGCTTTAGCTCCATTCTGTGTCCTTACTGGAGAAGGACTGTGATCATTTGGAGGAGAAGCAGCATTCTTGCTTTTGGAATTTTCAGAATTTTTGCATTGTGCTCCTCATCTTTATAGGTTTATCTACTTTGATCTTTGAGGCTGATGACATTTGAATGGATTGTTTTTGTGGGGAGGGGGGTTCTTTTTTGTTGATGTTGTTGTTTTTGGTGCTGTTTGTTAGTTTTTCTTCTAACAGCCAGGCCCCTCTTCTTCAGGTCTGCTGCAGTTTGCTGGGGGCCTACTTCAGACCTTGGTGGCCTGGGTATTACCAGTGGAAGCTGCAGAACAGAGAAGAGTGCTGTCTGCTCTTTTCTCCAGAAGCTTCATCCCAGAGGGTCACCTGCCTGATGCCAGCCAGAGCTATTTTGTATGAGGTGTCTGTCACCCTCTGCTGGGAGATCTCACCCAATCAGGGGGAATGGGGCCAGGGACCCACTCGAGGAGGTGATCTATCCCTTAGCAGAGCTGGTGCACTGTGCTGGCAGAATCCCCCTTGTCAGGATCAACCTCTATTTTCAGAGGCAGAAGGCAGGAAAGATTAAGTCCGCTGAACCTGACTTATAGCCACTTCTTCTTCCAGGTGCTCTGTTCCAGCAAGAAAAGAGTTCTATCTGTATGCCCCTGACTAGAGCTGGTTAATTCCTTTCAGAGATGCCCTGCCTAGTGAGGAGAGATCTAGGGAAGCAGTCTAGCCATAGCCACTTTGCTGTGCTGTGCTGAATTCTGCCCATTTCAAACCTCCCAGTCTCATTAGCACTGTCAGGGGAAAAGCATCCACTAAAGCCACAGTAATGGTGGTCGCCCTTCCCCCCACCCCAAACTAGGTTGTCCCAGGCAGACTCCAGACTGCTGTGCTGGCAGAGGGAATTTCAAGCCAGTAGTTCTTAGCTCGCTGGGCTCCATGTGAGTGGGAATCACTGAGAAAGACCGCTTGTTCCTGGCTTCAGCCCCCTTTCCACAGTAGTGGACGGTTCTCCTGTCTCACTGGAGTTCCAGGTACTGCTGGAATATGTAAAAACTCCTGAAGCTCATTGGCTGCTCAAACAGCTGCTCAGATTTATGCTTGAAACCCAGGGCCCTGGTGGTGTAGGCTCATGAGGGAACCTCCTGATCTGCATATTGCAAAAATCCATGGGAAAACTGTAGTACCCTTGGTGGGTAGCACAATCGCTCACCATTTCCCTTGGCTTGGGGGAGAAAGGTTCCCCCACTTTGTGCACTTCTCAGGTGAAGTGACACCCCACCCTGCTTCTGCTTGCTCTCCATGAGTCACACCCACCAACTAGCCAGCCCCAATGAAATGAACTGGGTACCTCAATTGGAAATGCAGAAATCAACTGCCTTCGATAATGGTCTCACTGGGAGCTAAAGACCGGAGCTGTTTCTATTTAGCCATCTTGGCCCAAGATCTGTCCAAAATACTTAAAATCCTGTCCAGAAAATGATCAGTAATCAAGAAATTGTTGATATTATTTGTATTTTTATTCATACATATTGCTATTATTCACTACTCTCACTGTTTTCTTAAATCCACAGAATTAGCATAAATCTTACATGTAGAGAAGCAAAGATGCAGCAGGGTTCTTAGACTATGCACTATTTAGGCCACAGAAAGATTAAAGAGCAGGTCAGACTCAGATCCTCCAATTGTTTTCTTTATGGACTCCAATCTATACAGCAGGTCACTTATCTGAATGTAGCAGATTCAGAAACATAGATACATGGCACCTTAAACCTTAAATGAAAGTAAACACTGATAAAGTCAGAAGTTAACAAAGAACTAGACTGCTTCAAGCATGTTTTTTTTTTAAATAATAAGATCTATTTGTCATAATTTAGCTGAGCCAAGCTCACAGATTTTCTCTTTCCTGTGGCCTACCAATGTTCTGCTTTGTCTAAAGCCTGATTATTTAGCATTTTAACTATGGAGAAGGAGAACATATTTTTTAAGAAATGATCATTTTTAGTACTTGACCTGGGACCTTCCCTATGTAGGAAACAGATAACTCCACAAACATTTCCTTCCAGACAGATGAAGTTAATCTATTAAGTAAATCATGAGCATTAACAACTGGTTAGATATCAAACGTGTCTTCTAGGAAATTATTATAAAACAAATGTCTTTTTTTAATAAAAAGTTTTGTCTCATTAAACTGCCTTATGCGTTGTAATCTTGACATTGAAGCATGATGGATAATGGTCAAGACTCACTTTTGAGTTAAGTTCTTTTTCTGAGTTAAGCTCTGTTTCTGACAGAGAATTTGTTTAACTCAGTGTTTCTCAGCTGTATGTTGTACAAATATAATAAGATTTTGTTTATTTGTTTTTTAAAATGGAGTTTTGCTCTGTCACCCAGGCTGGAGTGCAGTGGTACAATCTCCACTCACTGCAACCTCCGCCTGCTGGGTTCAAGCAATTTTCCTCCCTCAGCCTCCCCAATAGCTAATACTACAGGCATGAGCCACCATGCCTAGCTATTTTTTGGTATTTTTAGTAGATACGGGGTTTCATCATGCTGGCCAGGCTGTTCTCAAACTCCAGACCTTGTGATCTACCTGTCTTCCCTAAATTGCTGGGATTGCAGGCATGAACCACTATTCCTGGCCATAAGATTTTATTATTTTTAAACTTAAGATAGGACCTGCCATAAAGTAAATGTTCAGTAGATTACTGCTTTTGTCATTATCATCATCTAAAGTGTACATGATCTCATATACCTACAATAAAGTACTTTAATTTGTACTTATCTTCCCCATTTTAAAGGTAAAGTATTAAGGCTATTTTGCCCAAAAGCATATTGTTAATAAGAAAATAACTACAACCATCTGATCTTTGACAAACCTCACATAAACAAGCAATGCAGAAAGGATTCCCTATTTAACAAATGGTGTTGGGAAAACTGGCTAGCAGTGTGCAGAAAGCAGAAACTAGACCCCTTCCTGACACCTTACACTAAAATTAACTCCAGGTGGATTAAAGACTTAACCAGAAGACCTAACACCATAAAAAACCTAGAAGAAAACCTAGGCAAAACCATTCAGGACATAGGCATAAGCAGGGACTTCATGACTAAGACACCAAAAGCATTGGCAACAAAAGCCAAAATAGACAAATGAGATCTAATTAAACTCCAGAGCTTCTGCACAGCAAAAGAACCAATCATTAGAATGAACTGGCAACCAACAGAATGGTAAAAAAATTTCGTAATCTACCCATCTGACAAAGGGCTAATATCGAGAATCTATAAATAACTAAAACAGATTTATAAGAAAATAACAAACAAACCCATCCAAACGTGGGCGAAGGATATGAACAGAAACTTTTCAAAAGAAGACATATATGAGGCCAACAAACATATTAAAAAAGCTCATCATCACTGATTAGAGAAATGCAAATCAAAACCACATTGAGATACCACCTCATGCCAGTTAGAATGGGAATCATTAAAAAACTTGGAGACAAGAGATGCTGGAGAGGATGTAGAGAAATAGGAACAATTTTACACCGTTGATGGGAGTGTAAACTAGTTCAACCATTGTGGAAGACAGTGTGGCACTTCCTCAAGGACCTAGAAATAGAAATTCCATTTGACCCAGCATTCCCATTACTGGGTATATATCCAAACTATTATACATCGTTCTACTATAATGATACATTCACACATATGTTCGTAGTGGCACTGTTTACAATAGCAAAGACCTGGAACCAACCCAAATTCCCATTAACAACAGACTGGACAAGGAAAATGTGGCACATTTATACCATGGAATACTATGCAGCCATAAAAAATGATGAGTTGGCATCCTTTGTAGGGACATGGATGAATCTGGAAACCATCATTCTCAGCAAACTGACAGAAGAGCAGAAAATCAAACACCACATATTCTCACTCATAGGTGGGTGTTGAACAATGAGAACACATGGACACAGGGAGGGGAGCATCACACACTGGGGTCTGTTGGAGGTAGCTAAGAGAGAGACAGCAGGGGTTTGGGGAGGTCAGGGAAGGATAACCTGGAGAGAAATGCTTGATGGTGATGGGGGGAATGCAGGCAGCAAACTACATTGCCATGTGTGTACCTATGCAACAATCCTGCATGATCTATACATGTACCCCAGAACCTAAAGTACGATAAAAAAAGAAATCCTGAAAAGAAAAAAAATTAATAAATTGATACGTCATATTTTACATTTCGTGTGTCTAAGCCTCAAACTGTTGCTTTTTTTTAAGTGGCAGAGCTTTATTTGATTCCAACTCTTCTCATTCTGTAAAACTACAAAGTCATAAATTGCTGAAGGATTATTTACTAAGACATAAACCTCTCCTTTCTTCATTTCTCTCCTTCATTCCCCAAGTTCCCTTTGCTTTGGTTGTCAATAAATAGCACTTATAGTGAGAGGATAATAATGTTTATTCAATTTCACAAATGGTTCAAACATCCAGCACATGCCCACATTAAAAGATTCTTTTTTCAGTGACTAAAAAGAAATCATTATAGGAACCTGTGACTGGCCCTAGGGCAACAATATTTTACAATCTGCCAATTGATTCAAGCCCCACAGTTGCCTCACATTTGAATAGTGAAAAGAGAAATAAAAGAGAATGTTATAACAGGTCAAGGAAAACAGGTTCATGTAGTGGCCTGAAGCTAGGCCAAGGGCATATCCTACAGCAGAGTAAGAAATTATTCTATGGATCTCAAAAATGTTAGCATTTATATGGTTTCAGTTATTTTATACTGTATACAATACATGTTTCAAAAGCCAAGGAGTTTTTTTTTATAAGAATCCATGTAAGTGTTTCTTAACATATTAGTTTTTAGAATAGAGCCTGCTGGCATATTAAATTATAATCAACACAAAATTAATAGGCTTTCAGAACCTGAAGATACTCACAGTTTTCTAAAATTGATTGTTTAAGAGAACTATGTCTTGATGAATTTCTCCTGAAGAAGAGATTTCATAACTGACCAAATATACTTAGGAATCATTTGGCTAAATAAACTTCAGCAACCCATTTTTTTCTTTTCTTCTTTTGATTTTTTTTTAACTCCAGTACTTTTAGTAGCTTTTAATGTGCTAAAATATGTTGTGAATTTCCAAGAGGAAGATACAGACACTCTTATATTTCAAGCTGTTGTGACCAGAGAATCTTTTTTTTCTACTAGTGCACTTATCAAGTGTTTCTGTTAAGTAATGTTTAGAAGAAAATGTTAATGTAATGTAGGAGATTATACATAGTGTCCTAAAGATCAAAGAATGAACTTATTTTCTCAAGATCAACCATCTAATTAATAATAGAACTAGAAGACTTCTATGTTGTCTCAGGTTATCTAATGAAGAAATCTACTGGTCTTCAAAAAATTTATTAATAGTAATATACAATTTAATCCCATAGCAATATATATATATATATATATATATATATATATATATATATATAACAACACAGAAGATAGAGAATTAATCAAAGAATTGTTACAATGTTAGAAATTTAGGATATAACAACATTGTTTTTAAACATTGGGCTACTAATGTATAAATGTAAGATAGCATAGAATATATATATTATATATTAAAACACTGGGCTATTCTAGCAGAATGCATGAATATGACTTGTGTATGAGTGTGTGAATATATATGATAGATATTATAAAATAGATAATATAAGATAGCATATATACATATATATATGTGACTATACTAAAAAGGATACTGTCTTATATTCATACATTCTGCTAGAATAGCCCAGTGTTTAAATATATATGTATTATCTATATACTATCTTATATTTATACATTCTGCTACAATGGTCCAATGTTTAAATGTATAATATAAAAACTCATATGTATACATTTATAAATATTATATAAATATATATTTATATACACATAAATATATATGCATATATAAATATACATAATATAAATCTATAATATATTTTATGAATTTATAGGTGAAATTATCTGGTGGAATAATATAACTTAGCCCAAGTTTTGATATATTTAGCATAGAACTGTGAAAGGCAACATTGTACAAATGAGCAACTAGAAAAACATTCATAGATGATTTATTCTATTATAGCTTAAAAGGATCATCTTTCCATCAATTCATTTGTTCATTTAACAAATACCAATCAGGTACTCGGATGTGCCAGAAATTATTTTACCTCTAGAGTATACATTAGTAAGCAAAACAAGAAATGCACTTGTTTTCATGAAGTTTACATTCAGATGAGTAAAATGAACAATAATTAAGCAAAAAATAGTTCTGCAACCAAGCACTTTGAAGATAATAAAATGATAATAACATAAAGAAGGGAAGAAAGGGAGACATTTCCCAGATAAGGAGAAAAATACTTAGAATGAGGGAGAAAACTATCTGATGAACCAAGTGTGCTGACACCCAAATGACAGAAAAAGAACTAGATGGCTGTAGTAGTTTGTTTTCACACTGCTATAAAGAAATATTTGAGATGAGGTAATTTATAAAGAAAAGAGGTTTAATTGAATCAGAGTTCACCAGACTGAGGCAGCCTCAGAAAACTTAAAATCATGGCAAAAGGGGAAGCAGGCACCTTCTTCACAGGGAAGCAGGAGAGAGAAGAGAGTGTGAAGGAGGAACTGTCAAACACTCCTAAAATTACCAGAACTCACTTATTATAAACACAGCATAAGGGAAATTGCCCCTATGATCCAATCACCTTCCTCACTTGACAGTTGGGGATTTCAATTCAAGATGAGATTTGTATGGGGACACAGATCCAAACCATATCAATAGCTGTGAGAAAACCTGGAGGAAAGAACTATTGTTGAGTGGGAAGCATCATGTCCTAAAGGAATCATAAGAACAAAATGTAAAACTCCAAAGGGGAGAATAAAGAACATTGCTATGGTTTAAATATGTTCCCTGAAATTTCATGTGTTAGTAACTTCATCCCCAATATAGCAGTGTTGAGAGGTAAGACCTGTGGAAGATGATTGGGTCATTAAAGCTCTGTCTTAATGAATTGATTAATAGATTGATAGATTAATGGGCAATGAGGAAGTGGGTTAGTTATAAGGAGAGTGGATCTCTTATAAAAGTCATTTTGGTCATGTCTCATGAGCTCCCTCTTACCCTGTGATGCCTTCTGCCATGTTATGACATAGCGTGAGGCCATGACCAAATGCTGACCAGATTCAGTCACTAGACCTTGAACTTCCCAGCCTGCAGAACTCTAAGAAACAAATTTCTTTTTTTAATAAATTACCTAGTCTCAGGTATTCCGTTGTAGCAATGGAAAACAGATAAAAACAAATGGTCAAAACAAAGCAAGAATGATGAAGGAATATGAAAGTACAATGATCAAAGAGATTCTAATACTAAAAGTACAGCAAAATGGTAAGCCTGGCCAAGGTGACAGCAATTATGAAAATCTGTACTTTTACTGAAACAGGATGTCTCTCCAAAAGAAGAACACCTGAGATCTTTCTTTAAGGTACAGTTAACAGAAGATAACTAACATATTGAAAAGGAGAGTTAAAAAAGAGCAGCATGCAAAACATGGAATACGTTAGTTAGTTCAGCCTAGCTGCTACAGTGCTGCAGGAAAACAAAGCCCAGGAAGAACAAACACAATCTTCTAAATTTAAAGAACAGCAGCTGTAGATGGATAAAAATATCTTCTGCTTAGCATTGTGATGCAATCATAAAAGATTGAAATGGATGAAAGAAGATATTTGTCTCAGTCTGCTCAGGCTGTCATAACAAAATACCATAGACTGCATGCCTTAAATAACAAATTTATTTTCACACAGTTCTGGAAGCTGAAAGTCTGAGATCAAGATGCCAGCATGGTCAGTTTTGAGGGAGGGTTCTCTTCGTGATTTGCAGACAGCAGTCTTCTCTCCGTCTTCTTGTATGGCAAAGAAAGAGAGTTCCAGTGTCTCTTTTTATAAGGGCACTAATCCTGTCTTGAGGACCCCACCCTTATGACCTCACCTAAACCTAATTATCTTCCAAAAGCTCCATTTCCAAATACCATCCCACTGGGGTTCGAGCTTTAACACATGAATAATGGGGAAGGGAACACAAGTCAGTCCACAGTAATATTAACACATTATCAGTTAATTTTAAAAATTTTCTAAACTGGATTTAGGATTATGACAAAAGAGTCTGAGGCACTTAAGAAATCAGAATGCTGCTAGACATATTTCATCAAAGTATTACCTAAAGGAAGAAATATAAGAATCCGAAGAGATGACAATCCAAAAGGCAGGATCCAGGCAAGACTGAAGTTTTACCCCTTATCTCTAGTGAAGAACCAGTTCAACTCATGTTTTATATAAGAATGGTGCCCTAAATGAAACACATTTAATATGTATATTTTATTTACTGAATTACGTATCCTTTTATTCACACTTTGTCCACTCTTGGTAGGTACCAAATAAATACTGGCATATTTTCACAGTAGTGTGAAATGCAAGGACTTCAGAATCTTGTGGCTCTGGTACCTAAATCTCTTAAGCCTATAGTAAACGGATAATAATAATGGGATACCGGTTTCTCTAAATAAAAAAAATTAAAATTAAATGTATTTCCTACTTTTCACTCACTCATCCCTTTACTCCTTCCCAAACATATATCAAAATCGAGGAAGAAATACTGTATCATTTTATCAAGTTTGACGACACTGTTCATGCCAAATTTACAAGGGGTAGACATTTGTAGATGAGGGTATTAGTCTGCTTGGTCTGCCATAGTAAAGCAGAATTCATTTATCACAGTTCTAGATGATGAAAGTGTAAAACCAGATACAGTCAGGGTTGGCTTCTGGTGAAGTTTCTCTTCCTCGTGTAGATGGCTGCTTTCTCAATATATTGTCACATGGTCTCTTCTCTGTGTTCATAGAAAGAGGAAATTCTGTGGTGTCTCTTCCTCTAAAAAAGACACTAGTCCTATCAGATTAGGATCCCACTCTTATGACCTCATTTAACTCTCTAAAGGCTGTATTTACAAATACAATCACATTGGAGATTAGGGTTTTAACAAATGATTTTTTTGGGGGACACAATTCAGTCCATAACAAATACTTTAAAAGGAAGAATGGGGTGCTAGGTAGTTTCTCTATCTCTTGTATTTTAATTTGCTTCTTTAGAGTATATGTATACATTAGCAACTGGCATAAAATTACTCTATTGTAAACCTTCTCTAAACAGAGTGACTAAAACAGTAACCTTCACTCTCACAAATCTGTAAGAAGGCTGATGGCTGATGCTGGCTGGACTGAGGTCCTGCTAATTTCACCTGGATTAGCTTTCACACCCAGTGGTGTTCTAGATGATGCTCTGGACTGGGCTGTGATGGGTCAACTCTGTTCCATGGAATCTACCTCCTGGGACCAGCAGGTAAGGCCTGTCTTGTTCTTCTCATAGCAAGAAGTTCAAGAGAGTATGTCTAATTATATTCAGGAGCTATGCTTCAAATCTGCCAACACACCATTGACCAAACAAGTTATTTAGCTACACTCAGAATCAAGGTAGGGGAATTACACCATACCCATGGAAGTGAGCAGAGAAAGTAAATAATGTTTTAAATTAATTTAATGTTTTATTATATATACACAACTTTTCACATTTAAATATTGAGACCCCATACTCTGGTAGACTTTGAGGTAGAAATAGACAGAACCAAAGTTTAGGTATACCAATAATTTGGTTCTAGAGCTTAGAATGAGATCTCAATGCATTACAGCTTAACTGATTAAACTACCTTGGGATCTGAGGATCCCAGCAAGTGCTAACTTGTCTTGCTTAATTAATTGGGCATATGTTCCCTCCTAACCTACCCCAGATCTGTTTTAACCTTTTGTTAAGATGGTCTTAAGAAATGAGAAGTTGCCGGGCGCGGTGGCTCACGCCTGTAATCCCAGCACTTTGGGAGGCCGAGGCGGGTGGATCACGAGGTCAGGAGATCGAGGCCATCCTGGTCAATATGGTGAAACCCCGTCTCTACTAAAAATACAAAAAATTAGCTGGGCATGGTGGCGCGTGCCTGTAATCCGAGCTACTCAGGAGGCTGAGGCAGGAGAATTGCCTGAACCCAGGAGGCGGAGGTTGCGGTGAGCCGAGATCGCGCCATTGCACTCCAGCCTGGGTAACAAGAGCGAAACTCCGTCTCAAAAAAAAAAAAAGAAAGAAAGAAAAAAGAAATGAGAAGTTGGCATTCAAAGGGTATAGAGTCTCAGTTATGCAAATGTATACATTCTACAGATCTGCTATGCAATGTTATGCCTATATTAACAGTATGCACTATACACTAAAAATATGTGGTGAGGGTAGACCTCATATTAAGTGTTTCCACCACAATAAAATATAACAAAATGATTATTTCTGAGGAAAAAAAAAAGAGAATGTAATGAAATATGTAATGACATCACACACAATTCCCGGCACAGAGTAGATGCTCATGAAAGTTTTCTTCTGCCCATTTTACAAATCTAATTCAAATTGCCTCATGAACAGAACTGTTTCTTCTTCTTCAGGCCTTAATTTCTGACATTTTAAGTTGCAAAACTCATTTCATATTTCTTTAAAGAGCAACATAAATACAGTTGAACTGAGCTAACAATCTAATCTTCATTTTCAGTATCTGGGGAGAAAAATAATTCTAATTGAGTTTGCTACACCACTGGTTTATCAGAACCTTTTAATAAAACTAGTGCCCTTTGAGATCATCCATAACATAGGGAGGCTGAACCACAGCCTGTTTAATCTAACATATGCCACAGACTTATAACATTCACAAGGGATATGTAAAAAGACCTTTGTAAATTCCCATATGTATAAATGTCACTGTGTCACTGTATCATATAAGTTTTCACATGCGTCTGTTGAATGTAGTGATTCATTTAAGTAACCCCCTCAGACCTTTAATGAGAGTTTCTGCATACTTGATAACAAGCTTAAAAAACAAAAACAAAAACAAAAACAAACAAACAAAAAAAAAGAGCCACAGTGATACTGAGACCCAGACTGATTGAAGAGGCTCACTCAAAGCCTTACATGTTATTCCCCCTCACATTGGCCTCAAGGACACTCGAATCAAACATAAGACTCAACACACAAGCACTGCAAGTTGTGAACTTTTTACGTTTACTATGAATTGCCAAAATCACAAATGTTAACTTTGTGAATGGCAAGGTTCCACTCAACCATGAGATGGAATTCAGAGAAGTAGCAAGAGGTGAAAGGTACTCACTAGAATAGAAAATGAAATAAAGCACGCAGACATCCTGCAGCAGCACAAGTGAGAGATTGCATATGCTCAATTCATTCTTTACATGATCAGGTGAGATGTGCAACAACTGTGTATAAACAGGAGCTAATAACCTGAGTAACAAGCTCTGCTAAGAAATAAATATCCCCATGCTCCCATTACACAGTGAACATTCATTAGCATATAACCTTCCACTTACAAGTACCCATGGGAAACCTGCCAATAGGACACTATAAGCCAAAGACGATTAAATCAGCATTACAGAGAAAAGATCACAAAAATAGACTTTCTACACAATTTAACTAGAAGCACTACATTTGCTGGAAGACAGAGTTTAAAATCTCTGGCTGCCAGTTATTTGTAAAATGAAATTTCAGACTAATATGAGAAAGACAACACCGGATGCTTTTTATTGCCAACCAACTTTATTGTTCTATTACAAATGCCTTACCACTTTAATGCTAGGGCATTTATATAAGTACTAAATTTTATTAAGTAGCACTGATGACCATGATGATAATGATGATGAGAGTGGGCGATGTCTATTCGCTGTGTTCTATGTGTTCTACCTGCATAAGCTCTGTTCTATGTGCTGAAATAACCTTTAACTACCACAACAATCCTGTAAGATAAAACATATTGTCTTCCCATCATATAGGAGAAGAAAAAAGTGTACACAGTGAGAAGTGATAACAGTAGAGACTAAAATCAAAAGAACATGATTTGGTTCTAGACTCTGAGCCCTTTAACAATTTGCTGCAATGCTAAAGAGTAGTTAAGATCATTCAAATATCATGTCTGCCTTACTTTGCTGTGAAACTTGGAGCAATTGAAATAACATCTCTAAACCTGAATTTTCTCATCTGTAAAGTGTATATGAATAAATATACCTAACTTCAACTTAAGCTTATTGTAAGACTTAAGTGAGACTGAGCATGCAAGTCATATTACACAATATATGGAAGAAAAATTTCAAAAATATTATCTCTTACTAAGAGCTGTATTAGCTTTTATTTTATTTAAAGGACATTATTTGTCATGTGACACTCTTGCCTTAAACAATTACTCATTGATTCTAAAATTTAGCTTTATTAAAATGCATCATAAACTGTATCCTTGTATAAAAATATAAATTTTGTATTTATAAAAATAATTCTTATTAGAAAATATCATATTATTCATTATAACAGAAAAACGAAATATCAAAGCAGATGTTATATTTAGGACAATAATAGTTATATAGAACACTTTAGCCTTTCTATACCCAAACCTAACCCACATTATGATATTTCCTTTTCCTAGGACTTATTTTAAAAATTGAAATTCCAGATGAACTCACCTAGAGCTTTATAAAATAACAAGAACTTTGAATAAAAAGTTCACTAAATTTAAGAATTGTCTTTAAGAGAACATAAAAGTATCTTGAGAATTATAAAATTGTTGTATCAATTAGCTATTGATAAAAAACAGCAAGGAAATAATCTCAGTGGCATGCCGAAATATGCATTAATTTTCATAGATCTACAGGTCAATCAGCCCAGGTGGCCCTGCTTCAGGCTTTCACAGCTGAGGAAGCTCTTCTTCCTCATACAGGTCTGAAGTTGGCTGGGCAATTCTGTGCCATATATATTCCCTCTGAGGTTCAGTGTAAATCGGTAGTACTACCCAAAGGAAGCTCTTCTCAGAATCATGGCAAAGGCAGAGGAAGCAGAACATGCAAGGCCTCCTAAAATCTAGATTTGGTAGTAATAACATGTTACCTCTGCCTTGTTCTATTGGCCAAAATGGCCAAGCTCAAGAGTGAGGAGCAGGAAATAAACATTTTCCAGAAGGATGTCATAGAGGGGTATGAATAAAAGAAAGGGTAACAAAGTATTGCCAACAATTTAAGCTATAAGAAGCATCAGAATCGCCGAGCGCGGTGGCTCAAGCCTGTAATCCCAGCACTTTGGGAGGCCGAGGCGGGCGGATCACGAGGTCGAGAGATCGAGACCATCCTGGTCAACATGGTGAAACCCCGTCTCTACTAAAAATACAAAAAAATTAGCTGGGCATGGTGGTGCGTGCCTGTAATCCCAGCTACTCAGGAGGCTGAGGCAGGAGAATTGCCTGAACCCAGGAGGCGGAGGTTGCGGTGAGCCGAGATCGCGCCATTGCACTCCAGCCTGGGCAACAAGAGCGAAACTCCCTCTCAAAAAAAAAAAAAAAAAAAAAAAAAAAAGCATCAGAATCTCATTTGGAAAAAGACAAGCTGCCTTACTTCATTTGTGTTACTATAAAGGAAAACATGAGACAGGTAATTTATAAGGAAAAAAAGGTTTGGTTCCCAATTCTGACATCCAAAACTGTTCAAGCCTGGGCATCCGGTGAAAGTCTCAGGCTGTTTCCACTCATGGCAGGTGGTGAAGGAGAGTTGTTATGTGCAGAGATCACATGATGAGAGATGGAACAGGTACAAGGTTCCTAACAATCAGCTCTCACGGGAACTAACAGAGCAAGAAGTCACTCACCTTCACATTCAGTGAAAGCATTAATCTATCTATTCATAAGTGATTCACTCTTATGACCCCAACAAACACCTTACATTAGACCTGACCTCCAACACTGTGGATCATCAACATGAGATTTGGAAGGAACAAATATCCAAACTATAGCATTTCACTCCTGGAACTCCAGATCTCATGTTTTTCTCACATTGCAAAATAAAGTCCCTTCCCAAAAATCTCCAAAAGTCTCGACTTGTTCTAGTATCAACTCAAAAGTTGAAAGTTTAAAGTTTCATCTGAGACTTAAAACAAGTTTCTGACAGCTATGAGCCTGTAAAATAAAAAAGCTATTTACTTCCAAGATTCAATGGTTGCACAGGTATTGAGTAAACAGTCCCATTTCAAAAGAGAGAAATCAGTCAAAAAAGTCGTAACAGATTCTATGCAAGTCTGAAACCTAGTAAAGCAGACATTAAATGTTTTAAAAAAAATTATTTACTTTTTATTATTTATTAACTTTTATTACCATAGGTTTTTGGGTAAGAGGTGGTATTTGGTTACATGAGTAAGTTTTTTAGTGGTGATTTGTGAGATTTGGGTGACCCCATTTCCCGAGCAGTACATACTGAATCCAATTTGTTGTCTTTTATCCCTCATCCCCTTCCCAACCTTTCCCTCGGAGTCCCCACAGTCCATTGTGTCATTCTTAGGCTTTTTCATCCTCATAGCTTATCTCCCACTTATGAGTGAGAACATATGATGTTTGGTTTTTCATTCCTGAGTTACTTCACTTAGAATATTAGTCTCCATTTCCATCCAGGTTGCTGCAAAGGCCATTAATTCATTCTTTTCTATGGCTGAGTAGTATTTCATCGTGTATACATGTATATACCACGGTTTCTTTATCTATTCATTGATTGATGGGCATTTGGGCTGGTTTCACATTTTGAAATTGCGTATTGGCTGCCATAAACATGAATGTGCAAGTATCTTTTTCATATAATTACTTCTTTGCCTCTGGGTAGATACCAAGTAGTTGGATTGCTCAGTTAAATGATAGTTCTACTTTTACTTCTTTAAGAAATTTCTACACTGTTTTCCATAGTGGTTTTACTTGTTTACATTACCACCTGCAGTGTAGAAGTATACCCTTTTCACCACATTCACATCGTCTATTATTTTTTGATGTATTGATTATGGCAATTCTTGCAGGAGTAAGGTGGTATCACATTGAGGTTTTGATTTACATTTCCCTGATCATTAGTGATGGTGAGTATTTTCTAGTCATTTCTATATCTTCTTTTGAGAATTGTCTATTCATGTTCTTAGCCCACTTTTTGATGGGATTATTTTTTTCTTGCTAATTTGTTTGAGTTTTTTAGAGTTCTGGATATTAGCCCTTTGTCAAATGTATAGATTGTAAAGATTTTCTCCCACTCTGTGGGTTGTTTTCTCTGCTGACTGTCCCCTTTGCCATGTGAAAGCTCTTTAGTTTAATTAAGTCCTAGCTATTGATCTTTGTTTTGATTGCGTTTGCTTATGGGTTCTTGGACATGAAATTCTTGCCTAAGTCAAAGACCAGAAGGGTTTTTTTCTAAGGTTATCTTTTAAAATTTTTATAGTTTCAGGTCTTAGATATAAGTCCTTGATCTGTCTTGAGTTGATTTTTATATAAGATGAGAGATAAAGATCTAGTTTTATTCTCATCTGGCTTCCCACTCAATTATCTGAGCAGCATTTGTTGAATAGGGTGTCCTTTCTCCACTTTATGTTTTTGTTTGTTTTGTCTAAATCAGTGGCTGTAAATATTTGGGTTTATTTCTGGGATCTCTCTTCTGCTCCATTGGTCTATGTGCCTATTTTTATTCCAGTACCATGCTGATTTGGTGACTATGACCTTACAGTATAGTTTGAGTCAGGTAATGTGATGCCTCCAGATTTGTTCTTTTAGCTTAGTCTTGCTTTGGCTATACAGGCTCTTTTTTGGTTCCGTATGAATTTAAGGATTGTTTTTTCTTGTTCTATGAAGAATGATGGTGGTATTTTGATGGGAATAGCATTGAATTTGTAGACTGCTTTTGGCAGTGTGGTCATTTTCACAATAATGATTCTACCAGTCCATGAGCATGGAATGTGTTTCCATTTGTTTGTGTCATCTACGATTTCTTTCAGCAGTGTTTTGTAGTTTTCCTTGTAGAGGTCTTTCACATCCTTGCATGTTCCTAAGTTTATTTTTCAGCTATTGTGAAAAAGGTTGAGTTCTTGACTTGTTTCTAACCTTGGTGTGTAGGAGAGCTACTGATTTGTGTACATTAATTTTGTATCCTGAAACTTTGCTAAATTCTTTTATCAGTTCTAGGAGCTTCTCTGAGGAGTCTTTAGGGTTTTCTAGGTATACATTCATATCATCAGCAAAGAGTGACAGTTTGAAGTTCCTCTTTACCAATTTAGATGCCATTTATTTTTTTTCTCTTATCTGATTGCTTTGGCTGGGACCCAGTACTATGTTGAATAGAAGTGGTGAGAGTGGGCATCCTTGTCTTGTTCTGGCTCTCAGAGGAAATGCTTTCAACTTTTCCCATTCAGTTTTATGTTGGCTGTGGGTTTGTCATTGGTAGCTTTTATTAGATTGAGGTATTTCCCTTGTATGCTAATTTTGTTAAGAGTTTTAATCATAAAGGATGCTGGATTTTGTTGATTGCTTTCTCTGCATCTATTCCAATAATCATGTGATTTTTGTTTTCAATTCTGTTTATATATATCACATTTATTGACTTGCATATGTTAAACCATCCCTGCATCCCTTATATGAAACCCACTTGATTATGGTAGATTATCTTTTTGATATGTAGTTGGATTCAGTTAGCTAGTATTTTGTTAAGGATTTTTGCATCTATGTTAAGCAGGGATATTGCTCTGTAGTTTTCTTTTGGGGCATGTCCTTTTCTGGTTTTGGTATTAGGGTGATACTGGCTTCATAGAATGATTTAGAAAGGATTCCCTCTTTCTCTATCTTGTGGTATAGTGTCAGTAGGATTGGTGTTAATTCTTCTTTGAATATCTGGTAGAATTTAGCCATGAATCTCTCTGGTCCTGGACGTTTTTTGATGTTGTTGGTAACTGTTTTATTATGATTTCAAGCTCGCTGCTTGTTATTGGTCTGTTCAGGATACCTAATTCTTCCTGATTTAAGCTAGGAGGGTTGTATCTTTCTATGAATTTACTCATCTCCTCTGGGTTTTCTAGTTTATGTGCAAAAAGGTGTTCATAGTAGCTTTGAATGAGCCCTTGGATTTCTGTGCTGCCAGTCGTACAATCTCCCATTTTGTTTCTAATTGAACTTATTTGGATTTTTGCCCTTTTTTTCTTAGTTAATCTTGCTAATGGTCTATCAATTTTATTTATCTTTTTAAAGTTCCAGCTTTTCGTTTCATTTACGTTTTGTATTTTTTGCTTTTTATTTCAGCTTCACTTAGTACAGACATTAAATCTTAAGTTCCAAAATAATCCCCCGTTCACTCCATGTTTTACATCCTGGGCACACTGATGTGACGAGTGGGCTCTCAAAGCATTGGCAGCTTTGCCCCTATGGCTTTGCTAACAGCAGCCCACATAGCTGCTCTCACTTCCTGGAGTCTGGTGCCTGTAGCTTTTCCAGGTTTTTTCAGGTTGAGTTGGCGTACTCCTGTTGGATCTATAACTCTGGAGCTTCTGCAGCAGCTATATTCCCACAGCCCCACTAAGCACTATCCCCGTAGAGGCTTTCTGTGGTGGTTCTAACCAGTGGAAGTTTTTTTCTTAAGCCTTCCGATACATCCTGTAAAACCAAGGTGAAAGTGGCCAAGCCTCTGCCACTCATACATACTGGGCACATGCAGACATAACAACACATGGAAGCTTCCAAGGCTTACAGCTTGCAGTCTTTGGAGTGGTAGCCTGAGGAGTACCTGGACCCTTTGAGTCAAGGCTGGAGCCAGAAAAGCTGGGGTATGGGAAGCATCCCAAGGCAGTGCAGGTGCAGGGTAGTGGTGCCCCAGGCCTGTCCTCCAAGGTCCCAGGGGCTATGATGAGAGGGGCAGCCTCAAAGATTTTCAGAATGCCTTGGGGCCTTTTCCCAATTGTTTTTACTATCAGCACCTGGCTTTCTTTTATTCACAAAAATCTTTCTAGCAAGTGGTTGCTCTGTAGCACCCTTGGATTTCTTTCTTGAAAATGTTCTTCCCTTTTCTACCACATATCCATGCTACATTTTTTTTCAAGTTTTATGCTTTATTTTTAAATTATAAATTTCACTTATATATCATTCCTTTCTTGCCATATCTGATCATAAGCTGATAAGTGTAGCCATGCCAATTCTTGAGTGCTTTGCTTCTTAGAAATTTATTCCACTAGATATTCTAGGTCATCTCACTTAAACTCGGCCTTCCACAGAAACTTAATGAATAGACATAATGAAACCAAGTTCTTTGCTATGGCATAACAAGAGGGACCTCTGCTCCATTTCAATTCAAATTTCACCATGAGATTTGGAGGGGACAGACCTTGAAATTTAGCACTAGCTGTAAGTGGTGACTTTCTGAGCAACACAATCTTTCTAAAAACCTTGTCCTTAGTTCCTTGATTACCTCACTTCTAGTCATCTCTTATCTTCCTATTACCTCAACTTCTAGCTTCACATCTTTTACTTCAAGCAATTCTCTTTCAAACTACGACTTCCTAACCTTCTCACTTACCTCCTCAGGAAATAATTCTGTTATTAATAAAATTTTACCAAATACTTAACATTAATAAATTGCTTATATATTGAGTAGTTACTATGTATCAGACATTGAATTCTGTGCTGTATATACATATTAATTTATATAACACTCTTAAGGCAATAAAACAGGAACTATCTTTATCCTGTTAACTATCTTTATTCCATTATTTCATATCACAGAGGTGTTAAAGTAAGTTTTCTGCAGGTACATAAGTAGCAATCTCAATTCAAATCAAGACAATCTGATTCCAGAACCTGTTCTCAATCACTACAGATAATGTCTTTTCATTTCTACATTTATTTGACAAATTTAAAAGACCCACCCCACCCCCGCCACAAATATAGAGCCTACTTCTTTTTCAAAGTAATTATCCACCCATGTCCTCTATTTCCTGATAGTATGTGGGTCATCATCATAATCATTCCCCTGACAATTCCCATAACTAGTTCACCCCTTCCTCTCTCCACAATATTAATCTTGCATAGCCCCCATCCAAAGGAAGTCTAGCTAACCTCCTAATTTCTGCACTTGTGCTTAAATATCTTCATGTTTCCGGAGTAAAAAATATATCGACATTAGGTAATCTCACATTAAATCTAGGACCTCAAATCAAAACTAACAGTCCGAAAATATTATGCTAGTACTTTTGTTTTCCCACTACTCCCAAAAAAATTATTTAAGGTGAAATATTGCCATATTTTTTCAATTTCAGGGCTTAATTTTTTTTTTTAAATACCTGAAATGTTACAATTGCAATCCGCCATATGGTAAATTATGTCATTCTGTTTGTATACCTGAACCAAAAAAGCATCACCATCAAAACATGCAAAACGGACATTGGTATCTTGGAATAAAATGCTAGAATCAACAGTAAATCTTTATTTAACTTCTATAAATCAAACAGTTGTGGGACAGGGTGAGGTAAGATGAATCAGAGGTTATTGTCAACTTTCCCAAAATACTAGACAAAAGTAAGCTAATTCTACAAAATATCAAAGTCAATTTAAGAGCTTAGGTTTCAATTATCTTGCTTTTTTTGTTGTTGTTTGTTTAATTTCTTTTACTTTTGTTCATTTTTTTCAATGCTATATCATCAAACACTGAAGACTGTGGATGACAACATAGTGAGGGAAAAAAACACAAATATCAACAATAATGGGTTAGAAGTGATTTAGAAGAGAGAGATTCTGAATGCATATTTTTAAGAATATCTTAACCCATTTATCTCATTGAATTCTGAAAAACTTATTTACTAGAATGATATAGGATTAAAATATATGTCTAAATCAAAATAAACTTTCAATACATATACAATAAAATTAGTTGCAAAATATTATATTACAATTTAATTAGCAGTGCTTTTCTTTTCTGTGGCACTATAAAAGATGATGTAACCTGCATATAGTTTAGTGAGGCAAAAGCTTCAGTACTGAATAAATTATCATATCCTTCAATAAATTGTAACTGCACTAGTGTGTGGTAGAAAGAATAATGGTCCCTGATTATGTCTGTATCCTAATCTCTTAAATCTGTGAATGTTATCTTACATAGCAAAAGAAACTTGCAGATATGGTTAAGTTAGAAAATTTGAGATGGGAAAAAATTTATTGTTGATTATTTGGGTGTTCCCAGATGTTAAACTGGTAACTTTGAAGATAGAGGTAGAGTCCAGAAACAATGGAATGCAAGAGACCTCTAGAAGCTAGAAAAAGGCAAGGGAACAGATTGTTCCCTACAACAGCAGGAATGAATGCAGCCCTGCCCGCACTTTGATTTTAGGACTTCTGATCTCCCAAACTGTAACAAGGTAGATTTGTACTGTCTTAATTCACTAAATTGGTGGCAGTTTGTTATAGCAGCAATAGGAATCTCTTACAAAGTGTATATAGTTTAAGATAGTTGCCAAACTAGTTTAAATGTAGAGGTTTTTTTCAGTGTCTCTGAAAAATGACTAGAAAATGGTGTTTTTGCACATTCTAAATGCAGCAAGACTAGTGGTTAAGAGCCTAGACTTCTGGTCCAGATCAATTGGCTTCAAATCCTGGCTCTGCCACTTCCTAGCCAATTTCTAACTGATGCACTTAACCTCTCTGAGATGCTTCAGTTCCTTATCTGTAAAATAAGAACGATGATAGTACCGACCTCACAGAATTGTTATGGGATTAAAATATGTATTAAGACCCTAGAACAGTGGTTGCCACATTGTAAAGTCTATATAAGTGTTTGTTCACTGAAAGAGAGTTACAACAAGAGAAGATAAAAGATTAGGTGAGAAGTAAGTAACATCTAGCTATACTCTTAATATTGGATTAGTATATAAGTCAAAGATGGTTTTTGAGAGAATAATGGACTCAGGTAGTGAGAGAGTTTTCCATGTAAGCAGTTACAAAATAGGTAAAGGAAACAATGATTTTTAAGACCTTAATCTGAACAAAGTTATATGCTGACTTTATCAAATTCCCATAACCCAAAGCCCCTAAAAGTAAACTTTCATTTTAAGAATCTTCTCTTCCTTTGCCTACTCACATTATCAGTTTAAATGTAAACCTAATATAGCTACCTTTTCCTGGATCATTTCAATTAATTAGAGATTGCTCTCTGCCTATCAAAATATTATCACTTTATCTGCTCCGTTATGTTTTCCTAATAGTTCATTTTAATATAATGGCAACTTATTCAAATTCAATACATATTTAAAAGTTTAATTGATATCAAACATACAGCTACATGCTTGAAATAAAAAATGAATATGTTCAGTTATTGGCCTTTTTTAGAGTTTTAACTAAATTGCAAAATCTTTAGTTAAAAAAAATTAAGAAACATTTGTTTTAAATCAACAAATTACTCTAAAAATTACAAATGCTCTTACATATTAAATATTGAGGACTTAAACCTAGAAAAACTACTCTAAAACAATAATACACTGACTTTAATTTATGTAGGCTAATTTCTTAAATATAAATATATGTGTCTATATCTTAAATACATATGTATTTATGAATATCTTAAATATATACACACATTTATATATACAACACATATATAAATAGCTCTATAACTAAACTTGATAACTCATTTTCAACAAAAATATGGCTTTAAAAAATAGTATCTACTAGATAGTAGAATCTGAATGCTTTAATATTTCTATTGGAATTGAGATATCTATTTTTAAACCTAGAAATAAACTCTACTTGCTTGATTTGAGAATTGCTGGTTACAAAAGAGCAGAGAAAAATCAATAGTTCTTTAGTAAGAGGTAAAACACATACACACAAGACACAAACACAATTCTGCTGTAAAAATTGTATTTGATGGCAAAGATCAGATTCTTCCTAAATTCTAAAAATAAAACATATACCTGCCAGAAGGCCAAGTATCATATCAACCTGATCTATAGAGGTTATAGTTATGAAGGCAAGTATAAAACAAGTACACAGTGTTTTCACTTTTTCCTTTAAAAGAATTTGTGTCTAGTCACACAGTATGTTCAGCTATAATGGATTACATATGTAGTCCAATGTCAGGTCACTGGGCAATGGGCATTCACTATTTTCTAGCTATATGCATCAATTAATTGCATATTTAACTGCTCAACTGCTATATGCCAAACATTTTGATAGGCATTAGGTCAGTAAATGTGAATAAAATGTGCTTCTACCATGAAGGAGCCCATGTCCCAATGAGTAAGATAAAGCAATGATAAAGGGTTAGAGGCAGAAATTTGTCCTGAAATTGTAGAAACCCAAGCAGTAAGTAACCAATGGCAAATAGAAATACCAGGTGTCAGAGAAGCCCCATTTTAGACGGCCTTTAAGGACACAACAATTTTATAAATTTAATAAAGTTACCCCTTATTTTCCCCCAGCTTAATGGATGAGACTATGTCTTCCTTTTTATAGGCAATTGGATGAAAAAAATTATCTGATTCAAGATAGGACAATTATCTTCTCTCTGCTATCTCTCAAAAAGTTAAACTGAGAGATATGGAAGCAATGTTAGCAGGTGAATCAAACGAATAGTGAAGGATGAGAATAAATTTGGAGGAAGCTCTGTCTCTAAAATCCACTAATCGTTGCCCTTTTCGAAGCCTTTCTTGTCAACTATGTCAGATTTTTCCTGTATTCCATGAGTTGTAAACTCAGAAAATTAACTTTCTTTATTAGAGGGTTTTGATTCTTGCAATCAAACAGAAGGAAATGGTAATTTGAGCAGCAAGAATTACATATGCTAAAATACAGAGAAGATAAATGAGAAAGGAAAATTAAAGTGAAATTCAAATATTTTAAAATGCAAAATAAGATGTTTTAGGTCCAAAGTTGGATCTAGGACACTTCTCTCTTCCATATAAAAGAGAATCCAGGACCTCAAATTTATTTTCCATTTCCAATTGTAAGAGTTCTGCAAAATGTGACTATGAAACATGAAAAAATATGAACACATATTTCTCGTGAGAGAAATATATTTCTCCATGATCTCGACTGCAGAATTTTGATTTTAAATTTAGGTAACAATAGAATGATCTTACCAAATTCTTCATCCATAATGTTATGTACACTTTACAAGGTGTTTAACATATTTTTCAGAATGCTACTTATAAAATTAATCTTTAATAACCCAGTCCAGTACATGAAACTTCAAACAGAAAACAGTATAATAGATGAAAGGCAAAAATGATAATACAACAGTACCCTGAGGTAGAGAATTGCATTAATAAGGCGCATCACAAGGCATTATTCTATATTCAGTCATTATTTACAATCACCATTAATAAAATGTAAAGAACCTGGTAGTAAAAACCTTATATATATGTAAATGTATATATTATATATTACATCTGTGTATATTAAAATATTATATAATATATACACATTTGTATTCGTGTATATAAGTATATGTGTGTGTGTATGATATATAAAACACAATTCCCAGCAACATGAGGTAAATATAAAAGACAATATTTCTGCAATGTAAAGCCAAGTCTACTATTCCATTTTTTCTTTTTTTCTTTCTCACTTTCTCTTCCTTTTCTTTTTCATTTTACTTCTTTGGAAATACATGCTGTTGAGCTATTCAGCATATCTTTTAAGCACCAGTAGTAAATTCAATACTCTGAATTATTTTTTTAAAAAAACTTGTGTTTTCTTTATTGATCATATTTATTTTTCATAATGCAAATAAGTAACAAAATTATTGTCAATATTTCCTAAACATTTTTACAATTTTTGATGGTCATGATATTTGAATTAATGGCCTTATTAAAAGAAAAGAGAAATAGGAAGTAATCCAGCGTATAGCCATGAATATAGCTGTCAAGAAAAAGGGTGGGTGGAGAAGGGGGAAACAATGCCAATTTTGTGATTTTTAAAAATCTTTTGTTATAAGCCATAATAAAAGTAAAGAAATAATAATAAACTTGTTTATTCAAAAAATCTGTTGAGCACTCACAATTACAAAAATTATTAGGAGGGATATGATAACGAATTATAATGTGGCAACCCTTAAAAACATACTGTTTAGTAGGAGGAAGTGTCAGGCATGCTATCTTTTATTAGCTGCTTTTAACACAAAGTTAAAAATTGTAAGAGCCATACTAGCTTAAAGACTGACATACAGGTCAATTAAACAGAATACAGAGGCTGGTGATAAGTCCAGGCATATATAGTTAAATAATCTATGACAAAGATGTCAAAATTATACAATGGGGAAGCTGCAAAAACTACACAATGGGAAAGGACAGTCTCATCAATAAACGGTTTTGGGAAAACTGGGTATCTACACAAAAAAAATAATAAAATTGGACCAGTATCTTGCACCATACATAGTGAGCAACTCAACATGAATTAGAGTTAAATGTAAAACCTGAAATTATAAAACTCCTAGTAAAAAACATGATCAAATCTTTGTAATATCGCCCTTGGCAATGATTTCTTAGATATGACACCAAAAGCAAGGGGATAAAAAGCAAAAATAGATAATCAGGACTCCTCAAATTAAAAAGGCTCTACACAGCATGGGAAATAATCAGCATAGTGAAAAGGCAACCTATAAAGTGGCAAAAATTTTATAACTATATGTCTATTAAAGAATTCATATCCAAAAGGGAGTCCTTCATATATAAAGGACTCCTTCAACTCACTAGCCAAAAAAACCCTCTGATTTTTGAAAATTAGCAAAGAACCTGAATAGATATTTCTCCAAAGAAGACATAGACATGGTTAACAGCCATATGAAAAGATGATCAACATTACTTATCATCAGAGAAAAGTAAATCAAAACCATAACGAGAGACTTCATCACACCTGTCAGGATGGTCATTATCCAAAAAACAGAAAATAATAAGTGTTGGCAAGGATGTGGAGAAAAGGAAACCCTTGTATACTATTGGTGGGAATAGAAAGTGCATCAGCCACTATGGAAGAGAGTATAAAATTTCCTTAACAAACTAAAGATAGAACTACTATTTGACCCAGCAACCCCACATCTGAGTAATTATCCAAGTAAATTAAAATCAGGATCTGGAAGAGATATTTGTACTACTACATTCACTGAAGCTCACAATAGCAAAGGTAGAAACAATATAAATGTCCATTGACAGATGAATGAGTAAAAGAAATATGAGATATACATATAAAGGAATATTACTTAGCCTTAAAAATGAAGGAAATTCTGTCATATGCTGCAAAGTGGATGAACCTAGAGGACATCATGTTAAGTAAAATAACAGTCACAGAAGGCCAAATACTGTATAATTCCACTTATGTAAGGTATCTAAAGTAGTCAAATTCAAAGAAGCAGAAAGTAGAATGATGGTTGCCAGAGTTTGAAGGGAGAGGGAAATGGGGAGTTGCTGCTCAGATGAATATAGAGTTCCAGTCATGAAAGATGTAAACTAGAGATGTACTTTAAAACAACTTGAATATAGGTAACAATACTGTACTTCACACTTAAAATTTTGTTGAGGTTAAAATTTTGTCCTCAACAAAACTTCATGTGGTTTCATGTATTTTTTATCACTGTATACACACACTTATGCAACTGTGTATACACACACACTATATATATGTACCATATACACAATGCACGTATACATACATAGTATATGTATGATATATACATACACACACGTAAAGTGAAATGACAGATAAGTGATATCAGAATTCAGAAAAAGGAAATATTATTATGAGTCAAGGTTATCAGAGAAAGCTTCAAGGAAGAGACTGAATAAGTCACAGGCCTTAAAAGATACATAAGATACTAACATTTGGAGATTATTTACAAGACTCTTTCAGGCTAACGAAATAGCACAGAGAAAGGCATAGCATAGAGGACAGAATCTTAGAGCAATCAGGAAGCAGTAGTTCATATGAAGCTGAGTGAGGTATATAAAAGAATAAATAGAAAGTAGGATTAGAATGACCAGGCTATAATTAAAGAATGCCAGTTGGGTGCAGTGGTTCATGCCTGTAATCTCAGCACTTTGGGAGGCCCAGGCGGGCAGATCACCTGAGGCCAGGAATTTGAGACCAGCCTGGCCAATATAGTGAGACCCCATCTCTACTAAAAATACAAAAATTAGCTAGGTGTGGTGGTGTGCACCTGTAATCCAAGCTACTCAGGAGGCTGAGGCAAGAGAATTGCTGGAAGCCAGGAAGCAGAGGCTGCAGTGAGCCGAGATCACACCACTGCACTTCAGCCTGGGTGACACAGCAAGACTGCTTCTCAAAAAAAAAAAAAAAAAAGGAATGTCATGGAAGGTAAACTAAGCAGTACAGACTTTATGTTTCTATATAATATGAAGAATTGAACTTTTGAGGCCTTTGATGAATTTTAAATGACAGCAATAAAATTTAAAACCCACAGGACATTATATTTGCAGTATTTTTCATTTTTCCTGCCTGTATAGAGTCATTACAAATAATAATTACATCATACTTACAGGTGTGATAGATGTTAGAAAAATATTAAATTGTATAAAAGCTTTTGCTTTAAAAAGAAAACCTCTTTATCTAGTTAAGAACACAAATCTAAATTATGCAAAGTAATTAGAATATAACCAAGTATTTAATGTACAGGTCAAATTAATATGTAGCTTCAACGAAGAGAAAAATTGGGGAGGGCTGGCTTAATCAGGAAAGGTTAGTCAGCATCAGTGTAGATTAGTGCTTAAGAAAACAGGCTCAGAAATTAGAATAAATTATGGTTAAATACCTGCTGTGTAATTAACTGTGTGATCTTGGGTAAGTAACTTAACTGTTTGGGATGTTTCTTATTCTATAAAATTGGAAGGATTCTATGAAAATTTATGTAGACCTAAAATTATACCACGCAGCAGAAACTTAACATAGAGTAGTTCTTTTCCCTTCTCTCTTTCTTTGCCTAAGGATGAATCAGGGAAAATATCAGAAAATGTACAGTATATTTTTAGCTAAAACTAATACATGTACTTTTATGAATTTTTGAAAAGAAGACAAAAAGAAGTTAATGCAAAAGATCACCTGTAATTCTATTCCACAATATCAATATACTTAAGATTTTTTTTATTCTTTTCTCAGAGGAAGACAGACAGAGCACACCAACCTTATCACTTGACAATATGAATCATCTCTTGCATGATGTCAAACATTTTAGGATTGCATTATCTTTAATGACTGTCCAGTTGTCCATAATAAAGATTCAACATGTATTTATTTATTAAGTATTTTTTGCACCTTTCCTATGTGTTGGTTACTGTTCTAGCACTGAAAATAGAGCAGTTGACAAAGACAAAATCCTTGACTAATGGTTTTCAACCATTTGAAATCATGATTTCTTCTAATGTTTCACTAACACAAACCACATACCAACAAATGTCTTTGTATATAGTTTTGCAAGTATCTGTGTTTATTTCCTGTTTTCTCAGAAACAGTTCTGAAAATAGAAATAAAATATACATTTTGGAAAGACTCCTAAAACATAAAAAATCTGAATTCTAGATGAGCCGAGACAATGTTACTTTTGTGGACAATACAAGCATACCTCAGAGACATTAAGAGTTTGATTTCAGGAATCGCCACACTGTCTTCCACAATGGTTGAATTAATTTACATTCCCACCAACAGTGTAAAAGTGTTCCTATTTCTCCACATCCTCTCCAGCATCTGTTGTTTCCCGATTTTTTAATGATCGCCATTCTAACTGGTGTGAGATGGTATCTCAATGTGGTTTTGATTTGCATTTCTCTGATGACCAGTGATGATGAGCATTTTTTCATATGTTTGTTGGCCTCCTGTATAGAAATCCCATTTGACCCAGCAATCCCATTACTGGGTATATATCCAAAGGATTATAAATCATTCTACTACAAGGACACGTGCACACGAATGTTCATTGCAGCACTGTTTACAATAGCAAAGACCTGGAACCAACCCAAATGCCCAACGATGATAGACTGGATAGGGAAAATGTGGTACATATACACCATGAAATATTATGCAGCCATCAAAAACGATGAGTTCACGTCCTTTGTAGGGACATGGATGAACCTGGAAACCATCATTCTCAGCAAACTGACACAAGAGCAGAAAATCAAACACCGTATATTCTCGCTCATAGGCGGGTGTTGAACAATGAGAACACATGGACACAGGGAGGGGAGCACTACACACTGGGGTCCGTTGGGGGAAAATGGGGGAGGGGCAGGGGGATGGGGAGGTGGGAAGAGAGCATGGGGAGAAATGACAGATACAGGTGAGGGGACGGAAGGCAGCAAAGCACACTGCCATGTGTGTACCTATGCAACAATCTTGCATGTTCATCACATGTACCCCAAAACCTAAAATGCAATAAAAAAAAAGAGTTTGATTTCAGACCACCAAAATAAAGTGAGTATCTCAGTAAAGAGAACAAGACAATTTTAGTTTGCTTTCCTAATGCATATAAAATTTCATTTACACTTTGCTATAGTATATTAAGTGTGTAATAGATGTCTAAAATATATAGTCTATTAAGTTTCCAATAGAATGATGTCTGAATTTAAAAATACTTTGTTGCTTTAAAATGCTCATGACTATCTGAGCCTTCTGTGAGTCACAATCTTTTTGCTGGTGGAGGGTCTTGCTTTGTTATTGATGGCTGCTGACTGATCAGCATTGTTGTGGCTAATAGTTGGGGTGGTTATGGCAATTTCTTAAAAACAGACAACAATAAAG